>NC_090278.1:33562675-34230175 GCF_040414725.1 Anabrus simplex
CGTGAAATGAAATGAAATGAAATGAAATAAAATGTCGTATGGCTTTTAGTGCCGGGATATTCCAGGACGAGTTCGGCTCGCCAGGTGCAGGTCTTTCCATTTGACTCTCGTAGGCGACCTGCGCGTCGTGATGAGGATGAAATGATGATGAAGACAACACATACACTCAGCCCCCGTGCCGTTGGAATTAACCAGTTAAGGTTAAAATCCCCGACCCGGCCGGGAATCGAACCCGGGACCCTCTGAACGGAAGGCCAGTACGCTGACCGTTCAGCCAACGAGTCGGACACAACCCTGGTGTCTTGGCTCGAATGCGTCGCAACTGGATTCGGAGAAGTGAAGCCTGCAGGGAAGCCCAGGGTGATCACTTTGAACAATTGCTACGAGTTTTACTTTGGTATGTCAGATGTTACGCCATTTCTGCAACGTAATGGCTTGGGAGTACAGTACAGTATCGCCTTAGTATTTTGAGTCTCGATAGGTCGATATTCTCATAAATCCGAGCAGGGAAATTGATGTACCGGTAACAAAAATTATAAATCGAGAGTTTCAGTGCGCGAGTGCGGAAGACGTGCTTATTAAAACGCTAGACATTGACCTTGAACGCATTTCGGCAGTTGCTCAATCCTACACTGCATGTGTTTTTTTTTTTGCTACTTGCTTTACGTCGCACCGACACAGATACGTCTTATGGCGACGATGGGACAGGAAAGGGCTAGGTGTGGGAAGGAAGCGGCCATGCCTTAATTAAGGTACAGCCCCACCATTTGCCTGGTGTGAAAATGGGAATCCACGGAAAACCATATTCAGGGCTGCCGACAGTGGGGTTCGAACCTACTATCTCCCGAATACTGGATACTGGCCGCACTTAAGTGACTGCAGCTATCGAGCTCGGTTTTTTGATTCTTTACGTGTGTTCGAGAAATTTATATTTTGTTTCTTATTCACTACGAGTTAAAACAGAAGACACTTTGCGTTTTTAAGGGCCGATGACCTTAAAACAGCAATCATCATCATTAACACGTATAAAAATTCAAAAAATGCTTGTTTTATATTCATCACTACTGAAATATGAAAACAATTCAATCAAATTAGTTATTTCATTCCCACACTCGTAGAGGGGTGGGTGGGCCGTCAGCTATACGTGTAGCTCTTGGGCCATGGAGTAAGGAAGTAGAGTTGTGAGGATGAAATAATTCAAGTTGGACGTATGTCTTGTACATACAATAAATTGAATTGAACATGTTAGTAAATACCTGAACGCGCAGAGAGATAACCGCAGCAACAACACGGACCCCAGAGGAGGCCCGCAGAACACACCACCCAGGACAGAGACCCCCCAAACACCCCGTTTATTGAGTACGTTTTCATGGTACGATGTTGACATAGTACAATGTTGACATACATACCTGGGTAAATAAATAAACAAACAAACAGATAGAAGTGGTTGGCCTTGAACTTGCTGTGCCGAGTGAGACGAGTTGTTAGTCCAGATATGTGAACAAAACAAGCACTGAGGTCATTGACCATGCTACACGTTTAAAGGCTGCAGAGCAGATTAAAGGCGATGTATCACAAGGCCAAACTTAAACATGTAACAGAACGTAAAATGTAACTCTGTCACATGAGAAACGAAACACACCCGGGCTGGGGAAACAAACACAGATCTTGCACCACTGTCTTGAAGCACAGGACAGAAGTACACCGGGACACGACACAAAAGGTGAATTAAAGACGGAAAAAGTATTGTGTCACATGAAGCTAAAGAGATGTTATAAATAAACGAAATAAACTAAATAATAAAAATAATAATTATATAAAAATAACAATAATATTAATAACAAAACATCAAATATGAATAACAAGTATACGACTTAAAAGGAGAGTAAAAAGAGGAATAAGACGAAAGTATGAACAGATGAATAATAATAATAATAATAATAATAATAATAATAATAATAATAATAATACCGGTAATGTTATTTGCTTTACGTCCCACTAACTACTCATACTCTTTCTGGAGGCGCTGTAATTTAGTCCCGCAGGAGTTATCTTTACGTGCCAGTAAATCTACCGACACGAGGCTGACGAGCACCTTCGAATGCCACCGGACGGACCCAAGATCGAGCCTGCTAAGTTGGAAACAAGAAACCAGTGCTTTAAACGTCTGAGCAATTCAGACTGGCCACTTTTATTTTGCTTTATTTTACCATTACACATATGCTTTTCGTTTGCAAGCACGAAATAATAATGTAATTTTTTACGTCCCAATAACTACTTTGGCGGGTTTTGGAGACGCCGAGGTGCTGGAATGTTGTACCGCAGGACTTTTTTAAATGCAAGTAAATCTACAGACACGAAACTGGCGTATTTCAGCACCTTCAAATACCCCCGAATTGAGCCTCCATCGAATCTGCCAAGATGGGATCAGAATACCAGCGCTCTATCGTCCGAGGTACTCAACCCGGCATTAGAGCTTGGAATACGTTGGTCGTGCGGTTAGGGGCGCAAAATTGTGAACTTTCAGTGGGGAGATACTGGGTTCGAACTCCACTGTCGACAGCCCTGAAGATGGTTCTCCGTGGTTTCCCATGTTCACATCAGGAAAATGCTGGAGTTGAACCTCATTTAGGTCACGAACGCTTCCTTCTCACTTCTACACCTTTTCTGTCCCATCGTCGCCATAAGACATATCTGTGTAGGTGCGACTTAAAGCCAATTTTGAAAATCATCATAATTAGGACATTATACAACTGTCGAGATCCATAGTTATAAACGATGAGAAGTATTTTCTAGGCAGACATTATTGGCGAGTAGTCAATAATAATAATAATAATAATAATAATAATAATAATAATAATAATAATAATAATAATAATAATAATGGTATTTGCGTTACGTTTACGGTTTTCGGAGAGGATGAGGTGCCGGAATTTAGTCCCGCAGGGGTTCTATTTACGTGCCACTAAATCTACCGGCATGAGTGTGACGTATTTGAGCACATTCAAAAACTTCCGGACTGGGCCAAGTTCGAACCTGCGAGGATGGAGTCAAAGGACCAGCACCTCAAGCTTCTGAGCCACACAGCCCGGCAGGAGGCACGACATGTAGGTACGTTTAATTTATTTATTTGTATAACATGTCCATTATTCGTTTGAAGTAAAACGTTGGCTGTGCTTGCCTAATTCAATTCAATCCCATGCTTGCTTTCGTTGGCGTAAAGACATAGGTTTTCAGGTCATTTCCATACTCACTAGACCATGGGGCTGATGACCACAGATATCCCAATCCCCTAAATGACGTAACAGCAAATGAACCAGTATTAACGCTGACAATTCGATACAGCTCCAGGGTCCGAAACCGATAACTAGGGTTGTCTGACGGAAACTAAATACTAACAACAAAACCAGTCTGGCGGGAATGTAACGTAACATGGTGAACACCGGTAGCAGCCTTCAGCTGTTATCGTAGTTCAGTTGCTCGTAAACATAAAACTAGTTTGGCAAGTATATTACGTAACATCTCGTGGCATTGCATTAGCGTTCAGCTGTTATGGTAGTATATTTGCTCTGAAACATAAACAGAAACCGGTTTGGCACGGATGGCGCGTGACTTGCCTGTTATCAACGGAAAGCTATTCATTCACTGAACAAGGCATACTACCTATTCTAAAAACATCGTATCCCTTTGCTCTCGAAAATAACTTCCGCGGATTACTAAAAGTTTGATATATAGTGGTTCGTCACATCGTTCTCTATTGCTACAAGAAATATCTGCACGTATACACCTAACACCCTGTATAAACTAAACCGAGGAAAAAAGAGGAAGAGGTCCGACACTTCGAAAAATGAAGATATCGGTAAAAGGAAGACAAAGGCCACGAAGGGCGTGAAAATGAAAGACTCCCTAGCCCTCGCAAACCTAATAGCGTCGGGGTCGGAAAAGAACAAGAGTTGACCAAGGGAGGTCGGACAGGATAGATGAAAGTGAGGAGCCAGGCACAAGTAAGTGGAAGCAATGCCAGGACTCAGCTAAGGGTCCCGTGGTCGCCAAAACAAGCTCCGAAGTTCAGAGCCCCTGGGGGGTTAGAGAGTGGGAAGGAAAAGGAAGAAAAAGGGGGGTGGGGGAAACTATGGTGGATCAAGGGAGGTGTTGCGGAAGGGGGAAGTGGCATGAGAGGGTATTGTGTAAATTGTGAAAGATTGATCTCTTACTTGTTGACTTCAGGTTACACTTTACAATGGCGAAAAATGAAAGTATCCTCCTATTCAATACATCATATATTCCGAGATGAGAAAATCGAAAAGAGCATTGGGCTTCTCAGAAATATCATTAAGATTAAGATTTGGATTGAAAAACTGGTATTTCTTGTAGGCCAAGCTCAAACGTATAACTTAGATAGTTGTAGCCAAGTTCTCTAGATGGCAGGTAAGTAGGCATTAACGAGCTTGAATAACATTTTAGAATAAAGTTTTATAATGAGAGGTTGTCTGATTCGAGTATGAGTATTTGAAAGTCGAACCTCAAATACTGGGCCCTTAGGACAAACAATTATGCATTATACTTCAAGATAATCCTTCTTCTCCTTCTCTGATGTGCCCTGCTCAGTCACTCGGACGTTGGCGATCAAAATGAACAGTGCACCACGGTACAGTTCTTCAGTGCTTTTTATGCCTGTCCAGTCTTTAATATTCTTAAGGCATGTTGTTCTCCTCCTGCCTACTCCTCGGCGCCCTCAATTTTGTCTTCCAGATTAGATGTAGTTATCTATGTACATATATATAAAACCGGTACCCACTAAATGGAATAATAAAAGTGTGATATTTTAATGATAGCACATTGTAAGTAGTTTTGACCCATTGTCTTTGAATACGAATATAAAATCATTCAACCACACCTATGAGAACCTGGCTGTTGAAGTTCGCTATTCGCAGCTCAGGTATTTTTATCAGAATGCCCGTGAAAATATCTTTAGGTTAATTCACTCACATGGTGGTTGCAATGATCATACCAAAATGTGGCACTTTTTCGATGCGCGGATGACATGCATCATTAATGGTCCGCGAGGTTTCAGTTGTATAGGCGATGATGCGGAGCGTTCCTCTGTGTTGATCATGATGATGAACCTGATGTGCTTGAAGATAACAAATTATTTCCATCCATACGGATGACATAATGTGTGTGACTGTTTAATCCAATGTGCGTTCTAAAGCCAAAGTTAGTTATTATATTAAAAAGAGGCCCTTGGACCGTGGTCAGTGAGGGAGTTGCAAAATTGTGTCTACTTTCACTGCCTTTGTGATGTACAGGCCGCACTGTACCTCCGATGACGTCACACAAAGAGGCGAACTGTTTCTTCCGTCCGATCCGTGTAATACAAGGACGTGATGCGTCTGTACCTTTTGTAAATATGGAATAATTACAAATGTTCTATTAATATTACAGGTAAGATCACTAAAACCTGTAATCATATCATAACTCGTAAGTCAGGTCTATGTAATTTTAGAAGAAGCAGGTTTGAAGTGCGATCCCCGCGGTCAAAGCTTCAGTGCCTTACTCGTCAATGTACCCAACAAATAATTATTATGCATTAATACAAATATGGAGAAAACAAACGTATAATAATAAACTTTACTTCCATACCTCTAGATGGCCATAAATACAGTAGCTTTCTTGGTTTTTTGTTGTTGACACTTCTCGCACTATCATTCGAAGACTTTCTTGAGACCCTTTCTTCTATACAAACATTTGTATCATTTTTTTATTTAGGAAGAGCCCAGGTTTTCCCAAATATTAATGAACTGATCAGTCACTGCCGAGGAATGGTTTTTACTCGCATTAATTTCGAGGAGAAAAAGCAGCGCGTACTTAACATTACGAACCCAAGAAATAACCGTATGTAGTTTCCATTGGTTACTGTCCACTTTTATATTTGTTCTGTATCAACAATAAAACGCTCTCCTGTAAATCTGTGAAACAATACAGTCAGGCAGAACTCATCATCAGCTCTGGTAAATGAGTGAAACATACACCTTTATTCTTCGTAAGCCGGGCTGAGTGGCTCAGATGGTTGAGGCGCTGGCCTTCTGACCCCAACTTGGCACGTTCGATCCTGGCGTTGTCCGGTGGTATTTGAAGGTGCTCAAATACGTCAGCCTCGTGTCGGTATATTTACTGGCACGTAAAAGAACTCCTGCGGGACTAAATTCCGGCACCTCGGCGTCTCAGAAAACCGTCAAAGAAGTTAGTGGGACGTAAAACAAATAACATTATTATTATTATTATTATTATTATTATTATTATTATTATTATTATTATTATTCGTAACAGGTTTTTTCGGTTGGGATTTCCGTTTTTCGTAAAGGTAACCGCCCCCTTACGAAGAAAATGAAAAAATTAATGTCTATTTACTAGTATAGTTGTATTTACGCACAAGTTCTTGGCAAATGCGAAATTTCACACACTGTATTTAAATTTGTAGCACAAAATATTTCCACCAAAACCTGTTATACGACAACAATTAAGTGAATTAATTGCACGAGAAATATTACCGCTCTTTACGTAAATCCTGATGTGATAAAGTTAAAGAAAAATCATGCAATATACTTAGATATATATTTTTGCTTCTCAACGGTCACAATTATCCTAAGAATGCCCCCAGTCCTTATGGATTACATTCACAAGTACAATTTGTAACATTCGCTTAGCCCGCCTCAATTGATCAGCTGATCGGCTTGGCGCGCTTTCTACAGTACGGGCTATATATTACGAAGGTAGTGCTACTATGGATTTGTATTTTAAAACCTAAGTTTCTATACATATGAATGACGTAGGTAAAATCTCATCCCTATGCATGACTTCATCGACGATTACAT
This sequence comes from Anabrus simplex, assembly GCF_040414725.1. Taxonomy (NCBI): domain Eukaryota; kingdom Metazoa; phylum Arthropoda; class Insecta; order Orthoptera; family Tettigoniidae; genus Anabrus; species Anabrus simplex. The sequence goes on from NC_090278.1 coordinate 33,569,551, forward strand.
CAACGCAAAATGTTCTTCTCCGAGCTGCACGCTATTTCCATGTTCCTCATCTCGATCTGTATTCGTCTTGGTTCGTGACTAGACCGGCAAAGTGTCACAGCTTGAGTCGTATCGCTGTTAGTGGCGGGTCGTTCATGAACCAACTCACCCTCTTGAACCACTTGCAGTTAGGAGCGGGGAATAGCGATGGGAACGATATATCGTTTTTAATGAAATACCGATATTTTCGTTTCGATTTATCGATATATTAAATGCCGAAAATTTTATTCACTTTATCGCAGAATATATCGGTTTCCCATAATTGTACCGTTTTTCTTTGAATAATAATTATAAACTAAGATCAAACAATAGGAAGCAGACCGGCAGCACCTGATCGCAAGAAAGTAAAGTCGCTCATTCCGAAAAGATGAAGAAAGACTGGGCTGACCGACAGGAGATCTAGAAAGGAATGTTGTTTAACGTGGTCCTGGGTAGACCCTCAAAACAAAACAAAATAATATTGTACATTCATCAAGTAGTGGTCCCAGAATTATTGTGGTGAAGGGATTAAACCATAAATATTAATAATATTAATTATGTACATTTATATTTTTATAACGGTTTTATACAAAATATTAGGAATTATACTTCTAATAATAATAATGCAATAAATAACTACTTTTAAAGTACACATATTTAGTCAAGGTGTTTAGGATTTATTATTTATTCATAATGTCATTCATTTAGTAATTTCATTAAGAATACTAATGCGATATTTACTAATTCCTAATGCTGGGAGCAAGAACGTAAAAATTATTGCTGATGATTACCTACCTTCCAGCAATGTGGAGGGGAGTGGTTTTAAGAATCTGATGACAGTTACTGCATTTCATTATATAGTTCCTTAATGAAATACAACTAAACAGTTCATTGATAACAATTATGAACCTTTTGACGTCATTTAAGTTCAAGTGATGATCGCAAGAAATTGCAACGAAATTCAAGATTTCGCATTATATATATTTTAAGTTCACCTCTCCTACACCATGACAAAAGAGTAGAACGTTCTTTTTAAGTATGTCGACGAATAGAAATGTATTCTTCTTATCGGGAAATTAAAAAAATTGCTTATCGTTTGCGATATATCGACACCACTTCAATATATCGATATATTTGTATATTTATTGTATAATATATATCGATTATCGGAAGTAGTTTTTCAATACATTGCACCGTCGATACATCTGCAACATCAGCTAACAAGATGGCGGAACGCTGTTAGTGCTGTGTGTGTGTGCTCCCAGTTTTCGATCATTAGCAGGTGTAGTAAAGGCGTAATTCGTTACGAAAATAGTGAATTTCAACTTTAAAAAGTGTGTGTTGCTTACTTCACATCATCACTCTGTGCTGTACAGTTGATTTTTGCAAATATAAACAAAATTTAAGTATGGGAAGAGACAAGAGGAATGCGGCCAGCCGGGGAACCAGGACCGAGACGGGACCTGTAGCCGGCAGCGGAAGTGAGGCGACCCTAGCGGACAGCATTGTTCAGCAGGTAAGAGAAGCCCTACAGTCGAAAGACATTCTCTCGGCTATCGTTGAGGCAATAACTGAAAGTGTCACAAAGGCCGTGGCTGAACAACTTAAGGCCACCCTGGACTTCAACACTGAGATTATCAATGAACTTAAAATTGATATTAAAAATAGGGAAATTGAACTGAAAGCAGTGCAGGATGAACTCAAAAGGAGTACTGATGCTTTGGAGCAATACCAACGTAGAGGAAGTGTGCGTGTGTTCGGAATTCCCGAATCACCTAATGAGAATACGGACGAACTTTCAGTCAGGTTGTTTAAAGATAAACTTGGCCTTGACATTGCCGTGCAGGATATTGATAGGTCTCACCGAGTTGGCAGGCCGGGGCTGGGAGTGAAACGCCCTATAATAGTGAAATTCGTAAGCTATAGGAAAAGGGAGGAAGTCTTCCGTAACAAGCGCAGGTTAGCAGGCACTGGAATCACTATCAGGGAGGACCTGACTGCGGCTCGCACTCTCATATTAAAGGCGGCTGTAGATAAATTTGGAGTGAGAAATGTCTGGACCATACAGGGACGCATTGTTGTAAAAAGAGGGGAAACCAGACACAACATAACAATGGATGAACTGAACGCTCTCAAATAAATGAGCAATACCATAGTGTAGTATCTCACCATGTGTATGTAGATTCTACTGTGAAATAGCTTTCTAGTTCCGCAACTATTTCTTCATTTGTAACAAATTCGTAAAATAGTCGTATAGCATTCACCAGTTCTACCCACACGTACAAACTCTTTCTCTTCTACTTATTTCTGAAATTCTCGCCGGCAGGTGCACTTAAAGCCTGGAGCACAGCACCTTAGCTAAATGCTACTCTAGACTAACTCTTCACCTGTATATTAGTGTAATTTTATTAGTATCCTTATTTAATTATTATTATTACTTATTTTTCTATTGAAATGTTCAAACATATGCTATGTGAATTTAATTATCTGCGTGTGTCTGTCAGTGTGTGTGTGCTATCAGTGTTTGTTCCAGGAATGAGTCACCTACTCTTTAAACATGTCAGCAGCTGGTGTCCTTAAAACTACTGTTACGGTAGATGAGGCATTCCTGAGTGTCATTGATCCGAGTGTATTCCAAGACGAAAATAACCCTCGTGTACCTTCACCAACTGTCCCCAACCCTCAGCCTACTGAACTGTTATTGAAACAATCTCTGTCTCAGTTCTCGCGAAGTCTACAGTGTTGCCATATCAATTCTCTCTCACTCCTCAGTCACATAGATGAAGTTCGTTCGATAATATCAACCTGTAACATGCATATTATGTGTATTACTGAAACCTGGTTATCCGATAAAATTAGCTCTAACCTTGTAAATCTAGAAGGATATACTCTCTATCGGCATGATCGCACTGCCAGACGTGGTGGAGGTGTAGCAGTTTATTGTAGAGATGATATTAAATGTAGAATAATTATCAGATCATCATCTGGCATCACTCCACATACAGAATATATGTTTGCTGAGACCATAATTAACCGTCAAAAAGTATTGGTAGGAGTTGTCTATAAACCACCGAATGTTACTAATATCTCTGACCTTGAATCTGACCTTCTCAAACTAGTACCAACCTACGAGCATATACTACTTCTTGGTGACTTTAACTCAAATATCTTAGCCCCGACTGGCAAATCAGAACGAATCAGCAACCTACTTACCTCCGTCGACATGACGATCTTACCGCTTGATGCAACGAATCATGTTCATACACTTAAATACACAAGCCATACTGGAATTGACCTCCTAGTTACAAATAACCCGCATAAAGTTCTGAAGTACGGTCAATTTCCTGTACCTGGCATATCAACTCATGACTTAATTTACCTGTGCTACTCTCTACGTGTACCAAAATACAGAGCTAAATACATTAGTTATAGGGATCTGAAAAATATCGATCTACAACAACTCCAAAATGATGCGTACAGTTTACCTTGGGAAGATATAAAGCAGGTGCAGGACACAGACATGAAAGTGAGAAGATTTAACTCTCTACCCATAGGACTATATGACAAACATGCTCCAGTTAGGCAAGCTAGAGTCACTCGCTCGCCTGCACCTTGGTTAACAAACGATATAAAAGCAACAATGGCTCGCCGTGACGCAATGTTCCGCCGATACAAGGAAACAAATAATGAATTAGATTTCGAACAATATCGTCTTTTACGTAACAGAACAAAGCAATTAATTCGCAATAGCAAATTTAATCACATTAAAAATGTAACACGGAATTTAAATGCACGTAAAACCTGGAATGAACTTCGAGCTATGGGTGTTGGAAAATGCAAAGAGCCACATATGCCAACTATATCTCTCGATACACTTAACTCTCACTTCGTAACTAACCCAATAAAGGAATCTCAACCTCAAAATCATATCAATCTAAATAAAATAATCAGTGACTTTACAGAAAACGAAAATAATTTATCTTTTCACTCTGTCAGTGTAAATGATGTAAAGCGTATTTTAAATTCAGTTAAGTCACGAGCTAAAGGAGCAGATAACATCCCAATAGGCTTTATAAAAAACATTATTGGCGCGGTCCTACCAATTATTACCCACATTGTAAACCATTGTCTCACCACCGGGACGTTTCCAACTGCATGGAAGGATGCTCTAGTAACCCCAATATTAAAGCATACCGGTACCACAGCAAATGCGCCATCTGATTACCGGCCTATTTCGATTCTTCCCCCTCTCTCGAAAGTTCTTGAACGAGTTGTACACGAGCAGCTAGTAGAATTCTTAACCAGGCATTCTCTTTTTGACCCATTGCAATCTGGCTTCAGAAAGGGACACAGTACTACGACTGCACTTCTTCGGGTAACAGATGACATAAGACTAGCAATGGACAAACGGCAGGTGACGATACTGACACTCCTTGACTTTAGTAGTGCGTTCGACACGGTAAATATAGACATACTATTATCCAAGCTACGCTCTCTGCATATCGGCCCGATAGCCCTTAATTTTTTTAAGTCGTACCTTACAAATCGTCGCCAGTGCGTAGTGGTAAACAATCAAAGATCCCAATGGGCTGTAAAATCATCCGGTGTCCCTCAAGGGTCTGTTCTAGGGCCCTTACTGTTCGTCTTGCATATTAATGACATATCTTCCACACTTCAGTATTGCAACTACCACTTATATGCTGATGATATGCAGATATACAAACGCACCACTACAAACAATTTACATGAAACAGTTCAGCACATTAATTCGGATATTGAAAGGCTTACCGCCTATGCTAAAAACAACCACTTACTCCTAAATCCTCGTAAAACACAAAGTATTATCATAGGAAACTCTAAATTATTACATGTAATAAGCAATATCAATCCTCCTCCAATCATAATCAATGATATTGCTGTACCGTACCTTAAAAATGTAACTAATCTTGGAATCTCCATCAATGAGAATCTGACCTGGAATGAACACGTAACAAATGTATGTAGAAAGGTTCATGCAGCTCTATATCCCCTGAAACGTCACAAGAATTCTTTTCCTCAAAAACTTAAATTAAAATTACTCCAAGCACTACTATTCCCAATTTTAGACTACTGTGATACAGTACTAGTCAATCTAAATGCTGAACAAGCTTTGAGACTTCAGCGGGCACAAAACTCATGCATACGATATGCCTTCCAACTGCGACATGACACTCATGTTACACCATATTTCAAAACATTGGAATGGCTACGCATAAATGAACGAAGGAATTATCACCTAATGACACTTGTTTACCAAGTGCTCTCGACGAACACTCCTACTTACCTCTCTTCTAATTTTCGTTTCCTTTCCTCATTCCATGAAATTAGTACCCGTTCTGGTTCCTTACTTGAAATTCCACTAAGTCGAACCAATTCCTACAATCAATCCTTTTTAGTTACCGCATCGAGACTCTGGAATACACTCCCAATGGACATTCGGCACCTTACTTCCTCTCATAAATTCAAATCTGCCTGCAGAAAGTTTTTCCTGGTAACATAAAACTGAGTTGTGTGAGTCATTGTGTGTATGTTGTGTGAATGGGTTTTCTTCATTTACTATTATTATTATTATTATTATTAATATTGTTATTATTATTAATATTGTTATGATTATTATTATTAGTAATTATCACATTAATTGCTGTACTGATATGTAGGCCTAACTTACCGGTAGTCTTAGAATTATCTGTTTGTAGTATTATTTCTTTTTAGAATTTCTATGTCTTACTTTTATGTTTACATTTTTAAATTCTGTTTATAGTGGTTAAGTGTAAGAGAGGGCCGTGAGCCCTAACTTCGCCACAAATGTAAGTCAGGAATAAATAAATAAATAAATAAATAAACAACTTTTCACTTAATTAATGTATCGGCGTAACGCAATGGTTATGCCGTTCCAAAAATTGATAACTGATTGATAATTTTTTATGAATCTTGTTACTGACTCGGCTCGTTTTAATTTGAATGTCCTGTATCGCTAGGGAACTACGAGTGCAATTATATCTTTTTATCTTCTAATATAAAATAATTCAGAAAATGCTTTCAACAGTGACATCATTGCATGAAAAATATTGTATTTCTTCAAACAAATAGACTTTAAATGTGGTATTCCACAAAACGTCTTATTTTGAATATAAACACGTGACTCACAAATATCTATGTTCAAGATTGTTTTTGATCCCGCCCATTAGATAGTATTGCGCTCAGGGAGTATTTGTGCTGCTACCTTTCGGCACTGAAATAATCATGTGCCGACTTATCACGGCTGACTGGATCCATCACTGTGCCCCCTAGCTAGAGCTACGCATCAAGTCGGCCGTGACTTGATGCATCGCTCTAGCGGGATAGTGATGGGACATTCGATTCATTTTACTGAATCGATTCATTTGATTCCGTTCACGTTACTGAATCGATACATTGATCCGATTCACGGCTCATTGGTCACCGTTCCTACTGCATCTGTGTAGTATGTGCTGGTAATACAGCAGCAACTGCATTCAGTGCTCGCAGCTGCCATCTGGTCTTCATACTATGAACTCCTTTCTTAGAAAAAATGCTACTTACTCTAATACATCGAAGGTTTCCGGCGACGCAGGGTGGGAAAGGTTAGGATTACGAAGGTAGCAGCCATGACCTGAATTAAGGTACAGTCCCAGCATTTCCTGGTGTGAAAATGGGGAAACTGCGGAAAAACCATCTTAACGGCTGCCGACGGTGGGATTCGAACCCACCATCCCCCGAATGCAAGCGCATAGCCACGCGATATTAACCGCACGACAACTCGCTCAGTCATTTAAAAAAAGTTTTTCTATCAGCTGTGGATTTTTTTAATAGTCATATTTTGTATAGGCTACCCGAGATGTACAGTAGCCCGCTGGTTTTCTGATTCAACATACTGTTATTGCGTCTGTCCACATATGATTGAAGTCTTGTGCAACGATGTGACATATGAACTGAGAGAATACTGAGCCGTTCTTCCCAATATAAAACAGGTACTTTTGAGTGGTCATGAGCATGACTCACAGTCATAGGGCAGGCTAGAGTCGACTTTAATTGTCAAATGTCAACTAAGTTATAATACTAAGATTCATTAAACTAATAAATAGTATAACCTAATAGCCTACCTACTTACTAGCTACTTCAGAATTATGTTGTGACTACCTTTTTAACACTGCAAATAAATCCATCTATTATTTAAACCTCCCTGTAAGAAGAGGACAGTGAATGCAAATGGGTATTATTTACAAATGAGCTGAGCTCGAGAGTCCATTATAGCATACGATTCTTTCAGTGTAGCATGGCTCACTGTATGTCTCGCTGCAGTGAGCCGATAAGGAGCCGTGTGTATCTTGTGTCTCACTGAGTCGCGCTCGTTCACGATTCTTTCGATGTGCCATGGCTCACTGTATGTCTCGCTGCAGCGGAAGCTCGGCTCTCCGCGTGTCCAGTGAGCCGATAAGGAGCCGTGTGTATCATGTGTCTCACTGAGCAGCGCTCGTTCACGATTCTTTCGATGTGCCATGATTCACTGTCTCCCTACAGCGGAAGCTCGGCTCCCCGTCAACGTCCAGTGAGTGCGCCACTCAGCACTGTCCGCTGGGAATAAGCTGAATCGTGTGCCGTGAGCTCGCCGTTCCTGTGAACCGATTCACTCGGACACTTGAATGAACCGATACACTGCTTCGAATTATACATTCAGTAGCCAACACTATAGCGGGAGGCCAATGATCACCGCCGTCTCGATCTTCTAATACTGCCTGCTCTATGCCACTAGTTTAACACAGGAAGGCGCGACTACCAATATTTCTCCATGTCGCCGTAAGAGTGCAGAAGCAGACGCACAATCTTCGCTGTCAGTGTGGGTGTAGCCGAGATGTATATCTCGTAGGCAACGGTGTAGCACTGTGTTATTAGAGCATGAATGTGTGTGAAAACCTGAGTTATTTCGTAAAATGAGTAAACGTGTCTGGTCACTTCCGTTCGTACAAGAGATATTTTGTATAGAACTCTGAAATGAGTTAATCATGTTATGCTTATAGATATTTCGAAAGTGATTTTGATATGTTAGTATTTGTTTCTTTCCGTTCGTGAAAGGTATATTTTTCGTAGAACTCAAATTTCAGATTCTTTCCTTCCCCGAAATATTCAACCGTTGTGTACCATTTTTCCAATCTCGGCAAGGTGGTTCGCAGCCAGAAAAGATACGACTCCATGAAATACCGTCTAGCAAAGCGGCTGTCGGCTTTATCTAGGCAAGGACCTAATAAAGGAAGTAATTGGATGTCCTCAGATTACTCTCTCATCCGTGCCTTTACACCTTATTTCAGAAGGTAATGGAGCCTCCACGTCTCAGGCGGCAGCGCGCCGGCCTCTCACCGCTGGGTTCTGTGGTTCAAATCCCGGTCACTCCATGTGAGATTTGTGCTGGACAAAGCGGAGGCGGGGCAGGTTTTTCTTCGGATACTCCGATTTTCCCTGTCATATTTAATTCTAGCAACACTCTCGAATATCATTTCATTTCATCTGTCAGTCATTAATCACTGCCCCGGAGGAGTGCGACAGCCTTCGGCGGCCGGCACAATTCCTATCCTCGCTGCTAGATGGGGGCTTCATTCGTTACATTCCTGACCCGGTCGAATGACTGGAAACAGGCTGAGGATTTTTTTTTCCAGAAGGTGATTAAAGCCGTGGAGGATAGCGGATACCTTGTGATAAGAATTGTGACGGACAATCACAAAACAAACGTGTTCATGTATAGATTTTGGACAACCTCGGATATCCAGACGATATCATTCCAATAAAACTATAAACGGGAAATCAAATCCTAATTTGCGGGTACTAGGTTCGTGTTGTTGAAGAGAGGATGGAGTGTGTCATTTGTGTCAGTAACATCTCACTGCCTAGAGCTTCGACACCGCTAAATGGAACTGATTATGCATCAGGACAAAGGAGGAGTTCGATACCCAAGACCTTGTTTTGTTGCTCTGGTGAAGCATCTGCAGGAGTTCGTTGAAGCTGCTGTGCTCTATTGTTGAAGTCCTCAAACGTACGCGCGTAATACGAGGACTTGCGACGTCTCCCCTTTCAGAATACCGGGGAGTTGGCCGTGCGGTTAGGAGCGCGCAGCTGTGAGCTTGCATCCGGGAGATAGTGGGTTCGAACCCCACTGTTCGCAGCCCTGAAGATGGTTTTCCGTGGTTTCCCATTTTCACACCAGGTTGTACCTTAATTAAGGCCACGGACGCTTTCTTCCCATTCCTATCCCATCGTCGCCATAAGACCTATCCGTGTTGGTGCGACGTAAAACAAATAGCAAAAAAACTTTCAGAATGTGTTTTGTTACAATTTGAAGTCAAAGAGCATCAGCAAACTGTTAGTGATATTATCCTATCCAAGTTCGTAAGACCTCTATTATTTGATATTGCGTTGGCAAGAACACAAAAAGTACGGTACCACTCCAAGCCTTCCTCCAGGAAAATCTTTAAATTGTACATTAAGAGGCCAGCTGCTACTTCATACAGGTAATATGACCGATATTTAATATTACTGATGAAATGTCCGAGCGTCAGTGAACATGCAACCATATTGCATAGTGTTTTGTAGGCTGTCGTCATTAGAAGAGTTTAGAACATCGTGCGTCTATGTCTGCCATCTAGGGGAGAAATTTTGTCGCAGCGTAGTCGCAAACAGGCTCGCATAGAGCAGGCAGTATAGGAGGATCGAAACGGCGGTGCCAATGATTCACCGCCATTTAGCACCATGCCTGACGTCACGGAGAGCCGAACATAGCCGACTCATTTCCGACCCGAAAAGATACCTTTTCTTGTATTATCATTTAGATTTTCACGGCACGTGTAACTATTTATGAAGTATACTTTGGGCTTATGCCCTGTAATTAATTATAAACACGCTCTACGCGTTTTGAAACGAACCTTGCCTTTCTTCATCAGGAGACAAAGAGAAATGAAACGACACATTAAAGGTTGCTAGGAGAAAGCAACTAGGAACTTGAAATGGTGCCCTATGATGTAAAAGGGGCGCTATTTTAGCCCCATGCTGGAGACAACGAATGGCAACAGTAAAGCATTATTCTCTAATGGTTCTGATTCACTGAGGTTGTACCCAGTATCGCGGTTCAAATTATCTGGGTGTTTCCGTTTTCAACCGCCTCGCTGATAATTCTTGGGCAACATTGCTTTATACGGGCAAGATTATACATTTCTTGGAATAAGACATCATGACGAGGTGTTAAGGCATGATCAGCAACAGCTGATTTATCAGGTTGGTTGAGTCTGATTCATCGGGTATGTTCTTTGATGCGAGTACATATCGTTCGCGAAGTCTGCTCAATATAAACATTGGCACAAGTACAGGTAACTCTGTAGATACAAGGTTGTTGCAATTTAGGCAAACTATCCATAGTTGGTTGCATGAGTTGCCTAATCTTAATTGATTTTCCAAAAACAGTTCGTACGTGGTACCTACGCAAGATTTTAGCAACACCATTCGGCGTGTTATGTATGTAAGGTAGGTAAGCAGTTCCTTTTACATCTTTTTCCTTAACAGACGTCCGACTATGTGTCGATTTAAGAACCGTTGAGATCAAAGCTCTGCTGTAACCGTTTCTCTCAAAGATGGTTCTCAAGGTGTTAATTTCCTCTCGTAAAGCTGACACTTCACAAATCCTCCTGGCTCTGGTAGTCAGAGTTGAAAGGATACCATGTTTGTGGGCAGGGTGATGGTGAGATTCTGCGTGGAGACATCTATTGGTGTGTGTTGGCTTACGATAAACGATGTGTCCTAAATATCCACCCTATTTCTTGGTGACGAGACCATCTAAAAATGGTATTTTGCCGTCAGATTGTATTTCCATGGTGAAACAAGTGGAAGGGTGTTGGCGATTAAGGTGATCCAGAAATTGACTAAGATTGTCTTCACCTTCCGTCCATACGACGAACGTATCATCCACATATCGCCGCCAGACCTTAGGTTTACAAGGTGCCGAAGACAAAGCTTTCTCTTCGAAGTTTTCCATGAAGAAATTAGCCACAACAGGAGAGAGAGGACTTCCCATGGCCACACGATCTGTCTGTTCATAATATTTCCTATTCCACAGAAAGTAGGAGGAGGTCATGCAATGATAGAAAATCCTTGCGATCTCTTCAGTAAAAATATCATTAATGAAAGCCACCCTGGAGGGGTAAACATATTAAGAAAGAAAGAAAGAAAGAAAGAAAGAAAGAAAGAAGGAAGGAAGGAAGGAAGGAAGGAAAGAAAGAGATAAATACAAAGAATAGTAACGGAAAACTAAGATGAAAATGCTAACTGCTTTGAGACACTCCGTAGTTTTGTCTCGGTCTACAAATAATTCGTGAAAATATAGTGACCCTTTGCTCTTGTTTTCCTGCTCGAAATACAAAAAGGCACACAGCAATACATATTTGAATATTTGCAAATACAAATCTTGTGGCTGAAGGTCAATGAAAATTTCTGTTTCGGAAGTGTAACCCTAGCAACCGTGCAGGCTGGTCCTCATCTGAAATTAGCAGCCGTTGGTGGATATATTCCATGGATAATTAAACCGCGAATTCCAGTAGCAAGATAAACTCAACCAACCAGTCGCGTGCACAGGCAGAATACCAATATTGATATTTATGCATTGAGGTATGATGATATTGTAGTTGGTCTTGGACCCTTGGGTTATCATTTACGATATATCGATGCCGTTTGAATATACCGATATATTATGTGCAATAAACATCGATTATCGAAAATAAGCTTTCAATATATCGCAATATCAATATATCGGTACTTTAAAAAAATTGCCATCCCTACCACTGTCGATACATCGACAACTTTTCACTCAATTAATGTATCGGCGTAACGCGATGGTTAGGCCGTTCCAAAAATTGGTAACTTATCTTTTTCTTGACGCATCCTGTTAGTGATTTCGGCTCGTGTTTATTTGAATGTCCTGTATCGCTAGGGAACTACGAGTGCAATTATACATTTTTATTTTCTAATATAAAGTACTTCAGAAAATGCTTTCAATAGTGACACCATTGCATGAAAAATATTGTATTTCTACAAACAAATAGACTTTAGATGTGGTATTCCACAAAACGTCTTATTTTGAATATAAACACGTGACTCACAAATATCTGTGTTCAAGACTGTTTTTGATCACGCCCATTAGATAGCATTGCGTTCAGGGAGTATTTGTGCTGCTACCTTTCGGCACTGAAATAAACATGTGCCGACTTGATCACGGCTGACAGGATCCATCGCTGTGCGCAAGTCTTCCATGACTTGCTGCATCGCTCTAGTGGGAGGCCTAGTATCAAAGCCTACTAGATACTAGAAGGCCTGGACAGAAAGCCAATTTCTTGCATTAAAAGCGGGGTAATAGCTTTTCTCTTTCCCACCGCTAGGTTCGCGTTTATGTTCTGTTGTTTGGCGTGAATTCTATGATTACGTGTGTTACTGCAACATGTTTTATGAGAAGAAATAACATATTAAACTTCATTTTATAAAGTAAGGCCTTATCTAACATGAAATATGAGGAGTTATTCCGTTTTTTTTATTTATTTGGTCTCACGATTTGCAATATATGGATGATTGCTGAGATGCATTTAACATTTATTATGTGCTTCCAAATTACCGTCAAGGTGGTGGTGGTGGTTATTGTTTTAAGAGGAAGCACAACTAGGCAACCATCCTCTATATAACACTAAACTTAGAGAAAAACTAGAAAGTACACGATACTTCGAAAAATGAAAGTGTCGGCCAAAGGAAGACAAGGGCCACGAAGGGCGTCAAAATGAGACTCCCTAGCCCTCGCCAACCTAATAGCGTCGGGGTCGGAAAAGAAGTAGAGTTGACCAAGGAAGGTCGGATAGGATAGATGAAAGTGAGGAGCCTGGCACAAGTAAGTGGAAGAAATGCCAGGACTCAGCTAAGGGCCCCGTGGTCGCCAACCACGCTCCAAATTTCAGAGCCTCTGGGGCCAATTACCGTCAAGTTTCTCTTTCCATTCTGTAGGTTAAGATGGTTTATTGTTGCGTGCCTAACTGCACGTCTGACACAGCGAAGAAATATACACAAATATAAATGTTCATCTTTTTCCTAAAGATCCGAGTTTACGGGAGGAATGGATGGTTGCTATTTCTCGACAGGGCTGCGGAAAGGATCTCTATGGGCTTCAAATGATAACTCCAGAATATGTAGCTTGCACATTGTCGAATCAGATTACAGTGTAAGTACAGTGAGGGGAATTCTGCTCTCCGACAAAGTGCCGACGCAAATTCGTCTTCTTCTTAAAAATGTATTAATATTTACAGCGCGGGCGTTAGGACATCTTAGAAAAATGTAACCTTGTCCAGAAGCTGAAATTCTTCACCGCTCCAGTGCCGCGACTGTGATCAAGCACACATCACATACGTTACCGGTATACTCACAAAAATTTTCAGGCCTGTTCTTTATAATAATGCAAAGAAAGTGACTAATGTCTGTGATTTATTAAACAAATTCAACAGCAAGCCTCTGAGCAGAAAAAGTGTTGAAATTATAGAAATAGGGAAAAATCGGGTGAGTACTTTTATTTAGGCCTATTTCCCTATTCTTTATTCTTGTGTGATAAACAAGTGCAAAATGAAAGAAATCTATGAAGTGCAGTGTGTTGTAAGTTGTTTTATATATGCATATCTGATTCACACCGGGCATAATGATAATAAAAATGTATTATTTCGTGTTAGGGCCTACTATATGAATCTTCAGTATAAGGATATAGACAGAACATGAGAACAACAGAACATAAACACGATCCACGCGGCCATTGCCTGAACTACTTCCTTCGCCCAGAAATGTGTCGGCTTGTCCAGGCCTTCTATTATAGCGTAGGCAACGCTAGTATGCACCGCCATCTAGCACCATGCCTGACGTCACGGAGAGCCGAACATAGCCGACTCCTTTACGACCCGAAAAGATACCTTTTCTTGTATTATCATTTAGATTTTCACGGCACGTGTAACTATTCATGAAGTATATTTTGGGCTTATGCTTTGTAATTAACTATAAACACACTCTACGCGGTTCGAAAGGAACCTTGCCTTTCTTCATCAGGAGACAAAGACAAATGAATCGACGCATTAAAGGTTGCTAGGAGAAACCAAGAAGGAACTTGAAATGGTGCACTATGACGTAAAAGGGACGCCATTTTAGCTCCATACTGGAGACAACGAATGATAACAGTAAAGCATTATTCTCTAATGGTTCTGATAATAGGTAGCCATGATTTCCTGAGGTTGTAGTCTGTATCGCGGTTGACATTATCTGGGTGTTTACGTAATTCAACCGCCTCCCTGTTCGTGTGCGATATTGTTTTATGCGGGCAGTAACATCCACTTCTTGAAACAAGACATCATGACCAGGTGTTAAGGCATGATCAGCAACAGCTGATTTATCAGGTTGGTTGAGTCTGATTCATCTGGTATGTTCTTTGATGCGACTACATATCGTTCTCGAAGTCTGCTCAATATAAACCTTGGCAATTTTAGCAATACGATCCGTCGTGTTATGTATGTAAGGTAGGTAAGCAGTTCCTTTTACATCTTTTTCCTTAACAGACGTCCGATTATGTATCGATTGCAGAACCGTACAGATCAAAGCTCTGATGTAATCGTTGCTCTCAAACGTGGTTCTCAAGGTGTTAATTTCCTCTTGTACAGCTGACACTTCACAAATCCTCCTGGCCCTGGTAGTCAGAGTTGAAAGGATGCCATGTTTGTGGGCAGGGTGATGGTGAGAATCTGCGTGGAAATATCTTTGGTGTGTGTAGGCTTACGATAAACGCTGTATCCTAAAGATCCATCCTCTTTCTTGGTGACGAGAACATCTAAAAATCGTATTTTGCGACAGATTACATTTCCATGGTGAAACAAATGGAAGGGTGCTGGCGATTAAGGTCATCCAGAAAGTGACTAAGATTGTCTTCACCTTCCGTCCATACGACGAGCGTATCATCAATATATAGACACCAGATCTTCGGTTTACAAGGTGCCAACGACAAAGCTTTCTCTTCGAAGTTTTCCATTAAGAAATTAGCCACAACAGGAAAGAGAGGACTTCCCATGGCCACACGATCTGTCTGTTCATAATATTTCCTATTCCATAGAAAGTAGGAGGAGGTCATGCAGTGATAGAAAAGCCTTGCGATCTCTTCAGTAAAAATATCATTAATGAGAGACATAACACCATCAACAGGTACTCTCATGCAAGGCCCCTGTTCGGCATAACAGTTGCTTCCGCCTGAGCGAGGTACTAGTCTTCCTTCCCAGTTGTATCCCCCGACCCGCAGTCTCACGTACCAGAACACTACCCTTGAGGTGACAGAGGTGCGATTCCTCGCTGATTCCGAGGGAAAAGCCAACCCTGGAAGGGAAAACAGATTAAGTAAGAAAGAAGGAAGGAAGGAAAGAAAGGAAGAAAGAAAGAAAGAAAGAAAGAAAGAAAGAAAGAAAGAAAGAAAGAAAGAAAGAAAGGAGGTAAATACAAAAAATAGAAACAGAAAACTATGAAAGTGCTAACTGCTTTGAGCCACTCCGTAGTTTTGTCTTGGTCTACCGAGAATTCGTGAAATTTTAGTGTCCCTTTGCTCTTGTTTTCCTGCTCGAAATACAAAACGGCACACAGCAATACATATTCGGATATTTCCTGTTGTATGTCCGGCGCTCCCTTCTCGCTCCGCCAGCCAGCTACACGCGCGCCAAGTGTCATTCTTCTAGCCTCGACGCGCAGCCCTCAGTGCGCGTGCCTGAACAGTCGTGTGTGTACTATAAAGAGGAACTCCCAGCCTGTCCAGATGCCCACTTGCCCGGTGTCCAGCTCCAGAATACACCCTACGTCGAGCACGGAGGCTACTCCTCTTGAAAATGTGCTTCGACCAGGTGGACTGAATTTCTGGCAGTACGAGGTCTCACCTCTGGTCACCGCTCCTCTTCCGCTGCCCATATCCAGTCATTCTATTACATATTTCCCTAATTAATGCAAGCTCCCTTGGTTTCGCCAAGTAAGAATTCTTCCAACATTGAACTTGCCTTTATGAACTCAACAAGGAAGGACTTTCCAAAACATTTATGTCAGTACTTCTGATAGTTTTCGACTATCGACTTTTCATATCAAGGACTATCTTTTCGAGATAGAAGTGGATGTAAATACTGTAAACTTGTATATAGTGTACAAAAGATAGACTCTTTCTCAAGATTCCTAATTCATTTGCTTCAAGTTAAATTTCATTTTATTTGTGTAAATAGTGTATTTTGCATTTGAAGCGAATAATAAAGTTGTGTTTTGTAAATCTCAACCTTGGTTACAACATTTCCAAACACAGTTAAAGAAAAGCAAATCACTACATTTAAAAAAACTAACTAGCGCATAAATTAAAATTCTTGTTTAGGACGAAGTTAAAGCGAGAAATCACTTTGAGCCACACATTACGTTATTTGTTCTTGTTTGCAGAAAATTTCTGCTCGAAGAACAAAAAGGCGCACAATAATGTCACAAATTCCAATATTTGTAAACACAATTTAAAAAATATAACCACCACACTACACAATAAAAATATAAACTCACTAGCGCATAACTATCAGCTCTCAAAACCAAGCCAACAAGCACCTCATTGCGAACACATTGCTACCATTTACGACAGAAAAACAATATAAATAAAACTGGAAATGCGGCAATTTGCGGTATACAGCTTCCTGTCAGTGACTAGGAGGCCAGCGCTCCAGCGGCATTACGGTGAAACTTTCCAAATACAGCTTTATGCTGAGCTTCATTAGCGATTGTCAAGACCGGTAAGGAGCTAGCTAGAGCGTTGCCTACGAGATATACGAGATTTGTGTATCTCGTAGGCAACGGCTAGAGCGACGCATCAAGTCGGTCGTGAGACGGACCGACCGTGTTCACATTTTGGCCGCAATATGTCAGATTCCTTTTCTGTTCTTGGCGGACTAACCTTGTGATGAAAAACCGCAGCCACACGTAGATCGAAGATGTTTCATTTTTCTCAATATCTTCCTTAATCCTAGGTGGATTTTATTGAAATTTGGTGGTATTGGAGATATTAAAATGGTGTACGGTGATGGTATTCTAATATTCGTATCATAACTCATATATGAGTTATTTATGGTAGAAGGTGTGGAAGGTTCTATGGATGACGCAACTTGGTCTTGGCGAGTTGGAGCTGGCTCCTACGTCACTCGCAACATGCTTGCTGCAACCGGCTGCTCTGTTCGCGCAAGGCGCGTATTTTAAAGTTTGAAATACTTCAACACTGATACTGGACCAGCGTTTCTGGTACAATACGAATGTGGCAATATCAGATGTGTGGAGGAAAAAATAGGATCGCTTATAAAAGATAAGGTGGCAATTAAACTCTAAGTTATTTATGATATAAATCTCTATCAGCTTATCGTATACACTGAGGCAGAATTACAGAAAACGGGAAGAAGCGACAAACTCGCTGATAGACTACTCGGCTTCTTTCGTGAATGACTTATTTCGTTTAAGCAAAGTGTAAGAATTACATTGTAGAAAGTAAGTCATCCAACTGCTCTTGGTCTTCTTTTTTATCTCGTATCTGTTTGGTGTCTTTTGAAATTACTAGTTTTAATTATTTTTTTAGTTTTCGTACTCGAACATACTGTATTGCTATGAACGGGCGAGACAGCTCAGTGAAGAGAACTCTAGTGGTGGTTGTCGGAAGTATCTCGAGGCCGAGCACAGCCATCTTGATCCTCTTATACTGCCTGCTCTATGCCATTAGTTTAACACAGGAAGGCGCGACTACTGACATTTCTCCAAGTCGCCGTAAGAGTGCAGCAGTAGACGCACAATCTTCGCTGTTAGGGTGGGTGTAGCACTGTGTTATTGGTGCATGAATGTGTGTGTAAACCTGAGTTATTTCGTACAATAAGTAAAGGTGTCTGGTCACTTTCGTTCGTACAAGAGATATTTTGTATAGAATTGTGAAATGACTTAATCATGTTATGCTTATAGATATTTCAAAAGTAATTTTAAGGTGTTGGTACTTGTTTCTTTCCGTTTGTGTAAGTTATATTTTTCGTAGAACTGAAACTTCAGATTCTTTCCCCGAAATATTGAACTGTTGTGTACCATTTTGCCAATCTCGGCAAGGTGGTTCACAGCCAGAAAAGATACGACTACATGAAATACCGTCTAGAAGGGAATGTAGAGAAAAGCGGCTGTCGGCTTTATCTAGGTAAGGACCTAATAAAGGAAGTAATTAGGTATCCTCAGATTACTCTCGTATCTGTGCCTTTACACCTTATTTCAGAAGGTGATGGAGCCTCCGCGGCTCAGGCGGCAGCGCGCCGGCATCTCACCGCTGGGTTCAGTGGTTCAAATCCCGGTCAGTCCATGTGAGATTTCTGCTGGACAAAGCGGAGGCGGGGAAGATTTTTCTCCAGATACTCTGGTTTTCCCCGTCATATTTCATTCCAGCCCCACTCTCGAATATCATTTAATTTTATCTGCCATTCATTAATCATTATCCCGGAGGAGTGCGACAGGCTTCGGCAGCCGGCACAATTCCTATCCTCGCTGCTAGATGGAGGCTTTATTCATTCCATTTCTGACCCGGTAGGCTGGAGATTTTTTTTCAGAAGGTGATTAAAGCCGTGGAGGATAGTGGATTCCTTGTGATAAGAATTGTGACGGACAATCACAAAACAAACGTCTTCATGTTTAGACATTTTGGACAACCTCAGATACCCAGTCAATAGTATTCCAATCAAACTAGAAACGGGAAATCAAATCCTAATTTGCGGGTACCGGTACTTAGTTCGTGTGTTTAAGGAGAGAATGGAGTATGACATTTGTGTCAGCAACATCTCACTGCCTAGAGCTTCGACACCGCTAAATGCATCAGGACGGAGGAGGAGTTCGATACACAAAACCTTGTTTTGTTGCTCTGGTGAAGCATCTGCAGGAGTTCGCTGAAGCTACTGTGCCCCATTGTCGACGTCCTTCAAACGTACAAGCTTAATACGAGGACTTGCGACGTCTTCCCTTTCAGAATACCGGGTGAGTTGGCCTTGCGGTTAAGAGCACGCAGCTGTGAACCTTCGTTCGGGAGATAGTGGGTTCGAATCTCACTGTTGGCAGCCCTGAAGTTGGTTTTCCCTGGTTTCCCATTTTCACACGAGGCAAATTCTGGGGCTGTACCTCAATTAAGTCCACGGCCGTTTCCTTTCCATTCCTAGGCCTTTCCTATCCCATCGCCGCCATAAGACCTATCTGTGTCGGTGCGACGTAAAACAACCAGAAAAAAATGAACTTTCAGAATGTGCTTTTTACAGTGTGAGGTCAAAGAATATCAGCAAACTGTTAGTGATATTATCCTAATCAAGTTCGTAAGACCTCTATTTTTTTTATATTGCGTAGGCAAGAACACAAAAAAGTACGGTACCACTCCAAGCCTTCGTCCAGGAAAATCTTTAAATTGTGCATGAAGAAGCCAACTGCGACTTTATATCGGCAATTTTGCCGATATTTAATATTACTGATGTAATTTACTAGCTTCAGTGAACATATGACCATACTGCATAGTGTTTTGTAGGCTGTCGTCATTAGAATAAGTTTAGAACATTGTGTCATCTGTCATCTAGCGGAGAAATTATGTCGCAGAGTAGTCGCAAAAAGGCTCGCATAGAGCAGGCAGTATAGGAGGATCGAGACGGCGGTGAGGCCGAGTCTAGTGTGCTGTATTTCCCGGCTACTGCCTTTTGTATCTCGTAGCACGGACGACTTTGTTGCGTCGCTCTAGCTAGCTGGAACGCAGCGAGGGATCCAGTCGGTCGTGCTCGTAGGCAACGACATGACGACCAACAACGAGTGCACAAACAGGCCATCAGATGACGCTGGACAACAAAACGCAAATGATGTTGCATGAGAACCGTGTATGGTTTTAAAGGAGCCGCTGTGAGATCGTGCATCAAATGCGCCTGCAATTACGACATGCTGACGTTACCAGAAAATGCATTGTTACTGAAGCTTTCTGTACCTTGTTTTGGTGTCTATGAAACCCAATGTCATGCCATCTACGAATTCTCAGCAACCCATGATTTCTACTTTCTCCGTCTCCATCGCCAAACCATACACACAATTACTAACTATCTTCATGCCCACCACCGCCGTTCCTGGTCCGACACCTGTACGTCCCTCAACGCTCAACGTCTTCTCCTTACCAGATCTGGCGTAAGCTCTCTTCCATTCTTCGCTAACATACCACTCCAAACTACGCATTCCTTCATAATGGCCGATCTTCAAGAAACACTGAAGAAAACTGGATCTATTTTCCTCCCGCTTTCATAAACGCTTCAACCCCATAATATCTAACCCCCAAACCCACACCAATTTTCACCAAAATGCTCTATCCTCGTCCTGCCTATAACAATCCTCCAACCACCCCGGCACACCTCACGTCCTAAACAAGTCAAGCATTGCTGATACAATGCTGCTGGATTGAAATGAATCCTATGAAGACTTTTTGAGTTGTTTTCATGTGGCCATGTGCCACATGAAACCTAGTTTTGTTTTATTAAAAATTCTTATGTGTAGGAGAATATCTGTTTGACGTCCGGGTGCGATTTCAGTACCAAGATAAATGGCCAAGTCCTCAGTAACTCTGTTGCTGGAGTCCTGCACAGTGGAGTTCCAATAGATTTGTTTCTATTTCTCATGGAAATGTACTAGTTTTTAGAAACTTACTCCCGGCTATCAATATTTAGTGTAAAGTTTTTTTCAATATGGTATTGTCATTTACAGGCCTCTTACCATCGGATGGCCTTTCTTCTGCAAGCTTTTGGTGAGCTAAAGCACTCATCAATGGGTGTGTCTAATATCATAAGGGTGAGTAGATTTGTGCCATATTTCTTGAACAGAACTGAACAAGCTTACCTAGGTAACAAAGTTCTAATAATAGTCACACATTACTGACATGGTATACTTTTTTGCATTGTTACAGATGGAGATCCACACAAAGTCTACCTGGAAGCTAGAAGTACACGCTGGAAGATGTGGGAAAGAGCCATAACTAGTCTATATCATTGCGCTTCATAGTTCCTCATAGAGTTGCATGTCTCTCAAAGAGAAGTCAATGCCCTTCCAGCATGCTTGGATTATGTCCATTAAGTCTTTGAAGCTGTCATTAACATATATAAAGTCATTCAACCGCACCTGTGAGAACCTGGCTGTTGAGGTTTGATATTTGCAGGTGAAGTATCCTAATCAGGATGCCCGTGAAAATGTCTTTAGTTTAATTCACTCACATGGTGGTTGCAATGATCATACCAAAATGTGGCACTTTCCAGATGCGCGGAAGACATGCATCATTAATGGTGAACGAGGTTTCAGTTGTATAGGCGATGATGCGGAGCGTTCCTCTGTGTTGATCATGATGATGAACTTGATGTGCTTGAAGATAACAAATTATTTCTAACCATATGGATGACATAGTGACAGTTTATTCCAGTGTGCGCTCTAAAGCCAATGTTAATGATTATATTAAAAAGAGGCCCTGGGACCGTGGTCAGTGAGGGAGTTGCAAAAATTTTTCTTAAACGGTTTTCTATTCTGAAAGCCTAAGTTTCCTTGCATATGAATGAAGTAGGTATAATCTCATCCCTAGTCATGACTTCATCGACGATTATATCAACGCCAATTGTTGTTCTACGAGCTGCACGCTATTCCATGTTCCTCAGCTCAATCTGTATTCGTCCCGGTTCGTGACTAGACCGGCAAAGTGTCACAGCTTGAGTCGTACTGCTGTTAGTGGCGGCTCGTTCATGAATCACTTGCAGTTAGGAGTGATGAAGAATGAACCATCATTACTCGTTGGGTTGGAACAGCTACAGCCACTGACGTTTCTCTTAATTTATGTAACGGCATAACGCAACGGTTAGGCCGTTCCAAAAATTGTCAACTTCAATGATTCAATTCTTCTTGAAGTATTCTAGTTTGGCTCGTGTTTATTTGAATGCGCTTTATTGCTAGGAAACTACGAGTGCAATTCTATTTTTTTTTATCTTGTATACAAAATAATTCAGAAATGATTTCCATAGTGACATCAAGGAATGAAAAATATTGTATTTCTTCAAACAAATATACTTTAGATGTGCTAATCCACAAAATGTTTTATTTTGAATATAAACATGTGACTCACAAATATCTGTATTCAAGACTGTTTTTGATAGCGACAATTTGATAGCCTTGCGCTTCGTATTTGTGCTGCTACCTTTCGGGACAGAAATAAACATGTGCTGACTTGATGCATCGCTCTAGCGAGAGGCCCATGAACCACCGCAATCAATCAATCAATCAATCAATCAATCAATCAATCAATCAATCAATCAATCAATCAATCAATCAATCAATCAATCAATCAATCAATCAATCAATCAATCAATCAATCAATCAATCAATCAGTCAGTCAATCAATCAATCAATCAGTCAGTCAATCAATCAATCAATCAATCAATCAATCAATACTGAACTGCATTTAGGGCAGTCGCCCAGGTGTCAGATTCCCTATCTGTTGTTTTCCTAGCTTTTTCTTAAATGATTTCAAAGTAATTGGAAATTTATTGAGCATCTCCCTTTGTAAGTTATT
Organism: Anabrus simplex; assembly: GCF_040414725.1. NCBI lineage: Eukaryota > Metazoa > Arthropoda > Insecta > Orthoptera > Tettigoniidae > Anabrus > Anabrus simplex. Next base: position 33,592,295 of record NC_090278.1, read on the forward strand.
CCAATCACTAACTCCCCTAACTATAAATTAATATTTGCCCCAATTTGTCCTCTTGAATTCCAACTTTATCTTCATATTATAATCATTCCTGCTTGAAAAGACGACACTCAAATTTATTCGTCTACTAATGTCATTCCACGCCATCTCTCCGCTAACAGCTTGGAACATACCTCTTTATCGAGCAGTTCGTCCCCTTTTCCTCAATTCTTCCCAGCCCAAACTTTGCAAAATTTTTGTAACGCTACTCTTTTGTCGGAAATCACTCAGAACAAATCGAGTTGCATTTCTTTGGATTTGTTCAAGTTTTTGAATCAGGTAATGCTGGTGAGGGTCCTATACATTGGAACCATACTCTACTTGGGGTCTTACCAGAGATTTATATGCCCTCTCATTTACATCCTTACTACGACGCCTAAACATCCCCACAACCATGTGCAGAGATATGTACCCTATATTTACAATCCCATTTATGTGATTACCCCAAAGCAGATCTTTCCTTACTTACTTACAATGATCCCCAGAAAGAACTTTCACCCTATCTTCCCCCAGTGGGTGGGGGCGGTATAATAACACCCACGGTATCCCCTGCCTGTCGTAAGAGGCGACTAAAAGGCGCCTCAGGGGGTTCGAACTTTGGAGCGTGGTTTGGTGACCACGAGGCCCTCAGCTGAGTACTGGCATTGCTTCCACTTACTTGTGCCAGGCTCCTCACTTTCATCTATCCTATCCGACCTCCCTTGGTCAACTCTTATCCTTTTCCGACCCCGACGCTATGAGGTTTGCGAGGACCAGGGAGTCTTCCACGCCCTTCGTGGCCCTTGTCTTCCTTTGGCTGATACCTTCATTTTTCGAAGTGTCGGACACCTTCCATTTTCTCTCTCTGATTAGTGTTATATAGAGGATGGTTGCCTAGTTGTGTTTCCTCTTAAAACAATAATCATCACCCCCACTTTCACCCCATCAACGAAGTAAATAAAACTGAGAGGAATTTTCCTATTTGTGAAACACACAACCTGACTTTTAACCCCGTTTATTAACGTACCATTTCCTCCTGTCCAACTCACAATATTATCGAGGTCACGTTGCAGTTTCTCACAATCCTGTAACTCATTTATTACTCTATTCAGAATAACATCATCCGCAAAAAGCCTTACCTCTGATTCCACTTGTTTACTCATATCATTTGTATATATAAGAAAACATAAAGGTCCTATAATACTGCCTTGAGGAATTCCCCTCTTAATTATTACAGGGTCAGATAAAGCTTCGCCTACTCTGATTCTCTGAGATCTATTTTCTAGAAATATAGCAACCCATTCACACACTCTTTTGTCTAGTCCAATTGCACTCATTTTTGCCAGTAGTCTCCCATGATCCACCCTATCAAATGCTTTTAGACAGGTCGATCGCGATACAGTCCATTTGACCCCCTGAATCCAAGATATCTGCTATATCTTGCTGGAATCCTACAGGTTGAGCTTCAGAGGAATAACATTTCCTAAAACCGAACTGCCTTTTATCGAGCCAGTTATTAATTTCGCAAACATGTCTAATATAATCAGAAAGAATGTCTTCCCAAAGTTTACATACAACGCATGTCAAACTTACTGGTCTGTAATTTTCAGCATTATGTCCATCACCCTTTCCTTTATACACAGGGGCTACTATAGCGACTATCCATTCATATGGTATAGCTCCTTTGACCAAACAATAATCAAATAAGTACTTCAGATATGGTACTATATCCCAAACCACTGTATTTAGTATATCCCCAGAAATCTTATCAATTCCAGCCGCTTTTCTAGTTTTCAAATGTTCTATGTTATTGTAAATGTCATTGTTATCATAGGGAGATTTTAATAAATCCTTAGTATTAGTCTCCTCCTCTATCTGGACATTATCCTTGTAACCAACAATCTTTACATACTGCTGACTGAATACGTCTGCCTTTTGAAGATCCTCATAAACACACTCCCCTTGTTCATTAATTATTCCTGGAATGTCCTTCTTGGAACCTGTTTCTGCCTTAAAATACCTATACATACGCTTCCATTTTTCACTAAAATTTGAATGACTGCCAATTATACTTGCCATCATGTTACCCTTAGCTGCCTTCTTTGCTAGATTCAATTTTCTAGTAAGTTCCTTCAATCTCCTTACTTCCACAGCCATTTCTAACTCCATTTCTTTCCAGTCTGCACCTCCTTCTTAGTCCCATTATTTCTTTATTATATTAAGGTGGTTCTTTACCATTCCTTACCACCTTTAAAGGTACAAACATGTTTTCACATTTCTCAACAATTGCCTTAAACCCATTCCAGAGTCTGTTTAGATTTTTATTTACGGCTTTCCACCGATCATAGTTACTTTTTAGAAACAACCTCATGCCTGCTTTATCAGCCATATGATACTGCCTAATAGTCCTACTTTTAAGACCTTCCTTCCTATCACATTTATTTTTAACTACGACAAAAACATCTTTATTAGCACTATTACCATATATTACTTCGGCTTCTATATAGAGCTCATCTGGTTTTACCAGCAGCACATCCAGGATATTTCCCTCTACTTGTTTCCATCACTTTCTGAATCAGCTGTCCTTCCCACATTAACTTATTTGCCATTTGTTGCTCATGCTTCCTGTCGTTCGCATTTCCTTCCCAATTGACATCTGGTAAATTAAGATCTCCCGCTACAATCACATTCCTTTCCATGTCGTTTCCCACATAGCTGATTACCTTATCAAATAAGTCTGAATACGTGTCAGCGCTACCCTTTCCCAGTCTGTACACTCCAAGGATATCAAGTTGCGTATTATCTTTAGAAATGAGCCTTACACCTTGAATTTCATGTGTGCCATCTTTAACTTTTTCGTAGCTTACTAATTCTTCTTTCACCAGAATGAATACTCCATCTCCCACCATTCCTATCATATCTCTACGATACACACTCCCGTTCCGTGAGAAAATTTTTGCATCCATTATATCATTTCTCAGCCATGATTCAACTCCTATTTCAATATCTGGTAAATATATATCTATTAAATTACTTAATTCTATTCCTTTCTTTACAATACTTCTACAGTTCAACACTAACATTTTTATATCATCCCTACTTGATTTCCAGTTCCTTATTCCCTTATCACCGCTCCCTAGCCCACCCCGTTTCCCTGAATGTGCCTCCCTATTACCCTTTCAAACAAATTTCCGAACTTATACGTACCACTGCAGTTTAAGTGAAGGACACCTTTGCGCAGATCGCTATCTCCTACCCACCTATTAGGATCTAGAAATTTCACTTGTAACGATCTCAACTACTTATATTCTGCACTTTGTCCTACCTTCGCCTGCCGTATTTTCCTCGACCGCTTCGCCGCCATCGTCTCTCTATACTGCTACGTTCGCCTGCTGCTTTTCGTAACCGTGACGTTATCTCCTTCTGACGTTGCGACATTCGCCGCCTATCGCCATGCGTACTGCTACACATCTCTGTGGACACGTGATTGTGATATGGCGTTTCTCGAATATGCTAGTGTTTATTCGTGTAAACTTCTAGACTTTTCCTTGCTCCTTTATAATCATGGGCCCCAACCCTCACATATTGAGTCTGTTCTCGCATCGGAGTGGTGGAGCATCGTATATCTGCATTACCTCTGCTGTTTCTTTGGTGCGCAAGAATTATGAACTTATTACTTCAACGTTTTATTTACTAGGCTGTCTGGCCTCTAATTGTCTTTATTCTTGCGAGCTTACACCAGTGTTGACATTATAATAACAGACTCCACTTTTCTCTCTGTTAAATACGGACTTTGCCCAGTACTATGAGAAGTGTTATTTGCATATTCACACGGTCTTTTTGAAGTGAATTACTATTCCACGCATCTGAGACTTTTACGACCTACTACCCCGGAGAAGGGAATCTTTCCCATAGTTCATCCTTTTCCATTTCCCTGTCCTCTACTAATTTTTATCCTTATCTAAATTTGGAGTTCTTTCGATTTCACTATATTGTACTTTTAATGTTTCTGGTTTTTATTCTCTTCTTGAAGCATACATATTCTTCTAACATTGTGAATGTGGCATATTTTTGCATGCTTCTCGAGCTTAACTTGCTATTCTTAGGCAATATTCTTTGGGTGTCTTGTATCTTATCACAGATGTTAAATTGTTCCATTTGTTGATTGTTAATATACATTTATTGTCTTATTTATATATTATTTTCTTCCTCTTTTTTTCCTTTTCACTCCATCTGGGTGGTTCTTATTTACTTGCTGCGCGCTTCCTTTTTATGGATCCTGCTTTTCTGTATTATCACAATTTATATACTTGCCTGATTGCTAGTGTTCCGGCTTGTGTTGATTACTGAAGTGCTGTACATTTTTATATCCGCTGGCCCTTTTAATATTTGCTATATATATCTCGGCCCATATCAAGTTCAGTGTATATCAAGTTCGACAGTAGTAAAACATCATCAAGTTTTATAGCTATATAGTAGACCATAACAAGTTTGATATTTAGCAGTTACACCACACACTCCCAGTTTACCACATACCCACTCCATTGTCTCAATTAAATCCCCAATCACCGTATCTTCCCCTTACCGCCTCCTCTTCCTACCGCTATCTCCTCAATTGAAAAATTTATGCGACGAGGACAACGCTACATAACGTAAGTATATTTGTTTTTAATGCAACGTTTAATTGAGGAACACATCTGTCTGTAAGAGGAGGGATGGAGCTAACCTCAGTAACTGTAAGGAGTCCTTTTGCCCTTTTTTCCAGGAGGAAGAGCCCTTTTGCGAGGACGAGGAGCCCTTTCTTCCTTTTGCGAAGAGGATGAGCTCTTAGGAGGTGCCAAGGAGCCCTTTTGCCCTTTTGCCAGAAAGAGTAGCCCTTTTTCCCTACAGATGAGGAAGAAGTGTTCTATTTGCCCATTTGCCTTTTTGCTAGGAGGTGGTGCTCTTTTGCTCTTTTCCCCTTTCGCTAGGCGGAGTTGCCCTTTGGCCAAGGAGCCCTTTTGCCCTACAGATGAGGAGGGGGTGTTCTTTTTGCCCATTGGCCTTTTGCTAGGAGGATGTGCCCTTTTGCTATGCGGATGAGGAGGAAGAGGAGGAGGAAGGGGCTGTGCCCTTCGGAAGAGGAAGAGGAAGAGGCCATAAGAGCCCATGTGCATAGCAGCCATCTAGTGCAGTAGCCCCCTAGGATAGCTTTCTCCTCAAGAGCCTGTTTATAAGCGCCATTTTGCGCAAGCGCCCTTTAGCCATCTCATAAGAGCCTATATATAGCAGCCACGTTATGCAATTAAATAGCCGCTATCTTGCGCAAGTGTCCCTAGGCCGACTCATAAGAGCAGTAGCCAACTTGCGCAAGCGCCCCTACGCCGTCTCATAAGGAAATGTGTATACCCACCATCTTGTGCAATCAGCGTCGATAAGGGCATCTTGCCGTAATACTAACGATAGCCCTCTTCACGATGGCGGATGTGAGGTTTGACTCGCTCCCTTAGGCGACGGGAAGGGCAGCTAGCCGATCGCTACCACGTGCATAAGGTAGTATCTATAAAGTTTGGTACCGTCAAAATGTCAGCACTGAAGTTCGCGATAGTCTGCTGTTTAAAGATGGCCGTTGACAACTGTCGAAAAGGACGTAGCTTTGTTTACAAACAAGAGCACGTGGCTTGTCAAAAAAGCACGTGGAATTTCAAATTCCACGCTACCACGTGCCTAAGGTTGTAACCGTGGGGTTTATTGCCGTCAAGATGGCAGCACGATGCTCCGTTATTTAAATTTGACAGCTGGCAAAAATCACGTGGCTTTGTTTACAAATAAGAGCACGTGGGTATGTTTACAAACAAAAGCACGTGGTCATGACCTTGCCAGAGGTCAATGCGGTGGAGGCCTCTCTCGAGCGCCTGTGGTGGCGGTGGCAACCGAACTCCTGAAAAATATCTGATCACATCAATAGCAGTAATAGTAGCGATTATTGTTTTATAAAGAAGTGCATCTATCCTCTATTTCTATCTTTCCGATGACTTGGAGTTGCCCTTCTGTCAATGATTACAGCGTTATCGTTGCACAATTACGTAATCACGTGTTGGATTCCAGGGATTACAAGATGATAGTAAGTATAGGCTGTTATGATGTTGTTAAATTCAAATATGAATATCGATAGACGATATAGTTGCAGGAAATCGTATTGTCCTGCGTTATTTTATCTGTATAATAGTGATTATTGATTTAAGAGGAAGTACATCAATTCGTCACCCCCTGGCATCTAAGTTGAAATCCTATAAAATAAAAAAAATTCCTAGTATGGTGTTTGCGATAAGTGAACAGGGTTTGAATCTAAGATTTTTCTATAGTAACTAAATCAGAGTTCGAAATCTATACAGATTTTTTCTGTTGCATGTGTTCGAATTCCGCAAGAAACCATCTCCTTAGGCTAAAGATTTTTTATAGTATCCCATGCAAAGTGTTAAAATTATTTTATCTGCAGTGATTAAGAAGAAGTATGTCGGATGGAGATACACAACATTTACAATTCTATGGGTGCGCGCTGATTGCATAGAAGTGCGTTTGTATCAACAGAGAGATTAATCTCATAATGTTTTGAGTTATAAGATTTTCTGTTCTAAGCACTAATTGTAAACATGTTTCGTCTTGTTCTACAATCAGTTCTAGTGTGTGCTAATTGTAACTTGTCTCGACGAATAGAAACATACAGCACAGTAGCGATACAAGTTTTCTGTTTAATAGTCAACATGTTTTGTCTTGTCGGATAAAGACATACAGCATGCCAATTCTACAATTTTACAATTGCAATCTGTAATTAGATTGAACCTGTTTTGTTTTGTCGGATACAGCATTTGCTTACCCTACAATATTTTTGCATGCTGACAAAAGTATTACCTTCTCCTTACCACCTCCTCTTCCTACCGCTTTCTCCTCAATCGAAGAACTTATGGGACGAGGGCAACGCTACACAACGAAAGTATATTTGTTTGTAATGTGACGTTTAATTGAGGAAAGCATCTGTCTGTAAGCGGAGGGATGGAGCTAACCTCAGTAACTATAAGGAGGAGTCCTTTGCTCTTTTGCCAGGAGGAAGAGCACTTTTGCGAGGAAGAGGAGCCCTTTTTCCCTTTTGCGAAGAAGTGTTTTAGGGGGTGCCAAGGAGCCCTTCTGCCCTTTTACCAGGAAGAGTAGCCCTTTTACCTTTTTGCCCTACAGATGAGGAAGAGTGTTCCTTTCGCCCATTGCCCTTTTGCTAGGAGGATGTGCCATTTTGCCCTTTTGCTATACGGATGAGGACGAAGAGGGGGAGGAGGGGGGCTGTGTCCCTTCGGGGGAGGAAGAGGCCATACGAGCCCATGTATAGCCACCATCTAGTGCAGTAGCCCCCTAGGCTAGCTTTCTCCATAAGAGAATCCGCCATCTTGCGCAAGCGCCCATAAGTGGTCTCATAAGAGCCTATGTAAAGCAGACATCTTGCGCAAGCGTCCTTACGCAGTCTCCTAAGAGCCTATGTATACCAGCCATCTTATGCAATTAGATAGCCGCCATCTTGCGCAAGCGTCCGTAGGCCATCTCATAAGATCCTATGTATAGCAACCATCTTGCGCAAACGCCCTTAAATTGTCTCATAAGCGCGTATGTATAGCAGCCATCTTGTGCAATTAGATAGCCGCCATCTTGCGCAAGCGTCCCTAGGCAACACCTCCTAGATATATAAGGCCTCACAACTGTTCTGGGAATATACTGTGACGTCAAAATCGGGAGGCAAGCTTGAACCTTTTCAGTAATAACACAGCAATGAGTTTGGCCATGTAACGCTGAAATTAGAAGAGTTTTAATTCGTTTAATGGTGCCAATTGTTAATACCGTTGTACGTAATGGTACTGATGTGTTGCGTACTCAACTTTAAGGAGAATTCCGGCAGTGATAACGAAGTGCATGCATTAAGTTTACGAAAGACGAGGTTATGCGGCAGATATGTTTACGTGCAATTCCAAGACAAGACTACAGATTTACTAATAACTCAATGGTGAGTAACTATTATTATTACATTCTCACACAATCATAAGAGTATAGGCCTATGACGTATTTAACTACACGCAACAGCTGGTGATATGTAGGCATATTTACTCTTCAGTGATATAAGGTTATGTTAGATCACAATCATGGGATACATTATTTCAACGGTATTATTATTATTATTATTATTATTATTATTATTATTATTATTATTATTATTATTATTGTACGCATTAAAACATACCACCTACAGGAGCTGCTGGTGTAGGCCGATTCACTCTGTAAATGCACGAATTTCGCTCACGGTGATACATTATTTTACAGGTATGCCATCGGTGATATTTTATGGGAAGAAACTGGTACTGATCCTGCCAGAATGTGACTATAAATATGATGGGCAGTTGGAAAAGATATAAGCCACTGCTGTCTCTGACAATCATGGTCTTGGAAGAGGAGTAGTTAAAAGAACCAGGCAAAAATGTAGAATAGAAAGGAGCAATAAACAGAGCCATTGAAGATAGTATAATACATATCTATACACAGAATTTCAACACAGCTGAAAAGTACAATAAACACGTTACCTGATGGTTGATGTACTGTGATGAAGGGAACGTAAGTAATTTTTCTGTACGTCGATACATCAAGGCAACCATACTGCATGGCATATGTTATCATCTTATAAGACATGGCCTTTGTTCTAAACGGGTTTTATTAAAGTAAAAATATTTCTAATGTATATGTGGACAAAATTACTAATACAAATGCGGTATATTCTTTAGTTACAAAACATCATAGCTGCATTACAAGGAATGACTGTAACAATGTATAGAAAGATTCAATAAATAAGTTAATTCTTGTCCTAGTTGGTGAATTGAACACCGAGGATGATGTCCCCACAGTTAATTTAATAGTCGCAGTTAAAACATTTCTTAGTTCATAAAGGAGAATGTGCATGATTTTCTTGTTATTTGTTCAAACTTCTGTCTGATATCTCCTCATGTTTACAAATTTATGGCCGACCCCGTGGTGAAGGGATATAATGCCTGCCTCTTACCCGGAGGCCCCGGTTCTATTCCAGGCCAAGTCAGGGATTTTTACCTAGATCTGAGGGCTGGTTTGAGGTCCACTCAGCCTGCGTGTTTACATTTGCGAGCTATCTGCCGGTGAGATAGCGGCCCAGGTCTAGAAAGCCAAGAATAACGGCTGAAAGGATTCGTCCTGTGGAACCCAAGGCACCTCGTAATCTGCAGGCCTTCGGGCTGAGCAGGGCAAAGACCAAGCCCTTCAGGGCTGTTGCGCCGTGCGATTTTTACAAATTTATGAGACAGTACCAATTTAATGTTGCCACAATATGTCAATACTTTTAAAAGAGTAGGCTCCAGTCCGAATGGTAGTCCAATATTAGGTTAGAAACTTACATACTTTCTGGAATACATAAAGGTTTCGAACAGAATTACAAATTAGTAACATCGATAGTAGGTGAAATTCTCATTAAACCATACATGAACTTCAAGAGAGGAAACATTGTAGGCTCATGTGCAAATACTGCCAGTGATGCTACATCAGCTTAGATGTTAGGCCTACCGGGCGAGTTGGCCGTGCGCGTAGAGGCGCTCGGCTGTGAGCTTGCATCCGGGAGATAGTAGGTTCGAATCCCACTATCGGCAGCCCTGAAAATGGTTTTCCGTGGTTTCCCATTTTCACACCAGGCAAATGCTGGGGCTGTACCTTAATTAAGGCCACGGCCGCTTCCTTCCAACTCCTAGGCCTTTCCTATCCCATCGTCGCCATAAGACCTATCTGTGTCGGTGCGACGTAAAGCCCCTAGCAAAAAAAAAAGATGTTAGGCCTATGCTAATATTATACGTGCTAGTTTTCTTTTAAGATCACGTAATGCCTATTTAAATTGAAATATGTTTGTAACATTCTGTTGTGATGTTAACAATTCGGCCTAAGTGAGTTAACATTGCAAAATGCTGTCGTATTTACAACTGCCTGCTGTTTATCTTTAATGGCAGAGTCAGTAAAATACGATAATAACGTCAGTATAATTCAATATCCTTCAAATTTGGAACGCTATTTGTTAGTAAATAAATTATTCCATTGGCAAAAAATATTAAATTAATGTCTGTGTTTAACTATGTTCCGCGTTTCTCTGCATTGCCATCGCCTCCGTAGCGTGACGTCACTACGCTGTTGTTAGGCCTTATTATCTAGGAGGTGTTGCCCTAGGCCGTCTCATAAGAGCAGCAGCCATCATGCGCAAGCGCCCCTTGGCCGTCTCATAAGGAGCTGTGTATAGCCGCCTTCTTGTGCAATTAGCGTCGAGAAGGGCATCTTGCCGTAAAACTAACGATAGCACCCTTCAAGTTGGCGGATGCGAGGTTAGGCTCGTTCTCTTAGGCGACGGGAAGGGCAGCCAGCCGATCGCCACCACGTGCATAAGGTAGTCGCTATGAAGTTTAGTGCCGTCAAACTGTCAGCACTGAAGTTTGCGATCGTCCGTTGTTTAAGGATGGCCGCTGACAGCTGTCAAAAAGGCAAGTATCTTTGTTTACAAACAAGAGCACGTGGCTTGTCAAAAAAGCACGTAGATTTTCAAATTGCCGGCTACCACGTGCCTAAGGTAGGAGCCGTTAGGTTTTGTGCCGTAAAAATGGCAGCACGATGCTCTGTTGTTTACAGATGGTCGCTGACCGCTGTCAAAAATCACGTGACTTTGTTTACAAAGAATTACACGTGACTTGTCGAAAAAGCACGTGGAATTTCAAATTGCCCGCTACCACGTCCTAAGGTGATACCCAAGAGGTTTAGTGTCTTAAGGATGGCAGCACGATGCTCTGTTGTTTAAAGATGGCAGCTGTAAGTTTGACACCTGTCAAAAAGCACGGGGCTTTGTTTACAAACAAGAGCACGTGGTCATGAGCATGCCAGAGGTCAATGCGATAGAGGCCTATCTTGAGGGCCAGTGGTGGCGGTGGCCGCCGAACCCCCTGAAAATCAGCTACTGGCGTGGAAAACCTACTCTGAAAATTACCTAATGATATCTCATTATCGCAGGTATGGTCAACATTAATAAAATGAAGTCTCCGCAGATATTAGCTGCCCGCGGCTGCATTGACGACTTCGCGAATTTGATCGCTCCACCGATCCCATCGTTTGAATAATTTCATTCGCCATCTACTAATCAGTGTACGTCCTATATCTGACGTCTTGCATCACCATTCACATTCCGCGAATTAGAATTGGTGTTTAAGGCATCATACAACTCAGCTCCATGGTAAGATCAAGTCCATTACGTGATGATATCTACATCCTTCGGTGCGCCAAAGAGATCTTTCTTCAGCTCTTCAACGACATATGGAAGGAAAGTGACTTCACACAAAAGATTGAACTACTCAAATGATTGTTCCAATATTGAAACCAGAAAAGGATCCCAACGATCCATCATCCTATTGGCCTATAGTATTATCATCCTGGATTGTTAAGACTTTAGGAAGTATTTTGAAACTTCGGCTTGAATGGTGGATGGAACACCACGCAATCCTTTCAACAACGTAGTTTGTATTCCGAAAAGCCAAACGTACATTTGACAACGTCAGCCTATTAACCACTGATATAGAACGGAGTTTCTTGACCAAAGAGTATTTAATTGCTATATTTTTGGATATTTCAAAGGCTTAGGATAGTGTGATTATTCTTGTACTAGTATCAAAACTCCGACTTTTAGGTCTCCCAATACATATATCTGTGAGATCAATATAATCTTTTGACCACAAGAACAGTGTATTTCCGTCATTATGGCAGTACACTTTATGCCCCTCGTTCATTCACGAATGGAGTTCCTCAGGGTGATATTTTCATTCCTTTATTATACGCTGCCTACACGAAAGATCTGGATAAAATGTTTGGTCCTACGATCAGAGTGCTTCAATATGCGGATGATGTATGTATTTACGCCACCTCTACTAGCTTCCGGTTGACATGTATGTGGCTAGACACGGCAGCTTCACACCAAGCGCAAACAAGACTTAGCTTATCTACTGAGAAATCAACTGTCGTTATTTGTAGTCGAAAAAGGATTCCATATACTTCACACTCTATACGCCTCGGTCTGTAGTCCTTCTCACTAAAATCATCAGCGAAACTATTAGGACTTCATATCGATAGTAAGCTTACCTGAAAAAAAAGTCACGTCGAGCACCTAGTAACAAAAGTTGATCGAGTATTAAATGTCTTACGAGCTGTTTATATAACATGGTGGGGTGAGGACACTACAGCATTGCTAGTACTGTATCGAGTGTTGATACGTCCTATATCATAGTATGGCGGCATTTTTTACGGATATGTACCACAATACGTTCACCGAAAAGCTGATATCGTGCATTATCGTGCTATCGGAATATGTCTAGGAGCAATGAATCTACTCCTACGAACGCAATCTTAGTGGGAGCCAAGGAGATGCTTCTCACGATAAGGACACAATATCTGGCAAATACCTTCTCTATTTGTCGGTCAACACTGAGGACTAATAAACTGATAAGCAAATTAAGACTACTGCAAATGTCAATCGACAAACGTAACATCGGTCAAAAAACTGACCACAGTATTTTATGAAAGCTTCAAGAATTTCCAACACTTGATTCCCCTCATACCTCAGCATGAAAGACCCCCTGTATTTCTACAAAAGTACAAATTTCTTATATTTACACCTTCCATATTCTTCTTACTATGCCTCATAACTAACAGTGTTTCCACCAATGAAAGTTTATCAGCTTTTCTCAATACCACCTGGCCCAATTTTGTTCGTATTTATATTGACGAATCCAAGACCACAACAGGCGTGGGTTATACATTTTTCTGTGTTGCATCTCAGGTGTCAGGAAAGTACTGTTTATCTCAAGAGACGTCAATCATTACCGCAGAAATTTTAGCTATCCTCTCAGCCTTTTGCTATGGAATTAGTCAATTCAGTAAATTCTAATACTTTCTGACTCACAGTGTGCCCTTCAAGAGCCACAAAATTTTCGTTGGTATCTATTTATCAGCAGGTATTTGATATTTTGAACGTAATCTATACCGCCCAGAAAGGAGCTCAGGAAGTATATCCCCAATGGATTAAAGGTCACGCTAGTACAACGATAAAGGAGATAATAGACCAGCTAGCGAAAGAAGCCACAACACATGAACTTCGCCTTTACAAACAGTTACCATATTCTTATTTCCTACCCACAATCAAACAACAGGTCTACAAGGAATGGTCTGAGTACTAGAAAATGTCACAGCTTACAAGAGGAAAGCACTATGATAAAAATTCACCCCGCCAAACCAACAGAAATCTGGTTCAAGAAATTGAAACTAATTCGCAGACATCTTTAATAAGCAAGCGTCTGGGTCATGGGTGCTATTCGAGTCATCTACACAGGATCAAGTTCTTAGACACCCTTCACTGCCGAGAAGACCCTGGAGAAATAGTCGACTTGAACCTCATCATACTGTCATGTAAGAAGTACTCCCAACAACAGAACCATCTGTAATCTTCTTTAGTGAAGCTAAATACCTCACTGCCAACTTCAATTGCCATCCTGTTATCAAACCTAACTCCAAAATTTTGCGCTGTAATTTTCCAGTTTTTATCATACTGTCGTATTAGTTTATAAGATATGACTTTTCTCAACCATGAAATGTATGTACCATAAATGTATTTATAAGTTAAAAACTTCATTTTCCCGTATTGAACTGAGATTCACAATTAGAATTAAAGGAAGGTTCAACCTTTTCAATACAAAATGTGTTGTACAGGGTGTTCACAACATATTATTTATTATATTATTAGTACCGGTTTCGACGCTTAATGCGTCATCATCAGCTAAAAAATCACAAGTGGGCAAAGTACATATCACAAAAGTAGTATAAATAATTCTTACATGGTAAACTACAAATGATAGACTGAGTAAAATATGATGATGTATGTGACACATAAAAGCGTTATAATCTAATGAAATAGGTGAATGTTGTGCAATAAAATTGGTCTGATGATTGAACATAAAAATCTGAATGTGATAATAAAACGATGCAGTAAAATTGTCCACTCTTCTGTTGTTGTTGTGGTTGTTGTTGTTCAATGGAGACACATAAGTCCGGGTCCGATGTTATGTGAGGTTGGCAAGACATCAAAAGGTTTTTGTCTAAGGCCGGGACACCTGATGTTAAGCGATTGAATAAGGTTGATCTTTAAAGTTGTCTCAGCTCAACAAGGGTGGTGAATCTTAAAAGAAAGGAAAGAAAAACTAAGTTAGTGAAATGGAAATCTAAAATAGGATCGCGGCAAGCATAATAGAATATCAGACTCACCTTGTTCAGCGTGCTGTGTGTGTAGTGTGAGAAGAGTTGTGGACAAGTGAGATGGGTGTGACTAAGTTGAATGAGTGCTCACTCTGTAAATGCTGGCCGTATGGTTTTCCGAGGCCTGAAACCATTAGTAGTAATAAAAAAATTATTAATGACTGACTGATGAAATGATATTATATTGGAGAGTGTTGCAGGAATGAAAAATGACGGGGGAAACCCAAATACCTGGAGAAAATTTGTCCCGCCTACGCTTTGTCCAGTACAAATCTCACATGGAGTGACAGGGATTTGAACCATGAAACTCAGGGGTGAGAGGACGGAGACTACCATTGTTATTAATATTCACGAAAATTTACACGACTTTCTTTTTTTTTACCCTAGAAATGAACTTACACTTTCTTTACAGTAGAAGCAGAGCAAAGGTAAATTCCACACCGATCTCCAAACTGCTCATTTTCAGAGAGGAACGTGCCCGCTTTTTCAATCAAGGAGTGTAATTATTCACTTAATCCGTCCGAAATATACAGTACATAAAGAAGGCTCTCGTCTTCGTTTTTGCGTCCTTAGCTCGTTAATTGGTCTGATAAAAGCAACTCGCCGTTATCATCACCCAATTAAAGAAAGAACATTCGCAGGAAAGAGAGATGCATTGACATGAAAGGTAGATGAGAGAGAGAGGGGGGAGATGGTAACTAGTTAAGAGAGATTTGACGGCAGAGAGTTGAATGGCCTCGAATGAGGCTTGTCAGCATTGAGGATTATTGAGCAGAAAGAGATGCTAATTAAGAACAGCGAGGTAGTACTACTGAAGAGGACGGCAGACGAGAGAAGTAGGGGAGTGAGAGAGAGATGACAAGCATCAGACGTGGTGTTGGAGGAGACAGTGTCTGAACGAAGTACTACTATTCATTCCTGTAATTGGTACGTTACAACAGTTACAGAATTCCTACTGTCGGATTTTTTATTATGGACACTCGAGTTTAGGCTTTAATTACAAACGAATCAATAGGCCTATGGAAATTTGAGTTTACCAATATTTTCCTTGTTCAATTCTACATTAGCGTATATAAGACGCATTGTTTTCGACGTTCATTAAATATTTTTTATTTGTGGTTGTAATGAATATTGCCCGGGTTTTTGGCTTCTTCTTTAGGAAGCGCTCACTTAGGAATATGTACAAGGAAAACGACTTGTCTGATTCTAATCAAATTCTTACATGTTATAACCACATGTATTTACAGTGTAATACTCAAGTCACAATTTTTTTCAAGGACCATGAAAGAAGTTCTTATCATTTTTCTAAAGCAACTCTTTCTCAGCCCAGGATAAAGGTACATCAGCAAACTTGGGCTTATTTTGAAGCACTCAGTCATGGTTATCAGAAACTAAAACAACTGTAACCGTAGAGTGTGGTACCGAATTTATGAAGAGTAATATTCAAAGGAGTCCGCCTCTGTGGTGTAGTGATTAGCGTGATTAGCTGCCACCCCCGGAGGCCCGGGTTCGATTCCCGGCTCTGCCACGAAATTTGAAAAGTGGTACGAGGGCTGGAACGGGGTCCACTCAGCCTCGGGAGGTCAACTGAGTAGAGGTGGGTTCGATTCTCACCTCAGCCATCCTGGAAGTGGTTTTCCGTGGGTTTCCCCCTTCTCCTCCAGGCGAATGCCGGGATGGTACCTAACTTAAGGCCACGGCCGCTTCCTTCCCTCTTCCTTGCCTATCCCTTGCAATCTTCCCATCCCTCCACAAGGCTCCTGTTCAGCATAGCAGGTGAGGCCGCCTGGGCGAGGTACTGGTCATCCTCCCCAGTTGTATCCCCCGACCAAGAGTCTAAAGCTCCAGGACACTGCCCTTGAGGCGGTAGAGGTGGGATCCCTGGCTAAGTCCGAGGGAAAAACCGAACCTGGAGGGTAAACAGATGATGATGATGATGAATATTCAAAGGAAGTTTTGTGTACGCCGGACCGTGCGATTAACAGCAGGTGGTGAAATCGGGCGCAGTGTTGCCGCGTTCAGTAGTAATCACGCGCGCAACGAACACAGCTTTTCGTTTACTTTCAGCCTTTTTATTTTATTTCCTCTTATAAATTCCACTTCCCATCACCTTCAACGGCAGGTTTAAAAATGGTTTACTTCTTGATTTAGAAATATCACACTGTACAATTTTTACAAGAGTTATTTGTATTATTATTTACATATATTTACGGTATTTCATTCTATCAATTTTCTTCGTCTGAAAAATCACTGTGTTCCGAAGAATCGGTGCTGCTGTCATTCATGTTGATTATGACTGATCGAAACTAGGGACATTTGCAGACAGTCCATCTTTTTCTCAGTAGTGGTCTTCAATTTTCTTCGCGTGTTTAATACATTGTTTCCAGAGTTCAGGGGTCACGGTACGTAAGGCTTCTCGGCATAAAGCGTAAATTGCTTCCATACCCATACCATTTTCTAATGTGTTAGCCATATTTGTTTTTGCTATTTTCCCTTTTACGTAAGCCCAAATGAGCTCGAGTGGATTAAGCTCGCAATGGGCCACTGGTAACCAAACAAGCTGTACATCTGGTCGAAGTCGTTTAGGCAGTTGTTCCAGCTTCTTTACCGGCGTTTGAAACTAAGGCCTGGCAAGGACAATCAGCTCTGATTTAGTTAATTTGTTATAATCGTCAACTCCAGGTGGTAGTGAAATATTCTTTGACGTTATCCAATGTATAATTTCACGTTTCAGCCATGACATGTTCGGGTTTTAAGATGAAGGATTGACTCTCGTATGATATGGAGCTTGATCTATAACGACAGCCGACCTTTGAGGCAATAAACTCAGGACTTTCACGAACCATTCTTCATAATGAGTCGAGTTCATGTCATTCTCGTAATCAGCACTACTTTTCTTGCCAATAAAACAAAGTTCTGCACCGTCAAGAGATCGTTCTTCACTTTCGATGTGTAAAATTATGACCTGGATGACGTATTTCTATCATTCTCCTTTGAAGCGGCTCCTACTCTCTTCACTGACGACAGCGATAATCCAAGACAATCTGCCACCTTCTGGTACACAGGGAACCTCTTGTCCCCTACTTTTTCCCCCTCACATTGAAAGAAAAAATAGCACTCAAAATCATTGCAAACCGGGTGAGTTGGCCAAGCGGTTACGAACGCGCAGCTGTGAGCTCGCATCCGGGAGATAGTGGGTTCGAATCCCACTGAGGGCAGCCCTGAAGATGGTTTTCCGTGGTTTCTCATTTTCACACCAGGCAAATGCTGGGCTGTACCTTAATTAAGGCCATGGCCGCTTCTTTCCCATTCATCAGCTTTTCCTCTCCCATCGTCGCCATAAGACCTATCTATGCCGGTGCGACGTAAAGCAAATAACAACAAAAAATCATTGCAAGTTCACCCTTTGATAACGGCGGTCTCGGAGGCATCTTGAAGTGACGTGGTCAACATGCAGAACATAGGAAAACTGAAAATAATTTCCGGACAAACCAAGGTCACGGACATTCCGTTTCACGACTACCCGGGGCGAGTGTACTGTGTTCGTTGCGCGCGTGATTACTACTGAACGCGGCAACACTGCGCCCAATTTCACCACCCGGCCTGCTGTTAATCGCACGGTCCGGCGTGCAGAAAACCTCCCTTTAATACTACTCTTCATAAATTCGGTACCACACTGTACGGTTACAGTTGTTGTAGTTTCTGATAACCATGACTGCGTGCTTCAAAATAAGCCCAAGTTTGCTGATGTACCTTTATCCTGGGCTGAGAAAGAGTTGCTTTAGAAAAATGATAAGAACCTTTTTCGAGGTGGTTGAAAAAAGTTGTAACTTGAGTATTACACTAAAAATACATGTGGTTATAAAATATAAAAATTTCATTAGAATCAGACATGTCGTTTTCCTTGTATATATTCCTAAGTGAGCGCTTCGTAGAGAAGAAGCCAAAAAGCCGGGCGATATTTATTACAACCACAAATAAAAAATATGTCATGAACGTCGAAAACAATGCGTCTTATATACGCTAATGTAGAATTAAACAAGGAAAATATTGGTATAACTCGAATTTCCATAGGCCTATTGATTCGTTTGTAAGTAAGCCTAAACTCGAGTGTCCATAATAAAAAATCCGACAGTAACATTTCATGTACGAGGGTTGTAAATAAAGTACTGGCAGTATTTTTACAACACAATACTCAACACCATGAAAAACACAAGCCTCTTCATCTCGCTTTTCTGGATCTGGAGAAAGCCTTTTATCGGGTGCCACATGACCTAATCCGGTTAGCGCTACGAGAACATAGCATTCCGGAGCACCTTATTCAGTGGGCACCGATGCTCTACGTAGAACTAAGAGGTTATGTTCAAGCTGCCGCAGGAGCGTCCGATGATTTTCGCATCACTGTAGGAGTACATCAAGGCTCTGCCTTATCACCACTCCTGTTCATTCTTGTGATGGACACTGTTAAATCAGACCTGCACAAACCAATACCATGGACACTTCTCTATGCTGATGATATCATGTTGGCTGCTGAGAATAAATCTGATCTCCAGCGCCAAACAGAAGAGTGGAATAACCGACTTGCGCAATACGGCCTGCGCCTCAACAAAAAAAAGACAGAGTAAATTACATTAGATCCTTGATAAGTTGGAACCATCCACGTTGATGGTGAAGATCTACCACGAGTAGAGAAATTTAAATATCTTGGCTTCACACTCTCTGACGATGGCAGACTTACTGATGAGGTCAACACAAGGATACACGCAGCCTGGCTGAAGTGGCGAATGACAACAGGCGTCACCTGCGACCGTCGGATGAAGGACCATCTGAAATCTAAGATCTACCGGACTGTTATCCGTCTCGTCGCTCTCTACGGCACTGAGTGGTGGCCTGCTACGAAGGAGGTAGAACGTCGAGTAAGCGTCATGGAGACAAAGATGCTTAGGTGGACAGCTGGCATCACTAGACTGGATCATATTTCAAACGACAATATTAGGAATTAGGAAATGCTTTGGCGTTGCACCAATCCAGACGAAAACGCAGGAAAACCGTCTGCGCTGGTTTGGACACGTGTTGCCTGCAGAAGACAATACACTGGCAAAATACATTGGAAGTCACTGGAAAGAGGCCCAAGAGACGACCAAGACAGCGAAGGATCGATCCAGTGCACAACGACCTGAAAGCTGTAAGACTACATCCTGACATGGCCCGTGACCAAATTTAATGGAGACAACGAATCCACTCAGCGGACCTTGCCACTAGGCGGGACAAACGCTAAAGCAGAAGAAGAAGAAGAAGAAGAAGAAGAGGAAGAAGAAGAAGAAATATTTAATTAACTAACAAGTATAATTGCATTGCATTCCTCCAAAGTAGTCATCCTGCAGTGTCTATAACGTAGAGAGCCCATATTTCACCTCCTTAGCGGATTTGGACATGTAGAAACTTAGGAATATTATGGACACTGCTAGAAATTGGTATATATATTACTACATGCATTCTATACTTACGGGCAAGTTGCAATGAAACTCTTATAACGTATGGTAGTCATTATTTGACATAAACACTTCAAAAACGAAATTATCAAAATGTGTTCGTAATTTCGTCCCCCACCAAATTTATGGAAAGTAGAATTAAATGAAATGCATTCTTCCTTTATAAACTTACCAAACACTTTCCCCATAATGAATTACTTAAAGGGCATTTATGAAAATATTTTCTTCACATTCTTTTTAAAATATTCCTTCAGCATTGTTGGTGGGATGTTAAACGCTTTACTTGCACGTTTGTAACCCATTATCTTGTCCCTCACTTCCTCCATAGCCTTTTTCATAGCTTTCTTATCCCACTGTTTGCATTTTGTCATCTGAAAATAATAATTAACTTCAGAGATAACAAATAAAATGAAGGGGAACGAAATAACGAACATTCCCTGATTTGTTGTAATGGCCGCTACAGTAACTCACGCTGACTATCTCACTGTAGCGATTACACGCCAGGAACTACACCACACGACTGAAATGCAGTCCAGTATTTCATACACATATCAATGTTCACTCTGGGAATAACAGGTTCTATAATTTGAATACTGCACTAACTAAAAAAGAAAAAACTACGAAAAATGAATCCTCCTCGAACACAGAAACTAAACGTAGTGCGCACAACCGTCACAATAAGACTACGGGATGAGGCTACGCGGGTGCGTGTGGCTAAACGTTAGGTACCAATCGTGCAAACTGGACAAAATTAGGTGCGGGGAGAAATTTGGCCCCCCTATCCGCAGTCTCATTACGAACCACACGAAATGCCTTCACTCATCGTGCAACCGTCTCCTACGGTAATGCATTCTCACCACAGGCTTCACGTAATCCTCGACAACCATTCTGGAGCATTTTTGCCACGAGCAACCGCGATTTTAATCCAAGAACGCTGATCAGCTTTGAAAACATGCTTTAGAGAGGTGAAATCGACACTCTTCACTTCAACGCCACACAGCAATGGCACTCCCAACTCGATGCCCGTCAAATGCACTCTACACATCGACAACAGCGCCATCTGACCACTCCCATATCCTATTTGCGCATGCCCGAACTCCTGCGAGTGTCTGGGCAACGTTACCAGTGCTGTATTTACAGCCCTTGCAGTATTCTGCGGTATCATTTCAAAATACGTCCGCTTCAGATCTAGGCTTGGTTTCAGGATGCTTGACTCTCCTGTACACAACCCACTTTGGCGTGACCATTAAGCCTACAGTATAATAACAATGGTGAGGTAGGTCAAAACTGACACCAACTTAAAATACTCATGAAAACGTAGATAAACCAAAGAAACATTCACAGCAATACACTCAGAAATTATTATATAGCCGATGTTAATTTGTTAACACATTTGTTATCATTATTAATGATTTAAGCCGAATAGAGAACGCTTATCACTAGTTCTTTTTGGATGCCGACTTTCGTTCCCAATTCCTCTTGAGTCCAACTATCAGTTTTTCCTTTCTTTCCCGTGAAAGAGGTTTGCGAGATTTAATAACCTTTAGTAGAGAAGACCACGTGATTACAATTTTGAAAACTTTAGGACGGTCTGAAACATCAATATCAGAAATCCTAGCGGAAACTACGTCTTTTATTTTTTTGTACTTCAATGAACCACATGATCCGATTCTTGTAACTTTTGATGAGTGAGAACATTTTCTTCGTAAGCCTGTCCTTATCCCTTGCGAACCAAGTGACCTTGCCGGGGTGGGGAGGCTTGCGTGTCATAAGGAAGCAGATAGACGAGTCGTAGTTCCAACCATATCGGATGGGTATCTGTTGAGAGACCAGACTAACGAATGGTTCATCGAAAGGTGGGTAGCAGCCCTTAAGAAGTTGCAAAGGCGGCAGTCAAGATGATTGACTGATATGGCCTTGTAATAATACTCAACATGGCTTAGCTATGGTGATACTGCTACACAGCTGAAAGCAAGTTGTTGTTGTTGATTTTTTTTACGTCGCACCGACACAGATAGGTCTTACGGCGACGATGGGACAGGAAAGGGCTAGGAGTGGGAAGGAAGCGGCCGTGGCCTTAATTAAGGTACAGCCCCAGCATTTGCCTGGTGTGAAAATGGGAAACCACGGAAAACCATTTTCAGGGCTGCCGACAGTGGGGTTCGAACCTACTATCTCCCGAATACTGAATACTGGCCGCACTTAAGCGACTGAAGCTATCGAGCTCGGTACAGCTGGAAGCAGCGGGAAATTACAGCCGTAACAAACTCCCGAAGACATGCAGCTCTCTCTGTATGAATAATGTACTGATGATGGCTTCTTTCCGGGTAAAATATTCCGGAGGTAAACTAGTCCCCCATTCGGATCTCCGGGTGGGGACTACGCGGGAGGGGGCGATCATCAGGAACATGGATACTGACATTCTGCGAGTCGGAGCATGGAATGTTAGAAGTATGAATCCTTGTGGCAGGTTAGAGAATCTGAAAAGGGAGATGGATAGGCTAAAGTTAGATGTATTTGGTATAAGTGAAGTACGTTGGCAGGAAGAACAGGATTTTTGGACAGGCAACTACCGAATTATCAACACAGAATCAAACAGGGGAAATGCATGAGTTGGTTTAATAATGAATAAGAAAATAGGGCAGCGGGTAAGCTACTACGACCAGCAGAGTGAAAGAATTATTGTCGTCAAGATGGACACCAAACCAATGCCCACCACAATAGTGCAGGTCTATATGCCTACTAGTTCAGCGGATGATGAGGAAATCGAAAGAATATATGAAGAGATAGAAAATGTAATGCAATATGTAAAAGGTGATGATAATCTAATTGTGATGGGAGACTGGAATGCAGTGATAGGCCAAGGAAGAGAAGATAATACAGTAGGAAAATTCGGATTGTGCACAAAGGAACGAAAGAGGAAGTCGGCTGGTTGAATTCTGCACTGATCATAATTTAGTCCTTGCCAATACTTGGTTCAGACACCACAAACAATGGCTGTATACGTGGACGAGACCTGGAGGCATTGAAAGGTATCAAATATAATTCATTATATTTAGGCACAGATTCAGTATCGAGGTGTTGGATCTTAAAACTTTCCCGGGAGCAGACGTGGACTGAGACCACAACTTGTTGGTCATGAAATGCCATCTGAAGTTGAAGAAATTGAAGAAAGGAAGGAATGCAAGGAGATGGGATCTAGACAAGTTGAAGGAAAAGAGTGTGAGAGATTGTTTCAAGGAACATGTTGCACAAGGACTAAATGAAAGGGCTGAAGGAAACACAATAGATGGAGAGCGGATAGTCATTAAAACGAAGTCAGTAGAGCTGCTGAAGAAATGTTAGGAGGGAAGAAAATATCAACTAAGAATCAATGGATAACTCAGGAGATAGTAGACCTGATTAATGAACGACGAAAATACAAGAATGCTAGAAATGAAGAGGGCAGAAAAGAATACAGGCGATTATAGAATGAAATGGATAGAACTTGCAAGGTAGCTAAGGAAGAATGGCTGTAGGAGAAGTGCAAGGATGTCGAAGGTTGTATGGTCCTAGGTCACACAGGAAAATCAAGGAAACCTTTGGAGAAAGGAAATATAGCTGTGTGAATATTAAGAGCTCAAATGGGAAACCACTTCCAGGTAAAGAAGTCAAAGTAGAAAGGTGGCAGGAACATATCCAACAGTTATATCAAGGTAAAGATGTAGATGATTTGGTTCTGGAACAAGACGAGGGTGTTGATGCTGATGAAATGGGAGACCCAATTTTGAGGTCAGAGTTTGACAGAGCTGTGAGAGACCTAAATAGGAACAAGGCACCTGGAATTGATGTCATTCCCTCTGAATAACCGACTGCCTCTGGAGAAACCATCATGGCAAGATTATTGCATTTAGTTTGTAAGATGTATGAGACAGGAAAAGTCCCATCCAGTTTTCAGCAGAATGTTGTTATACCTATTCCCAAGAAATCTGGTGGTGACAAGTGTGAAAACTACCGCAAAATTAGTTTAGTATTTTTTGCCTGCAAAACTTTAACATGTATTATTTACAGAAGAATGGAAAGAATAGTTGAAGCTGAGTTGGGAGAAGATCAATTTGGCTTCAGAAGAAATGTAGGAACACGTGAAGTAATCGTGACTTTACGTCTGATCCCAGAGGATCGAATTAAGAAGGACGAGCCCACGTACATGGCGTTCGTAGATCTAGAAAAGGCATTCGATAATGTTGATTGGACCAAGCTATTTAAGATTCTGAAGGTGATTGGGTTCAGATACCGAGAACGAAGAATTATCTACAATATGTATAAAAATCAGTCTGCAGTCATAAGAATCGAAGGTTTTGAAAAAGAAGCAGCAATCCAGAAAGGAGTGAGGTAAGGCTGCAGTTTGTCCCCCTCCTTTTCAATGTTTACATAGAACAGTCAGTAAAGGAAATCAAAGAGGAATTTGGAAAGGGAATCACAATCAAGGGAGAGGGAATCAAGACCTTGAGATTTGCCGATGATATTGTTATTTTATCTGATGCTGCAGAAGATCTCGTGAAGCTGCTGAATGGTATGGACGATGTCTTGGGTAAGGAGTACAAGATCAAAATAAATAAGTCCAAAATAAAAGTAATGGAGTGCAGTCGAACGAATGCAGGAGATGCAGGAAACATTAGATTAGGAAATCAAGTCTTAAAGGAAGTAGTTGAATATTGTTACTTGGGTAACGATGGCAGAAGTAAGAAGGACATAAAATGCAGACTAGCACAAGCAAGGAAGAGCTTTCTTAAGAAAAGATACTTGCTCACTTCAAACGTTGATATAGGAATTAGAAAGATATTTCTGAAGACTTTCATTTGGAACGTGGCATTGTATGGAAGTGAAACATGGACGATAACTAACTCAGAAAGAAAGTGAATAGAAGCTTTTGAAATGTGGTATTACAGAAGAATGCTGAAGGTGAGATGGATAGATCGAATCACGAATGAAGCGATAATGAATCGAATCGGTGAGAGGATATCGATTTGACTAAATTTGACGAGAAGAAGAAATAGAATGATAGGACACATCTTAAGACACCCAGGACTTGTTCAGTTGGTTTTTGAAGGAAGTGTAGGTAGTAGGAACGGTAGGGGTAGACCAAGGTATAAATATGACAAGCAGATTAGAGCAGATGTAGGCTACAATAGTTGCGTCGAAATGAACAGTTTAGCATGGGATAGAGTGGCATGAGGAGCTGCATCAAACCAGTCTATGGGCTGATGACTAAAACAATAACAACGCCGCATGGTTGGTACAGTTCCGAGTTCGCTTTCAGTCAGTAGGTTCCTATCAGGGGCAGTCGTGGCCCATAATTTTTCCGGGGAATACGTCTTTCGACTGTTTTTACGTCGTCCATGGTGCCTTTCCCGTTCATCAGTAAGGTCTCGCAGCAAATAAGAACTGGGGTTCGACAACAGTTTTGTAATAGCATGTTTCGGCGTTCTTCGAAATACAATTCTAGTTGCAAAGGTTTTACGACAGCTGGTACGCTGCGCTGAGTTCGGCTCATCTTTCTAACATGGAGGTTACGTCACTACCATTGGGGAGGATCCATTCGCCAAGATACTGGCACCGATTGACTTTTCCAATCTTTCCATAGATGGTCGTCAAAGGGACTTTTTCGGGGTGCTTACCCTCGAAGTACTTGGTCTTTTCGTAGTTTCATCTTCGCCGCTGTCTCGTGTAGGGTATGATTTACGAACAGAATAGTACTCTTCCACCGAACTGGAGACTGGAGGAGCAATTGCAAGATCCTAAAAGGTACTAATTTTCTTCCTTAAAGATCCAAGTTATTCCAGATTTTATACTGAGAAATCAATACTAAATCCTACCAGAGTCTAAAGGTACAGAAACAAACATTTTTCCGGCTTTTCCTTGATTTCGGAAGCGGTGAAAGTACTTCACACTTTGTTCTCTAGACGGTGGCGGAAAACTACGGAACGATAGTTTTGACACACTGGACGGCTGCAAGTGACACAATACAGTATTGGTTAGTCAGATTCTGCTTCAAAATTTGCAGATTGAAAGTGAGGATTACTACCCATCCATCTCTCGCATTGCTCCCATGGTAATTCATCACTTGGTGCACTGTTCACTGATCCTGGAAAATCGCTGTCAAGTGATAAAAACCTCTTGCTTGATTGCTGGAGGCCTTACTTAAGCTGAAACGAAACAATATTTGTACGATTGGTAAAATATAAGAAAAGTAAAGTAGACTATACAAACGGTGAGGTGGAGTAAATAATGGCTCTATCATTATTTCAACACCGGGTAGAACGAAGACGAACAACATGAATAGCGGCTTCAGGCAAATATTAGCCCTTGGCTGAGGGAAAGGTGCAAGGGAAAACAACAGTTACAGAGTAAAGGGAGGTAGGGGTTTATAGTCTGATGCTACCATTAATGACCCCACCTCACCATTTGAAGGTTTTATAACAGACCTTCGTAATCAGCGTTGTAAAATTTACAGTAAAATATGCTCGCGTCTTCGCCCTGAGGTGGTGCAGTTCTTTTCAGGATCACCCGCTATGGGGTGAGCTGCATTCTTAAATTTCTGGCAGTACCGGGAATCGAATGCGGGCGTAATGGATAGCAGCTAATAGTTCTAACCGTTACGCTATGGAGGCGGGCAATTGAATAGTTAAAAATATATATTTCCTAAATTCTAGTTCAATAATGAATTCTTCCCTTCTTAATCCGTTTACAGTTCAAGGTTGGACTTACCCTCGGTTTCAGGGACGGATCCCACCCCCACCAAGTTAAGGGCAGTGTTAAGAACCGTGAGACTTTGGGTTGGGAATGAAACTTGGGAGGAGGACCATATCTCGCCCCAGACGACCTCACCTGCTGTGCTGAACACCTGCATTGTGGTGGATGGGAGTTACAATATTTACACGTTGTTTCATGTAGCACAGATAGGTCTCATTGCGACAATGCGATAGGGAAGGGGCTAGGAGTGGAACGGAAGCGGCCTTGGCCTTAATTAAGGTTCTGCCGCAGTATTCGCCCGGCGTGAATATTGAAAACCAAGGAAAAACTATCTTCAGGGCTGCCGACAGTGGAGTTCGAACCCACTATCTTCCGAAGGCATACTTATAGCAGCACCCTAACCGCGCGGCCGACTCGCTCGGTGGGAAGGAATAGACAAGGAAGAG
The DNA here is from genome assembly GCF_040414725.1 of Anabrus simplex. Lineage (NCBI taxonomy): Eukaryota > Metazoa > Arthropoda > Insecta > Orthoptera > Tettigoniidae > Anabrus > Anabrus simplex. The sequence goes on from NC_090278.1 coordinate 33,619,341, forward strand.
GGAAGGAAGTTGTGTTGGCCTTAAGTTAGGTATCATCCCGGCATTTGACTGGAGGATAAGTAGGAGACCACAGAAAACCACTTCGAGGATGGCTGAGATGGAGATCGAACGTGCCCCCCCCCCCCACCGACATCTACTCAACTGACATTCTCAGGCCGACTGGACCCCTTTCCAGTCCTCGTGTCACTTTTCAAATTTAGTGGCAGAGCCGGGAATCGATTTCGGGACTCCGGGGGGTAGTAGCTAATCGCGCTAACAACTACAACACAGAGGGGGACAAATACAATAGTTAATAACTTATTATACGTGGAAAAGGAACAACTTAATTAAATTAATAGTCCGCCTCTGTGGTGTAGTGGTTAGCGTGATTAGCTGCCACCGCCGGAGGCCCTGGCTCGATTCTCGGCTATGCCACGAAATTTGATACGCGGTACGAGGATTGGAACTGGGTGCACTCAGCCTCGGGAGGTCAACTGAGTAGAGAGGGGTTCGATTCCTACCTCAGCCAACCTCAAAGTGGTTTTCCGCGGTTTCGCACTTCTCCTCCCTGCAAATGCTCGAATGGTACCTGACGTAAGGCTACGGCTGCTTCTCTCCCTCACCCTTGCCCACCCCTTCCTATGTTCCCATCCCCCACAAGACCTCTGTTAAGATTAGCAGGTGGGAGAGGTATTGGTCCTCCTCCCCTGTTGTATCGACGACTAAATATCTCACACTCCAGGACACTGCCCTTGAGGTGGTAGAATTGGTATCCCTCGTTGTGTCAATGGTTACAGGGGGGGAGGGCGGAAAATCCAACCCTGGAGGGTAAACGGATAATAATAATAATAATAATAATAATAATAATAATAATAATAATAATAATAATAACAATAATAATAATAAAATACCTAATGTACAATCAGAGATCATTTACATGCTGAATCAGTCATAATATATGGAGGAGTTCAATGGACTTTATGTTTTTGGTTCAAAAGTCCTACAATGTCCGCTGGATTTCAACCCTCGACCTTGTGATGCGGAGGCTGACACTCTACTACTGATGCCCAGAGAATGCTCCCAGGGGACATGTATGCTACGAAGCAGGCTGATGACAAGAATGATGTAAGTACAACATCGAATCCTGAAGTAACGTTGAAGTCTGGATTGTTATGGTACTTTTATCTAGTAACTATGAATCAGCCGATCAGAAAGGACTTCATTTAGTGCTCACATTAATTAGCGTTTCGCAATTATCACAGCCAGCCACCGTGACTATGTGTTCGATCAGTGAAATGCTTTAATCAAAGGATTTTAGTTAACACCTCAATAACTGTATCAAATAGCGTGTAAAATTGCCACTCGCACCTTACTAATAATACTGTTGCCAAAATAAACCTAACACTCCATTAGGAAAAAATAATAGTACTTCCGTTTAACCGCACAAGTACTCTTCGCGTGGTTTAACTAGAAAGGACGCAGCTCAAAGGTCCACAAAATCACATACAGCCGCTCGCGTAAGTATTCGTCCATATATTCTTTTCATATATTGAACACCAAAAATGCATTACAAAACTTAAGGTAAGTTCAAAATCAAGTACGCAGTGGTTATGCAGAATATACCAGCGTGCACGGCAATACTCTTTAATGAAAGTTCGCCAAAGAATAGGTTTGAAAGCCACAGGCGTTTTGAGAACGCATGTTTTTTTACTGAGAAGAGCAAATTCTGTTTATCTTGTGCACTGTCTTGTAACGATCACAGCACTGAGAATGTCAGATATCACCAAGCTCAGTCAATCAGTGATACGGACAGTGTCGGTGCGTCAACATCTAGTGCATAACCCGAGTACAACATGTAGATAAGGGAACGAATTGTTGCTTAACGCGAGCGATTTATCCAACTCCATCGAATGGGTGATTCTTAAAGAGCAACTGAGACAACAGGAATACCGCGAACTACAGTCCCAACTATCATTCAGCGATACAAGACCAGTGCAACTGTGCTCAACATAACAACAACAGGGTGGCCAAGGAAGCTGACCATTACGAGAAGAGTGAAGCATTATACACACCGTCCAGAAAAATCCCCATGTGCTCCGAGCAGATGTACAAACCTCCATTGGGAAGAACATCAGTACCGATACTGTACGACGTGTGTTACACAGAGCTGGTTTGTATGGGCGTACACTTCGGAAGAAGCCATGGATATGCGAGATGAACCGTAAGAAGAGGCTGGCGTTCGCCAAAGAGTACGTTAGGAAGCAACCGGCGTTTTGGAAACGCATCTTGTCTACTGAGGAGAAAAAAATTATGTTTATTTGATCGCTCTGGGAAGCGACGTGTATGGGGAAAGAAGAACGCAGATCTTTAAAGTCAAAATCTGCAACCAACCACAAATTATGCAGAAGGTTCAATAAGAGTAGTGGGGGAGTGTATGTCGGCTCGTGGGATAGGTAACTGATCTCATGGACAAGATGCTGTATTTGAATGTATTAAAGCAGCACATAACACCCAGCATAGCAAAATTAGGTCTTGATAGTGGGTGCATCTTCCAGCAAAATAATGACACTGCTCGGGTTTTTAGGGAATGGATAGTCAACAATACACCTCATATAGTACAGAGACCATCCCAGTCTCCAGACCTAAGCCCTATAGAGCATTTATGGGCAGAATTAAAATGTACACTGAGCAAGAAACGTGTTACAAGATTAAAAGAAGTTCTGAAGCAATACTTTATGGAAGAATGGCAAAAAAATAGGCCCGGAAGTGACAGAAAAACCGGTGACATCCATGCCAACACGCCTTCAAGCCGTGATTTCTTCCAAGTGACTTCCGACGCGAAACTGATAGTTAGGAAATGACTGTACATTCTCTGAGTTCTTATTGTGGACGAGTACTTTTGCAACGTGACTTTTCTGCAAGCAGTGCGATTGTTTTTATTTGTTCCAAATGCCAGTGCTTAGAATGCTATACATTATGTTCGCACATGTTGAGATGGCAAAGAAAACAAAAATTATTATTGTTTGTTTACAATTAACTTCTTAATGGCGTTGTGGTATTGGCTCATGATGTGCGCGGACGAATACTTATGCGAGCACCTGCATCGTCGTTATGCCTCGTTGTACCGCTATGTGACAATGTTGATGAGAGAAACACAGGCCAGCAGCATTTGTATTACTTATAGAACTCATACGTAAGACTATACACTAAGAAGCAAATACCGCCGCCATATTCTCTTATTTTAATGGCTCATCAGTGCTGCCAAATTCACTAATTACATGCTGAAATCACGAGACATAGGGTGGCGTGCACCATCTTGGAGTAAATTACTACGCAAGTAGCGTTTACTAAAGAAGTCCATACTACAGAAGTAAATTACTACGGGAGTTATTTACTCCGGAAGTAACGTCGGAGAGTTGAAGTACAATTTACTCTTTTAGTTACTACTACAGAAGTAGCGTTCGTTACTCGTGGAGTAGTGCTGTGTTCGTGTATCTTCTTTAAAGAAATCCAAATAGATAAGGTTATGTGCGATAGGAAACGGGAGAAAACGTAAGCGAAAAGGATAAATGCTTGTTAATAGAGATAATGACGATCTATGCAAAGGATATAAGGTGTAAGAAACACAACATAAAGATGCTGGATAAGAAAGGAAATTCATGGAAAGTCGTGGCGAAAGAATTCAATGCTTCGAGTGACGGAAAACGCAGTGAAAAGCAAGTTAAGATTCTGTAGAAGGACTTAAAAGCAAAGCAGAAAGTCATGGACACGCGGGAAAAATTAAAACTGATGGCGGTTTCTTCATACAGATGGCCTACATCCACAGCGAAATTTTCCCATTTTCACACCAGGCAAATGCTGGGTCTGTAGGCCCTACCTTAAGGCCACGGTCGCTTCCCAATCCCTAGGCCTTTCCTGCCCTATCGTTGCCATAAGACCTATCTGTGCCGGTGCGACGTTAAGCAAATTAAAAAAAAAACAAAAACCTCTTCCGATTTCTGAAAAGTTCACCGTTGTCACCGAGAGGGCAATAAATGGGAATATGCGCGCAGTCACAGTCAATTGCACCCACGACGTGTGGAAACCTGCCAACGTGAAAAATATCCTTTTATTTTCCAAACGATCATCATCATTTGCAGGCGTACCTCCCTCTTAGCCTCAACTACTGGTTTAACTACGCGATGAAAGATACGGCTAGCAGTTGTGCGGTAAACGTTAATTAGATCACCGGCAACTGTTCCGGTACGAAACACTCGTAGGGCACACGGCAACTGTAATTTTAGAGATACAACAAAATTAAGACAAGAATTCAGTTGTAAGTGATCTCGAAGTAGATTTAGAAGGAAAGTAAAGGATTCCTTCCTAAGACCAAAAACGTTCCTGAAACGCGCCGTGTTCACATTACACGGCTATCGCCTTTCACGCACTGTATGCCTACGCACTATTACATTTCCCATCGTTTACTGCGTCGAGATCGTCAATATAATCTAAGTAATCCATAAACACGTTTGAAACGTCTTTCCTCTCATATACGGCACGATATTATCATTAGTCAACAAGTCTAAACTTAGCTTAGCCTACTCCATGCACGACGTGAGAGTAAATTCTAACCTATATTCGTACGTTATTTACTTCTTTAGTAATATACTACAAGTTGGTGCTCTTCAATATTTTACTCTTGTAGTAATTTAGTCCAGGAGTATCTGAGAGGACTAAAATACTTCGGAAGTAATTTACTCTCGTATGGAAGTCGCCGAATGCTGACTTCAAGAGTACTTTACTACGGAAGTAGAACTTACTCTTGGTTGGTGCACGCCACCCATAGACATCAACAAACTAACCTCAATTATAAGTATCAATATTGGAGATTCCCTTACCGAAGTAAATGATAAATTAACATGTTCATAATAAAGTAGGTTTTCAAACTCAGTGAGGAATTCAGGAAATAAACACTCTTTCTCACCCTCACTCTGTTTAATGTTATGTATTTCTGCCTTTATTTTCATATACGCATTACTACAACCGTACTCTTTGGTGTTTGCCTTGATAATTCAGCTCCCTTCTTGACATTTCCTATTATAAGGCACGATCAAAAGGTTTCCGTTTGAGGGCGTTGCTGCAGTGGACACGCAACGTAATGCGATTCCGGTGGTGTATATGAGCACGGACTTGTAGGCAAAGGGATTAGTGTGGCAGTCGTGTCGCTCCGAGGTGCGTGCATTAAATGCTGCCACGTGAACTATGGCGACGTTATCACATGCGTCCAAACAGGACCAACGTGTTGTTATTTTGTTCTGGCTGCCGAAAGACAAACACTGATGGACATCCTTCGGAAAATGAAGACTCTGTATGGGGCAGCATGTCTATCGAAATCCATCGTTGTGGAATGGTACACCAGGTTACGCGCGGGTCGCGTTTCGACACAAGAAGCCGATCGATCTATGAGGCCAGCCTCATCGATAACGGACAACAACAAGCGGGCGCCCTGTAGTCCTGATCTCTTCCCATACGATTTTCACGCCTTTGGTCCCCTCAAAAAGTCCTTGAATGGGCGACGCTTCTTGTCGGACGAAGATGTGCAGCAGGCGGTTACGGGCTTCTTTACGCATCAGGACACGGTGTTTCATCACAAGGGGATCTTCAACCTGGTGCGTGGGTAGGGTGAGTGCCTCAGAGCTCACGGCGATTTTGTGCGATAAGCATCCCAATTCAGGACTGTACGAACGTCGAACGGAAACTTTCTGATCACCCCTAATACTTGTCGGATTGAAGTGAAACCACGCTGTAATTATTACACATAAGTAAATATAATGCATGTGTATCTGCTGCAAGTCAATAAGAAAACACAAAATCGGAGCAAGACAAGGTTTCCTTCCGTTTCAACTGAATTGACCTTTATTGAGAAGTAATGTTGCTTTCCTTCTCAGAGGAGTTCCTGCAGATTTTTCGTAATTCTTATACATCCTAGTTGAATTCTATACATAAGAAAAGGAGGAAATAATACAGTATTAATAAAATGCTGCGTTCGACATTTCACACCAACTACGTGCATTATTCGAATATGCTATAATTCTACTTACCTGATATTATCCAAACAGATTTTACAATCCTACAGAAGAAGAAAGTATCCTTTACTTATTCCCGGAAATATAACACTAGTGATTTTCACAATGCTGCAGTGACAGTCCATACCGGTACATATAATCTCGCAAGTCACGAGAAAAATCATGACTACAATGACTACATACAGCGAACCTGCAAGATTAACAGTAAGTGTAAGACGTCGTATCAGCAAGTAGGGTCTATTTTTTTTTTCTATTTGCTTTACGTCGCACCGACACAGATAGGTCTTATTGCGACGATGGGAGAGGAAATGCCTAGGAAGTGGAAGGAAGTGTCCGTGGCCTTAATTAAGGTACAGCCCCAGCATTTGTCTGGTGTGAAAATGGGAAACCAGGGAAAACCACCTTCAGTGCTGCCGACAGTGGGGCTCGAACCCTCTATCTCCCGATCAGTAGGTTCCCTAAAATGTATTGTTAGTGACACTGAATCTAACCCAGCAGCAAGAAAATAATTATAAATCGCTGCCTTCAATATTAACAGGGAAGAAAAAGTAAGGTTAGTGTATAAACTTACATAGTGGGGTTACGTGCTCGAGGGCCACATTGGAAAACTCAGGCATTATCACGGGCCGCACTTAAATAATAACCTATTTTTGGTAAAATTCAGGAAATAGAATAGGTTTACAAGTATGAAATAATATGCATAGTTCTAATGAAATGAAAGTTTAGTAATTTAAGTTGCTTAAAACACGATTTTTCATCTGAAAAATAGAGTGAAATTAAACATAAACAGTATTATACACAGGACTACTTAATTTGATGATGATGATGATGATGATGAAGATTGTTGTTTAAAGGGGCTTAACATCTAAATCATTGGCCCCTTATGGTACGAAATATTATGACAATTTAAAAATCCGTAATCCTCCAATGACCAGATTCGAAAACGTGAGGACGACGAATGAATGCATGGATATGAAGTTAAAACAATCAGTGGATCCGCCCCACAATGCCCCTCATTCCCAATAACTAGCGGTAAAAAGAGTATTGCTGATCAAGGGAGTGCTTCTAATCCACAATAATGAATCGATGATGCTTGCAGTCCAAACGTGTGCAAAATCAAGGTCATCGGCCCCTCATAATGGTACTTATCGGTAGGAAAATAGAACAATGCTATTTCTCATGTTGCGGTACTAATCAAAAGTAGCGTAGAGTGGCGGTATTCCACACATTATGCTAATACTCACAGGTAATGTAATGCGCACATGTAACAGAGACCTATGGTGTTTCGTACATTGCGGCGCTATTTACAGGCAACGCAAACCTATGGCGTTCCTCACATAAGTGGACTAAGCAGAGGGACCCGTACTATCCCGTGGTGTTCCTCACATAGTGGGTACTAAGCTTAGGCAAGGCAGAACCATGGTGTCGCTCATCCCATGGTGTTGCTCATATAGAGGTACTAATCACAGGTACTGTAAAATACATCCTGAGCCACACACTATCGCTACAAATCACAAACCTATTTTGTACCCAACATAGTGGTACTACGCGCAAGTAAAAGCGACCCATTGTGTTCTCTGCGTGATGGTACTAATTACAAGTAGTCTCATGGTTCTAATTTGATCATCCCTTGTTTGCCCCTTTTAGCCACCTCCTACGACAAGCAAGGGATACCGTGGGTGTATTCTTCGTCTGCGTCCCCCAACTACAGGGGGGTAACAACTTAATTTAGACGAAAAGCACCCAACAATGTCAGTTCATGTGAATTATTTGACAAATGATAAAACTGTTTTAAAAAAACACTGAAATGAATAATGTAGTGAAAACACTTAATGATGGACAATTTAGTGGGAGTAGTGTGAAGGGAACAATTATACACTCTTGTATGAGCCTAGAATACCAACAGTGTACTTCCAGGAGTACTTCCTTGAAAATTTCTTCGAGTGTGCAGCCCTGTGTACCAGCCACTACTACCAATGAGAGAAGAACGAAGATTTGAAAGCGCTTCTTACACCAATGGCAATTAAAGTTTTTCTTGGTATTCATTGCATGATGTTGGCATGGAGTTCAAGAATTGGTATGGATCCCAAAGCTCATTTCTCGGCAAAGTTTGGATTTTAATTTTTAATTTTCTTAAATAAAAAATCAATTAACACCAAGTGAATAGTTAAAAACAGGAAATAATGGTAAGGAATGAATTATTTATGACTTTGGTCTATAAAGGGCATACAAATTAATACGTTTCTAACAAGCTATGAGATAATTTTTTGTAAATTTTCTTCACAAATTTTAAAAGTAATTTTAAATCCATCGCGGGCCGCAAATTATGGCTACGCGGGACACCATTTGGAAACCCTTGGTGAACTACAAGAATACAAGAGGCGCGCGGCTGTGAGCTCGCATCCGGGAGATCGTGGGTTCGAGCCCCACTGTCGGCAGCCCTGAAGATGGTTTTCCGTGGTTTCCCATTTTCACACCAGGCAAATGCTGGGGCTGTACCTTAATTAAGGCCACGGCCGCTTCCTTCCAACTCCTAGGCCTTTCCTATCCCATCGTCGCCATAAGACCTATCTGTGTCAGTGCAACCTAAGGCCACTAGCAAAAAGAGAAAGATCGTTGATACAATACAAATGTATATAAAAGTAACCTACACGTTACAATTACACAACATACATGGCATTTTACAGATGTAGCCTAATTCGTGCGGTCACACAGAGTCCATCTATTAATTAATCAGCGACAGCAATTTCCTCTTCAGTCGCTTGAACGAGGTCTTGAAGTCTACATTGGACGGGGTATATTTGACTGATGTACTGTGTGGGATAATTTGTATTTCCCTGCAATCACAAAGTTCTGTCTGGTTTTCTAAACACCCCCACCTCTTGAGGTAGACCCTAGATCTTCCAACATCACTCCTCAAACTATTAAGTGACCCCTAAGTCGCCCAGCTGAGCTGATGTCCAGGAGGTAGAGATTCATGAGGTACCATCCACTCCGAAAGGTTTTGTATCCTACTTCATCACACGTCTCAGTACGCTATTGCTGGTGATTCTTTAAAGTGGCGGAGATGTCGTGGAAGCTCTTTCTTGATTTCAATCTTCTAGGAGGCTCTCGAAGTCCAAATAGCAGCTCACTCCTGTTGTTCTCCACCTTTGTCCTCTCATATCTTGCTGCCACTCGTCTCCAGATATCAGGGGGAGCGATAGAAGCCAGGAAGTAAAGTTTCTCAATACGGGCTGCTTTCGGACATCCTGCAGGTTTCATTCAAAACAGTGGAGACTATGAATTTAAAACGAACGTTGTAGCATTAGTATTTACTAAATCATTACGTTCTTTAGATATGATACAAAAGGGAATTTTTCCACAGATATCTTAAAAATTGTCTTGCGTTTATCTCAGTACAGCCCACTTCATGAAGCATTGAAATCATCTTTGAAAGAAGAACGACACCAGAAGTTCAGTTACTACGCCACTTATTCAGTGCGCAATTGCACTGTTGTTTGTTTCTTTCTCCCGGACTTCTCGCGGTCGACGTGATTGTTTAGCACACAAGGCTGCCAACGTTTTTACTTTCATTTATAATTGTGGGTATTTGCCAGAGCCGTCTACAGTTTACAAGCCGGAGTCATGAAAGTTTGGCAACGTCCAGCGGAGGCGGAGACGAAAGCGCGGGAGCTATCTGTGTATGTTGATGTGTAGTGAACTTCGTGTTGTGTTTATTTGTATTTTTCATGGATATGTTCGAGTATATGTAACAAGGTAGGTGACTGAGTGACATACGTAGAACCTATTATCGAAAAACGTGAAGGCATGCCTGAATTTGGGTTATTAACAACACGTTTCGTGTATTTGCAGATGCCCAGAAAATGTTGTGTTCCTATGTGTCGTAGCAACTATGACATCAACAAGGATGGTTATGTTACCTCATTTAGGTTTCCTTCTGATGAGGAATTAAAACAAAAATGGATTCGTCAAGTTAAGCGGGATAATTGGGAACCTGGGAAGGATTCAGTCGTGTGTATAAAACATTTCACAGATGATAGTTTTTCAAAAGGGGAAAAGTTTTGTGATAGTAAAGGCAATATAACTGTACAACCACCTAAACCTAATGAACTTCTTCCTAATGCATGTCCAACTATTTTCCCAAATTTGCCCAAATATTTGTCATCAAAGAGTGTAAAAAGAAAAGATCCTGAAGATAGGAGACTGGAAATTAAGAGTAGGGAAAACAAGAGGAAACCAGATTTGGAGGAATCAAAGCTTCAAGATGACCTAATAGCTGACTTTAATCATTTAAGATCCCTTCTTCATACCAAAATTGACATGTCAGTATGGCAGATCAGTATCTGTAATGAATTTCTTTGCATATACAGATTAAATCTGGATGATTTGCCAAATGTGAGTGATTTACTAAAAATTCACCAGGATATGCATGTGACTGTATATGTTAATAGTTATCAGGTGTCATTCAAGGAAATTAAATGTTTACCTGATGGTAAAACCTCCAAGTGGTCTCAGCTAAATGCATATTTATTAAATTATACAGGAGCCACTGCTAGTAGTGTTAGTGTTGAATGTGTACAAAGTAATGTACTTAAAATGCTTGACAAGCTCATAGAGTTTTGTGAGGTTAGCAGTGAAAGCACAGACTTCTCATCTAACCTTGTTTTCTTAAGGGAACAATTCGAACTTTGTACTAAAAGGAAAAAGAGTTACTCAAAAAGTACATTGATTCTTGCCTTTATGTTGAACTGTCAGTCTCATGCTGCTTATTGTTCTTTGCGTGAGAGTGGTACACTGATACTACCACACCCTAAGTACCTTGAAAAATTAGCAGCAAATTTATAAGTGTCACCTAATTCGGAAAAGGAAAACAGAAACTTTCTTTACCGAGTGACAAGGAATTTATCAGACATTGAAAAATATGTAGTTTTAAGTCTTGATGAAATTTATGTGAATCCCTCTCTTGAGTACAAGAACGGAGTACTCATTGGTCAAGCCAAGAATAGCCCTTTACAGGAAGCAAGAACAATACAAGCTTTCATGGTGCATTCTGCATTTGGATCCTTTAAGGAAGTTATCTCTCTCACCCCAGTGAAAGCACAGTCCGGAGATATTTTATTTAACCTGACAACGAATGCTCTGACACTTGTTCAGAATACAGGACTAATTGTTATGTGCATAATATGTGACAACAATAGGATAAATAAGAATATGTTTAGCAGTATGTGTTCATAGTTTGGAAGTGAAAGTCCATATCGTGTACCAAATCCCCAACACAAGAATTTACAGATATTTCTCATGTTTGATCCTGTACATATATTTAAGAACATCAGGAATAACTGGCTGAATCAGAAAGACAGAGACAAAACTTTTATTTTCCCTGATTTTGAAGTAGATCAGATTATCCGTAAGGCGTGCTTTAATGATTTAAGGAACCTTTATGTGTACCACAGTCATGCATCCAACCTGATTGCTACAGCTTTTAAACTTAATTATAAAACGGTGTATCCCAACAATCTTGATAGGCAGAAAGTGTTACTTGTTGATAATCTGTTCCAGACACCACCATAGCTGCTTTAAAAACCAGTCAACTAGATTCTAATGCCACTGCAATTTTTTTAGAAATTATTAGTAAGTGGTGGCGTATTGTAAACTTCAAAAGTGTAACTAAAGGAATTTGCAAGAGGGACCACAATCAAATGCCTTTTACTGAACTAGATGATGACCGCATTCAATTTCTTCAACATTTCTGTGAGTGGGTAAGCAGTTGGGATGATTTAAATTTGGTTCATGGTCACTTAACAACTGACACTTCAAGAGCTTTGGTACATACCACAACTGTCCTGTTAAAAATTATCCAATTTTCATTTGAAACTGTGAAACCAAATTATTTACTGTTAGGAAAGTTTCAGAGTGACAATCTGGAAAGAAGGTTTGGTCAGTACAGACAGCTTAGTGGTTGTAACTACAATGTTACTGCACTTCAAGTTATAGAAAGTGAGAAGAAAATTAGGATTAAGAGTGTTCTAGGCTTGCACTCATCTAGGTATGGAAAAGTGCAGTTTGACTGTAGCCAGTTAGAAATGTCTCATTCCACCAAGACAGATGATATTAGGCTCAATATGGCAGTGATAAAAAAGTTCGACTCACTTTTATCATGTGACATTTCTGATGGGCATTTTGAGATGTGAGGTGTAATATACATTTCTGGGTATGCAGTAAGGGTAATATCCAAAAGGATAAGCTGTGACACATGTTTAGGTCTCCTGCAGTGCAATGAAACAGATGACCCCTATTTTGAAGAACTTCAGAGAGGTGGGTTAGTGGTGCCATCAGATTGTGTTGTGTGTGTCTTTGTAACAGTGACAGGAATGTTTACCTTGTTGGTGTCTGAAGACTACAAGGAAGACTACCTGGATTGTGGAAATCACAAAGAAGTTCTCTTCTCTCTATCCAGAGCTGCTTTAGGGAGAGATGAAAATCAACAGTTCTGGTTTGAACAGGGTAACTGTGGGCATGAAAATAATAGTCTAATAGACTGTTTATTGTCCACATTTTGCAACGTCATATTGAATAATTATAGAAAGCAGATTAAGAACAAGAGTTATGCCAGCAGTGATGATAAAATCAGTAAACGAAGGAAGCTGTCAACACTCCATAAATATTGAGCTTGTGAGTACTGTTCTTTAAAGGGTTTTGTTTTTATGCATGTAAAATGTGTATTTCTAACTTTACTGAGTGCATTTCTTGATTTGTGTGTTTCTTAGTGTCATTTTTCACAGTGTGTATATTTTTCATAACCATCATGTTGGTCTAAGTGCGCTGAATATCATTGAAGTCAATTCAAAGTCGGACACGCCCCCTTTTCTCTCGGCCTCCGCTTGACAGATAGATACAGCGTTGCCAAGCGTACCTTCCGGCTTTAACTGTAGATGGCTCTGGTATTTGCAAAGTCATTGGTTTGGATTGGTTAGGTCCTGTTAGTGACAAAACCATTTGGACTGTGATGAAGCAAAGGAAGTCTGGAGGCGTAAGCACCCAGGTTAGGACCGCGAAGCGACTGTTAGGCCTCTAGCATTCCATAGGGAAATAGCAGCGAGTTCTGTGTTGGACAGTGACGAAAACAAAACCACTATACCGCTTTTCACGAGAGTTTAATCTTGATGTAAATACACTGACTGACAGAGCAAATGCAACACCAAGAAGGAGTGGTCAGAACTTTATGCCAATTGCAGGGTAGACTGACGTCACTGAGGTATGCTCATGATGTGAAATGCGCCGCTGTGCTGCGCACGTAGCGAACGATAAATGGGACACGGCGTTGGCGAATGGACCACTTCGTACCGTGATTTCTCAGCCGACAGTCATTGTAGAACGTGTTGTCGTGTGCCACAGGACACGTGTATAGCTAAGAATGCCAGGCCGCCGTCAACGGAGGCATTTCCAGCAGACAGACGACTTTACGAGGGGTATGGTGATCGGGCTGAGAAGGGCAGGTTGGTCGCTTCGTCAAATCGCAACCGATACCCATAGGGATGTGTCCACGGTGCAGCGCCTGTGGCGAAGATGGTTGGCGCAGGGACATGTGGCACGTGCGAGGGGTCCAGGCGCAGCCCGAGTGACGTCAGCACGCGAGGATCGGCGCATCCGCCACCAAGCGGTGGCAGCCCCGCACGCCACGTCAACCGCCATTCTTCAGCATGTGCAAGACACCCTGGCTGTTCCAATATCGACCAGAACAATTTCCCGTCGATTGGTTGAAGAAGGCCTGCACTCCCGGCGTCCGCTCAGAAGACTACCATTGACTCCACAGCATAGACGTGCACGCCTGGCAAGGTGCCGGGCTAGAGCGACTTGGATGAGGGAATGGCGGAACGTCGTGTTCTCCGATGAGTCACGCTTCTGTTCTGTCAGTGATAGTCACCGCAGACGAGTGTGGCGTCGGCGTGGAGAAAGGTCAAATCCGGCAGTAACTGCGGAGCGCCCTACCGCTAGACAACGCGGCATCATAGTTTGGGGCGCTATTGCGTATGATTCCACGTCACCTCTAGTGCGTATTCAAGGCACGTTAAATGCTCACCGCTACGTGCAGCATGTGCTGAGGCCGGTGGCACTCCCGTACCGTCAGGGGCTGCCCAATGCTCTGTTTCAGCAGGATAATGCCCGCCCACACACTGCTCGCATCTCCCAACAGGCTCTACGAGGTGTACAGATGCTTCCGTGGCCAGCGTACTCTCCGGATCTCTCACCAATCGAACACGTGTGGGATCTCATTGGACGCCGTTTGCAAATTCTGCCCCAGCCTCGTACGGACGACCAACTGTGGCAAATGGTTGACAGAGAATGGAGAACCATCCCTCAGGACACCATCCGCACTCTTATTGACTCTGTACCTCGACGTGTTTCTGCGTGCATCGCCGCTCGCGGTGGTCCTACATCCTACTGAGTCGATGCCGTGCGCATTGTGTAACCTGCATATCGGTTTGAAATAAACATCAATTATTCGTCCGTGCCGTCTCTGTTTTTTCCCCAACTTTCATCCCTTTCGAACCACTCCTTCTTGGTGTTGCATTTGCTCTGTCAGTCAGTGTAAATAGGCGGAGCACGTTACCTTTGCACGTGGACATGATGTAGTCAATCAATCAATCAATCAATACTGATCTGCATTTAGGGCAGTCGCCCAGGTGGCAGATTCCCTATCTGTTGTTTTCCTAGCCTTTTCCTAAATGATTTCAAAGAAATTGGAAATTTATTGAACGTCTCTCTTGGTAAGTTATTCCAATGCCTAACTCCCCTTCTTTGATTGGAGAAGCAACCGTCGCACTCACTCGACTGTATGCGATCTCGAAGAAAAGTAGTACGTCGCATTAATTTTAGTTTATTACATTTAGAAAGTCTGGAAGAGTACGTAATCAAATTATGGTTGTCATTTATACCAGTATATACATATGCTTCTTTTATAAAACAGTTATTAAATAACGAGAAATGAAGGCACAAGGCGTGGTGTAATACAGGACGTCTTCTCGTAGTGGGGAAGGTACCAAGCTGTACAGTGCGGAGATGAGGTGTTGCATCTTCCAGCAGTCAGTGAGTCGGTATTCTTAGTGAGAGAAATGAAGCAAGAGGTACGACCATCGCGTGTAGTGAAGCACAAGAGAGGAAAACCGCTCAGAAGCAACCATAGGCAGTGCATTGTGAATGTGTTCAATAAACTAAGTGAACAGAATCCAGGTTAGTCGTTTATTCAGAAGTTCAGATCTTCAGCCTGTTGTCCCATGCGATACGCAGCGCTGTATATCCGAACACCAGGCGCTGCCGGAGTGGAGGTAGGTACTACACGCTCAGCAAATCACAACTCTTTCTTTGGCGGAGGCGTGGACATACCATGTTTGCATCAGGATTAAATTCACGTGAAAATACATAATAGTTGTGTTTTAATCGTGCGCGGTTGGTAACGAAATGCATTTGACTTGATTGTGTTTCAGCCAATGGAAATGCTACTCCGTGCTTCGGCAATGGAGGATTGCAGATGCAAAATTACATCAGGTCATAAGAGTAAATGAGAGCTCATGGGTGGGTCCTTGGCTGTCGCAGTGAACACATTTATCTTCTACAAGGTATTCCTGAGAAGATTTGTACTATTTGAAAAAGAAATATATAATGTTATAGAAGTTGTGGCGTAGTTACTGACCTTCTGCCGAAACGACTTTGAACCATGCTTTGCCTTCATGAAAGCCAATGAAAATCGGCTGGAAGCTAGGCCATTTCGTTAAAGACTTGTTAATATTATATAAGGTAAGGTAAGGGTTATTCTGCCCGAAAGCAGGTCCGAACCTCCGCAGAGGTGTTCCTGAGCCGGAGTTTACGTGCGGTAGGGTGGCCAGTTCCTTTCCGCTCCTCCATTCCCTTACCCCGTGGCAACCCATCCAACTCCTGACCACGCCCAATGTTGCTTAACTTCGGAGATCTCACCGGATCCGGTGTTTCAACACGGCTACGGTCGTTGGCAATATTATATAAGCGGCTTTAAATCCAGAAAAAGTAATATTTATTTCAAAAATGACAATGAGCCATGAGAACCTACGCTCATTTAAATGGAAATCTATTTCAGTACTCTAGTAAATTACTGCGATCCATAGCCAAAATAATATTATAATTTCATCATTCGTATAGAAGGATCTTACACTGTTGTGTTTTTAAATAACAAATTTATACAACAAATGGACCTGTGCTTCTCAGCAGCATTGGTTATAAATGCGTCAGATAACTGATCTTGATATTGTTTTACCTGCCCTTTTCAATAGTTGTATCAACATTTAACACCGATACATAACAATTGTTTTAACCGTAACGCAGTTTATAGCACTTCTTTCCACACAATATTCCCTGTGCTTCGACCATTCGGGAGTATCTGGATCTTATCATTCTCAAACGATCTTCCCCGAGAGATTACAACATACAACTGGCCATATCTGAATACTGTTTCTGGTAAGTAGACACTCATTTGTTTCGAGAATTTATCCTTGCGCTTTCTTGATGGTCATACAGAAGACTAGTCAACTTAAAACCTTCCCATCTATGCGTAGCTCCACACTTTTCTCTTAGTAGCGTGTAAGTTATTAGGAACGTTCTGCCATCTGTTGAGTATATTTAGAAGCTGGAGAACGTCAGATAATCAAAGAGCATCTATCAGAGAATAGTATTCTTCCATGATGATGGCTTAACAGATAGTAATCAAGCATGGCTGCATGTAATCATATTAATAAGGATGAAAAACCCATAATTATATTTGTACCGGGCGGTACACCTCCACGCCGCTAATTTAAAAATTGCGCCAGGTGAAACTCCTCTGCTGGAGGAAGTCTGAACTTTATCTACGCTGTTAATTCTTTACCTTCTCAGAAGATGTCACCACGTGGAAAATTTTGAGTTTTTGAACTGTGTCATTTTTGATGTGTTTTTGTTTCTCTTGAAGTAAGAAGTGTAAACTTTCTCTCCTAGAGGACACTACTGAAGATCAACAATAGTGCAACCTAGTGCGGAGTCAAAGAACTATTTTGTTGGAGAAAATTTAATTTCAAGAGTTTGTTCTTTGTTAAATTTCTTTCAGTCATTGTTTAAGTTGGCAATATTCACCCCTTCTTTCCCCTTGTGTTGAACCTAACCAATCCCGAATTTCTTAAATGAATTTCTATCCAATCAGATGTATCTTCCCCCAACTTGAATATGTTGCTGTGTCCTACCCAATAAAGTGTTTGTGGGAGGGTGTTTTCATTCCCCTAACGCCTAGAAACTTCCGCGAGAGTATTTAAACTGCTGATTTTTGGGTCTCTCGGCCACTTCTGTTCCATCTTTCAGTGTGTTAAGTACATAGCAGGGGGCGGGAAGCGCCTCTTTCTTCGGCAGCGGTCAACAACAAGGTAATGGCCGATTAATAACTTTTTTCTTTGCTAGCTCAGCAGTTTAACTTTCGGGGCGGGTTCTAAGCGTTCAACCATGTAACCTTTTCCTAAAAGGTAACTACTCTTTTCATATATTCTCTTTTAAAACGACATATTGGGATAGAGAGTGCTTAACCCTCTCGAGCTCCCACTCACATCGTCTTGAGGTGAACTTATTTTTCTCAACCCATTCTTCCGTAATGTAATGTAAATTGTTATTAAGTCACCTCTGTAGTATGGGATTAGCCCTTGTATTAATGGCCTAGTGCCAAGTAGGTCTTAAGCAAAGTGTATTAGGAGTGCAAATTCGCCTCCTCTCAAATTGTATTTTAGAGGTCATGTATTAACTTTCTTGTCATTTAACAGACCTCAGTAGGTTGGGTATTTTACCCCTGTGTATACGTCCTTGGAGGACAGCTTAAAAGTGGAGTTCGGAGTGGCCTATGATAGGCTTGTATTTTAAGGGGAAGTTGCCCTTTATTGAAAATTGTGTCTCTGCCTCAAGGAGGCTTTTGGGTATAATTGGGAGCAAATGTTTCTGGCATGTTTGGGGGTTTTCGGCCCCTTTGTTGTATGGTGATCATTGTAAGGTTGGGCTCATTGCTCAAGAATTATGTTTCTGACTTTTGAAGCCCCAAATGGGGTACCTATGTAAATATATTTGTCAATCGTGTTTCGGCTACTAAGTACCTGTTCTATTTGTTGTTACCTAATTTTGAAAAGAAAATATAACCTTGTTAAATTTTAAAATTAATTTCACTTTAGTAGCTTGAGACCTATTCACCACCCAGCACCTTCTTTCATGCGTAACTACCACCAAAACACGGTAACAATATTAATGAAAGTGTTAATCTATTAGAAACCCGTAAGCACAGAATCTCGGCGGGCTATGGTAAGCCTTCACCTGCAATTATTGGAATGGGTATTTAGTGATATGATTTTAGGATTGTTCATGGTTGACTGAACCCAGGGACCTATCAATGTCTGATGATTCACTGGCAGGTAATTCCGGGGAGAATAAAACAGTAATCATGCAAAGCCGTCCAGTAAAACGGACGGACGGATTGGACAAAACTGTTTTTAATAAAAAAAATTATACATAGGTTTTTATTCTGGGAGACTCAAATTGCCTTCTGTTTTTATGTGTATTTTAGCCAGCTGTGATCTGAACCCCACTTCGCGCTCAGGCACAGGACGCTATGCTACAAGCTGCTTTTAAAGCAATGTCCTCCAATGTAAACTTTGGATGTATACTTTCACTTAAACGAAGAAGAATGTAATTACAAATCTTGCAAATATAGAGAGACTGAAATACAGTGAACATGAATGTAACATGAGCATTAGCTGTAAAATAATATTTACACAGAGAAGGACAACATGCGCGTTTCCTTTCATTTCCTCTTCCATCAGTACTTTATTACTTCAAAAACAGCATCTACGTTCAGTTCCCTTTGATTCACTTTCCCTCTGCCCACTTCTTTCACTCTTCCTTTGCCTATTCCTTATACGAGAAAGGCAATTTTCTTAGGATGAATTTAACAACTCCTTTGTTCCACGCGATATAATACCATCCTTCTCAAACTAATAGTATCGTCAAGTGCAGCTTTCTCCCTCACACCTTCAGTGCTTTGTCTCACAGTCTCCATACTTTCAAGTTAATAAAATTAACTTCCTAATTTATAGCATCACTAAGCAAGCGTGTTCCGTGATCATTAGAAGAGCCAGGACCACCAATATAGAGGAAGAAAATTACGTTTTACATGGTCGTTCCTTACCCTCTGGTACAATACCATTATGGCCCCAGTACAGGACAAAATATTCTCCAGAAATACAATGTGAATTATGTGTATATTTCATGCAGTAGGGAAGTGTGAGAATTTCCTTTTTCGTTATGCAGAATTGAACACAAGCCTTTATGAAATAATAATAATAATAATAATAATAATAATAATAATAATAATAATAATAATAATGAAATGAAATGTCGTATGGCGTTTAGTGCTGGGAGTGTCCGAGGACATGTTCGGCTCGCCAGGTGCAGATCTTTTGATTTGACTCCCGTAGGTGACCTACGCGGATGAGGATGAAATGATGATGAATACAACACATACATCCAGCCCCCCTGCCAGCAAAATTAACCAATGATGGTTAAAATTCCAGAACCTGCCGGGAATCGAACCCGGGACCCTTGTGACCAAAGGTCAGCACGCTAACCATTTAGCCATGGAGTCGAATAATAATAATAATAATAATAATAATAATAATAATAATAATAATAATAATAACAATAATAATAGGACCCGTGATGCTCCGCAGCATTCATTATAAATAGGTCAGATAACTCGTATTGATATGCCTGTCTTAGATTTATTGTTTTTCCTGCCCTTTTCCATGGTTTTTGTGAACATTTAATAAGAAGCACCGTATGGTCTGCCGCAGTTTGTAGTCAGAATTCATCCAATCTGACGTCATCGTGTCGTCTGTTTAGTAAAATTATATCCAAATATTCGCTTTTTATCCTGCAGTTCTCGACGAAAAAAGCTTGGTATTGCATCCCAGAAGGCAATGGTATTTTTAATCGCAGTTCTTCTTCTACAGTATAGAGGACAATTGTCTTGTGAGCTCATAGTTTAATCTCGAAGGATCATTTCTTTTTGCTAGGATGACATCTTTTTTAAGATACATGGCCTTTACTCTTTCTAGCCTAGGTTATCCTTCGATTGGTCTTCCCATATAGTTTCTAAGGCGTATGTCTCTTTGTACGTAAACTTGTTCTCTTAGCATCATGTAAGTTATTAGGAATGCTCTGCCATCTGTTGAATACATTTGGAAGTTGGTAAAAGTTAGAGAAACAAAGAGTATTTAGCAAGAAATAGTATTCATCTGTAATCAGAAGGAGTGTGTGCTCTCTGGTTTGACAGGTAGTAATAAAACATGGCTGCATGCAATGACATTACTAAGAATAAATATCACATAATCAGAATATAAATGAATGTGTTCGTCGCTTGGCAACCTGCTAAGTACAGAATGTATTGCGGGTTAGGGTAAGCCTTCACCTGTAATTATTGAAGCGATCATTGAATGATATGATTTTATGAATACTCATTTTTTTTGCTATTGGCTTTACGTCGCACCGACACAGATAGGTCTTATGGCGACGATGGGACAGGAAAGGGATAGGACTGGGAAGGAAGCGGCCGTAGCCTTAATTAAGGTACAGCCCCAGTATTTGCCTGGTGTGAAAATGGGAAACCACGGAAAACTATCTTCAGGACTGCGACAGTGGGGTTCGAACCCACTATCTCACGAATACTGGATACTGGCCGCACTTAAGCGACTGCAGCTATCGAGCTCGGTAATACTCAAAGTTGGCTGAACTTTGAGACCTATCAATGTCTCATGATTCACCGGCAGGTGATTCCGGAGAGAAGAAAGAAATGAAGCAGATCGGTCCAAAAGAAAGGATTTGCCAAAGCTGTTTTAGTAAACAATTTTAATGTATAGATAATAATAACATTATTATTAATAATAACTGGGTTCAACAGGATAGAAATGACATACCTAAGCATTATAATTCAGTCATTCATCCAGAGGCCCTGTATACTGCAGAATGCCTTGCATTAAACTGGAAGGGTCTAGTTTGAAAGGTAAAAGCCAAGGAAAGAAAAATTCTGAGAAAAACCTAGGACCAAGCAGAGAAGATGGAGAGTATAGGAGACAACTTAACATTGAACTGTGCCAGCATATAGAAGGGATAACGGACACCATTCGGACACGGAGGATTAATTTTTATGGCCACATAACACGTATGAGTCCGCAGAGATTGACAAAGTGGAAATTTTCCTACTTTGTAAACAAGAAAAGCAAGGACCTTGATTCTCCAATGTTGTAGGATATATATTACAATTTGTTTTACGTCGCTCTGACCTTATGGCGACGATGGGATAGGAAAGGCCTAGGAGTGGGAAGGAAGTGGCCATGGCCTTAATTAAGGAACAGCGCCAGCATTTACCTGGTGGGAAAATGGGAAACCACGGAAAACCATATTCACGGCTGCCGACAGTGGGGCTTGAACCCACTATTTCCCGCTGCAAGCTCACAGTTGCGCGCCCCTAACCGCACGGCTAACTCACCCAGTAAAATACATTTAAGAAAAAGGGATCACACATGAAGACATCAAGGAACGAACATACCAGCGATTCCAAGACAAGCCGAAGTAGAAAACAGGCAAGAAGTGGACTGATGATAGAAAGGAGGCTCACAGAAGGCGAATGCAGGAATACCGGGAAATAATTGAAGCTCAAGGATGCAGACGGTTGAAATAACGTGATCCAAAACCAACCCAAGCGAAGTAGAATATTATTATTATTATTATTATTATTATTATTATTATTATTATTATTATTATAAAAATAATAATAATACCCTGAGGTATAAGGACTTCCACAAGGGGCCGCCATCGCAGTCTGTTCTTCGCTAGTTCACTCGCTTCCTGCAAGTTATGTTCACATCAGCAAGTTCAAGGCTAAGAGACCTCCTCCGTGTTATACGTCGTCTACCATGTCCCCTCCAACTTTATAGATTACATTCCAAACGTTGCTGCGCAACAGATTTGTCGCCTTACCTCACGGTGCAGCCAATCCGTCACCAGTTTGATCTGTTTCACTACTGGTCTCTAATATTTATCCAAAGATTTATTCATTTATTTATTTATTTATTTATTTATTTATTTATTTATTTATTTATAAAGTGGCGAAGTTAGTGTTCGTGGCCCACTCTTATACTTGTCCACAAACAAATCACATTTTCGATTTTACAGCATTGATTTAAAATACTCATTAGAGTCCGCCTCTGTGGTGTAGTGATTAGTGTGATTAGCTGCCACCTCCGGAGGCCAGGGCTCGATTCCCGGTTCTGCCACAAAATTTGAAAAGTGGTACGAGGGCTGGAACGGGGTCTACTCAGCCTTGGGGGGTCCACTGAGTAGAGGTGGGTTCCATTCCCCCGTCAGCCATCCTGGAAGTGGTTTTCCATGGTTTCCCACTTCTCCTCCAGGCAAATGCTGAGATGGTCCTTCTTTGCCTATCCCTTCCAATAATCCCATTCCTCACCAAAGCCCCAGTTCAACATAGTAGGTGAGGCCGCCTGGGCAAGGTACTGGTCATCCTCCCCAGTTTCATCGCCCGACCCAATGTCTCCCGCTCCACGACACTGCCCTTGAGGTGGTAGAGGTGGGATTCCTCGCTGAGTGCGAGGGAAAAGCCAACCCTGGAGGGTACGCAGATTAAGAAAGGAAGAAAGAACTCATTAAAGTTAATGAGATAAAAGGAGTAAATCACGTAAGGAGTAAAATAGTACAATTAATTACAATTATAGTTAATGAAAAAAGTATAGGATACATAAGGAGTAGACAATAACAGAAAAATATAAAATTAATAAACTAAATAAACCACCGGCACAACTCAACACGCGAAAGTTTGTCTGGACGTCTTAACGCATGCACAACAATACATTTGTAAGGATACATATGCAGGTCCTTTTTTATAATGTTTCGACGCAACTATCTCTTAATTCCCTCTTGCACAAATAAACGGCGTTGAGATTTTATCCGATTTCTTTCCAGTCTTTCCTTCATTCGAGCAATGTTTACCGGTCGTCGAACTCTTTTCGGATAATTGGGGTTTCCATTCACAACAGAGCCCGTCTCACGCCATTTTGCAACTAAGTTTTGCATTGCTGAATTTGCTGGAAGTCTTACCAAATTACCTCCAGTCTTAAAGCCTTGCTCAAGCAGTTCCGCACAGGATTTCCAAGAACTGTACTTCGCATAACACTCGACAATGAACACGCGCTGTTCTACCGGAAGCACCATTGTGTGTTACATTCAGCCGGTCACTTAACACGTCTGATCCTCTCACTCAATCACACGTAATGAAACAGCGATGTACTTGGGGGATGTGGGAGATGCGCATGCGCAGACGCGTTACAGCAACCGATTGGTGCATCGAAATCACGATTTCCAGTATTTCCTGTCATGGGCAGTTCTTCTGTTCATTAACAAGTGTCAATTTCGGGGCCAGTTTTAATTTGCCCATCCTGTATAATAGAGTCATGTGTACCACAGGGCAGGACCCTCTCCCCGCTCATCTCATCGGGCGACCAAGGAGGGCTGACCTTGCTCCACTTACAGTAGGCTTTGGAGGAAACAAAACACTGTTTTCTTGGTAGGTAGTTCTTCACTACACAGATTTGCTGCGTGCTCATTTCAGCAGTTTTTTAAATGGGACGGATTACGCCTATGCAGTACAGTAAAACCTCCAAGACCCTGTCGTTCATTAAACTATTCCGGATAATACGCGCTTTTTGCCCGGTCGCTACACATTTCCCATAGGAAGCCCTTAGAGAATACACCGTTATATTGCGCTTCTCTCCAGTCTTATACTCACGTTTTTGAGAGAATAACCTGCTGTTCATTTTAGCAAAGCTCAGAAGACAAAAAGCATTTTAATCCCTCGCCGCAACAGACTTGAAGAAAACTATGAAATTTACCTAGAGCTGAAGGCTATGTTGAGTATGTTAACATAGACCTCGCAATCAGCTTATGCTAATCTCGCCACGGACAGTCTGCAGCGGGTACAAGGTACATGATGTAGGCTTTTGGGCTTATGCCGTGTCAATAAAATAAGGTGAAATTCTTTACGTTTCGCACAGAACTTTGCTCTGCGTCTTCACAAGAAAATCTCTACTGTCCACGAGGAAGGCTTCTCAAACAATGAGGTACGTTCATTCGTAACCAGATGGCTTCCCGGACGCGGTACAGCGCTAGCATTCAAAGCGGAAGCTGACGGAACAATCAGAATCAGTCTGAGAGGGTCACATAACGTAACAGGTGTACGCACATATGATAGTATGACGTTGACACAAGCCTAGAATGAAACATCTTGCGATGACGAACGTATGAATTTGGAAAACACCGAAACGAAATAACAATAGCGAATGGACAGGGAAGGGAACTACCTACGTAAATCCTTAATGGCTGGCAACCACGTAGTACTTCATTGGTAGACAGTGTCCCTGTTGAAATTGTTAGCATTTCTACTTACCTGTTTCCACAGCTTCCCGTATAATCTTGGATCTATCGTGTCTAGTGTGGGTAAGAGCTCGAGCATCTGGGAACACGACATCATGATCTGACGATACAGCGTGCTCAGCTATTGCTGATTTGTCTGGCTGGTTGAGACGAATATTTCGTTCAAGTTCCTTGATAATGCCAACGGGCCGGCATGCTTGACCAATATGTACCTTACCGTAAGTACAAGGAATTACACAGACCCCACGATGTAAAAGTGGGGACAATGTGTTCTTGGTTTTACCCAGACTGTGAACAATTTTACTGACGGTGCCAAACACGGTTTTTATATTGTGTTTGTGGAGGAGCTTTGCAATTCGATTTGTGGTGTTGTGAATGGAAGGCAGGTAGGCAGACAGGATGAAGTGCAGGTAACTGAACAACGTAAAAAGGAACACAACAAGAGGATGAAGAGATATTGGAAAGAGAACAATAAAAACCTTTAAAATTGCTAATAAGTACAAACGCGCTCCTCAGTTGGGCATAACGAATCAAGGAATAATAATAATAATAATAATAATAATAATAATAATAATAATAATAAATATGGAATTCGGAACGATCTCGCAGCTCGCACCTTGAAGAAGTTAGAATTGAAGTGTTGGACCAAGATAGGAAGAGCCACCAAGCTCCAGAAGGGATGCAGACTAGTGTGGATTTATTACCACGAAAAATAGTTGTGTTACCATAATCTCTACACGCGGGAACCATAACCTTAAGAGATTATTACAAAAAGACAGACATTGAAAAAATGAACGAAAAATGCTCGGGAAATCATAAGGCCCAACGCAGGAAAATGGAATCTTGATCAAGGAAAGAAATGTAGACCACTACAATCTGACAGGCAGATTCACCAATATCGTACGTAAGAGGCATTTCAAATTCTATTCACAGTTGGAGAGAACGGACAAGTTCGGCGGTTGCAAAGTAGATTTCGGCCTTCTCTGTTCTCCCACCGACCAACCGAGCAGAGGAGGCTCTACTGTGCTCTACGCCTCTGCATTCGGGAGACGGAGATTTGTTAATTCCCGGCTGTCGACTGACCAGAAAATGGTGTTCCGTGGTTTTCCATTCTCCTGCGCAAATGCGAGTGGTGGGACAGTTCTTAGTATAGGCCACGGCCCCCAACCTATTCAACTTCTCCACACATCACCACCACAAGTATCTTGCCTAAGAGCAGGCATTACTGTCTGGGAAGCACAGCATTCTCTTCAGGGACGGAATTAGGACTTATGTAGGCAGAACAACAACAGACTCACAAAAATATATCTTAATATAATAATCCCACAGAAATCCAAGATAAAGTGGCTAGAATAGACAAAGGAATACCTACAAGAAATTAACACTACAGAAGATATAAAAAATCGCGAATCCTTTACGACGTTAGTAACGGAGTACAAATTAGCAGATAAACCTATAAAAGAGAACTGGTAAGGGATTATCAGAAGAACGCAGGAAACAACCGAACGAATTTTTCAAAGTCATCTTTCAATTGGAAAAACTAATAATAATAATAATAATAATAATAATAATAATAATAATAATAATAATAACCGAGCGAACTGGCCTTGTGGTTAAAGGTGCACACTGTGAGCTTGCATTCGGGAGGTAGTGGATTCGAACCCCGTTGTCAGCAGCCCTGAGGATGGTTTTCCGTGGTTTCTCATTTTCACACCTGGTAAATGTTCCTTAATTAAAGCCACGGCCGCTTACTTTCCACTCG
Organism: Anabrus simplex; assembly: GCF_040414725.1. NCBI lineage: Eukaryota > Metazoa > Arthropoda > Insecta > Orthoptera > Tettigoniidae > Anabrus > Anabrus simplex. The sequence continues at coordinate 33,645,681 of NC_090278.1, forward strand.
CAGCCCTTTCCTATCCCACCGTTGCCATAATACCTATCCGTGCTCGTGTGACGTAAAGCAAGTCGTAAACAAACAAAAAGTTTATGAACTTCACTGCTATAAAAGTCACGGCTTGGAAATGCCGAAATATAATTTTCGTTACGAAAAGTAACAGAAAAAATATATTTATATCTGTTACAAATTGTAACAGTTACAATTACAGTGGCAAAATAATTTCTACGTTATTTTTCAGCGATCCCTAAAGCAAAGTAAGAAGAATCCTCAGACCCAGAAAATACGCTGACACCGAATTCCCAGCAACAAAGACTTGTACAAATCATGTGTTAGCATCTCAGGAGTCACACGCACATTTCGGGAATAAGTGACGAAAGCATCACATGTCCAATAGAAAAGGCAATTCGTATGAGACATGTTTATTAACACCTAAAAGGAACTTAAAACAATGAATATCTTTGAACAAGACATCCACGACAGAACCACATTCATAAACAAGATACAAACATATAAGGGGTTCCAAGTTCCAAAAACAACAACTAAGAAGCAATATTTGAAGGATGAAAAGAAAGATGATAGAACCAAGAGAAGTGTTCAATTCACGCGGAAGGACATGGGTTAGATTCTCCGTCAGGAACTCGAAACATTTAAGAAACGAGATTTCCACTTCTGGAGGTACTCATGGGCCTGACGTTCACTCAGACTACACAAAAAATGAGCTGCGGACAAAGACGGCCGGGCGTAGAGCTAACCACTCTACCCCATCAAGTGTCGAGCTTAATGTTAGTGGAAGCTTTCACCTTCCACCCCTCCCAGGGCCGTCGTAGCCTATACGGAGATGATTGCTCTTTTTCTTTAAGCGAGCGAATGACCGAAATCTAACGCCAAAGGGAATATAAATTTTAAAGTTATTTACGAGATTAATAGGTGGCCTACATCGATTTAAAACATTACAGCTCTTCGAAAAAGGCAGGATTGTCGTCCGTGATAATAACAGTCCCTTCACTATTGTTATTTCGTCTCGGTGTTTTCCAAATTTGTACGTTCCTCGTCGCCAGATGTTTCATTCCAGGCTTGTGTCAATGTCATACACCTGTCAATGTCATATGTCACGTACACATGTTATGTGACCCTCTTAAACTGATTCACGGCCGACTTGATGCGTCTACTAGCTAGCTCCTGAGCGCAGCGAGGGATCCAGTCGGCCATGACTGATTTCTGATGGTTCGGTCAGCTTCCGCTTCGAATGCTAGCGCTGTGCCACGTCCGGGGAGCCATCTGGTGACGAATGAACGTGCCATTTCCACTTCTATTATAACGTCTAAATTTAAAGAGACATTGTTTAAGAAGCCTTTCACGTGGACAGTCGAGATTTTCTTCTGATGACGCAGAGCGCAGTTCTCTGCAAAACGTAAATCATTTCACCTATTTTCTTGACACGGCATAAGCCCAAAAGCCTATACAGTATCATCTCTATAAGTACAGGCCGTGAAAGCATCAATGGCAACAATAATAATAATAATCGTATGGCCTCAGCTACCGTGTGCAGACATTTCAATTTAACCCCATCTGGCCGTCTGCTTGTCAATATGGACGTTCTGTTTTACTCTAGGCCTACTAGATGGCAGACCGAGTAAGCCGAAACTCTCTTGCGTGTACATGGCTGAGATTTAACGAATTTTGTTGGGTAAACACCAAATGTGTAACCAGAGATATTTTACATGCCGGCTTCGTACGCCATGGAGTGACGAATGGACGTTTTTTCCGCCCTTCAAAAATCCGACTACGTCTGCCGGTTTTGAACCCGCTATCTTGGGATCCGAAGGCCCACACTCCACCGCTGATCTACAGAGGCAGCTTCCTTCTGTGATCATATGACAAGAATGAACTTATTTTAGTGGAACTGAACATCTAAAACTTTATCTACTTTCTTGAGAAGACATCCAAGGGGTTTTGATTCACTGATGTGTAAAGGGATCTGCAAGAAGCGGAGATTACATGGCAATCCATTCAGATACGAGACACCCTTAAAAGGAAACTTGAAATACACGAAGGTTTCCAAATAAAGCCGAAGCTAAGAACATGCAAAGTCTGGAAACACTGGAGCCAAGAATGAAAGCAGTTCAAGTAACGTGGTCCATAACTGAGCGAAACGAAGTCATCAGCATTTTCTTCTTCTACTTCATGTTATTCTCTTTCTTCTTCTTTCGAATGGCCACCTGAGGACCACGATATTCAACTTTTTCGCTTAGAGAGCGACTTGCCGAGCTGAGTGGCTCAGACGGTTGAGGCGCTGGTCCTCTGACCATAACTTGGCAGGTTCGATCATGGCTCAGTCCAGTGGTATTTGAAGGTGCTCAAATACGTCAGCCTCGTGTCGGTAGATTTACTGGAACGTGAAAAAACTCCTGCGGGTCTAAATTCCGGCCTCTCAGAGTCTCCGAAAAAACGTAAAAGGAGTTAGTTGGACGTAAAACGAATACCATTATTATTATTATTACTATTACTAGAGCGACTTCATGTTTGCCTAGTATTCGCGCATTCTCTGGCTATGTTCCTCCCTTCTGTCCTTTGTCCAGAAGGCGCCTGTTTTCTTACAAGGTGGTCTGTTCTGAAACCTCTTTTGTTTTATTATTCTTCTGAGAGGAGATCGGCTTCTGATGTCATTTCCAGGTACTTATTATTATTATTATTATTGTTGTAACCAAGGTTGAAGTTTACAAAACACAACTTTTATTGCTTCACTTTATGATATTTACACAAATAACAGAAATTTATTTTGAAGCAAAAAGGAATATTGAATCTTGAGAAAAGTCTGTCTTTATACAATATGTACAGGTTTGCAGTCTTTATATACACTTCTATCTTGAAAAGATAGTCTTTGTGAATTGACACTTTGATAGTCGAGAACTATCTGGCACACTAACATAAATGTTATGAGAGTCTTTGTTTGTTGAAGTGCCTGAATTCCTAAAAAGCAAGTTCAATTGATTGAAGAAATTCCACCTAGCGAAACTAAGGGAGCTTGCATAAATTAGGGAATGAAAATGGCTTGTAAAAGAATTACGGAACATAGGCAGCGGAAACAGGTAAGGGAGCGGTGACCAGAGGTGAAACCTCGTACTGCCAGAAATTCAGTCCACCTGGTCGAAGCACATTTTCAAGAGGAGTAGCCTCCGTGCTCGACGTAGGGTGTATTCTGGAGCTGGACACCGGGGCAAGTGGGCAAGTGAGCAGGCCGGGAGCTCCTATTTATAGTACACTCGATGGTCAGGCACGCGCACTGAGGGCTGCGCGTCGAAGCTAGCAGAATGATACACAGGCGCGCGTGCAGCTGGCAGGCGGAGCGAGAAGGGAGCGCCGGACATACAACACCCTCCCCTCCTAAATACGCCGGTACGGCGTGAAACGGCGGCGGCGCTGGCGGCGACTGCGATGCTGGGGCGGAGCTGCTGATATCTCTGTTGTATTGTCCGGAGCTGGAACTGGGCGGAGTGGCGCTGTCTCGTCCTGAAAGGAACCCATTGTTATTAAATGATCTAAAGCTCTTTCAGCAATAGATTTATCTGGTTTAGCAATAGCATCAATAGCTGGACAGGGGCGGTAGCGCAGACGTATCTGATCTTGATGGCGGCAGATACGTTTCTCCGTAGTCTGTATCTCGTAGAGACGATGACCCAAAGATCTGCAGATGACTCCAGGTATCCAGAGTGGGTTGGATTTGAATGTCCTGGTGTAGACCTTGTCGTTGAGGGAGAACTTCGTTGGTGAGGTCTTATGCTGGGCCGGAAGAGGCTGTAACAGAGAAAGTAAAGTTCTGTGAGGTCGTCCATGGAGCTTCTGTGCAGGAGTGAGATTATCAGCGCCGGGTAGAGTTCTGTAGTTGTTTAAGAGTTGGAGCAAGGCTTGGTCTTTAGTTAAGCCTGAAGAGACAGCTTTCTTCATACTTCTTTTAAATGTCTGTACGAAGCGTTCAGCTTCACCATTAGATTGAGGGTGAAAAGGTGGTGCTAGGATATGACGAATGCCATTATGTGTACAAAAGTTCTGAAAAGCAGTAGCTGTAAATTGAGGTCCGTTGTCCGAAATGAGTACTTGCGGTAAACCTTCTGTAGTAAAGATTTTCTGGAGAGCACGAATGGTAGCTTCGGTTGTAGTAGTCGAATGCATATCCACGACATATGGAAAGTTTGACAGTGAATCGATGACTATTAACCACATGGAATTGAGGAAAGGACCTGCGAAATCGATGTGAACTCGTTCCCATGGAGTAGTAGCAGGAGGCCATGAAGCAAGATCAGAAGACGGGGCGTTCTGATTCGTTTGACATTGCTCACAATGACGTATTAGCTTTTCGATGGCGGCATCAATACCGGGCCAGTAGCAGTGTTGACGGGCGAGTTGCTTTGTTCTGGAGATACCCCAATGGCTTTGGTGTAATAATTCGAGAACTTGTTTCTGTAGGCTAAGTGGGATAACCACTCGGAAGATGGTGCCTGCTTCTAGTAGTACAACTCCGGCACGAGTCGTGAGACGATGCTGCATACGATGATAAGGTGCCAGGTGGGCAGGAAGTGTGCTCTGAAGAGGCCAACCGTTGCGGATGTAAGTACGTACAGTAGCAAGTGTACTGTCCTTATCCGTAGCTTTAGCTATGCAGGTAGCATCAATAGGAAAACTGGATACAGTATCTTCAAGTTCTATGTCCAACTGAAGACATTCAGATTCTTGAGAATCGAAGGCAGTATCAGGACCAACGGGTAAGCGGGAGAGGGCATCAGCATTACAATGCTGGGATGTGGCTCGATATACAATCTGATAGGAATAATCAGAAAGGAACATGGACCATCTTTGAAGCTTTCTGAGGGAATTCTCTGGGATCTTATTACCAGGATGGAATAAGTGTACGAGAGGCTTATGATCGGTAATGATCAGGAAATGGTTGCCATAAAGATATTCATTGAAACGGCGAATACCAAAGATGATGGCTAAAGCTTCTTTCTCTATCTGTGAGTATCGACGTTGATGGTCATGAAGTGTTTTCGAAGCGAAGGCGATGGGGCGTTCTTGTCCATGACGATCCTTCTGGGAGAGAACGGCACCGACACCATAGTCTGAAGCGTCAGTAGCTAGCGTGATGATCTTGTCGGGCTGAAAATGAGTGAGTTGTATAGCTTGAATTAAGGCGTTGTTGATTGTTTTCCATGCCTGTTGGCATTGCGGAGTCCACTGAAACTTAACACCTTTTTTACGTAGAGCGTTTAATGGAGCTGCCACTGTAGCGAAGTGTGGAATGAACTTATTATAATAGTTCGCTTTGCCTATGAAGGACTGAAGCTGCTTGAGGTTCTGAGGTGCTGGCATGTTGACTATCGCGGAGACATTCTGCATACTAGGACGAATTCCATTCTTATCAAGTATATGTCCGAGGTAGTGAACTTGAGGCTGAAAGAAGGTACATTTAGCGAGATTCGCTCGTAGGCCATTGTCTTTCAATTTCTGGAGAAGAAGGCGGAGATTGGTTAGATGTTCCTGATGATCTTTTCCAGTAACAATAATATCATCCAGGTAGTTAGCACAACCGGGAATTGAGGCGGTGAGTTGAGCCAAATAGCGCTGAAAAATAGCCGCTGAGGATGAAACACCGAATGGGAGCCGCTGGAGCTGGAGCAGTCCTAGAGGAGTGTTGAGTGTGAGAAATTTCTTAGATTCTTCATCTAAAAGTAGCTGGAGATATGCTTCTTTAAGATCAACTCGAGAGAAGAATTGTCCACCAGAGAGACGACGGAATAAGTCTTCTGGACGTGGAATAGGAAAGATATCAGTGTCGAGTTGTGCGTTGACTGTAGATCGAAAATCGCCACAAAGTCGAACATTACCATCAGGTTTCTTGATTATCACGAGTGGAGTAGCCCATTGACTAGAAGTAACTGGTACTACAATTCCAGTTTGTATCCATCTTTCTAATTCTTTCGTGACCTGGTCTTGAAGTGCTAGGGGTACTGGCCGTGCTTTGAGGAAGCGAGGCTTAGCTCCGGATTTCAGCTGTATGTGAGCTGTATAGTCTTTTGCTGTTCCGAGCTGAGAGTCGAAGACTTCAGGAAACTGCGCTAGGAGAGCGGTAACGTCAGAAGTAGGATGCAATGTAGATACGACGTTAATGTTGTCATGTATCTGGAAACCAAATAAGTTAAATAGATCCATGCCCATAATGTTTGATGCAGTGTAGTTGTTAACTACGAGAAGAGGAATGGCCTTCTGAATTCCTTTATAACTAGCCTGAAGCTTAATTTGACCTTTGATGTCAATTTTCTTCTTGTTAAATGTCACGAGCTGGATGTCAGCTGGAGAGCATGAAGGTGAACCTAAGTCGTGGTAGGTAGTCAGGTTAATAATAGAGACAGGTGATCCAGTGTCTAATTGAAATTCGACAGATCGATCAGAGAATGAGAGAGGAATGATGATTTTGTGAGAATCCTTTGTGGGAAGAATAAGATTGATCTGATCAACTTCCATGTCTTGGCGGGGCTGTATATGCTTCCGGCGCGCTGCAGTAGTCTTAGCAGGGCGGAGCGAACTTTGACAGACAGTCTGAATGTGTCCAAGTTTATTACATCGTCCACAAGTAGCTTTGAAAAAACGACAGTCACGACGTTCATGATGCTTGAAACAACCTCGGCAGGAAGGCAGGAGTTTCGAGGTGCTTTTAGAATTGGGCTTCCGTGTAGCATTACGAGAGGGAACCTGGCGAGAATGCTTGGTGGAGAGCGCCTTATCCGTACAGTTCACTGTAGCAGAGGACTTGCGGGCCTGAGGCGAGACTTGTGCAACTTCGTGTGGAGAAGCTATGGCTGCGGCAGTCTTGGTAGTAAGCTCATAAACCGTAGCAATACGCTGGACGTCTTCTAAAGAAGGGTTACTCTGCTTGACAGCGTCAAAACGTATTTTGTCTTCAGGAGTATGTAAAATTATCATGTCCCGAATGAGAGAATCAGTGTAGGATGAACCACAACCGTCCTTGGAGCAGATGAACTGGCAGGGTTTAGCGAGACCACGCAATTCAGTTATCCATTCAGTATGTGTCTGATGGGGTTGCTTTCTGCTCTGAAAAAATTTATAGCGAGCAGCCACTATGTGAGGAGCTTTGGCATAGTGTTCCGTGAGACGGGCTAAGAGCTGCGTGAAGGGTACCGCAGATAAGTGTTCTTCTGGACTTAATTTACGTAGTAATTCACACGTAGCATTGCCAACCGAACTAAGAAATAGTGCGCGGCGGCGTTGATCATCTGGGACAGAATGGCAGATGAAATGCTGTTGCAAGCGGGCTAAATAAACTGACCATTCTTCCTTAGCCGGATCAAAAGCAGAGAATGGAGGAATAGCTGATGGCTGTGTAGAGACAGAAATAGCTTGAATAGCCTGAATTAATGCTGCCTGTTGTTGTTGCATAAACTGTTGTTGTTGCTGCTGTAAGGCTTGGAAGATCGTAGCGAGTTGTTCCGCAGTAGCCATTGCGAGATGCGTGCAAGAAATAGTAAGGTAAGCTGTGTGTCAGAACTGGTTGGAGTGTCGTTGTTGTGTAGCACGTCGCCGTAGAGTTGACAACTGGGCCCGTTGAATTGTAGTGTTGGTTTCGTGTTTACCTCGTTGCTATAGAGTTGGCAACTGGGGCCTAAGAATTGTAGTTTGTTGCTTGTTTACCTCGTCGCCATAGAGTTGTGTTGTAACCAAGGTTGAAGTTTACAAAACACAACTTTTATTGCTTCACTTTATGATATTTACACAAATAACAGAAATTTATTTTGAAGCAAAAAGGAATATTGAATCTTGAGAAAAGTCTGTCTTTATACAATATGTACAGGTTTGCAGTCTTTATATACACTTCTATCTTGAAAAGATAGTCTTTGTGAATTGACACTTTGATAGTCGAGAACTATCTGGCACACTAACATAAATGTTATGAGAGTCTTTGTTTGTTGAAGTGCCTGAATTCCTAAAAAGCAAGTTCAATTGATTGAAGAAATTCCACCTAGCGAAACTAAGGGAGCTTGCATAAATTAGGGAATGAAAATGGCTTGTAAAAGAATTACGGAACATAGGCAGCGGAAACAGGTAAGGGAGCGGTGACCAGAGGTGAAACCTCGTACTGCCAGAAATTCAGTCCACCTGGTCGAAGCACATTTTCAAGAGGAGTAGCCTCCGTGCTCGACGTAGGGTGTATTCTGGAGCTGGACACCGGGGCAAGTGGGCAAGTGAGCAGGCCGGGAGCTCCTATTTATAGTACACTCGATGGTCAGGCACGCGCACTGAGGGCTGCGCGTCGAAGCTAGCAGAATGATACACAGGCGCGCGTGCAGCTGGCAGGCGGAGCGAGAAGGGAGCGCCGGACATACAACAATTATGATTATTATTATTATTCTCATTCTTACTATTATTATTTGCAAAGCTCATTTAGGACGCTATTAAATATCTGCAGGCGTTCGTTTGTCCCTGTAGGCTATCTCTTTCAGTCTAGCCAAGGCTTTTGATAGAGTAGATCATGGGAGATAGCTCATAAGCGTATAAGGGGAGGAAATACAGATTTTGGACTTCCGGCGTAGAGATCACCTCAACCACATGGAGAACCCGCTGGAGAGACCCGAACCGTACCTACTGTAGACGACTGCCACCATCGCCCGTTCATTGTTATACCATACTGCATTCATGGTTCATTGCTCTTCCAGAATAGGTGGTCACACACACATTCTTCCCTCTGTAAAACCGCGGCGTTCCGCGCGAGTTGGCCGTGCGGTTATAGGCGCGCAGCCGTGAAGACGGTTTTCCGTGGTTTCATGTTTTCACACCAGGCAAATGCTGGGGGTGTACCTTAATTAAGGCCACGGCCGCTTTCTTCCCACTCCTAGGCCTTTCCTTTCCCATCGTCGCCATAAGACCTATCTGTGTCGGTACGACGTAAAGCAAAATAGCAAAAAAAAAAAAAAAAAAAAAAGTCGGCGTGTTGAAACGCCACAGTTAGCACGCGCGAATGAACGCCGCGTCTTTTCCCATACACAGTAAATAACTCTCCAGGGAATTTAACACGTTAAATCACGGCGCGTGAGGGAAAGGGCACAAGTGAGTGTGTCGTTTGGCATGTCATCTACACTGACTTAGCAAATGCCATGGGATAGTCACCTAATAGCGTGTGGGGCCTTCTCTGGCTCTGCGAACTGCAGTGAGACGCCGTGGAAGTGAGTCGACAAGTCCCTGGTAGTCTTCTGGATGCAGCTGACACCAAACCATTTGCAGAGCGGCCGCCAATGCTAGTCCATGGCACGGAGCCTGCGTTCCAGGACATCCCAGATATGCTCGATACGGTTCATATCGGGGCTCCTGGGTGACCATGGCAGTCGTTGGACCTCCGCTGCATGTTCCTGGAACCATTCCCGGGCGACGTGGGAGCGATGTGGCGGCGCGTATCATCTTAAAACACCGCAGAACCGTCCGGGCGCTGGAAGGCCAAAAATGGGTGGAGATAGTCTCCGAGCAGCTCAACATACCGCGTACCATTCAAAGTCTCTTCCAGAGCAACTAGGGGGCCCATTCCATACCAGAATAATGCACCCCAGACCATAACAGAGACACCAGCGCCCTGGACCACACCTTGGAGGCAGGCGGGATCCATCGCTTCATGTGGACTGCGCCATACACGGTGCCTCCCATCGGCATGATGCAGTTGAAATCGTGATTCCTCCGATCATCATCATCATCATCTTCATCATTCTCCTATTTTTTTCCTTTTTTAATCATAATATTGTATTGTTTAGTAGTTGCAAGATGTTTCAATTGTAAGTGTACTTATTTCAATTTTGCACATGTAAAAACTGTCTTTTCTGGTTAGATGGAAGAGAGGGCCTAATGGCCTTAATCTTGCCAGACAAAATAAATCTATTGTATTGTATTGTATTGTATCATACCACGTTACGCTCGATTAATAGAATCGCAGAATGTTTCGTAGTCCCTGACAATGTCATTCGTTTCGTGGTATTCTTCCAGGATGAGATCTATTGCCTCCTTGTAACTTGCCCAGTCAGCTTGTCGAATTTTCCAACGATATGTTGGGTAGATGGTATGAGGAATGGTTGATGTATTAGTCGATGTTAATAATATTGGAAAGTGGCCAGATCCTAGAGTGTCCTGTAGAACCTGCCAGGAGAAGTCGAGTGCTATTGAAGGAGATGCAAAAGTAACATCTACTGCCGAAGGAGCTTGATTAGGTCGGGAAATTCGGGTAGGGGTCCCATCATTCAGTAGTTCTAAGTTTTCTTCTTCAGCTACACCCGTGAGTTGTATTCCATGTGAGTCAGTAGAAGAACTTCCCTAATTCAAGTGGTGTGAGTTGAACTCTCCGAAGATAAGTACAGGCTGTGAAAGTTGGGAAAAGAGTCGACGCAGATCGTGTACAGATACCAGTTGCTTAGGTGATCGGTATACGGAAACAATAGTTAACGGTGAACCCCTATAGCTAACCTTGATGGCACATGTTTCCAATTTAGACTCTCGAAGATTAAGAGTTACTTGATCATAAATGTTCTTCTGGAGGAGAATTCCAACCCCTCCATAACCATCACCACGATCACTTCTTATAAAATTGTAGCCTGGAAGCTCAAAGGGGGTAGTATCCTTCAGCCAGGTCTCACTAACTACACACATTGAAACGGAGTAATCTCGCAGTAGAGTCTGAAGGCTAAGTTTATGGGCTCGTATTGAGTGACAGTTCCACTGTATTATTTTATTCAGTTGAGGTGCGGTATCCATAGTTATTCTGATTCAAAAGTAATGAAATAACGTCACGTATATGAGAGGGATCAATTTTCGAGGAGGCCGTGTTTTTAAGCGTCAAAATAAACTGGACAATGTTTTCAAGCAGTGGAGTTGTAAGTAGAGCCTGTGGTGTTGTTTGAGGCTGTTGACTTGGTTGAACTTGTTGTGTAGGGTATATAGGTCCAGTGGAGTTAGCAGGAGAACGCTGTCCATTGTAGTATGTTTTCCACTGGTTGTGAACTGGAACTCTAGACTTTGGGGTGGAAGGACGTTTGGGTGTAAAACGAGAGGACACCTTAGAGGTTCTAGGGAAAGAAGAGTTGGAAAGGTTATTGGTGGGAAGTGGCCCACGTGCAGGGAAAGGAAGGGATGGAAATTCCTTGTGATAAGATGTACTTGCTGGAGGAGTGTTATTTTGCATCACAGTATTAGCATATGTGCTTGAGGATTCCATTTCGAGTGCTTGCTCAATGGTAATATTTAAATGGGCCATATTATATTTAATCCTACGCTGTCGTTCGTATTCTGGACAGGATCGATCATCTGCACGATGAGGGCCAGAGCAGTAAATACATTTAGGCGGATCTGGAGTAAGGCAATCTGCAGTGATGTGACTGTCGCCGCAGCATGCACAGCGTGCTTTGCTACGACACTGTTTATTTACGTGGCCGTATTTAAGACATTGGTAGCAAAGGGTTACATTCTGGACGTACGGTTCTACACCACACCGAGTGTTAAATATATACACGTAAGGAGGTAAAGTGCGACCTTCAAATACAACACGCAACAGTTGCCGAGCACTAGTACAGTCTGACCATCTCGCACGAGTTTACGGTGAAAGCGATGTACTTCTAATATTTTCTTATCTGACTGAATTTCTGAAAGTAATTCTTCCTCCGAGAAGGACGTATCTACTGCACGAATTAGACCTGTCTTCACCGTTAGATGCCTTGGTATGTAAAGACTGAGTGAGGGGGATTGTAACTGAGCAAGCCTGTTTGCACAGATAGCGGAAGAAAGTTCTGTTTGAACCCTATTACGTCCCTTTGTAGTAATGTTCATTATAGAAGTACGTATATCTGGTATTAAGGCCCTAATACACATTCCCACAGACATTGGATGTAACCGGCCGATATGTTTAGTTGCCACACCTGCCTCATCGGGTTTATGTTCAGCATACACTATGAACGGACCTTCATCGAAGTATGACTCATGCTGAGCGCTGCTTCGTACCTGTTGACTTGGAGCAAGCTGGCTAGCTGTATGCTGGGACGTATTCAACTGCACAGGCTGCACAGATGGGGCTGGCGGAATTGGGCAGCTAGTTCGATGTTCATGAGAATTTTCACTGGCACTTACTGAAACTGATAGCTTCTTCACTCTTAGGCCCTCTTCATTCCAGTAATCAGGACGCTCGTCCGGGAGACCACGTTTACGCAGTGTAGATATTTGAGAAGGTATTTGGTCTACATCACTTAACGGTCCGTCTGAATAGCACAAATTTAATGCGGTACCTATAGCTCAGCTAACTGAATTATGATTAGATAGAGTACCTAAGCCACCGTCTGATGATTCTTCCATCCTCACTAAGTCCCGGGGACCCTCGTTCCCACTCACAGGTAACACTAATCCCTTATGTGCACGTGTCTATATAATACTATTATCCAATACAGTCACAGTTCTGTAAACACAGTTCAACGGGCACGAGGTGATAGCAAGCTCTAGAAAGCAAAGCGACACTCCTAGCACAGCGAGCACAGCACAACCGTGTCTAGATGTTAAGGATGTTGGAAAGTTATTTTCACAAGATTAGTTTGCGTAATTACTTAGTTTTGGTATTTATGTGAGGAGCTTGTTTTTCTTCCGACTATATTGAATATGGCAGCCAACAATGACGTACGTGGGGGTTGGGTAGCAGTCTCACGTTCTCAGCTGAGTTAACTCCTGTGCGTAGCATTGTCAACAGTTCTTAATGCTGCCACTAGAGTTCGTTGCTAGAAGAATGTCTACAAATAGGCCTACTGTAAAACAGCTCAGGTATGTTTAATGATTTTTCTGCAAGCTCTACAGTGATGTGTTGAACAGGACGGATAAATCGTAATTCTGAGATATTTTGCATTGTGATTGATAGGTCTACTGTTTGGTATCTGTGACTACAGTCCATGATTGTGATGCACATCTCTAATACGTTTACTTTCGAGGCAGACGGTACCGTGTCATGATATCGCGTTCTCCACTAAAAGACTAGATCGTTCATTTTCTCCACTGTGCGTGGAGTTGTGGTACTGATGCAATCACAACCAAATGAGGACTGGAATGATATAATATTACAGCACTCCAGGGCGGCGATGTACTGCTATTGGATGGCCCCGAGCAGTGTGCGGTTCGGCAGTCAATTTCAAATTTGCTCCACCCAATCCATTCAATAATCATCAAGCATTCGTGGACGTTTGTAGTGCCTGATGCAAATATTTTCCAGTAACTAGCAACGAAAATCCGTGCGTAAATTGCGTTGGGGAACCTATTGCTAATGCAGTTCGATCTACGTTACTCGACGACAGTGGAAATAAGTCCGGCTGGGACAATAATCACAAAACGCTCTGTTTAACGTTAAGTAACAGAAGTATTTATTTCTTGAGAATAACTTAGTGTACAATTATTACATGTTCACGTTGTGAATGGAATACATAAGAAATGGCTCTTTTCACAACGCCACTGAAAACCTTACATTTGTACAATCGTAACAGTGTGTCCTCTTGCCATATGGAATCTAAAATATAAAAATGAATGTTTGTTTGTCGTCTCGACTGGACGCGAAACCTACTGGACTGATGGCTGAAAATTTCACCATTTGTTCTCATTACTCCTGAGATGGTTTATGAAGTGATTTGAACGAAATCCAATAGGTAGTTGTTTCATGGTGAGTAATTTTATGAAATTAATTTAATTGCAAAGCCGCACCAAGAATGGATCGACGTGTTGGGCAGATTGTCCCTAGGTGACAGCAATTAGGATGGGAACACGCCACCATGTTTTATAAAGTACATTTCCTGCTAGGAGGTTCATGTCCGAGCAAATAAAGATGGCTGACGGTATGGGCAGGCTCTGTGACTGAGTGAACGCCGTGAATAGAAAGGAGAGTGCACATCTTCTTCGTAGTTTTCAAGGTTAGTGATTGTAAAGGAAACATATATTACCATTTATTTAGGAACAACCTCCGATATTTATAGGCTGCCATTAAGAAGAAGGTAAAACATATCAGATTTTTCTATATAGTTCTATTAATTCAAGAAATTATCAAGAAACAGTATAATTAGTGCGGCATTTCAGTGCTGTAGAGGTGGTGTCTCAAGATCTTGATGGAGCCTCAGAGGACGAGAGTCACAATTTAGGGGATAAGCTTCAGTGGAAGTAGGAAGTGCTTCCACCTAGCGACTAAATGACAAGGTTCGGTACCACGAACTCCGATGATTATCCCTATTATTTTAATTTCCTGAAGGTGGTATTTAGATTTGTACTAAGGGATAGTGGATTTGTTTTTTGTTTACGGATTTTGTTAGTATCGTACAGGTCGTGCAATTGGTAGAACTACCAGAGGAGAACTAATTAAAAATTGTAAACCGTACGCCATTAGTTGTATTTATATTATAAACTGTGTTCCATTACATTCAAAATATATATTTAATAACATTGCCCGTCTTAAAGATGGCTCACTGGACAGGCTTTATGGCCTAGGCAACGCCGTGAATAGAAAGTAGAGTGCACATCATCTTCATGGTTTCCATGTTATAATTCATTTCACCATAATTAACAAGTAATACAAATCAAGGTAAACATTCAAACTCTGTCCGAGCAACATCGGGTACTACAGCTAGTAAATAAGTAAATTTTGAGTATTCAACTCATGGCTCTGATTATTAATCCTTGAACACTGCTGGTCCAGAACGTTAAGAATGACGCCGGTGTCCCCACACACACACACCACAATTAAAAAAGAAGATATGTTTTGAAATCCAACATGTACATCTCTCCTCGGGCAGCTGTTACACTTTACAACATAACATGATCGTGCATTACACCTTCATAAGCAGCTCATTATCGCGTGCCTAGCAGCACGCGTGGTGGGGAATATCAGTCACTTTCATTATATTCACTATCAGAAATGTTGCGTTACTCTGCGAACATTCATCATCCACTGGGGACGGCAGCTCTTGTTTAACGAGCATTATGGAACCGTTTACACTGCAGTTCAGCAATGTTTTATGATCTAAACGTTTTTTCATGTTGTATATTTTACCATTCTGCTTTATCCTCAGGACGTATTGGAGATAAAAATAGATTAATAATAATAATAATAATAATAATAATAATAATAGTCATGTGTTAAAACTTACATTTAGAATTTGCTTTTATACGACTGGGAGAGCTGGATGATGATAAAGAAAGGCCACAAACATCTCGAGGCAATGGAGACATGAATTTGGAGAAAAATGACTAGAACTTCCAGGATAGGAAATAAAAGTAACGAAAATGTCCTTAACGTAGTCGTAGAACGCAGGGAACTAACAAATAAAATTCAGAACAGAATACATTAACTTGCTCTTACCGTAAATATAATTGGGGAATTTCCTAAGGCAGACCGAGGAAAATAAGAGTGGCACAAATAATGCACACAGAAGGATGAACTATCAAGAACTGAAGAAAAAAGCAGGAAGGAGGAAAACATGATCTAAACGACCAGAGATAATAATAATAATAATAATAATGATGATGATGATGATGATGATGATAATAATGTTTTTACGTCCCACCAACCATTCTTACGGTCTGAAGAGTCGCCGACGTGCCAGTATTTTGTCTAACACGATTTATATTTCGTGCCTGCCAGCGTGTTCTGCCCCTTGAAATACAGTATCACCAGACTGACACGAAACGTGCAATGAATTCCTGCTTAGGATCGCGATGAAACTTCCACGTACGGAAATAGAGGTTAAGGCGAATCAATTTGTGAAGTGTTAGTTTTTCGTAACCTCACCAAATATTTAAAAAACTTTGGATGAAAATTCTCTCCCTGATGCCTGGATGATAGACAGAACCTTATGTTTCTGAATAGCTAGCGAGATGGATTTTATTGCGGTAGACAATTTTAATTATTTTTATACCGTATTGAAGAGTTAAAACTGTATTACTACTCCGCTCTGCGTTTGTAATTGTAATAATTGATTTCTTGCCTTGCAGATATCTAAATATCGTTGCTATTCGGGCAAAAGGTCATATCTCACATTTCCCTATGCCAATCTGTAAAAGAAAATTTACCTTACCTTACAGTAATATGGGCATGGTCTGCCTCTGTTGTGTAGTGGTGAGTGTGGTGGTTGACAACATTTCATCACTGCGCGAGCAATATCTAGTATCCCACAATGCTTTTCCTTCGTAAACAGGATCATAAGAGATTGGAATAAATTACCTGCAGTTGTCTTTGACAGATTCCCTTCCGTTTTAAGAAGATGATTAGTGCTAGTGTAAAGTGAAAAGTAAAAGCTATAAACGACGGACACTGAATTGGTGATTTTCTGATGGGTTTAGAATGTTAAATTAGCAGTATTTATTGTAATATTTTTTCCATGGGATTACTTGTTGTACTCTTGTTGTTGCAGTTGTAGTAGTTGTTGTTGTTTTTTTGGGGTAATTATGTTTCAACCTTACTTTATTATAACTTGTAATGTTAAGCTAGTAGTAAGCTCAACCTAGGGTATTGTAAACCGCAGTGTTAAGTACCGGAAATAATTAGTTGTGTATAAATTGTATATGATGATGCTGGATTTAGAATATTAATTAGTAAGATCTCTTGCAATATTTTCTTTCCATGGAATTGCTTTTTTTTAAACTCTTGCTGTTGTAGTTGTTGGGTAGTTATGGTTTAACTTTACTTAAATATCATTTCTAGTGTTCAGCTACTAGTATTGTATGCAGTAGTGTTAAGTATTGGAAATACTTAAGTTGTGTGTGAAACTGTGTATGATAATGCTGGATTTAGAATCTTAAACTAGTAGTATTCCTTGTAATATTTTCTTTCCGTGGATTTGCTTGTTGTGTACTTGTTACTTTTTGTTGTTATTGGGTAATTATGTTAACTTTATTATTAAACTACCGCAAGTGACCATTGCCAGCGGGATATTTCCCATTTGCGATGCATTTGTTAATAATAATAATTAGGTCCTATCCCGTGTGGTCCGCGTTCGATTCCCTACCCTGCCACGAAATTTGAAAAGTGGTACGAGGGCTGGAACGGGGTCCACTCAGCCGCGGGAGGTCAACGGAGTAGAGGGAGGCTCAATTCCCACCTCAGCTATCCTGGAAGTGGTTTTCCGTAGTTTCCCACTTCTCCTCCAGGCAAATGCCGGGATGGTACCTAAATTAGAGCCACGGCCGCTTCCTTCCCCCTTCCTTGTCTTTCCATTACGATCTTCCCATCCATAGCAGGTGAGTCCGCCTGGATGAGGTACTGGTTCTACTCCCAAGTTCTCTTCCCTGACCCAAAGTCTCACGCTCCAGGACACTGCCCTTGAGGTGGTAGAGGTGGGATCCCTCACTATGTCCGAGGGAAAAACCATCCCTGGACGGTGAACGGATTTACAAAGAAAGAAAGTTTATGATACTTACATCTCTTGCAATTCCGATAAATTTAAAAAAAAATCTTGAGCGGAAACTGCACGTACTTTCCTTGTAGGAACATGAAATAATTAAAAATGCTATCTGTTCTTGGCTTTCAAAGACGCTGAGGTGTCGAAATTTTTGTCTCACGAGATTTATTTTATGTGTAAAGAAATCAACCGCCACGAGGCTCTAGTATCTCAGCATCTTCAAATACCATGGGGCTGAGTCGGTATCGAGCCCAATATCTCGGTCTCGGACGCTCAGTGTTTCTACTCTCTTATCCACCCTGTTCGGCTCCAAGAGTGATGATAGAATCCCTTCACAATGTTGTCGTTAATCATCTGGTATATCACAATGCATGCGTTAACTTTTAACTCGCGTCATCGTCCTGCCATGTCGGCCATTCCTGATGCTGTGAAGGTTAAGGGTTTCAACGTATACCAACAAGTTCATAATCTCATCTGAGATGGCAGTAATTGGCGAATAAGGCATCTTCAACTACAAACTAAATTCTTCACAACAACACACCACAGACCCTGTCACCAGGTTTCAGGAAGTTCATTCAGAGAATATGATCATGCATGAACCTACTGTCGGATAGTTTTAAGAAAAATATCATCTTGCAAATATATTAGTCACAGGTTTGTTGTTTGGAGTGACAGGCACCATCACGAAAGATTTTGCGGACTTCAGTAAGCAGTTCCGAATTCCAAAAACCTCCATCACTATCATTGCAATTAGCTCTCAAACACTCTCTCCACTTTTAGGAACTGCGCATATAAGCTTTAAAAAATGGTAATTTATTTGTCTCGCCTTCGATAATTCAGTTTCCGAAATTAATATGTTCAAGCCGACCCAAAGTTTATTTAGTAATCTTTATTTTCGTGACAGCCGACAAGTGCTGTAGGCGAGTAGGAAAAATTAAGTACCTGCGTGATATAATCATGAAAAACGGACTGGACAAAGAAGCACTTAGGGAACGAATACGCAAACATGAAATAGCCTACAAAACGTCACGCACGATCTACAACAAACAATGCCTTTCCCAGAATACTAATATACGTCACTATGAAACTGTTCTGAATCCAGTGGTTATGTATGCATCAGGAACCCTATTCCTAAGTGGCAATAAAGGACTCCTCTAAGAACTGTACAAAAGGAAGTGCAGGATAATTAGAGGAATCATGGTATCCAACTATAAGAACGGCATCCACCAAATAAGATCCAATAAGGAAGTCCACAACAAAACAGAGAAAAGTACAGACACGAAGCGCATAAGACAGGAACGATTTTACTGTCACCTCAAATGAATGGACCAATGACCAAACAAATCTTTCACCTATTTGATTCAAAAGCTAAAACTACGATGTCTTGGTTTAGAAACACCAAAGAAGGCCTTCGAGTGCTACAGATCAAACCGGAAGACGCCTTTGACAGAGGTCTTCTCCGAAGGAAGTTAGTAACGAATGGACTAAAATGAGACGAACTGCCGAAAAGAAGACACGGTGTCCCTTGGACAGAAGAACGCAAGCAGGTCCACTCAGAAAGAATAGGAGAATTCTGAGTTCAAAAGAAAGGAAAGTTCACTGTCAAATGTAACAAGACTTAACATGGTCCACGATGTCACCAGCAAATGATAATAATAATAATAATAATAATAATAATAATAATAATAATAATAATCATCATGTAATTGGTGATTGAGTACATCGACAGTCCGGCCCCGCGGTGTAGGGGGCAGCGCGTCCGCCTGTTACAAGGTGGCCCCGGGTTCTATTCCCGGCCGGGTCAGGGATTTTTAATTGTACATGATTAATATCCCTGGCCTGAGGACTGGGTGTTTGTGTTGTCCTTAATGTTCCTTTCATCACATTGAACACTTTATACTTTCGCAATTTCCACATACACGCAGGTTCATAACATACAGTATGGTGCAAAGTAGGGACAAAATATATTCTTAGGTCGACGCCCCGAATGAATAGCATTTAAAAAAATATACCGACACGAGGCTGACGTGTCTGAGCATCTTCAAATATCATCGGAAGGATCGAACCTTCCAAGTTGGGGTCAGAAGGCCAGCGCCTCAACCCTCCGAGCCACTCATCCCGTTAATTTAAAATCAATGAATATGAAAAAAAAAACGTGGCTTTAACAGAGGTATATTTTTAGCTTTTGGTTTGTGTAAAAGTGAGAAATCATGCAAAGCCAGTTCCACGGATACTGATGATGGAGATGTCATAATGACAATTCCACTATCCTCGTAACAAGATTACATGTATACTGGCTGTAGCCCGTAAATGACTTTTTCGGTTTCACATTACAGCATTTTACAGGAGCAGAACATTTCTAAGTAGTTAGTGAATGAGAATGCAACAATAAAGTATATTTATCTACCTTTAAGGGTCTCCCAGTCGTCACTTCTTCTTCTTCTTCTTTTCCTGCCGCTTTTTCCCACACCTGTGGGGTCGCGGGTGCGAACTGCGTCGCACATGTGGATTTGGCCCTGTTTTACGGCCGGATGCCCTTCCTGACGCCAACCCTCTATGGAGGGATGTAAGCACTATTGCGTGTTTCTGTGGTGGTTGGTAGTGTAGTGTGTTGTCTGAATATGATGAGGAGAGTGTTGGGACGGACATATACACCCAGTCCCCGAGCCAGAAGAATTAATCAGAAGCGATTAAAATCCCCGACCCGGCCGGGAATCGAACCCGGGACCCTCTGAACCGAAGGCCAGTACGCTGACCATTCAGCCAACGAGTCGGACGTCTCCCAGTCGCCACTATACACCAGTAAATAGTAAGGGATAGTAATAATCACAATAATACTCCTATATTCTTAGTTACTGCGTGAAGCCATTCTGATATGGCACTATTTAGGCTGCCACCTTGTCTATTTTGACATTCTGGTTTATTAGATGGCAAGAAAACGGATCTCAGATGGGCAATCTATAGCTTAGTTTTAATTATTTTGTTGCGTAAGCACCAAATGTTTCAAGACAGATCTTTCACATGTCAACATCATGCAGCATGACGTGATGAATTGACTTCACTCCACCTTTCGAAAATCCGACAACTCCCGAAGGACTCGAAACCCCGAGTTTTGGAATCAGGAGGCCGAGATTCTTCCACTGATCCACAGGGAGAGAATGTACATATAAACTCATCGCACAAAAATATATTCACCCTAGTGCGCACGCACAGATGGATCGTTAAGCCCGTACAGATTGTGCAGCGAACCAGTCCCGTACTCAACCGCACGCGCACTAACTCTACGAGAGCAAAATAAGTATCGATCAGTGAGACAATGATGTGTCAAGCGGACAGTGTTCGTCGACATGGGTAGATGAAAGGATACGGCGGAGGGGCAAAAAGGGGTAATCATGTTTGGCCGTGCCCATGCCCATAAGGTGCGTGAAGTCGCTGGATTTGTTGGCGTTTCGTAGCGAACTGTTCGATGTGTCTACAAGCAGTGGTGTACTACACATGGCCAAGAAATACGACGTCAGAATTGTGGTCGGGAAAAGATCCTGACTGAGAGGGAATGAAGACGCGTTTCACGGCTTGCGAATCAAAATTGCTTCCAAACCCGACAGGAATTCAAGTAGTCAGTGAATTAAGGTCTATCCGAACGTTTTAGCGAGAGAAAATTCCGACGGGAACTGCATACAATGGGCATTGCATTGCATTACCATTGGTCACACAAGTACATAAAGATGCTCGTCTTCAATGGGCTTGAAATCATCGCTGACTGGCGGAACCTAATGTGGTGTTGCGAGCCACGTTTTTGCTTGTATTCTAATGACGCACGTCGTCAAGTGCACCAAAGGCATAATGAAGCATTTCATCTGGGATGTGTGCAAGGTCATCAGGTTCAAGCCGGAGGTGGATCTGTGATGTTTCGAGGGTGTATCATGGGCTGGGCCCGCACACTGCGGTGACCACTAACAATGTTTATTAAAACATTCTGGGTGATCAGGTGTTGCCTTTCAGTCAACATCTACATGATGAGTATGCTGTTGATACCCCGATTTTTCAAGATAACAACAGCAAAGTTAATCGGTGTGGATGCATATGTGACTGGTTTTATGAACACTCCCCACCCTATTACATCTCTATTGGCATGTAAGATCACCTGACTTGAACATCATTGACAATCTGTGGGACATAATGGAACAGTGGGTAAAACGCCGACATCAGTATGCCTGAAATTTGGTAGAATTGCGGGATCAAATCCTCAGCGAGTGGCTTAACCTGGATGCGACGTAGCTGTACAATCTTGTGGACTCACTTCCTAACCGAATCCAGGCGGTTATCAAGTCCAGAGGCGGAGTTACACGGCATTAAATAATGCTTGTAATGATTTCTCCAGGGGTGATTAATTTTTTGTCCGCTGAGCTTATAAAGTGGTCTTTGACAGAAATATTTCTCACGATGCATTTTTACACGAATTCGAACACAACAATATTTTTGATACATTTTTAAATGGTATTGGGAACTTACCGTTGTATGTCAGAATCTCATTATTTGCCGATGACAAAATTTCTTTTTACATAGGAAATTGTATTTGTAATGTTGTAGAAAAGGATGCAACGTGACTTAACGTGGTTTACTATAAAACGACTAAAAATTAATCATATTAAATTTAACTATATCATATTCCACAAACCATTATGTACGTTAACTCTGGATATAACCTTAAGTTTCTGTGACCAGGTTATACCTCGAATTCACCAAACCAAATTTGTAGGACTTGGCACGGATGAGTCGCTAACGTGAGAGAATCACATTAAAACATTTTATGATAGAGTAACTCCTCCTGTTGGTGTACTCAACTGATTAAAAAGCAAAGTTTCTCGTGTACTGTTGAAAAGTATTTATCATGCTCTAATTCAAATCCACCTGAGTTATATGATTCATATCTGGACATAATGCAATAAAGAACAGTTTGAAAAGGTCAGGGTTTTACAGAAAAAGGCACTGAAAATACTCTTCAATCTACCCACCTTAACACCATGCACACAGGTCTGCCAGAATTGTAATGGCCTATAACTAGACAGTTTTCGTAAACATTCTTCAGCTATTATATTGTATCAATTAAAAAATAGACAAGCTCATTCCAGCACTCTACGCAAATTCAATTCTGATATACACTGACTGAGCAAATGTCATGGGATAGCGGAGCACTGATGCGCAGGTGTGTTGTCTGCGCATCACACGCCCCCTGCGCCAGCGGCAGTTGTATAGGAGACCTTGTGAGCAGTGGCTGTGCATGTGACAGGTGTAACATGGAACGTCGTCGTGAGCTGACACCGTTTGAACGGGGTATGGTGGTCGGTGCGCGACGGATGGGAAGTGCGATTTCGGAAGTGGTGCGGGAATTTGGCTTTACACGATCAACCGTGTTCAGGTGTATCGTGAATGGTTGAATGCGGGTGTCACCGTCCACAACAGACGAGCGACCGGCCGTCCAGCCACCCTCGATGACCGTGACCGGCGACACCTGAGACGGATTGTCAATAGTGGCAGACGGGCAACCGTGCAACAAATCACGGCTCAATTCAACACAGGCCGTGCTAGACACGTCTCCCAGTGGACAATCCGTAGGAACAGGGGTTCTATGGGGTATGGGAGCCGACGCCGCACACGGGTGTCAGTGTTAACCCCATGTCATCGCGCATAACTGCGCGCATTTGTCGCCAGTCACCAGGGATGGACACTGGAACAATGGCGTAACGTGATATGATCGGAAGAATCACGATTTCAACTGCACCATGCCGATGGGAGGCACCGTGTATGGCGCAGACCACATGAAGCGATGGATCCCGCCTGCCTCGAAGGTGTGGTCCAGGGCGCTGGTGTCTCTGTTATGATCTGGGATCCATTTTCCTGGTATGGAATGGGCCCCCTAGTTGTTCTGGAAGAGACTTTGAATGGTCCGCGGTATGTTGAGCTGCTCAGAGACCATCTCCACCCATTTCTGGTCTTCCAGCGCCCAGGCGGTTCTGCGGTGTTTCAAGATGATAACGCGCCGCCACATCGCTCACACGTCGCCCGGGAATGGTCCCAGGAACATGCAGCGGAAGTCCAACGACTGCCATGGCCACTCAGGAGCCCCGATATGAACCCTATCGATCATATCTGGAATGTCCTGGAAATCAGGCTCCGTGCCATGGATCCTGCACCCACGAACAGACCAGCATTGGCGACCGCTTTGCAAACGATTTGGTGTCAGCTGCATCCAGAGGACTAACAGGGACTTGTCGACTCACTTCCACGGTGTCTCACTGCAGTTCGCAGGGCCAGAGGAGGGCCCACACGCTATTAGGTGACTATCGCATGACATTTGCTAAGTCAGTGTATATTCCTTTAGTACAAAAGTATCTACCAAATTACATTGTAAGTCATCAAAATATACGAAGTATGGCACTAATAAATTTGTAGAAATTCTCAGTCAAGTTTTTTAATAGTATTCCTTAGCATATTGGAGAAGCTACGAATTTGCCAATATTTAAAACTAAGCTTGTTGATTATCTAAAGAAACAAAGTCTACCCTAAAGAGTTCTGCTTTCGTTTTATGTTACTGTTGTTCATATTCGGCTTCTATCACTAAAATATTTTAAAATTAGAATCCATTTTACAATGTCATAGATGCTAAAATTCTCTAATTTAATCTCTGTTGTCAAATGTAATTAATTGTACTGCACCGTTATGAGCCGCGGTTCAGGTGTCTATATTGATATAAATAATTAAAAACGACAAAATCAGAGGATGGCAGATGTACCGTACAGTTCGAATACAGTGTATGTGGAAAAATAAACAGTTTCCCGGACATCATTCTGATCTACCTAAGATTTTTTTTCCGAATTAAGGTATAAGTGATCTTTTGTGTCCTTGCGGCAATTTGTGTTTATCAACATGTTCGACAATCTGCAGGACCGTTATGAAGAATGTGTGAGACATGACTGTGAACATTTTGATACAATTATATACGTGTTTTCATCGTCATTCTTTAAACACGACCAAGCCAGTTCTAAGTCTGTTAAACTGGAGAGAAAAATATTATGCAGTACTTCAGAACCAATTCGGATACAACCCTGAAGCCAGTTCGCAAGGCTTTTATTCGGGACATAGTGGGTTCGAATCCCACGGCCGGCTGTCCAGAAGATGGCTTTCGGTGGTTTCCTATTTTCACACCAGGAAAAGTTGGGGCTGTACGTAAATTAAAGCCGCGGCCGTTTAGTTTCCAATCCTAGTCCTTTCCTGTTCCACCGCCGCCATAAGATCTATCTTTCTCGGTGCGTCGTAAAGCAAATTTAAAAAAATCATCACCACAATCCCTAAATAGCATCATTATATTATGTAGATATCTCTAATCCTTATTTAAAACCCCGTTAGTATGGTTACCCCAATGAAGACCTCTCCTTTTACGGAGCTGAAATCAAGACCTGTTAATAGAAGGTTGTTCGGATTGCGGGATGAGTGTATTTCAGTGTCGTACAAATCCAAGGCGAACGAGATTGCTTTTTATTTTTTACAGCTTCCACATAGTGGAAGCCATAATTTCCAATTGTGTACCATTTTATCTTAAATACGTTTTGTTCATTTAATTGATTTTAGTATTAGCATTGTACCAAGTATTAAAGCTGTATTTCCTATCATGTCAATATATCTATCTACTCTAGCATGCATGCTTCACAAAACTCAAGCTCTTAAACCAAACGGAGTTAAAAGGTGCGGTTTGTACCAAAATATTCCACATCGTCTCAGTAGTACAGAAAATTATCTTGTATTTCTTGAAAAGTCAACGGAAATATATTTATTTTATGTAATTAAATTAATTACAAAGCTTTACCAAGATTTGAATCGATCTTGATGCATAGATTGTATCACGATAGTCCGGTAATAAATGCTGTAAATAGGAGGATGGGAATACACTGCCATGTTTTACGAAGTATCTTTCTTGCTAGCAGGTTTATGTAACTAGGCAACTCATTGCCTGTTATTTGGAAATAGCAATCCAACATGCCGTGTTCGAGATGTACTATGTAACTGGGCAACACATTGCCGAGGAACCTGTTCATTTTCGCACCAGATGGAAAAGCAAAGGATATCATGCATCATGCAAATAAATCACCTTGATGTAAACATGTAGAAATAGTTTGATCAAACAGACATGGGAATCAAAAAAAACGGAAAATATTTACAGTAATTATTTCTTTGTTTTGGAAGTGAAATTACAAGTAAATGTTATAAGAATAATATAAATAACAAAATAACCGAAAATAATGAAGAAAGTTTTTAACAGAAATGGCATAAAGTACAATAATTAATTCAAACACCTTTTATTTATTTATTGAGGCGTAGCAGCGCACGCCATGTATCGACTAGTTATATACTGTATTTAAAACAATGACAGTAATTATTCAGTGTGTTCACGTAAGGCCATTGAATTGGTAAAAATGTTTTATATGATATAACTAAAAGTAAGCTTACTTGAAACAATATTCATCTTAATGTTACTAGAATCCAAGGCTGTACAATAAATGAAGAAAATAATCACAGCAGTCTAAAAGACCGCCCGCGCCCGAGAGTGTTCGTCGGAAGAGCGCGCCTGATTGAGGGTTAACACCTAAGTACTTATAGTGATCTCCAGGACAACTGTTCCATTAAGTATCAGATAATTTTATATCTTGGACAAAGCTTCAATTGGAACATGTAAAATTATGCGTATTCAAATACTGTTTTTGGTTACAAGTAAGTCGTTCACTTGTGCATGGCTCAGAAGTGCTACTTCTCTGGTCGGCTAAATGTGCGCTGATTTCACTGTGTGTGCTCTTGTAGCCGAGCTCCAGCATCACATCACTTGCCAACTTTCAGGCTAGCTGTAGCAGTAGTGAGAGTCATGTAAATTACAGCACAGCTCAGTTGTTTGTGGTGGCTAAACTATGCTAAGTACGCTTCCGGAGTTCACCCTGAGAGAGAAATAGAGCACATAGTTTCCCAAGTGTGTGAGAGTGTAGGCCACTGGATACGCACGAGTAGGATGTTGATCTGCTATCACAAAGGTTTTGGAATAGTATATTGTGTTTCAAAACTTGTTACAACAAGATACAGTAAATACCCAATTACCCCGACTAATGAGGGAGAGAACATGCACGAAAAATTCAAAACACGGATGAACCATTTCAATGAACCATTTATTGGCAACTTAGTGAGGTATTTTAAATCATAGCAAGAGAGAGTTTATTTTAAAAATATACTTTTAAACTGTTCATGTTTAATGGTTCACCAATACGAGCTATCTGAATTAATTAAGTTTCTCATAACAACGGAAATTTAGCTTAGTGTGACCATTTCTCATACCCATTGCTGGTGTCCTTCACAGGTTTAAGTATATTGCAATGTACCTGCCTATGGAATAATTGACTCAAATCTTACACATATGACTTCATCGGACACGTGGAAAGCTGATTCATATCAAACAACATCAGTTTTTTCCAAAAGAGAACCATAAGCATACTGTTTTCATTGAATGCATTTATGACAATGTCACAGTCAATGATTATGCCTATTGCATTGCTAGCTAATTCTGGCAGGTAGTGCGCAGGAACAACAGGTCGCCGTGGGGTAGCTCATGTTGATTAGTATGGAGTATGGCCTGGAAATCAATAGAAGAAAGACAAAGTTGATGATTGACGACGGAACTACAGGTCATACTGGAGCAGCAGATATTGATTAGTAGGGAGTATGGCCTGGAAATCAATAGAAAAAAGACAAAGTTGATGATTGACGACGGAACTACAGGTCATACTGGAGCAGCAGATATTGATTAGTGGGGAGTATGGCCTGGAAATCAATAGAAGAAAAATAAAAGTTGATGATTGACGGCAGATTGAAAGCCAACCATCCCAGTGTGAGGGGGATAGCTGGTTTGGAGGTCGTGGATAAATTTGTCTACTTCGATTCCATCGTTTCTAATATTGGAGAACTATCCGACGAAATCAAGAGAAGAACGGCCATGGCCAGGAGAGCTGCACAAAGGTGAGTAGGATATGGAAGAACCGTACAGTTACAAAGAACATAAACCTGCAACTACCTCACTCCCTCACATTCCCTAATGCCACCTAAGCAGCCGAGACTTGGACAATCAAACAGGCATATAAGAGGTAAATGGAGAGCTTCGAGATGTGGATTTATCAACGTATTCTCCGAATTTCTTGGACCGAACACCCAACTAATGTGCACATGCTAGAAGAACTAGACAACGAGACTAGGCTTCTCGAGCAGGTCGTCCAGGCTACTCTTCGAAAAATCGGGCGTATCGACAGAAAAACAGCCACCCTGGAGAAGCTTGTAGAGGAGGTAAAGGTTAACGGCAAGTGATCAGAAGGAAGTTCTCCCATGTTGGGTGGATTAGCTGCTGCCTCTTATAGCGGCAGACCACGAGACTTGGAGAAAGAATATCCCCATTCCCACGCCCATGCCCCCTCCATGGCGCAACAGCCGCGAAGGGCCATGGGCTACCAAGCGACCTCTGCTCAGCCCGAAGGCCTGCAGATTACGAGGTGTCATTTGGTCAGCACGACGAATCCTCACGGCCGTTATTTATGGCTTTCTAGACCAGAAAGAACACCAGGACAGAAAAATCCTGAAGGGTAAAGCATTGAGGAGAATTGTCAGCTGTGTCAAAAAATAATCCCGAATAAAACAAATTTAGGAAAACCTGTTAATAAAACATTTAAGAATAGATTATAGCTGGAAAATATAATAATATAAGAATCGTTTAAAATTGTAGGAACGCGTCTAAAAGGAAGCAATTCACCACAAGAAACAAAATAAATAATTAAGCTCTTAAATGAAACCTTAAACAAAAACATGTTTATGTTCAACAGCAAAATATATTCTCAAAAGGAAGAACTGGCCATAGATTCACCATTATCAGGAATAATAACGAACAATTCCTAAATAAAATTGAAAACAAACCCTTAGCTAACCAGCCTTCCAAAAGCTTCCAAGTACTAAAAACTAACTATACTTAAGTATAAAAACTAACATGTCATTAAGAGAGAGCATATGACCAATTAATTAACTCAAGTAATGTACACATTATTCATTGTATTTGCAGTAGTACTTAAATTTCTGTTGCCGTTCAAACCTGTTTCTCATTTGAAACAACGTAGATGCACAGAACACCTCGCATGCTCCGCTGAGCACGATGTACGCTATGGGGGCACCCCTCCCGCTCCCCAATCCCTTAACAGGCAGATCGAGCTATACATTGCGAAATTCGGGGGACGAACATGGGCGTTCTGTTTACATTCTACCTTTGATTTTGCAACGGCCCATTTTTCCCAGAGGTGAGTTAGCCTGTATTTTACAGTACTTCATCGAGAAACAGCCAAGGCGTTGTCCCTCCTTGGGCCAAGAATGGGAAAGATAGAGTGTGTCAGAGTGAACAGTTGTGGTGATGGGGTAGACATTTCTCTTCACAGTGAATTGCCCCATGGTATGTACAGCAAGCGGCCCTTGTATTAGCTATGCTATCGGTTTGAAAAATTCAATCTGAAACATGGAAACATGAAAAATGGGCAATGTTTCCAAGCGATGGATTAAAGGCTTCTAAAATAGTTCATTTTTATGACGGTGAGTAGCGATTACTTCTTCTACCGTGGATTTCATTGTGTTCTAAGAAGTAATTACACTAGTTATAATGAGTCATTCCTGGTATACGTGTCTAACATTAACGACAATATTGAGAAGGTTTCAACAGATGAAACGGGGATCCGCTGATGGCTGTTACCTCCATTTAAGGAAGAAAAATACAACGAATCCCTCAAACGACGATTTTTGTATTTTTTTACAGAAACATACATTTCTTTCGTTGAAATGACTGTTCTGATGATTTCCGCAACGATACTGAGAAAAAATCGTTTGGGAGGCTAAAGTTGGTACCAGATATAGAGTACCCATTAACCTCTGGATGACGAAAGGATTCAATCGATTGTAAGAACAATGCAATAATGACCATGATATTTGAACTGTTGAGTCACAGGTAATCTCCAATTAGTTTTCACGTAGTAATATCGCCTATCAAAGACAGAATAACATACTAGTATAACATAAATGTTTTCACCGGCTGAACGATGTACGTTTTCAGATAAAATTACAGTAATTTTGGGGGTTAAATCGATTTTCAGTTGATGAACATACTTTATATCTTCCATGATGAGGAGTAAGTTTCGAATTATTGGAGAAAACTTGCTCTTTTCCATAGAATAATTTTGTGTCCCCACACCAAATTCCACTGCTGATGTAAAACACATGCGGCTGTCGCGGTGTGGGCAAATTAAAAAAACCCGTCAGCTTATCCGACTACGTTAAACCTGTCCGGTGACGCAATAAGCTATTTTGGTGTTCGCTACCTGCTGTCAATCACGAACGATCGCGGCGCAGCCATAATGATTTCATTAGCAGGCGCCGTCAGACAGCCCGCAATTCACTATACCCTACTTATTATCCAAGCTCTAAACAAACTCTTCGTTTAAAGCAGAAGATTAGAGTTCCCAATAGGTACATAATTATTTTAAATGCAAAAGTGGAACAACATTCAGATGACAATTATTATAATGTGTGACCGCTGGTATTCGCAAGCCGAATAAATTATTGGCATATATACAGGATCCTTAGTTATTCAGCACAATATCCATAATCACTGGGGGCCACCCTCTTTCAGTTCGGTGCTAATTCTAGTACTGTGATTCGAACATCGGTTACCTGGATGAAAATGCAGCAGATAGGTCACTGCAACATCCACTCCATACCCGTTCCAGGATCAACGTCAACACAGTCTTTGTCGTTGAAGCGAAAAAGGAAAAGGAGAAGTCAGGTGAAGGGCTTTTTAACGGATTTTTCGTGATAACATCACTAGGTGCATTTCTGACTTTGAGTGAAATATAAGATACGTTATGCTGTAAACTCAATACTATTTTTGGTGAAATAAACATCACAATAGATTTCAACTCAATACTACGTTTGGGTTAAATAAAAGTTATGTTAGATAGCAAATTCAACCTTAATTTCACGGGTCAAAAATCAGTCACCATAGTTCGCACTCACAGATGGATCGTTAAGCTTGTACAGATGGCGCGGCAAACAATTCCCGTGCTCAACCGTACGCGCGCTGTCTCTAACGAACATTGAGCGATTGATGTTTCAAGCAAACCGTTTACGTCCACATGGGTAGATGTAAGGATGCGACAGGGTGGCAAAAAAGGAGCAATCTTGTTCGACCGTGCCTCTGTCCATACGGTGCGTGAAGTTGTTGGAATTTTTGGTGTTTCGCAGCGGACTGTTCAACCGTTGCTTACGCGATTAGTAATAAGGCCTCCGCATTGCAGCTTTCATGTCTTTGCTGGCAGGACCTAGTCTCTTCTGGTAGAGGCTAGAGCAATTTTGTTACTTTTATCGATCTGTCTCTCTTATCCTTGTCTTTGAAAATATGAAAGTGACTGAGGTATGAGCGATGCTAGTAATGCCAATCCTTATGCAGCCAATCCATGCTATGAACGGTGTGAAAATGTTGCTCATAGGGTAGGTTGGTGCATGCATTTCAGTGGGCTTGGCAGACTGATATGTAATAGCAACTCTGGCTCGGTGAGGAAAGCAACGGGAAACTACCTCACTCCTCATTTCCCTAGTACGCCTCTTCAGTGATGCCTAGGCCATCTATGACAGGTGATGGCAGAGCTGTTGAGGATCTACCAGCAGAATCGCTGACGGACTGAACATACATACATATACACGTACATTGCAGCTTTCACAGCGGGAAATACGTTCTAGTTCCAGACTCGCCGCTAGACTACGTGTTAGCCCTCCACTGTTCAACACAGACGTTGATGGGAAATGTGAAGCAAAAAGTTAAGTTGGTGAGTTTTAGGTGAAGTAGACCTTAAAAATAATTATATAAGGAACTGATTTGTGTATTCAGCTTTTAGTTACTATTTAAACATGAATTTAAGATATTTTTTGTGCGTAGTTATAAATATAAGAGGTTCTATATTTGGCGCCGGGAGAGTATTTAATGTACACATTCTATTAAAAGGATGTTTATTGGGCGTGCTAAAGAATTGTTTTTTGCTGTGTACCATTCGGCAAATGTACGGAATTTCTTCCCACGAGTTCCCAGCAAATGCAGAATTGCGACAAAAATGGGTCAAAATCATATCACGTCGGCGTGACGAGAAAAATAACATGCGGCAACCTTCCTCGAAGTCTGTAATGAACATTTTGAAAGCACGTGTTTTAGCATTTCTGCTACAATAAGACTCCTTCTTCCAAATTCAATTCCAGCGCTTCTTTTAGGGTATCCTTGGTGGTATTAATAAAGCTTAATAAAGCGCGTAAGCTACCCAAGAAGCGAAGCTATGAAAATGCATTTTCTCAGGTAAATACAAATGTTTCAGAGGACGTACAAGTAGAGCAAAGAGAGTGGTGGAGGTGGTGGCAGTGATCGTTTAAGAGGAAGTACAACTAGGCAAACATCCTCTATATAACACTAATTAGAGAGAAAAATAGAACGGATCCGACAATTCGAAAAATGAAGGTATCGGTCAAAGAAATACAAGGGCTACGAATGGCGTGAAAATGAAAGAAGCCCTAGACGTCGAATACTGTAATACCGTCGAGGTCAGAAAAGAACAAGAGTTGGCCAAAGGAGGTCGGATGGGTTAAGTGAAAGTGAGAAGCCTGGCACAAGTGAGTGGAAACAATGCCAGGACCCAGCTAAGGTCTTCGTGGTCGCCAACTCACGCTCTCCAGTATAGGGCCCCTGATCCCCCTTTCGGTCGCCTGCTGCCGTGGCTGTTATTTTACCGCCTCCATTCACAGAGGGTACTACCCGAGGCAGAGAGGTTGGCTAGACAGCAAGGAGAATGACATTTAAGAAGGTGAGAATAAAAAGGTAGATACTGACGTGAAGAAAAAAGAGCACAGCCACTACTACTAAAACGTTTTCATTTCTCCCCTGCAGGGGGAAGCGGGCCTCATAGGCGGTAACACAGTTTCTCAGGCCGGGAGATTCGTCACGGTGAAGAAGATGCCCGGGGAAGATGAGGGGGTTGGCGGCCGTTCTGGCGTTTGCCTTAGTGCAGGAGAACTGAAAACCACGGAAAACCATACTCAGGAGAGCCGAAGGTTGGGGGCCAGCCGGGAGATCCAGCCCTGTCCCGTCTCCCGAATGCAGAGGCATAGAGCCAGGGTAGAGCTGTGGCCATCCCTCTGCTCGGTTGGCCGGTCATAGCGCAGAGCTGTTGGACCACGGATCAGCCGTGCCCACTTGAAGGCTGCATCCACCGACGGAGCACTGCTGCTGCTGCTGAGGTTATTTCATTCCTGTCCTTTGACAGGCGGGCCGTCAGCTAAACTAGTAGCTCTTTGGCCTTTGATTGTTGATTTTTGTTATTATGGCTTTAAACGAGATTGTATGTGTTGTACATACGTCATTTATATTGTTGATTTGGCGCAGAGGTCGCCGGACCACCAAGGGGAACCATCCCACGGAGAGGACCCGCACCACACCCCCCATAGTCTTCCCCCGCTAGATCCCGTTTATTGAATTCTTTCTTTGTACATTTATATTTACATATATTTACATTTAGTAATTGTTTCATTGAGCTTCTTCTTTGGTTAGAGTCTTTACGTCCTTCTTGCTGATCGTATTCACTACATATGTATCAATTTACAATAATTATATATTTAGCACAAGTTATATATTTTTACACAATTTTAAAGGTAAATTTCTTGTTTCGTGGAGCCTCTTGCTTGGCTATAGTTTTTAGGTCCATTTTGTTTTTTATTTGTAACATATGTATTTGGTAATACGATACACTTTGTATTTCACAAATTACATATTTATATTTATTTATACAGTGGTTTATACTATTTAGTACGTCTTATGCGGGGTACGGTCTGTCTTGTCTTGGTGTTATTTGTTTGTTTATAAACATCTGTGGTAGTACTACTAGTCACATGTTTGTTTGGAATGTCATTCATAGTCGTAGTGGTCACTGTGTTAGTGGGTCAGTCAGTGTTGTCAACAATGCGGTAGTAGTAAGTATGTGTTCATTCATGGTTTGGTCTCGTCTTGTGGCGGTTTATAGTTTGAATACGGAGCACAGACACCTCTCAGGGTCACCTTATTAGTCTGGTCTTGCTTTCCGGTCGCAGTTATACTATCTGACCCGTATGAGCTCTTCTTGAATTACTGTGTGATACATTTATTTTTTCTTTATCTAACGTCATAGAAATATCACTTGCCTGGTCTAAACGCAATATTTTATCTTCGTAGTATGATCTTACATGCAAGTTATTCTCGTAATGCCAATTGGAATCGTGCTGAGGAATGGAGGGATATCCTGACATCTGGCGGCGTTTTTTGATCTGCTGGTACTCTGCCAATTTAGTACTTGAAAAGACAGCGTATGCAGGGCCTTTACTTATCTTGTAGGCAACGGTCATCTCAAAGGGGCCATTGCTCACACCGGCACGTAAATCTGCACGTCTTCAATGGGCTAGAAATCATCGAACGTGAGCAGTAGCTGACTGGCGGAACGTAATGTGATCTGTATTCCAATGACACACGTGATCGAATGCACCGAAGGCCAAATGAAGCATATCATTCTTGATGTGTGCAAGATCAGGTTCAAGCCGGAGGTGGGTCTGTGATGTCTTGGGGGAGATTTTCGTATCATGAATTGGGCTCACTCACTAAGGTGACCACAAATACAAACCAGAATGTTCATTTAATGATCTGGTGTTGCCGTTCATTCAACATCTGCATGAAGAGTATGCTAATGATATTCCAATTTTTCATGATGACACTAGCAAAGTTCATCGGGCTGTACGCGTATGTGAATGGTTTTATGAACACTCCCCCACCCTACTGGCCTGAAAAATCATCTGACTTGAACGCCATTGAAAATCTATGGGCCACGTTGGAACAGCGAGTAAAACGCCGACGTCAGTATCCCCATATTAGGTGGAATTGTGCGATCAAATCCTCAGCGAATGGCTTAAATTGGATGCGACGTATCTGCACAACGTTGTAGACTCACTTCCAGGTGGTTATCCAGTTCGGAGGCGGAGTTACACGGTATTAGAAGATTCTTGTAATGATTTCTCCAGGAGTGTCCGGCTCCATGGCTAAATGCAGCAATCGACGAAAATTATCTAATTGAACACAAATCATTTCGGAACTTTGTTCTCGCCCACGCTTCTGATGTTACCTCGCAAAATGTTGCAAAAGAGATTATACTACAAGCTTCAGGAAAGACTGCTAATTTCAGAGGTTAAACTATTTTCCACATTAACCAATTAAAGTAAGTGTTAAGAATAACAACTTGAGCAAGTAAATTTAAATCGGTAAGATCATTTATTCAATAAGCCGCTACGTTTTTGCTTCTGCAGCGAATAACATGTCTGTGGGTAAAAATGTACAAAATCGTCTGACGTATATTTTTTGTCTGAAACATATTTCCATAGGTCTTTTAGATTCCCTGGAAAATAGCTACGAAAATGGCTATATAAATGTTGCTAAACGAGATCGTTGGGGCCGGACGTGCCACTGCACAACCAAGGACACTGAAAGTACTTTCGAATTACGTGTTAATCTGTATCAGTTTTATTAGAAATATTGTTATTTTTTATGGTTTACAATATAACTTTAAATACTTGAATACTATACATTGGACTGCGTAATACAGAAAAGAGAACCATAACACTTCAAAGAATACGTGGACCTGGAGCGGACCGGCTTCGACTAGACAACACTGCACGATCAGCGTTGCCAATCCGTGCTCAGAGGTAAACGACTCTCACCCATCTATCGCTTCGCCGTTCCCATATCTGAAAACGGCGCAGTTTCCCTCACCCGTCCAATTAAGTGTCCACAGATTTAGTCAACCTCGTAAACTGCCATCCTCCCCCCCCCCGCCTCCGCACACACACACACACACACACACACACACACACACACACACACACACACACACACACTTGTTCCAATATTCTATCCACTTTCGAAACCACGTCTGAAACAGCTCATTGACCTCCGTAGACCTATTGTAATACCCTCAATATTTTTGTAGCAACATTCCTTGCATCCTGATTATTAACTTGATGTGACATCTGTACTCCAATAGAGACATTCCACCAGATACTTTCAACACAGTACTTGCATTCCATCGTGTCTCCTATCGACCTGAGTCTAGCCATAACTCCGTGCCACCTATCGTCCAAACGTTTTCAGATAAAAGATCTGCAAGTACCAGTAATTCTGCGAAAGTGTACGCACTTTTCCCACGTTCATATTACTAAGTACAAAACACAGTGAAATAAAATCCCTGTAAACAGACACAATTCACTTATTTTAAAATACATCTGAGCAGCCACTTACCATACAGCGTTCCTCTCAGAATTTGTGAAGTGGAGAAATTCTCTTACCTGAAACAAAGGAGAAAGAAGATTACCATTTGAATATTATCTTGAAATTATAATACTGAATACTCTTACTTTGCTTCCTTAGCCATGTAATTTTTATGTTGAAAATAGTTTTTTGCAGAACACAGGGGTTCCCATACTACGAAAATGTAAAATTAAGCAGTTTCCTCAATTGTATCGAAAGCTGAAGAGCTAAAAGGCCCGGAAATGTTTGAAAATTATGAATCTGGGATATTCATATCAAAGTAAAAAAAGCAAAATTCGATAATCACTTCCAGCTTAAATGCAGTTCCTGAAAAACAGCCTAAAATCACTTGTTTCTTTACTAGGTTTCTTTCTGATTCAAATCCTAGCCAGAATAACTTATTTAGATTCGTAATGAGTTCTTTGGTTCATTACCCTCAGAGGTTTTATGATTCTGGAAAAATTTCCACACCGAATGTAGTCATAAGGGCTTAAGTGAAACAATCCACTGACTCACATAAGCGCTCGTAGTGGTAGAAAAATGTAAACTGCTAATGTAATCGACCGGATAACGATGATTAAGAAAAGGATTGTAATATTTAGGAATAAAGAATATTTTCTCATACCGTCCCTTTTTTTATTACGTAAAATTCGTAGCTCACATCCCTAGGATTTTTTCAACATTGAGTTGCTTGCTTGAGGGCTAGAACTGTGAATTTTGTTTTCAAGTTGGGTTACGTCACACAGATAGGTCTTACGGTAACGATGGGATACGACAGGGCTATAAGTGGGAAGGAAGCGGGCGTGGCTTTAATTGAGGTATCAATAGCTCGGGAGATAGTCGGTTCGAAACCCCTCTGTTGGTAGTCCTGAAAATCGTTTTCCGTGCGTTCCCATTTTCATATCTGCCACATCCTAGTTATAGAGAAAATGGGTAAGTGATTGGGTTGTTTTAGGTGTTAGGTAGGAAAATGCGGAAACCTTACGGAAGAAGACACGCTATTGGAATCTAGAGTAGGGCTACATTTTTAGCATGCATGTAAACATGTTTTATTACTGAAAATCTACCTAAATATTGGCCTCAAAAATCTTACGAAGATCTCCAGCAACTGTCAATGAGGTTACCTTATTCGGACTTCTGCATTGAGCCTGATATACTTTGGTTGAACAGCGCCCATGTAAACAAAATTGACGTCCAACTTAATAATAGTATCCGTATTATTTCAGGAACAATCACGTCTACCCCCACCAATAAGATCTTAGCAGGTTTTCGCCGATTTTTGTGGTAAAGGAAACACGTAATTTTCAAGGGAAATACATTTTTGTATTTTCTAAACACTGGCCATCGGCTTCTACACACTTCGCCATCTTTCAGGTAATTTATGATTACCATGCCAGAAAAACTGCTTGTCTTTTGAGACAAACCATTCGTCGAGCCATTTTCCAACTTTGTCGAAATTGCTGAAGTGCTGCTCTACAAGCGCGTACCCCATTGATGCGAAGAGGTGATAGTCAGATGGTGCCAGGTCGGGGCAGTACGGCGGGTGCGGAAAAATGTCCCATCCAAGCGATTTCCAGTTGTATTTCACTGGTTTTGGAATGTGCGACGGTGTACTGTCGTGTAACAAAATCACTTTTCCATGTCTTCCGGCCTATTCAGGTCGTCTTTCGATCAATGCGTGATTTAAATCGATCATTTGTTGGCGATAGCGTTGTGCATTAACGGTTTCGCCGGGCTTGTTCGTCTTCACACTGATGATATCACGTTTAAATTGTCGAAACCATGTCTCACATGTTTTAATCGACGGAGCGTGTTCACCATGTGTTTCTAACAGCAAACGATGACTTTCCACAGAATTTTTCTTTTGATTAAATAAGAAAAGCAATGCGTGCAGACACAAACGTCGCATTATCACTGAACGGTACAACACAGACTTTAGAGTTTGACGGACTCGACTTGGGTGTGTTGGTAGGTTAATGTCAGACGAACAAATTGACATATGTGTCAAATTCATATGCTGCATACTGTTCGCTGACGCCATCTCTTAGTGAATCCGGAAAAGACATGCATACAGCTGGTAATATGGTGATTAATGTATTTATGTTTCCCAGAATGTATCCAAAAAGCCATACGCTAAATAAAAATTGAAGAGTACACTTTGAGTCACAGTGTTTAGCTCGGTTATATTCACAATGTTCTACAACTCATCCATACAAGCGTCCTCAGCTGTTACACAAACCTTGGATGTTCATTCACTTAGAAAGTAATTACAGAATAAATCTTGCGAAGATTTGCCGAAATGTGTGCGTCTATTATATGAGCATTAACATACGAAAGTTGTGTCCCCAGGATGAGTAGAAATTTCAAACTAAGTTTCTAAGCGACTTTATGTAAGGACCATCCTTTACGCAAGAGCGTCATAATTAATATAGAGAGAGAGTGAGCAGAGGGGAGGGAGATGGTAAGACTGCAGCAGTCTTACCGTAATTAATAAAGAGTTTACCTGCTGTGTGTAATGCGTGCGTTCAGAAATGATGGAGAAATTTCATTATCATTCTCAAGTAATGAAACGAGCAACTGTCTACGATTTCTTGTACGTACAATATAGAGAACTGAATTTCATGTGCTTCGGGATTTATACCTCTTTGTAGTAGCCTGATACTATTTCCAATGAATTATACTGTTTTGTATCTACAGGGTATCCCAGGCACTCTTCCTCACAATGAGTGAGAAGTTACACGTATCGCTAATTACAATTTCTTTTAACATAGTCTATATGCAAAGTTCGATAAACATACACTAACGTGTAACTACGCCGTAATAAAACACATCCCGTTTGGAGTACTTTTCATTAATTACTTCACTCTTGGACCCCTCTTTAGGGCCAGTAAAAGTAGACCGGCCGCACCAAAAGGACACGGTTCCCCTTCCCATTTTCCATAGGCTTAGGGCAGTCAAGAGTATGGTTAAAAATTTTGCCATTAAACTTCGAAGCCTTAAAAATGTTCACAAGTAAAGACAAAACTCATAATTACACTCGTCCAGATAAGCCAACATATTCAATAAAATAGACCTACTGTAGCCGAATTTCTTCCCCTCCTGAATATTTTATCCATTCTATATATTAAAAAAGTTTACTAAAAATAGCTTTGACAAATCCGTCCGTCCGTTCTTGTGGACCAATTTGCTTCATTTTGGTTTTATTCTCTTCAGAATCACCCGCCGGTAAATCATGAGACATTGATAGGTCTCTAAGTTCAGCTGATTTTGAGTAATCATAAAATCAAATAATTAAAAGATCACTCCAGTAATTGCAGGCGAAGGCTTACCCTAACGCGCAATGCACTCTGTACTTAGCAGGTTACTACTCGACTAACACCTTCATTAATATTCTGATAAATATGATTTTTATCCTTAGTATTGTCATTGCATACAACCACATTTGATTACTACCTGTCAAGCCAGGAAGTATACACTTCATTGAGAGTACTCGTCCGGACTGGTCAACTTATCTGGTGCAAGCGCTCTGTTGATTGGTTCCAGATGTTAACAACCTACTCCAGATTTCCTGTGCTGGTCGTAATAACGCTTCGTTAAGTAGTTTAATTTAACTACAGTAGTTTCATATGCGACGGCTGAATAAAAGATCCAGCGCTCTTGTTATCTCACCGTAATAATGCCAGGATAAATAAAGCTTTAAACAGTATAACAATATCTTTAGAAGTGACGATCTCCCGGAAATAAGGATGTAATCAACAAACCAGTAATTTCTCAGGAGAGTGGAACATTATTTTTTGGGTTTATTTCATGGTATTCACTACTGGAACCATCCGCATATGCAAGTGTAGAAATGAGTTCATCCATTAAAAGCAATAATTTATTGTTATAAATTAAGGTTTCAAAAATAATGTATGAATTGTTACTACTACTAAGAATGTTTTCATTCCTTTCCTGAAGAGGAAAGCGGGCCCCTTGGACGATGACGTCGTCTCACAGGCCGGGAGATTTGTTACGGTGATGGAGACCTGAGGAGAAGGCGAGAGGTTTGGTGGTCGTGGCCGCAGGAACTCTTCCGACATTCGCTTTAGTGCAGGGGAATGGAAAACCACGAAAAACCATTCTCGGGACAGTCTTCTTTTTTGCTATTTGCTTTACGTCGCGCCGACACAGATAGGTCTTATGTCGACGATGGGATAGGGGAGGCTTAGGAATGGGAAGGAAGCAGCCGTGGCCTTAATTAAGATACTGCCTTTGCCTCGTGTGAAAATGATAAAGCACGGAAAACCATCTTCAGGGCTGCCGACAGTGGAGTTCGAACCGACTATCTCCCGGATGCAAGCGCACAGCTGCTAAGGACAGTCGACGGTGGGGTGAGCTCCTCTCCGTCTCCCGAATACAGAGACGTAGATCAACGATAAAGCCGTGGCCACCCCTCCTCTGCTCGCTAGGCCGGTCGGAGTGCAGAGCTGTCGGACCACAGACCAGTCATGTCCACTTATGGGGCGAGACCCACTCTGCATCCACCGACGGTATGAATTGGAAGTGATATAACGGAAAATAATCTGCAAGGGTGCGTCACGTTTGTATATTACAGAAGATAAATCCCGTGCATGGCCTTCAAATAAAAATAAACAATTGCAATACAAATTTCGAGAAAATATTTCTAAATATAAATGTCATTTCGTCTATGGCCTTTATTCAAATGATCTGTTACACCAGGTGGTGAACCCACGCAAGCAGTGTCCACCTTATTGACTGATCGTTGCCCACGCTATACTACTGTAGCGGTAGTGACAGGAGAAAGTCCAAAGGTGGACCTCATGAGTTTTACTATTATTCGCCAGGCAGCACTCGTATGACCTGGTGGTGGTGATTATTGTTTTAAGAGGAAGTACAACTAACCAACCAACGTCTGTATAACACTAATGAGATATAAAGAATGAGATGGACCCGACAATTTGAAAAATGAACATATAGACCAAATGAAGACAAGGGCCATGAAGGGCGTGAAAATGAAACACTCCCTAGGCCTCGAGTGCTCTAATACCGTTGGGGACGGAAAAGAACAAGAGTTGACCAAGAGAGGTCGGATAGCATAGATGAAACTGAGGAGCCTGGTACAAGCAATGCCAGGACTCAGCTAAGGGACCTGTGGTTGCCAAACCACGCTCTGAAGTACAGATCCCCTGGGGCCTCGTATGACCTGTCTCGTAGGTTACGCGCGAAGAATATTTTGTAAATAGGTACACAATTTACTTTCTCTAATACCACTACAA
The DNA here is from genome assembly GCF_040414725.1 of Anabrus simplex. Taxonomy (NCBI): domain Eukaryota; kingdom Metazoa; phylum Arthropoda; class Insecta; order Orthoptera; family Tettigoniidae; genus Anabrus; species Anabrus simplex. The sequence continues at coordinate 33,686,870 of NC_090278.1, forward strand.
AATATTTTGAGAAGTTTTGTGTTTATTCCTTATCTCCTAAAATATGACCGACGATAATTACATTTTCAAATGCTTGCGACTTATAGGTTTTTTCAAGAAGTTCCTGGGAATATCAAGTTCTTTTATTTCATAGTGAAGATGCTGCTTAATGAGAGAGTTTACTCCCGTTTCACCATTTGTGTATCGATTGTCCTTTTCAATTTTCTTGTACGGGGAAGTTTCAAAATATCCATCGATCTAAACTAATTATATTCCGATGGAGATATTCTGTGCCAAAGTACACATACCTTCAAAGCTGTTTCTTATAGGTCATATTTTTCTTTCCATTGGAATCAATTTGTTCGAAAAATGAAATAGACTTTAATTTCTCCATTGTTAGTATTTTATTGAAGCTTTGCTACTTTTTGTGTAATTGTGATGCTTACTGCGCCTTCTGTTGTTTTAATTTACCCCTTTTATTTACTTATCATTGCTCTTAATCTTCGATTTATTTTCTATGGGACCAGTTGGCTGTGCCCTGTCAAACAGTATCTCAACATCATCGCTCTATTCTTGCACTAACCTCCGTCTTTTTGGTGGCAAAGAATCTGATCTTGGCTCTGCTTTCTTTCTGTCAGAAGTACACTTCAGGATAAACATAAGAAACTGAGGGAACTGTGTTAGGCAGCAGTCACTAAAATCGCATTGTTAACAAAGGGCGCTGCAAATTTTACAAGACACCTTAGATTCGCATAGAGTGTCCGTCTTTGTTGCCTTCCTAGAAATAGCTGTAGTCCATTTTCGTCTCAGTTCGGTGTCCCTGGTAATTTTGTGATTCAATCCTGGAATCATCCGATGTGCAATAGGGACCGCAGCAAAACACAATTTTAAAACTATGTAAACGAGTTAATAAATGTGAATAAATACCTGAAATATTCACCAGTATTGCTCTAGTCCGCCTCTGTGGTGTAGTGGTTAGCGTTATTAGCTGCCACCCCCGGAGGTCCGGGTTCGATTCCCGGCTCTGCCACGAAATTTGAAAAGTGGTACGAGGGCTGGAATGGGGTCCACTCAGCCTCGGGAGGTCAACTGAGTAGAGGTGGGTTCGATTCCCACCTCAGCCATCCTCGAAGTGGTTTTCCGTGGTTTCCCACTTCACCTCCAGGCGAATGCCGGGATGGTACCTATCTTAAGGCCACGGCCGCTTCCTTCCCTCATCCTTGCCAATCCCTTCCAATCTTCCCATCCCCCTACAAGGCCCCTGTTCACCATAGCAGGTGAGGCCGCCTGGGCGAGGTACTGGTCATACTCCCCAGTTGTATCCCCCGGCCGAGAGTCTGAAGCTCCAGGACACTGCCCTTGAGGTGGTAGAGGTGGGATCCCTCGCTGAGTCCGAGGGAAAAACCGAACCTGGAGGGTAAACAGATGATAATGATGATGATGATGATGATTGCTCTATTCGCACAGTTTCACTGTACAAACTGGGAAACAGTTAATATCTGCTGGAAAGATTAGTACCCTACAGGCGGTTAAAATGCTTTTTCTTTTTCTGAGATAACTTTTATTGCACTGTACATAAAAGCAATCTAAACTAGTCGCGTAACAGGTCATAAGCCTGACATCTAGCGGCTGCAGCTTAAAACGCTTGGCCCACATACTGACGTACCAAGTCCTGAGTTTGTCACGGCCGCTAATATAAAGTAGGCAACGGGCTGATGTTCCCTCCTTACACCACGGAGGACAAAGTTCTGCTGGCCGTAAACCAGCCTGAAGTTCAAATTTAAGACAAAAGATGGCAGCCTAGCATAGATACGTTATGATACACCCTATTTCGACTGAAATCTCACGTTTGTTGGTTACATTCTTATTCCGGGGAGGTCTGCAATTGAGGTGTCCGGCTCCATGGCTAAATGGTTATAATGCTGGCCTTTGGTCACAGTGGTCCCGGGTTCGATTCCCGACAGGGTCGGGAATTTTAACCATCATTGGTTAATTCTGCTGTCACAGGGGCTGGGGGTGTGTGTCGTCTTCATCATCATTTCATCCTCATCACGACGCGCAGGTCGTCTACGGGAGTCAAATCAAAAGACTTACACCAGGCGAGCCAAACATGTCTTCGGATACACCCGGCACTAAAAGCCATTACATTCAATTGCGGTCAGCCAACAATTGCGAATGCCCTGATGATCAATAGTCTGTAGATTCTAGGTATTAAATAATGAACATATACGTTACACTAACTCGATTTTTAAACATTCACATTCCTTGCCCTTAAATGTAAGCAACTCAATGCTGAAACCATCCTACAGATAAGAGCTACGAATTTTAGGTAAATAAAATATAATAAAGTGTAAGAACAAAGTATAAAAATGACAATCCTTTTCTTAGTAATCGTTATGCGGTCGATTAGATTAGCAATTTGCCTTTTTCTACCACTGCGAGCGCTAATGTGAGTCAACGCATTGTTTCACTTAAGCACCACTACGAGCGCTAATGTGAGTCAATGCGGAGTTTAGCTTAAGCCCTTATAATTACATTCGGTGTGGACATTTTTTTAAATCACCCAAGGAACACATTACAGAAATAATTATATAAGTTAATTTGGCTAGGATTTGAATCAAAAAGGAAATTAGTAAAGGAACAACGAATTTTAGGCCGTTTTTCGGATTTGCATTTAGGCCGGAAGTGACTTTAGAAATTTGTTTTTCTTATTGGTAGAGCTGTCGAAGACTCACGATTTGAAACATTATCGTGACCTTTATCTCTTCAAAGTTAGGTACAATTGAGAATAAAGCTTAATTATGTTTTTCATAGTACCTCTACTTTGTCTGATAAATATGTTTTCAACATTGAAAGTTTAATCTCTATTAGTTCATACAGTATTAATTCCTTCAGGTGGTTCAATCCTTCAGCACTGTTTAACAGCTTCATGTAGTTTTGATAACAGCAAACGTGTATATTTTGTTTGCTTTAGTTTTATAGCTTCGTGAAATGATTACAGACAGATATTGGGTTATTTTATAATCGATTAACTGTTGGATAACGTAATTGCTTACTGGCGCATCACAAAGTACGCCTCGAGTGTTATCTAATATTCAAGCAAAAATAATGGGCTCTATGCAGATTTATTCATCCCGTTCAGTCGCCGTAATGCATGAAAATGATTTTCGGTAAACAGCTCTATGCCAGGGCTGTTATTTAAAATATTCGGGGTTAATAGACGTGAAAAAAATAATTTGCGGTAATTTATTTTTCTGAGACTTGTATGTTGATAACATGAAAACCAATGTTTCAGCCTATTTTCCTTGCCATGAACTATCCTCGAGAACAATGTAGGCCATTCCATGTTAATAAAACAGTATTACTCGTATGATAACAAGGTTGCCATATTGCACGGCTCTGCTCATCAGAATTACTGGTAAACTGCGGCATATACATGGTGCCTTAAAGCTTTTGGGTCAAATTGAAACAGGTCATAGTAGGTTCACAACCGATTATACTGAGACATATTTATTGTGTTAGGGGCATACACAGTTGTACACCGCATAACAACAACCTAGCTCATAGTAACTGTTCAAAGTGACGACCGCCAGACCCAATGCATGCATTGCAAAGGCGCAAGCAGTTCTGCCACACTCTCGCAAAGATCCCGGGTGTTTGTTGTACGCTGGAACAGGCAGCAGGTGATAAACAGCGTACACACCTGACCACCAAACAGACGTACTGTACACAACTTACCTCACAGCACGTATGTCTACCGCATGCAACGCGCCAGCTCAAATGATATGTTGATAAACGGGGTTAAAAGTCTGGTTGTGTGTTTCACAAATAGAAAAAGTCCTCTCAGTTTTAATTACTGCGTTGATGGGGTGAAAGTTCCTGTTGGGGATCATTGTAAGTATCTAGGTGTGTATAAGGAAAGACCTTCATTGGGGTAATCACATAAATGGGATTGTAAATAAAGGGTACAGATCACTGCACATGACTATGAGGGTGTTTAGGGGTTGTAGTAAGGATGTAAAGGAGGGGGCATATAAGTCTCTGGTAAGAACCCAACTAGAGTATGGTTCCAATGTATGAGACCCTCACCAGGATTACCTGATTCAAAAATGGAAAATATCCAAAGAAAAGCAGCTCGATTTGTTCTGAGTGATTTCCGACAAAAGAGTAGCGTTACAAAAATGTTGCAAAGTTTGGGTTGGGAGGAATTGAGAGAAAGCTGCTCGACTAAGTGGTATGTTCCGAGCTGTCAGCGGAGAGATGGCGTGGAATGACATTAGTAGACGAATAAGTTTGAGTGGCGTTTATAAAAGTAGGTTAGATCACAATATGAAGATAAAGTTGGAATTCAAGAGGACAAACTGGGGAAAATATTCATTTATAGGAAGGGGAGTTAGGGATTGGAATAACTTACCAAGGGAGACGTTCAATAAATTTCCAATTTCTTTGAAATCATTTAGGAAAAGGCTAGGAAAACAACAGATAGGGAATCTGCCACCTGAGCGACTGCCCTAAATGCAGATCAGTATTGATTGATTGATTTTTTTAACCTCTGCCGTACGCACACCACTATGCCTGGTGTCAGATGTCCATTGCATCAGACAGCTTGTGATGCGTCCATGGTGAGGTGTGTTACTGTGTATAGTGAACGCGTAGTCAAATATGGAACGTTACTCGTCACGAGAGTTGGCAGACATACATTTAATGTACGGTGCGGCAGCATGCAGTGCCCGTAAAGCAGCACGAATGTACAGAGAACGCTTTCCCAACAGGCGTCATCATAATTGGAAGAAGTTTATCTCCGTGCATACTAACTTACGAGGGACGTGGTCGTTTACGCCACAGAGAGCCGACCAAGCTTCCCGCCAAAGACATGTCCGAACACCGGACTTCGAAGATATGGTGTTGGATAGTGAGGCTGACCACCTAGCAATAATCACCCGTCAACCTGCCAGTGAAAGGCACACTTCCAAGGAAGACCCCTATCATAAAAAACGTGCGAAAGCACAGGAACCAACGGATTTTGAGCCCCGCGTTCACTTCTGTCAATGAATTAACCACCGCAGTGAAGTAGTGCTGAACATTGTACAGTTTGTATTGTTTACGGATGAGACCTCATTCACCCCTGATGATGCTTTCAATAGCCGCAACAGTCATGTCTGCAGTGAGGACAATTCCCACGCCACCCTCATCCGTGGCCAACAGCAACGCTTCTCTAGCAACTTATCGGCAGCCATTCTTCAAGATCACCTAATATGACCTTCTTTGCTGCTTCCCCGTTTGACTGGTCCACTTTACTTGGTGATCCTGCGAGATATGCTGCCACAGTTCCTGGAGACTCTACCCCTTATTGTCCGCGGAAGTGTCTGGTTTCAACACGACGGTGCACCAGCACACTTCGATGTTAATGTCCGCGAGCACCTGAACAACACGTAACCTTATCGTTGGATTGGAATGGGAAGTCCTGTCCCAAGCCCAGCGTGATCACTGGATCTCACAACTCTGGACTTTTTCCTCTGGGGTTACGTCGCTGTATGAAACCTCCGTAGAAACGGATGAAGACCTGTTTGCTAGGGTCCAAGCTGCCTGTCTCCTAGTTGAGACACCTGTATATTGGTGAAGCTCAGCATTTAATTTCAAGATAAATAGTGGAAGAAACTAAGCTGAAAATTATGTTTACCCACTCAAGACGACATGGGTTCTCAAAGAAGCTTATACATAAATTTGTGAAATCTTTACTTAAGCTGAAGATAAAAGAATTAATAAACCAAGTACAATATTGTAAGGGGAAGGCAATTGAAAAGTGTACACCCGCTACAACGTGAACTTTGAATGGTTTAAATTCAAATGTAATTAATAATAATGTTGATACTCTATAGGCGTTTGGGCTTATGCCGTGTTAAGAAAATGAGGTGAAATTCTCTACGTTTCGCAGAGAATTGTGCTCTGCGTCATCAGAAGAAAATCTCGACTGTCCACGAGAAAGGCTTCTTATACAATGCCTTTTTGAAATGTAGAACGTTAAAATAGAACTGGAAATAAAACGTTCATTCGTCACCAGATGGCTCCCCGGGCATGGCACAGCGCTAGTGTTCGAAGCGGAAGCTGACCGAACCATAAGATATCAGTCACGGCCGACTTGATGCGTCGCTCTAGGTAGTAAGGAGCGCAGCGAGGGATCCAGTCGGCCGTGCATCAGTCTAAGAGAATCCCATAAAATGTGTACGTCCGCTTCGAACGCTAGCGCTGTGCCACGTCCGCGGAGCCATCTGGTGACGAATGAACGTACCATTTCCACTTCTATTTTAACGTTCTACTTTTCAGAAAGTCATTGTTTAAAAAGCCTTTCTCGTGGACAGTCGAGATTTTCTTCTGATGACGCAAAATAATTTCACCTTATTTTCTTGACAATGCATAAGCCGAAAAGCCTATACAGTATCATGTCTGTAAGTACGAGCCGTGAAATCATCAATGGCAACATTAATAATAATGTTATTTGCTGCACGTCACACTAACTACTTTTACGGATATCGGAGACACTGAGGTGCAGGAATTTTGTTCCGCAGGAGTTCTCTTAGGTGCCAGTAAATATAATTTAGCTCCTTCAAATTCCACCGGACTGAGCCAGGATCGAACCTGCCAAGTTGGGGTCAGAAGGCCAGCGTTTCAACCGCCTGAGCCACTCATCCCGGCAAATATAATTACAAAAAGCGTAAATATATTTATCCCACTAGGAGACTAGACGATCAATTCCAGTGTTGTAGAAAGAGGTAAGTCGCTGACGGATCCACAACCGCACCCACTCTTGCAATTGCTCGTCCGAGTGAAGCCGACGTTCACGAATGTCTTTCTTCAGGTCGCCAAAAATGTGAAATTCACAAGGTAAAAGATCTGGATTATACGGAGGATGTTGAAGTGTTTCCCAACCAAATTGCTGAAGCGTATCCTTTGCAGGATTGGAAGTGTGGGGGGCGAACATTATCATGCTACAGCATGACAGCATTTCAGATCTTTTTGACGTTATAGCGCGTCGCAGTTTCTGCAAAGTGTCTTCATAGCGCTGTGCCACCAGAAAACGAACCACACTTCTCTGCTCTTCTTTGCTTGCCTCCATTTCTACAGCTGGACGGATACACTAGACCAGTCCGCTCACCAACAAAGGCTTAACCCAACAACTGCGTGCACCTGTGAGTTGTCACTATGCAGTTCTCCTACCACAGCGATGGCTGTATCAATACGTAACAACAGTGTTGCCACCTTTCGCGCAGAATATGTGTTATGGCGGGTGTTCGTTTTTGATTTGGCGGCACAAGGTAAAAGGGGGATGAACATTAGATGAATATTATTTTTAAGGACTCCAGGGGAGGTTTTTTTAGAACAGTTCATTTTTGTTTTCACACCAATACGGGGAAACGGCGGCACAAATATATATATATATATTAAACTCAGTATTTGACTTAAAATAAAAGGAGGAATGAACTAAGATGGAAATTATTTTCATGAAAACTAGGGCACATGTCTTATAGAGGGGGATTAATTAAGTACTTATAGCAGCAAGGGTAAACTACTGCACCTACAAAACCTCAGTATTGATATTCAAGGCAAATAGGAGGATAAAATATACAAGAGACACATTCTACAGGTTCGGAAAATGGGGGGGGGGTGCAGCTAATTACATTTAATAAATTTCCGAGGCAATGCCGGGTACTACTGAGCCGCCGAATTGCGCCCATACTAAAATAAAAAGAATGGCTAAAATTAAATGCACTTGTGGAAAAAGTTGTAAGAATAAAATGCGCTTAAGAAACAACAGCTAAATTACAAAACCCAAGCACAGATGAAAATCATATCGAATTTCTCCATCAGTACTAGTCATGCCGTGATGTATGACTGCACACCACAGCATCAAAATATTCAGTAACAGCTGATGTACAGTGCGTGATATTCGAACACAACACGAACTTCTCTTCAATAGTGATAAGCTGCTGGCAATTCATAGCGTAACCGATTACGCGTTGCATGTACCACGGCAATTCAGAAGGAAAATGAAGGAAGGCAACAAAGTGATGGCTGTGTCCGCCATTGTCCTTCCTCGCTGTGAATGGATTTATGGAAAAGAGAATGTTAAGTAATTAACTAGAGAACCTGTGCGGCTCCGCAACATTCGTTATTAATAGGTCAGATAACTCATCTTGATAAGCCAATCGTAGGCATATTGCTTTGTCTGTCCTTTTCAATAGTGTTTTGAACACTGAATAAGAAGCGCGTTATGATATGCCGTAGTTCGTAGTTAGAATTTATCCATTCTGACGTCATCATGTCGTCTCTTTGGTAAAAATATATCCATATATTCGCGTGTTTATCCTACAGTTCTTGATGGAAAGTTTGGTATTATGTCGTAGAAGGCAATGGTACTTTTCATTTCAGTTCTATATACAACCTGTGACAATAAAGATCGATGAATGAAGTCAGTACGGTCGATCCGGCAACACTGGCGACACACAACGCTCACCTGCATAGCAGCAGGTTTTGACCACCTGATCCCAACGTTGTTCAGTTGAGCATCGTGTGCCACGTAGGACGTGTTTGACGCAGTGCGTGCTTAGGGCGTTGGTTCTGAACTGTGAACAAGAACATGAACGACCAAAATATCAATGTACAGTTTGTTTTAACCTTGGCAATACACCGAAAGAAACGCATGCGATGCTGGTACAGTACGTGTTTATGAAGATCAAGCACTGTCCTTGAAGTGTGTGTAAAAGTGGTTCGCCCGATTTCGAGGAGGCCGGGAATGTGTTTCTGACAACCCCCGTATTGGAAGACCGGCAACCGCCGTCAGTGACGAAAACATTGAGAAGGTGAGGACATTAATCATGAACGATTGGCGATTAACTTTGCACATGATAGCATATGAACTGCAGATTAACCGTGAATCCGTGCGATAAATCGTTACCCAGAAGTTAGGGAAGAGGAAAGCGTGATCTTGTCTTGTGCCACATCACTTGACTGGCGATCAGAAGCAGGCACGTTTAGAGGCTTCACAGGATTGTGTCTAAACGGTGGATGCCACACCAAATTCCTTGAACTGTATTGTCACTGAAGATGAAAGCTGGTGTCTCAGGTACGACCCTGAAACGAAACGGCAAAGCATGGAATGGCGTTCTCCGGGATCCCCTCGTCGGAAAGAGGTCAGAGCCGAAAAGTCTCGCATCAAAACGGTGCTCATCACGTTGTTCGATAGTCAAGGCATTATTCACAAGGAATTTCTACCTAAGGGAACGACATTGAATGTTGCACGGTACATTGAAATTTGGATCTGTGTCATGAAACGTCTACGCAGGGTACCCTAGTACGCACAAAAAGGTTCATGGTTTTTTGTCAATGACAAACCGAGCTCGATAGTTGCAGTCGCTTAAGTGCAGCCAGTATCCAGTAATTGGGAGATAGTGGGTTCGAGCCTCACTGTCGGCAGCCCTGAAGATGGTTTTCCGTGGTTTCCCATTTTCATACCAGGCAAATGACGGGGCCGTACCTTAATTAAGGCCACGGCCGCTTCCTTCCAATTCCTAGGCCTTTCCTATCCCATCGTTGCCATAAGACCTATCTGTGTCTGTGCGACGTAAAGCAAATAGGAAAAAAAATGTACATGACAACGCTCGCCCACACACAGCCAATATCGTCAAACATTTCATGGCAATAAAGGGGGTGGTGCAACTTGAACATCCCCCATACTCGCCAGATCTCAATCCTCAAAGCTTCTTCCTATTCCCACGACTCAACCTCACCTTTTTGAAAGGAAAGCGATTTGACGATATTCCTGACATCCAACGAAACGTAACGAGGTTTTTGAACACCATCCCACAGGAAGCTTCTTGCAAAGTTTCCAGGACATGTATCGCCGATTTCAGCAACGGATAGTTGTGGGAGGGAACAATAACGAAGGACAGTAAGGTCACTGTCGTGCATTGTTCATTTATGTTGATAGTACAGGTATATTCACTGAACTTTATTGTCACAGGATTCAGAACGGTTGTCTTGTGAGCCCATTGATGAGTTTGTAGGGAACGTTCATGCCAGCCAGAGAACATTTCTTAACATACATGGCCTTCACTCTTTCTACTATAGCTAGGTTATCCTTCGGTAGGTATTCCCAGGTAATGTCTAAGGTGTATATCTTGATGAGGTCTGCTTGTAGGTAGACTTTTTTCTCTTAGCAGTATGTGAGTTATTAGGAACGTTCTGCCATCTGTTCAATATATTTGGAAGCTAGTAAAGGTTAGAGAATCAAAGAGTATCTAACAGGGAATAGTATTCTTCCATTCAAAGTTTTTGCAGTGGTAGTCTATACTCTCTGGCTTGACAGGTAGTAATCAAACATGGCTGCTTGCTATGACATTACTAAGGAAGAAAATCACATATATCAGAATATTAATGAAAGTGTTAGTCGCTTAGGAACCTGCTAAATACAGAATGTATGGTATTGCGGGTTAGGGTATACCTTCGCTTGAAATTTATTAGAGTGATCACTTAATGATTTTATTTTATGATTACTCAAATTTGGGTGAACTTGGAGACCCATCAATGTCTCATAATTCACCGGTAGGTAATCCCGGAGAGAATAAAACTAAAATGAAGTAAATCGGCCCAGTAGAACGTACGAACGGATTTGCCAAAGCTGTTTTTAGTAAACTCGTTTAATATAATAGATAACTCACGAGCAAAAAGAAAATGCCTCATCCTTTTTATTTCTTTCATTATACAATATAAATGATAGTATAATAATCCTTAATCATGAGGAATTAATGGTGTCTAAGAGGGGGTGTGTTCACTCCTTGTAGGTGCGTAAGAGCAGTACTGTTTTCTTGACATGGAATGATCTATAGGGAAATTCAGTTAGTTTCTCGTCAACAGAGGACTGCAGAATTACAAAACACCTATTCTATCCGAAGCTATTTGTGCGCCAGAAACTGTAACTTTAGGAGGTCATTCTAAAATTCCCCATTCTTTTAAAAAAGAGCATAAATTTATTAGGACAATTTTCGGCCCCTACACATGGAAATGTAATTTGTATCAAAAGGCGAACAGCAGACTTCTATAGTCATTCAGATAGTTTCATCCATACTGTACGGAGGAGACGTTTAAAACTGTTTGAACACACTTCTAGGATAGATAATAATAGACCAAAAAGAAGATTATTCAATGTAATATATTCACAAAACAAGACAGTAAATTGGCCAGAGGATAGAAGAGGGGACATGAATGAACTGAACATCAGGGATGACATCATGATAAATCGCGAAGTCTTCAGGACCTCAGTAAATAAACGCATATTTGCGGTGAAAACTAGCAGCAGGACTGGTATAAAGTGGTCAGAAGAACGGAAGAAGCGACACAGTGAGTTCATGAAGAGATTTTGGAAAAAATAGGAAGGTGAAAGTCATCAAGCCAATGAACAAGTTCCAACGCGCTGTGTGAATGAGCATAAGAAAACAACACCACCAATAATAATAATAATAATAATAATAATAATAATAATAATAATAATAATAATAATAATAGTAATAATAATAATAATAATAATAATTTTATTTCCAGTTTTACTTTCCTCTTATAAAACTCTCGCCAGCGTTATATGTGTCGAGTTCGTTCCTAACTTAGTCTTTATCTTCTCACTGTGACCACACTCTTACTATTTTCATGCCCGTTGACTACTTTCATGTCAGATACTTCCGTAGCCTGAAAACAAAGAAAGGTAAGACTAGTTTAATATGAGAATTAATTCATTCCTAACAGAACACTCACAACAGATGAAGTTACCAATGGGAATAATGGCCTCAGCCATGAGGGAAGGTTAAAGGAAGCAGAGCAGACCACTCTGTCCCACTTGAAACCGGGGTTACGAACAGTAGAAGCTTTTATCGTCTATTCCTCCAAGGGTATTCATGGCCTGAATGGCTTTGCTCTTTGCTGGGTTATGAAGAGTGTTTTATTACGTATTCCTAAGCACTCCGTGAACAGGAAGTGTCTTCGTTAATGGATATTTTTATTTTATTTATAATATTGAAAACATTTCTTCAGACAAAGTAAAACGTAAAATTAAACATTTTCCTCAATTCTGCCGAAAGTTGAAGGGTTAAAGCGCCCGGAAAGGATTCAATTCGTGAGTCTTGGATAGCTCTATCAAACTATAAAGAAACAAATTTTGAAAATCACCTTCGGGCTAAATGCAGTTCCGGAAAATCTGTCTAAAACAGCTTGTTTCTTTAATCGTGTTCTTTTTTATCCAAATCCTAGCCAAATTAACGTATTTACATAATTATTTCTGTAATCTGTTCCTTGGTTCAATAGCCTCGGACATTTCTTTATTTTTTGGAAAATGTCCACACCGAATGTGGTTATAAGGGCTTAAGTGAAACTCTGCATGAACACACATTAGCGCTCGTAGTGGGAGAGAAATTCGAACTGCTAATCTAATCGACCGGATAACGATTATTAAGGAAAGGATTGTAATTTTTAGGAATAAATAGTATTTTCTTATACGAGGGTCGAGTCATAAGTGATGACAACTAATTTTTTCTCGTGAACAGGGGACAACACGGAAAATCTAAGATATGCATTTGGAAACATAGGGCATGTACTTATGCATAGTGCCTGAAGACAAATTCTGACTTCAGGAGATTCTCGTAGGAAAGTGACAGAAGACAGGCCATTGGTAAACATTGTTTTATTATGGTATAGACAGCAAACAGACAAGACTACGTACGAAGGACAGGTCTCCACTGGTTACAGACCTTCGAAATAATCACCCGAGGTTTCCACTGTGCGTTCCCAGCGGTGGGGCAGGCGCTGAATACCATTCGCTGCATGTGTATCGCTAACGTGTGACACCTCTCTCCGAAATGCTCTTACGATGTCCTCTTTGTTAGCAAACCGTTGTACACGAACGGCTTATTGACTTTGGGGATTAGATCATAATCACATGGGCTCAGATCAGGCGAATAGGGCGGGTGTGGAAGAACCTCCCATCCGCACCGTTGTTGACTTCCATTTTGTGACGCTCTCTCTCACACACTGAAATTGGGGGCATTCTTAGACCCACACTGTTGTTTACATACACCATCTAGTGGCATCATACGCAAGTACATACCGTACGTTTCCAAATGCATATCTTAATTTTCCGTGTTGTCTCCTGTTCGAGAGAAAAAAATAGTTGCCGTGACTCATGACTTGACCGACGTACTTTACTATATTTACATAAAATTCGTAGCTCATATTCGTAGGATTTTTTCAACATTCATTTGCTTGCCTGAAGGGCTAGAACTGTGGATTATCACCTAGAAACAGTAAACTTTAGAGGTGGATGGGCTGTATAGTTGTATAAATAGAGTGTGTTGAAATAGAAAGCACTAGTTTGCTACCACGGCCGACTAGATCTACGCTGCATCAAGTCGGCCGTGGTGGTACTAATATTCAGACCCATGGCCTCCCTCTTACGGTACACAATATAGAACTAACATGTAATTCCACAGCCTCCTGTTTAGACTGGCGGTCATCTGAAATTAAAAGCCGTTGATGTTTTACTTAGTAACAATGAAATGAAGTGGCGTATTGCTTTTAGTGCCGGGAGTGTCCGACGACAAGTTCGGCTCGCCAGGTGCAGGTCTTTTGATTTGACACCCGTAGGCGACCTGCGCGTCGTGATGAGGATGAAATGATGATGATGACGACACATACACCCAGCCCCAGTGCCAGAGAAATTAACCAATGATGGTTAAAATTCCCGACCCCGCCGGGAATCGAACCCGGGACCCCTGTGACCAAAGGCCAGCACGCTAACCATTTAGCCATGGAGCCGGACTTAGTAACAATGACCTTGAGAGATGCACGGGCTACATATTTGTGTACAAAAGTGCCTTTTGTAGCCATCTCTGTGAAATGGCGCAAATAAATCGTTCATTGTGATTAACTTTCCATAAAGGGAAAAGTTTACATTTTTCATTCCTTTCCCAGGGCCATTTCGATTTCTGCTACCGGATCAATCCATTTGCTGGATGTGCCTTGGATCGTAGTTTTCCCATTGAGTGAGATGTAAAGCAAGGTGATCCATCTCAATAAAGCTCTTCTGTGGAAGGTTAGAAATTGCAATGTCAAAAATTCGATCGAAAGGTCGAAGAATCAGAATTAATGGAAAAATTCTGAATCACATAAGGTTTGCGGACGACGTTATGTTGGTTACTACTGATAAAGAAGAACTTCAATCACAAGTAAGCGATCTTGTCTTGCTCTGTCAACAAGTAGACCTAAAAAGTAAAGGCTGGGCTGCATCACGGGTCAGATTTACCCCCATCTTGTTTAACTAAGGCCTGATGTGAAAGTAGGAAAGCATGGAAAACCATCTACAAGACTACCGACAGTGAGGTTCGAGCCCACTATCTTTCAGATAGATAGATAGATAGATAGATAGATTTATTGATTGATTGAGGTATATAAACAGAGTGTCATCATATCTGAAACAAGTGGGTATACCATGATTGCAATGTATTTACCCTTTCAAGGACTGACTGGATGTGTGACTCATTGGCTGAATGGTCAGTGTTGAGACCTTCGATTCACAGGATCCCGGGTTCGATTTACGGCTGGTTTTAATCGCATCTGATTAATTCTTCTGGCTCGGGGACTTGTTGTTTGTGCTTGTCCCAAAACCTTCCTCTTCTTATTCATACACAACCACAGAAACACGCAATAGTGATTATATGCCTCCATGTATAGGCTTGGCGACAGGAAGGGAATCCGGCCTTAGAACAGGGCCAAATCCACACGTGCGATACAGTTCGCACCCGCGACTCAACAGATGTGGGAAATGCGACAGAGAAAGAAGAATAATAAAAAGAAAAGAAAGAATAATATGTTATTGATTTTCGTCCGTCCGCCTCTGTGGTTTAGTGGTTAGTGTGATTAGCTGCCACCTCCAGAGGGCCGGATTCGATTACCGGCTCTGCCACGAAATTTGAAAAGTGGTACAAGGGCTGGAACGGGGTTCACTCAGCCTACGGAGGTCAACTGAGTAGGGGTGGGTTCGATTCTCACCTCAGCTATCCTCTAAGCGGTTTTCTGTGGTTCCCACTTCTCCTCCAGGCAAATGCCGGGATGGTACCTAACTGCAGGCACGGCCGCTTCCTTCCCTCTTCCTTGTCTAGCACTTCCAATATTCCCATCCCCCCGCAAGGCCCCTGTTCAGCATAACAGATAAGGCCATCTGGGCGAGGTAATGGTCATCCTCCCCAGTTGTATCTGGATGCAGAGGCCGAAACTCCAGGACACTGCCCTTGAGGCGGTAGAGTTGGGATCCCTCGCTGAGTCCGAGGGAAAAACGAATCCTGGAGGCTAACAGATAAAGAACAAGAAGAAGATTTTACGTCCCACTAACTACATTTCGACGAGGTGCCGGGATTTTGTACCGAATGAGTTCTTTTACGTGCCAGTAAATTTACCAACACGAGCCTGACGTATTTGAGCACATTCAAATACCACCGGACTAAGCCAGAGCGGTCGAGTTGGCTGTGCGGATAGGGGCGCGCAGCTGTGAACTTGCATCCGGGAGATAGTGTGTTCGAACCCCACTCTCGGCAGGCCTAAAGATGGTTTCCTGTGGTTTCTTATTCTCACACCACGAACATTTTGGAGCTGTTCTTTAATTAAGGCCACGGTCGTTTCCGTCCCACTCCTAGCCCTTTCCTATCTGTGTTGGTGCGACGTAAAACAAAATTGTAAAAAATCAATCAATCAATCAATCAATCAATCAATCAATCAATCACTACTGATCTACATTTAGGGCAGTCGCCCAGGTGGCGGATTCCCTACCTGTTGTTTTCCTAGCATTTTGTTAAATGATTGCAAAGAAATTGGATATTTATTGAACATCTTCCTTGGTAAGTTATTCCAATCCCTAACTCCCCTTCCTAAAAACGAATATTTGCCCCAATTTGTCCTCTTGAATTCTAACTTTATCTTCATATTGTGATCTTTCCTACTTTTAAAGACACCACTCAAACTTATTCGTCTACTGATGTCATTCCACGCCATCTCTCCACTGACAGCTCGGAACATACCACATAGTCGAGCAGCTCGTCTCTTTCCTCCCAAGTCTTTCCAGCCCAAACTTTGCAACATTTTTGAAACGCTACCATTTTTGTCGGAAATCACCCGGAACAAATCGAGCTGCTTTTTTTTTTCTATTTGCTTCACGTCGCACCGACACAGATATGTCTTATGGCGACGATGGGATGGGAAAGGCCTAGGAATTGGAAGGAAGCGGCCGTGGCCTTAATTAAGGTACAGTCCCGGCATTTGCCTGGTATGAAAATGAGAAACCACGGAAAACCATCTTCAGGGCTGCCGACAGTGGGGCTCGAACCCACGATCTCTCTATTACTGGATACTGGCCGCATTTACGCGACTACAGCTATCGAGCTCGGTGAGCTGCTTTTCTTTGGAATTTTGTCCATTTCTTAAATCAAGTAATCCTGGTGAGGGTCCCATACACTGGAACCATACTCTAGTTGGGGTCTTACCTGAGACTTATATGCCCTCTCCTTTACATCCTTACTATAACCTCTAAATACCCACATAATCATGTGCAGAGATCTGTACCCTTTATTTACAATCATATTTATGTGATTACCCAAGTGAAGGTCTTTCCTTATATTAAGACCTTGGGACTTACAATGATCCCCAAAGGGAACTTTCACCCCATCAACGCAGTAATAAAAACTTAGAGGACTTTTCCTATTTGTGAAACTCACAACATGACTCTTAACCCCGTTTATCATCATACCATTGCCTGCTGTCCATCTCACAACATTATCGAGGTCACGTTGCAGTCGTTCACAGTCTTGTAACTTATTTATTACTCTATACAGAATAACATCATCTGCAAAAAGCACTAAGCATGGACTAATGGACTAAGCATAGGTCGAACCGCCCAAGTTGGGGTCAGAACGCTAGCGCCTCAACGGTCTGAACTACTCAGCCCGATACTGGGTTGTGAATGAGTGGAATTTTCCTTTAATCAATCACCAATACCCAAACACTGTGAATTTAATAACCAATCTCTGTGTTTAGAAAGGGTGGTCCTAAACAAATATCCCACCTTCAGCAAACAGGATGCGTCTGGCCGCATTGTCTTGTTTCATGAATACCATAACACAGTGATGAAATGTTTGCAAGCTACTTTCAACCCAGCTACCAACCACATGAATGCAGTATCACACATGTGGGGGAATAAGTGAGAGTGTGTGTGCCTGTGTGCTAGATGTATGGCAGTAGAAATTAACTACGTAACACAAGCAGCATAAATCAAGTCAAACATTTACGCTATTAACTGTTAGTAATGATTTGCCTTACAGAAATATCCAGCGCCTGTATGCTACAGACTTCTATTGTTCATACAGCACATTCAAACTTGCAAATATGTACACGCAAATACAAAGGCTGCAATGCAGGTTAAGTTTCTATACTGATCACAGTATTTTGCGTCTCGCTCTGTAGAGAAGTAAAACACGTTCAAAAATTGGCGGGGCGCTGTCTACAGTATATTGTAATGGCCGCAGGGTTTCGTAGACTTAATTATTAGAAATTATTGCCTTCTAACAAAGTCATACTGGATATAGATGCACATTCAATCAATCAGTCACTACTGATCTGCATTTAGGGCAGTCGTCCAGGTGGCAGATTCTCTATCTGTTGTTTTCCTAGGCTTTTCTTAAATGATTGCAAAAAAAAAAAAAGTTGGAAATTTATTGAACATCGCCCGTGGTAAAATATTCCAATTCCTAACTCCCCTTCCTAGAAACGAATATTTGCCCCAATTTGTCCTCTTGAATTCCGTTTACTTCGTTTCGTTATTTCGTTTACTTCGAAGTAGATACTTATGGCAAATTATTTTTACTGCCTTAGTTTCTCATAGTAACGCCTATTATACTCTTTCTGTTTCATTCTTTTTTCTCGTTTCAACTCTTTCTATTGCACGTTTTCATAGCAAAGTAGGGGTCCGCATACAACAAATAATGTAAAATTAGGCAATTTTCTCAATTGTGCTGAAAGTTGAAGGGCAATAGGGCCCAGAAAGATTTCAAATTGTGAGTTTTGGATAGCTCTACTAAAATAAAAATTAAGCAATTTAGAAAATCGCTTCCAGTTTAATTGCAATTCCGGAAAAACGCCTAAAAACGTACGTTCTTTTACTCGATTTCTTTTGATTAAATCCTAGCCAAATTAACTTATTTACATAATTATTTCTGTAATGTCTTCCTTGGTTCAATACCCTCAGGTTCTTTTTGATTTTTTAAAATATGTCCACACGGAATGTTGTTCTAAGGGCTTAAGTGAAACTCTGCATCGATTCCCATTAGCGCTCGTAGTGGTAGGAAAAGGCAAACTGCTAATCTAATCGACCGGTTAACAATGATTAAGGAAATGATTGTAATTTTTAGGAATAAATAAAGTATATATTCTCATACTTTATTATATTTAATTTTCCGAATATTCATAGCTCATATTTCTAAAATATTTTCAACATTAAGTTGCTTGCCTGAAAGGCTAGAACTGTGGATTTTTGCCGAATCCTAATTAAACTTTCAGTATGCGCCAGCTAACTGAAAAATGCTACGAGAGGAATAGGCAGTTGTGTTTATGTTTCATAGATCTAGAGAAAGCATATGATAGGGTACCGAGGGAAAAGATGTTCACTATACTGGGGGACTATGGAATTAAAGGTAGATTATTAAAGTCAATCAAAGGGATTTATGTTGACAATTGGGCTTCAGTGGGAATTGATGGTAGAATGAGTTCTTGGTTCAGGGTACTTACAGGGGTTAGACAAGGCTCTAATCTCTCACCTTTGCTGTTCGTAGTTTACATGGATCATCTGCTGAAAGGTATAAAATGGCAGGGAGGGATTCAGTTAGATGGAATTAATTGGTCTTAATGGCAGATTGTGCCCAAAGTCTGCAGTCTAATATCTTGGTACTTGAAAATAGGTGCAATGAGTATGGTATAGAAATTAGCCTTTCGAAGACTAAATTGATGTCAGTAGGTAAGATAAGAAATTCAACAGAATTGAATGTCAGATTGGTGATACAAAGCTACAAGGGGTCAAGTATCTTTACATCGGTCTGTTTTCAGACCAAATTTGCTTTACGGGAGCGAGAGCTGGGTGGACTCAGGATATCTTATTCATAAGTTAGAAGTAACAGACATGAAAGTATCGAGAATGACTGCTGGTACAAGCAGGTGGGAACAATGGCAGAAGGGTACTCGGAATGAGAAGATAAAGGCTAAGTTAGGAATTATTTATTTATTTATTTATTTGGCGTATGATGAATAATGACAACCCATAAACTATTTACACAACCAGTGAAAGATGAGTACAAAGTAAATACTCGATGAATGAAGCTGTACGCATAAACCGGCTTCAGTGGTGGGGTCATATGATGCGAATGGAGGGGGATAGGTTACCTAGGAGAATAATGGACTCTGTTATGGAGGGTAAGAGAAGTAGAGGGAGACCAAGACGACGATGGTTAGACTCAGTTTCTGACGATTTAAAGAGGTATAGAACCAAATGAGGCCACAGCACTAGTTGCAAATAGAGGATTGTGGCGACGTTTAGTAAATTCACAGAGGCTTGCAGACTGAACGCTGAAAGGTATAACAGTCTATAATGATAAGGTATGTATGTATGTATGTATGTATGTATGTATGTATGTATGTATGTATGTATGTTTCCCATTATTAAGTTTCTTATTTTATACACCTGACCACGATGTATTCACAACGACAGCTAACCTCGACCTTCGCGCGCGAGTCAACACAGCGCCATATTATAACAGAGTATGCGTATGACGTCACAAATTCAGCAAAAATGTTGCCTAATTTGAAGCGCTGTGTTATGAAAACTACGTTTAATGTTTTCAATTTTGTTTATGTAAGAGATATTCTTCTCTTTTACCTGTCAATTGAGACATTAAATACAATCTCGGCATATATGCGTTCTACTCAAACACCAAAAGCGTCTTAACAGTTTGTCTCCATGCACCCGTGGTCGAAGAATGTAAGTCTACGTTAAAAACCAATGTAATGGACATTGGCACCGAACTTTTTTTAAAAAATAGGTCAGAAGTTTGAAATAAGGTATTTTTTGAACAGCTATTGAAGCTGCAAAGTAAAGGCATGGAGGCACGACTTATAAACTAGGATCAATTTAATACTTGAGATAAGACACGTTCTGCAAGTGCAGGATGTCGAGAGAGAAAGAAAAACACTTTGTTAGAAAATAGGGCACTTTTATAATGTGAAAGTATTTCACATACATCAAATTTTGTGCAATTTCAGTGACATATTCCGTGAATGTGCAAACATATACCAAAAGTACTATTTGAGATAACATTTCAGACTGAGCGAAATGGCTGCTTGGTACATACATTTGCTGAAAGCTTGCTCTCAGGATATAGTGGATTCAAGCTTCAATATCCATAGCTCTGGAGATAGTTACGTCGTCATTTGCATTTTTACACCAAGGAAATGCTGGGACTGAACCTTTCCTATCCCATCAACACAGAAAACGGGAAATTAGCAAAAATATAATTATGATTGGACAGAGGCAAGAAAATTTACTTGCTTTTTTATTTACAAGTTGCTTTACATCGCACCGACGCAGATAGGTCTTATGGCGACGATGGGGCAGGAAATGACTAGGAGTGCGAAGGTAGCGGCTGTGACCTTTATTAAGGTACGGCCCCAGCATTTGCGTGGTGTGAAAATGGGAATCTACAGAAAACCATCTTCGGGACTGCAGACAGTGGGGTTCGAACCCACTATCTCCCGAATACTGGATACTGGCCGCACTTGAGCGACTGCAACTATCGACCTCGGTCATTTACTTCCTAAAAACTTTACATAATTAAAGTAAACTATGTCATACATAATGTTAATAATTCCCGAGTGAGTTGACCGTGCGTTGAGACTCGCGCAGCTAGAGCTTGCATTCGAGAGATAGTTTCCCTTGATAATTTATTTCAATCTCAAACTCCTTGTCCTATAAATGAATATTTGCCTCAATTTGTCCTTTTCAATTCCAACTTTATCTTCAATCTACTCGTATGATCCTTCCTACTTCTCAAAGGTCTACGCAAGCTCATTCGTCTACTTAGGTCATTCCACGCTATCTCACCACTGACAGCTCGAAACATACCACTTAGTCGAGCATCCCGTCTCCTTACTCCCAAGTCTTCCCAGCCCAAAGTTTGCAACATTTTCGTAACACTACTCTTTTGTCGGAAATCGCCCAGAACAAATCGCTCTGCTTTCCTTTGATTTTTTTTTCAGTCCTCGTGTCCAGTAATCCTGATGAGGGTCCCATACACTGAAGCCATAATTCAACTACGGTTTTACCAGAGACTTATACACCCTCTCGTTTACATACTTACTACAACCTCTAAATACTCTCATAACCATGTGAAGAGATCTGTAACGTTTCTTAATCACCTCGTTAATAAGATTAACCCAATGAAGATATTGACACCTAGGTACTTACATTGATCTCCGTGAGGTACTATCATCCCATCGACACAATAATTAAAACTGAGAGTACTTCTCTCCTTGGTGGAACTTACAACTTGACTTTTCACTCCATTCACGTTCATATCGTTTTATGTTGTCCACCTCACAAAATTGTTTAAGTCCCCCTGCAGTCGCTCACAATTCTGCAACTCACTTACTACTCTATATAGAATAACATCAACCGTAAATATCCTTAACTTATATATGATTCCAGTTCTGTACTCATATCATGTATATATTAAAGAAAATATAAAGGTCCAATGACAGTGCCCTGCGGAACTCCCCTCTTAATCATTACAGGATCAGATAACGCTTCACCTACACTCTCTGAGTTCTGTTTTACAGATATGTAGTCACCCATTAATCCACTCTTTCGTCTGGTTCGTCTCCCATGATCTCTCATAGCGAAAGCCTTCGATAGGCCAGTGGCTATACAGCTCATGGAGATTGGAATAATTCATCGACGGAAATTTTCGAAAAATTTCCAACATTTTTGAAATGTTTTAAGAGAAGAAAAGAAAAACAACTAATAGCAAGTCTGCCCCTTGGGTGAGAGCCCTAAATGAAGATCGATAAGAACTGAAAAACTGAATAGTCATTTTTTCATAGTGTTCATTCTTGAAGCGATCCTAGCTGGTTCAAGAATAGACTACTTACTACATCTGAAGCTGATTTCGGAATAATGTTCATTCCACTAAATGCTCTTTCACACACTGCAGAGGATATGATGATTAAAAAATGGCATGCATGCACATAGGGATACTAGTCGTATATACAGCGTTAAACATATCTGTTACTGATTATAATGAATAATACAACCTCTGTTGCAATTAAATTCAAGGGTGGCATACCAGTGCCGGTATTGCATACTAGCACATACCAGCTCCCTTCGAACACTGGTAATCAGATCCACGTACTCGCTATGGTAAAATGCCATGCTGACTGCACTACGAAGACGAAACTCAAGGATTTACCACAACAGTTTTACAGAAGTAGGCTGAAAGAATGAAAATGTCTTTAGCTGGAAGAGTAAATTAAACCCCCGTGCTTTGAAATCACTGCCACGTCGAGTAGAGTACAAGAACTGCTCCTCTGTTCGTGTGTATTTTTCTTGAAACAGCATAGAAATTTTTATGAGCCTTTAAACATAAAATGAAAGTTAGCCGTGAAGCTGGAATATAGGGAAGTAACACACGTCTCTCAGTACGAGCAATGAAAGGAAGAAAGAGATTGGAATGGAAATATAAAAAAAGAGAATGAAGGAGAAAGAATTCTGTAAAATGTAAAACAAAAGGAGTAGAGAACATAAGCTGGCTCCCTGAGGAACGTGAAAATAAATTGACAGGAAATAATGGGAAGACTTGGGGAGGGAGAGAAGAAACAGAAGAACAGAGAATGGAAGAAAAAGGCGCGAGAGATAGATGCTGTTAAATGAGATGGAAAATAGATTTGAGAAGAATGTTCATGAAACAAAAGATTGGGAGATTAGCAGAAAGAGAGAGTAAGGAAATACAATTACTATTTATCCTGGAATTCGTAACTTTAATGGCGTATATATATTTTATGCCTACCTTTTACTGTCAAAGTACCTCGCCCCATAAACGCGGGCATTTCAACTTCCTGTAACTGTGGAGTGGTCGTTATGCGTAGATTGGATATGACCATAAGTAAGCCATCTTGTAAATTTCTTCAGGTAATTTTAAATATTCAGATATAAACATTTTTCCCTTAAGTTTTGCGTGTGTAATATTTCACCCCATTTCCGTCCGAGGCAGGGTAATATTTGGATTCGTAGCAAGTACTGAAATACCGAATTATTTTTATTTCAGGGAGGAAGTCGTTCGCATCGGCATAACAGCTTGAACGCCTTTATTCTTGATATTCAAATGACAAATACACACTAGTTAACCATGGAAGATCATCCTTAAAAGTGACCACTTCATCGAAAATCTAGTGTAAGCAGTCTTCAGGAGTCAATATACAGCTAGTTGAAGACCCTTATAAGCGAATACAAGGATTCGAACCTTCCAGACATCAATGGAGGATTATCAACCGGATCCGAACCGGACAATATACATTAGGATTTCTGCTACACAAATGACGATGGGCTAACTCTGAAAATTGTGATTGTGGTGCCTCCTTACAGACCTTTCACCACATTGTTGCTGACTGCCCTCTTCGTGCTTTCAGAGGAACGATAACGGACATTCATCATACATCAGTTGAATTGACCAGAGAACTAGACCTAGAATTGTAAGATTGTACGAGCTTATAACTGTGCACATTTGTCCACACACTTTGTGTATACGAAGTAAAATGTATATGTAAATAACTTTGATTCATCATACGATAAATATATAAAAAAGTAAATACATTCTTGATATTAATAGCAACATGTTAAATAAGTACAAAACCTTTAGCTTTGAGTTCATAGCAAATTAGCACATCAGAATTTAACATCCATAGAGTATTCTCTCTCAATTTCTGACCATGAAGGCATAACACACGAGCTAGTAAATGAAGTTTTGCCAGTTTTGTACAGTGTAGCGAAATGAAACCCGCATACACCATGAAATGTTACGGAGTATTCAAACGTAAAGACTTCCCTTATCTAAAACCATGGTACTATACGGGATAGGAAAGTTAGCCAACGTTCTACCTGCTGAATTATTCAAGAATTCAGTTGTAATGTAGGTTGAGCGAAGTCCAGGCCCAATAATGTCTCTCGAGAAGTAGATATCTCATTAGCACCTCTTTAGAAATCTCGTGAGCAACAGAAACCACGCCCTTTCAGGGAACCTCTTCTGGTGGACTGCTCTCTACGTGGGACACTAAAACAGAGATTATTACCCAGGGATCATCTTGGAAATCCATAAATATAGTTTAGAATGTCTGTGAATGTCAAATAAAAATGCGACATTCTTGTCGCCGTAATTTTACCGAGACAAGCAGAAGAAAATCTCAAAAATATTATGATCAACAATGCATATTATCCCTTCAGCACTGGCACTTAGTCCCTCAGACCCATGCCATGTGCTTTTATACTTGGTGGGTGAATGATAGGGGTTGCAAACCTGTTTCTATGTGTATCCTCTCCCCTTATGTAATTTGACTTTGCACTCTTTGCCTGCATGATCAGCTATGGAATCGGAAATAATAGCTGTTTGGGTCTGTCAGACTTCGCGCCAGTATTCATGTCACACATCTAAGTGCACATACGTTCCTATAAAATTACGTCTGCGTGCATTAGGGTTTAAAAAGTAATGTTTCAAATGTTGATTACTTACTTCTGATGGGTTTAGTGTGAACGTTTATATTTGTACCTCTACGACGCAAGTTCAAATCTTGCGCCAATTGAAACTTCTCTACTGGAGAAACCCGGAACTTTAACAACTGAACTAACTCGACTGTTTATCAGAAAATGACACTGTGTGTTTTTGATTTGCTTTTGTTTATCATTAATCAAGAAGTGTGGACATTCTCTAACAGATGTCTCTACCCAAAACTATGATAACGAACTCTGGTGTAAAGGAATGAACTTTCTTGGAGAAATTTTGTATTCATAAGTTTTGTCTTTACTAAATTTTGTTCTGTGGTTTGTAGGTTGGCAATATTAATCCTTTCCTTCCGCCTATTTTGAATTAAGCCAATCAGTAATTTCTGTAATTAATTTTCCTCCAATCATTCCTTTCTTCTTCGAATTTCCATGTGTAACTTTTAGTCAACCAATAAAAATTGAGTGGGTGTGTCTTCTCATTCCTGAAAGGTCTGGAATTTTCCACGAGGGTATAAAAACTGCTGATTTTCTTGTCTCCGGGACACTTCAGTAACATCTAGCTTAGTGTGTGGATATGTAGCAGTGGGCGGGAAGCGCCCCGTTCTTCAGGCAGCAGCTCTTCATCAAGGTAATGGCCTCTTAACATCTTTATTTCTTGCTAGCTCAGCAGTTTAACTCCCGGGGAAGGTTCGAAACCTTTAATATGTAAACTATTAAACATGTAAACCCTTTTCCTGGTAAACTTCAGTTTTCTTGAACTTTAGTTCGGGGATAGAGATTGCTTTACCCTCTCGAGCTCCCCTTCATTTTAAATTGAGGTGACTACGTTTTCGTAACCGTTTCTTCTCTTCCTTAATGTATTAAAGTTTTCTTATACTAGTCACCTCCATAGATTGGGATTAGCCCCTGTGTGATCGGCCTAGCGCCACTTAGGTTTTAAAATGTGTATTTAGGAGTGCAAGTTCACGCCTCCAGTCCTCTCTGTATTTTGGGCCAGTAACTTAACCTGTTGTTTTCTTTCTTTTTCTTCATGCGAAGGCCCCGTAGGTTGGGTACATGATACCCCTGTTTCTTTGTAAGTGTGCCTTGAGGGCAGTTAGAAGTAAAGGTTGTTGTGGCCTTTGATAGGCTTGTAAAATTGAGAGCAGGGCAGCTCTTTCTTGTATTTTGGAAGGTGCCTCTAGGAGGCTTGATATTACTAAGCGGGAGCAAGAGCTCCACGTAATGAAGGGGTTTTCTGCCCTTTGGTAATTTGTGGTTGTGAGCTGAGAGCTCAGACTTTGGGGCCCGTAGCCCAGAATTTGTAAAGTTGCATTGTACCTGATTTAACTGGTTGTTATTTGTTGTACGCTCAAAATTCTATGTCACCATTGTTAAGTTTTGAAAATATAACCGTTGTTGAAATTTTAATTCATCTTTCGAACTTGTAGTTAGACCCATTCCAGCCCGCACCTTCTTTCACCTCTGACTTCCACGGCTAACTCCGTAACAATATTAATGCAATTTTATTTAGTGAACTACGGCCAGTGAACAAGAAAGTGAGCGGTTAAGAGTGTTACTGGAAACGATTTAGAATCAAACCCTGACGTATCAGACAAGGAAGAGGAAAATAATGTGATTCATGTGCAGGATAGAGAGAAGGACTATTTCAAATTTTGTAAAAGGTTTTATGTCTTAAGTCATGCCATGTGTGTCCAGTTTCCAAATAGTGTATGGGAAGCAAATTCAATCAGAGAATTTCAAGAGTGATTACTCTTGAAGAAAATGTCTTGCTACTTTTAGAATATAGTTCATATAAAACTAGATGACACTTGCTGCTCCAACGCATTCGTTATAAATAAGTCAGATAACTCGTCTTGATATGCCTGTCGTACTTACCGTATTTACGCAAATAATACCCGCATGTTTTCTTTTATTTGAGGCACGAAATTAGGGTGCGGGTTTTATTTGCATCAATGTTGGCAACACGCTCCTCGCGCACCTAGTTTTCGATATTGGGTGTACAGTTATCCATTGTGTATCCGAAGATGGGGGAAAACTGACCCCATTTAAACGCAAAACTATTCAGACTTTTAATTTTAAACTGACTTTATATTTAAAAAATAGTATTTTACTCGGTAATTTAAATTCAACATTTCTCCGTGTCAGGATAGAATGCGTCTTCCGTAACGTGCACGGGTAGCTTTCCGCACTTTCACTCACTGGGCAAACAATATTTAGCAGCCCCCACCCCCACCCCCTATCTGCTTGTTTTCCTGTTTCTCTAAAAAATAACTGTTTACAAATTAAATATTACAATTTTCAAGATTATGAGTTTTAAAACAGCACATTATGCAAATACAGTTAATTCTCATGATTAAACTTATCAAGATAACAGCCAAATAAGAATCAGGCTGTTTTTATTTTTATTTAAAAAGCCGTTGGTTCAGTTTGATAGTTTGTATGTAAGTAAATAATTTTAGAAATAAGACTCATTTTCTTCATAAAATTTAAATATATGGATTAAATTCAGTTTTAAAGTTAGAATAGTTTAAAGTGTTTTATATAGGCTAATAAAATAATTGGAATAATTTGTGGAATGTAAAATTAATTTCAGTGTAATTAAGACGTAATTACGCAGCCCATAATTACTCGATCCGCCGGCCACCGCCCCTCAAAAACTGGCGCCCTGGGCAAATGCCTAGTCCGCCCATTTGTAAATCGGGGCCTGAGTATGCGATTCCGCGAACACTGGCGATTGTCTCTGGCGATGCCGACAGTTGGCGAAAAGGCGTGGCTCATTTTCTTATTATTCTTTTCTTATTTTCTAACCTATTTCAATCCAGTACTGGATATAAGCCTCTTCCATGTGCTTCAATCGTCTTCGGTTTTGAGCCACTTGGAACCAGCGTGTTCCAGCCTACAGCTTTATGCCATCGAGCCATCTCTTCTGGGATCTTCCAATGCCTCTTTTGGTGTTCCCATGGTCTCCAGTGAACAAACCTAGAGGTCCACCTGTTGTAGTCTTGTCGAGCTACGTGTCCTACCCATTGCCATTTTAGTCTTGCTACTCTCTCTAGGATGTCTGTTACATTTGTCCTTCTCCTGATGTCCTCTGAAGGGATCTTATCCCTAAGGCTGATTCCTAGCATCTGTCGCTCCATGGCTCGTTGTGTTCTCTGAAGCTTGTGAGCACTTTCCTTCGTCAGAGTCATCGTTTCCAGACCGCAAGTAGTAACTGGCAGCACGCACGTATTATAAACCTTGGTCTTCGGGTTAATTGGGACATCCTTGTTGGTCAGGATGAATCTTAGTTTTCGGAATGCTATCCAACTCATACCTATTTTGCGAGGAATTAGAGCACGTTGGTTCTTTTTTCCAAGTTTTATCTTGCGTCCAAGGTAGATGTGCTCACAGACATCAACGGCGGAGAGGATGATCTTCGCTACGGCGGAGATGTTGGAAGAGGCACCCCTGTACTTGGGGATTAATACGAACAAAACACACAAAGAGCACGACGGTTCCCCATGTTAGGGGTGGCTGAATCACAACTCACCAACACGTCTGGCAAGCGTGGTGTTTTATTGCCGAACACCTTTTATAAACTCCTATGACTTTGAATTTTCAAGTGTGGCTCATAATTATAATCAATTCGTACGCAATGAAACTGCATTGGCTTTTTATGCCTAGCCCAAACTGACTTAAAAAAAAAAAACGAGATGGGGTCACTCTACTGTGTCGCAATGCAGACGGAAGCGAAAGACTTCTTCCCCTCGTCTTAGGAAAGTTCGATAAGCCACGATGTTTTAAGGGTAGTTTCCGTGCAAATACAAGGCATCTCAAAATGCATACAGTACAGTAATCCAGTGAATAAAGTACTTGTACAGGGTAGCCAGCACAGACCTCTCGTCTTCGAATATTTTTTCTTTTTTTTTTCTTTCGTTGCGTGAGGTTAGGTTTGTCAAGGATTTATCCAAGTGCATTATGTGAATACTGTACATGCACCTTGTTGGATACATTTTGGAAATAGTTCTTTTCCATTGCATTTGAAAGGTTTAAACAGTGAATCAATGTTAATTGCATGCAGTAACGGATCTTATAATATTTTCTGACGCGGCAAGGCATTTCTGAAGTACGAGTTGGCGGTTAATTCGAAGTATAATGTTTGCGTCCCAACGACTTCGAATTGACGAGGTTTTACCACATCGCCGGTGTGTGTTTCAATCGTCTACATTGCACGAAAAAAAATATCCACCGCCGGTCGTGTTAATATCCGCGTAAAGAAATGACTGCGTGTGAAAAGTGTTTTAGATGTGGTGTGCAATGAATCTGTAAGCAATTCAGGAGAGGATACTAGTGATGCAAGAGAACGGATCTTTCACATAAAGAAGAAGAGCTTACTGCAAGTTCAGATTAATGAAATACCTAGACCTACTTGATAATTTTATGGCAAATATATTTCATAACATTGATAATGGTTTCCTTAAATATTTTCAGGAAAAGCATCTATATCCGTAAATTTACACGTTCATATTTGCGTAAAGACCACGTGGAACTCGCGGAGTTATATGAAATGTTTGTTTATGCCTATGCTACATTTTCAATGGAAGATTTTAGTTCATTTTTTTCCAAAATTGGGATGCGGGGATTATTCGCGTAAATACGATATATTGTCTTGCCTGCCAGTTTCAATAGCTTTATGAACATTTAATAAGAAGCGCGTTACGGTATGCGCCAACGGCCGTAGCCGTGTTGAAACACCGGATCCCGTGAGCTCTCCGAAGTTAAGCAACATTGGGCGTGGTTAGCAGTTGGATGGGTTGCCACGCGCTGTTGGTGGGGGTAAGGGAATGGAGGAGCGGAAAGGAACTGGCCACCCTACCGCACATAAACTCCGGCTCAGGAACACCTCTGCGGAGGTTCGGACCTGCCTTCGGGCAGAATAACCCTTACCTTACGGTATGCCGTATTTCGTAGTCAGAATTCATCCATTCTTACGACATCATGTAGTCTGTTAGGTAAAAATCTATCCATATATTCGCTTTTCTATCCTGCAATTCTTGATGTAAAGCTTGGTATTGTGTCGTAGAAGACAATGGTATGTTTAATTGCAGCTCTTCTATATAGAACGCTTGTCTTTTGAGCTCATAGATTAGTGTCGAAGGAGCGCTTTTTGCCAGACAGAGAACTTTTTAACATACATGGCCTTCACTCTTTCTATTGTAGCTAGGTTATCCTTCGATGAGTGTTCCCAGATAATGTGTAAAGCGTATGTCATGATGGGGTCTGTTTTTACGTAGATACTTTTTAAATCTTAGAAGCATGTAAGTTATTAGGAACGTTCTGCCAAATGTTCAGTATATTTGGAAACTGCGAAAGGTTAGAAAAACAATGAGTATCTGGCAGGGAATAGCATTCTTCCGTGATCAGAGGAAGTGTATACTCTCTGGCTTGACAGGTAGTAATCAAACATGGCTGCTTGCAATGACATTACTAGGGATGAAAATCACATACGACGCATATCAGAGTATTAATGAAAGTGTTAGTCGCCTAGCAACCGCTAAGTACAGAATGTGTTGTGGGTTAGGGTAAGCCTTCGCCTGCAAACATTTAGGTGATCATTAAATGATTTTATTGTATGATTACTCAAAGTTAGCTGAACTTAAAGGCCTATCAATGTCTCATGATTCACTGGCAGGTTTTTTTAGGAGAGAATGAAACAAAAATGAAGCAAATAGGTTCACTAGGACGGACGGACTGATTTGGTTTTAGTAAACACTTTTAATACAAATTCTAGACACTAGTATTTTTTGTTATGTAATACATGGTACCATTACATATTTTACAGTAACTTTTAGAATTTTAAGTGCATCTGTAAAATGTAGCTTTGGCCAGAGGGAGTGCGTTACCCTCTAGGTGCCCACCCCACCCTTCAGGGTGGGGAATGAAAACATTTACAGGTAGATAAATGTAGCATCAGTGTATGCTTAATAATTTTACCTGTTATTTATAAACCATTTAAACTATAAAAATTAAACTATTAAAATTATTGAACTGTTTGTTGTTTATAATTTAGAATAATATTTTTTAAAATATACATGGCTCTGTGAGACTAGGGGCCAGCACTCGAGTCACAACGTAGAGCTCCGGTGCTGCAGGGTTCATAATTATAAAGTATAATGTCCCATGCTGCCAAGGTAATGAAAAAGATATTGGAAAGAAGAACTAGATAAAAGGTGAAAAGTCCGTTAGAAGAGGAGCAATTTAGATTCAGAAGTGAATGATCTCCTGTGGAACCAATTTTCATTCTGAGAGAGATCATGGGGAAAGAGTTGGGAATGTGGAAAAAATACAGTAATGACTCTTATGGACTTAGACAAGGCATAACGACAGCATCTCCAGGAGATTCGGGGAAGGCCTGACAAACAGGGGCATTGGCAACGAGCTAATAACCGTGATAAAAGCAATATACACTGAGTGGCCAAAAGTCACGGGAAGGGGTGTCTCATTAGAAAATGTGCAGTGTGTGACCCCTGAACTTATCGGTTAGCTGCGGCGTAGCTGATAAGTCCGTCACAGACCGAAGAAAGAGGAGGAGGAAAGAAAATTTCAAGGCCCCTCTCTATCTTTTCTCTTCTTGTTCTTCAATTTTCCTTAAGAAGGCGAAGTAGAGGTAGGCTGGGCTGAGTAGCTCAGACGGTTGAGGCGCTAGCCTTTTGACCCGAACTTGGCAGGTTCTCAGATACATCAGACTCGTGTCGGTAGATTTACTGGCACGTAAAAGAATTCATGCGGGACAAAATTCCGGCACCTCTGCGTCTCCGGAAACCGTAAAAGTGTTTAATGGGACGTAAAGCCTATTATTATTATTATTATTATTATCATTATTATTATTATTATTATTATTATTGTAGTTGTTACGCACACTAGAGTACGAAAATGGAAGCAGAGTAAGAACAAAAATAAGGAGAAATTCAGTATCGTTCTGTACATTTTTCTCTTCTTTTGTTCAATCCTCCTTTAAGAAGGAGATTTAGAAAAAGATAACGAAGAAGAAGAAGAAGAAGAAGAAGAAGAAGAAGGAAAAAAAAGGAGAAGAAGGGAAGAAGATGAGGAGGAGGAGGAAGGAGAATTTTACGACCCTCCCGCATCTTTGCTTCTTCTTCAATCTTCCCCGTCATCTCGTGAGATGTATCCTCTTCTTTTTTTAAATGTCTCTTCATAACTTATAAGTATCTGGAAATGATGTTTGGAAGCAAGCTTCAAATTTACTTTCACCACAGAGAGCGGGGTCAGAACTAAATTAATAACCTCGATGAACTTTTATCGAAGGGTTACAGTCTCACTCTACAAACTCTCCAGACGGAGAAGAGATCCTGCATTAGATATTTATGACGCGCTACGACGAGGTGTTGATGGTGATCGGGATTATTGCATTTGAGTCTGCTCCGTTTCAAATCCCCCGAGGGCGTGTTCTGTCTTCTACTCCGTTACTGCCCTCTCGGTACGTCTCGTCCCCGTAATAAAAGTTAATGCTCAATCGTAGAGAACGGGACCTCCCAGCCACTCCACGTCCAAGCAGACAATACTTCTGTTGCATCCAGGGAACGGAGCGGAAAGTCGGTTTCTTCGATTTTGGTCCATTGGATTGTTAATTTTTGTAATGATCTGTGTTTAATGTCCCACAAATTTTCTACAGACATAATCAGGTTGTCTAGGAAGGCTTCTTTGCAAGTAAGGAAATTCATTTACTGAAACGGCTACCTTGTCGGGTCAGATATGGAATGAATGAAGCCCCCATCTAGCGGCGAGGGTACGAATTGTGCCGGCTGCCGAAGCCTGTCGCATTTCTCCGTGGCAGTGATTAATGACTGAGAGATGGAATGAAATGATAGGGGAGACTGTTGCTGGAATGAAAGATGACAGAGAAAACCGGAGTTCCCGGGGAAAAACCTGTCCCGCCTCCGCTTTGACCAGCACAAATCTCGCATGGATTGACCGGGATTTAAACCACGGGACCAAGTGGCGAGAGGCCGGCGTGCTGCCACCTGAGCCAACTGAGGCTTTTGCTATCTAGTATTAATGGACTGAAAATAATTCACCGACACATGATAAAAGAAAAGAGAAATGGACAGATTAGAGGCATTTGAGTTATGGATGTACAGAAGGATACTGCGGTTGAGTTGGACAGATAAGGTCACAAATACACTGACTGACAGAGCAAATGCAACACCAAGAAGGAGTGGTTCGAAAGGGATGAAAGTTGGGGAAAAAACAGAGACGGCACGGACGAATAATTGATGTATATTTCAAACCGATATGCAGGTTACACAATGCGCACGGCATCGACTCAGTAGGATGTAGGACCACCGCGAGCGGCGATGCACGCAGAAACACGTCGAGGTACAGAGTCAATAAGAGTGCGGATGGTGTCCTGAGGGATGGTTCTCCATTCTCTGTCAACCATTTGCCACAGTTGGTCGTCCGTACGAGGCTGGGGCAGAGTTTGCAAACGGCGTCCAATGAGATCCCAAACGTGTTCGATTGGTGAGAGATCCGGAGAGTACTCTGGCCACGGAAGCATCTGTACACCTCGTAGAGCCTGTTGGGAGATGCGAGCAGTGTGTGGGCGGGCATTATCCTGCTGAAACAGAGCATTGGGCAGCCCCTGAAGGTACGGGAGTGCCACCGGCCGCAGCACATGCTGCACGTAGCGGTGGGCATTTAACGTGCCTTGAATACGCACTAGAGGTGACGTGGAATCATACGCAATAGCGCCCCAAACCATGATGCCGCGTTGTCTAGCGGTAGGGCGCTCCACAGTTACTGCCGGATTTGACCTTTCTCCACGCCGACGCCACACTCGTCTGCGGTGACTATCACTGACAGAACAGAAGCGTGACTCATCGGAGAACACGACGTTCCGCCATTCCCTCATCCAAGTCGCTCTAGCCCGGCACCATGCCAGGCGTGCACGTCTATGCTGTGGAGTCAATGGTAGTCTTCTGAGCGGACGCCGGGAGTGCAGGCCTCCTTCAACCAATCGACGGGAAATTGTTCTGGTCGATATTGGAACAGCCAGGGTGTCTTGCACATGCTGAAGAATGGCGGTTGACGTGGCGTGCGGGGCTGCCACCGCTTGGCGGCGGATGCGCCGATCCTCGCGTGCTGACGTCACTCGGGCTGAGCCTGGACCCCTCGCACGTGCCACATGTCCCTGCGCCAAGGATCTTCGCCACAGGCGCTGCACCGTGGACACATCCCTATGGGTATCGGCTGCGATTTGACGAAGCGACCAACCTGCCCTTCTCAGCCCGATCACCATACCCCTCGTAAAGTCGTCTGTCTGCTGGAAATGCCTCCGTTGACGGCGGCCTGGCATTCTTAGCTATACACGTGTCCTGTGGCACACGACAACACGTTCTACAATGACTGTCGGCTGAGAAATCACGGTACGAAGTGGGCCATTGGCCAACGTCGTGTCCCATTTATCGTTCGCTACGTGCGCAACACAGCGGCGCATTTCACATCATGAGCATACCTCAGTGACGTCAGTCTACCCTGCAATTGGCATAAAGTTCTGACCACTCCTTCTTGGTGTTGCATTTGCTCTGTCAGTCAGTGTATAATATAAGGAAATATTAAATACTGTCAACATCATAAAGCTGCAGTGTCCAGGTCATGAGATTCGAGGAGAGAAATATCATCTACTACAGCTGGTCATTCAAGGGAAGATACAAGGCAGGAGACGATGCATTTCTTGGATTGATAATCTGAAAACTTGTTCCAACTGTTCCACTGTTGAGCTGTTTCACGCTGCAACATCTAAGGCAAGATTCTCTGTGAAGGTAGCCGCCCTTCTGAGAGGAGATGGCACTTGAAAAATAATAAGGGCAAAATAAAATAAAAATGGCGCTAGGCTGTCACTTTGTAGCGGCCGAAGCGTTTTTGAGGCTTTCGCATACTTACTCATTCAATTGTTTTCGCTGTTTCAGTTAACCTCCAACTGAGAGCGTGAGTCAACACAGCGCCATTTTATAACAGAGCATGCGTGTGACGTAACATGTTTAGCATAAATATTGAATTACTTTGAAGCGCTATGTTTCAGACTTTCAATTGCTTTTTTCAACACATAGCCCCCTCTTTTATCTGTCAATTGAGACATCAAACATAATTGTAAGTTAAATACTCTCGGCGATATATGCGTTCCACCCAAACACTAAAAGCGTCTCAACTTTTTTCTTTCCATGTGTCCATTGTTGAGTAACGTTAGTCTACGTTGAAACGAATATCTATATACTGAAAAAATTATGAAAACTAAAGTCAGTCAGTCCGGCCATTCTATGCTGTTGATTTCCTTCATTCCTTTTTAACTGAAAGGTATTCATGCACAAATTTGTCATCAGGTACTATAAATCACTTAACTTCCGCCTTCCTCAAATTACTAGATTTTTCAATTTTTTATCTCTTTGAAGCAATCATATACCGAGCTCGATAGTCGCTTAAGTGCGGTTAGTATCCAGTAATTGGGAAATAGTGGGTTCGAGCCCCACTGTCGGCAGCCCTGAAGATCGTTTTCCTTGGTTTCCCATTTTCATACCAGGCAAATGGCGGGACTGTACCTTAATTAAGGCCACGGTCGCTTCCTTCCAATTCGTAAGCCTTTTCTATCCCATCGTCACCATAAGACATATCTGTGTCGGTGGGACGTAAAGCAAATAGCAAAAAAAAAAAAAAAAAAAAAGCAATCATATCTTTGGTTCTAATTGAGGTACTGGGTTCGTTTTGGTCTAAGAACACTCAGTGGATCAAGTTCTTTCATTTCAGCTCATAACTATTCAAATTGGTTGGTTCTGAGGAAATTTATGAGTGCACATTCATTTTGACGTCTCATTTCTTCAACATTTTTTCTCATTGAAGCAATCACATATTTCGTTATAATTGAGGTACGCAGTTAGTTTTAGTCTAAAAACACACTCCGTGGATCAAGCGCTTTCTTTTAAGGTAATAAATACTTAAATTAGTAGATTCTGAGAAAAGCTATGAGTACATTTATCCTTTGTGTGATGTATTTTCAAGTGTTTTGTTTACATAATATTACATTCTATTACCACAGCAATCATGTGATTTATTTCATTAACTCGAAACTTTGCAAATACATCCGTGAGGAGAGTAACGAACAGCACCATACTTTGTACGTTGCGGGCGGAGCCAGCGGGAAACTGCTAGTTAATAAATAATTTCTTTTGGGTAAATATATCAGGAAATATGGTTTGCAATACTGATCTGAACCGAAATGAATGATTCTACCGTCGTTCAAGTAAAAAAAAGTTTTAGCGCATTCTATTGTACTTTACTCATATTTAAATTTTTTTAGAATTGATGTTTTACCGAGCGAGTTAGCCGTGTGTTTAAGGTCGCGCAGCTATGAGCTTGCATTCGAGATATAGTGGGTTCGAACCCCACTGTCGGCAGCCCTGAAGATGGTTTTCCGTGGTTTCCCATTTTCACACCAGGCAAATGCTGGGCTGTACCTTAATTAAGGCCAAGGCCGCTTCCTTCCAATTCGTAGGCCTTTCCTATCCAATCGTCGCCATAAGATGGTGCGACGTAAAACAAATTGTAAAAAAAAAAGAAGATAACCCTAGTGCTCTTCTTATATAGGTAAATAGTTGCTGACCACGTATTGGTTCAATCTTTAAATGAAAGATGTAGTGAGGGAGGACCTCTACTATCATACTATAATATAGCGCTACCATAACAGTCGGGGTGGTAGCGTGTTTAGACAAAAGTACAAGTAACGATAAATAATCAGAAGTACGCAGAGGAATATGCAAAGATATATGGCGATACAGTAGAGAGCTCAGCGTAGTGGAGTAATAATAATAATAATAATAATAATAATAATAATAATAATAATAATAATAATAAATGATGATGAGTAGTAGTATAAATCAAGGAAAACCGCGCAGTAAGGAAGAAGCTAGGTCAATAACAATGCGAAATAGAATATATATTTAACAACCATAATTTAACAACAAGATAAATAATTGCAAGTAGAAGAAAAACCCAAAGGTGTGCCACATTTACAAATAATTATCCAATGGTAGATAAAAAGAAAGCCAGTTGAATAAATTGGAAGTGTACAATATACATCGAAACTGAACCCTGAAAGAGAAAAAGCATGAAAGGGAGGGGGAAGGGAAGTAGGATGAGGATTAGGACGGGGAAAGGATTTTCTTCACCGGGTATTGCTGAAGTTTAGTAATAGCATAGATCTAGGATGACATCTGAAAATAATTTACAATCGTCCGTAGCGCAGTGCTTGAATAGAAGCAGTCTAAGTTATGAGTTTTTAAAGGAAAGCATAACCACTCGACAGAAGAAAATATTACAGAATGAAAGTTTAGAGTCCAAATGCAGATAAATATTATAAGTCTTGCTCACCAAGTCGCTGTAGATAGAATCCAGATGAATTTGACATGATTACAATAAGCACTGTATTAGTGTGTGGTCCACCACTCCGCCACGAAGCCCGACTCAACGGTGGAAAGGCGGAGAGAGCAATATATAGTAGAAAGGAAGATTCCAGAAAAAGAACGCAGGCTACAAGCCAGTGAGTTCTAGAAACATAATGTCACGTGGTTACACAGGCACAGCGAAGTGCAGCGAAGATGACGTAATCAGTCAAGTAGACGACAGGTGAGCGGGGTGCATGGTGCGGCGAGAAGGAAGTAGAAGCGAGCAGCAGTAAACAACGTAGGAATATGTAGAGTAGATTCGGCGATCGTAATAAAGAGACGTAAGGTTGTGCATCTATCTTAAATGTGCTCGGTACAGGTTTTCCCTGTTACCTGTAAATTAATTGCTAAGTAACGATAGGACTTTACAAATTCTACCTGATCATTGCAGCCATAGATGTTTAGCATATGTTGCGGACGGTTTGCCTCCAGCTGATGCTCTAGAACTCGCGCTAACATCGTCATACACTTGACTCGCTCAAAGAGATATGGCACGGTTTTGAGTTGTTATTAACAGTTGACTTAACAAGGGTAAGACGATCACTACGAGACTCAGCACCCACAGATTAGTAACATGAGCTGAAAACATTTCTTAGGAGACAAAATAGGTGTCCCCGTACTACGAAAATTTAAGCAATTTCCTAAATTGTGCCGAAAGTTAAAGGTATAAAGGGCTCGGAAAAATTTTAAATTATGAGTCTTGGATAGCTCTATCAAATTAAAGAACGAATTTCGAAAATCATTCCCGGCCTAAATGCAGTTCCGGAAAAACAGCCTAAAATCGCTTGTTTCTTTACTAATCTTCGTTGTGATTCAAACCCTAGCCAAATTATTTACATAATTATTTCTGTAAACTGTTCCTTGGTTCAGTGTCCTTAGGGTGTTTTTGATATTTGAAAATAGCCCACACCGAATGTAGTTATAATGGCTTAAGTGAGACATTGTATTGACTCACATTAGCGCTCGTAGTGGTGCTTAAGTGAAACATTGTATTGACTCACATTAGCGCTCGTAGTGGTGCTTAAGTGAAACATCGTATTGACTCACATTAGCGCTCGTAGTGGTGCTTAAGTGAAACATTGTATTGACTCACATTAGCGCCCGTAGTGGTGCTTAAGTGAAACATTGTATTGACTCACATTAGGGCTTGTAGTGGTGCTTAAGTGAAACTCTGAATTGACTCACATTAGCGCTCGTAGTGGTGCTTAAGTGAAACTCTGCATTGACTCACATTGGCGCTCGTAGTGGTGCTTAAGTGAAACTCTGCATTGACTCACATTAGCGCTCGTAGTGGTGCTTAAGTGAAACATTGTATTGACTCACATTAGTGCTCGTATTTGTGCTTAAGTGAAACTCTGCATTGACTCACATTAGCGCTCGTAGTGGTGCTTAAGTGAAACATTGTATTGACTCACATTAGCGCTCGTAGTGGTGCTTAAGTGAAACATTGTATTGACTCACATTAGCGCTCGTAGTGGTGCTTAAGTGAAACTCTGCATTGACTCACATTAGCGCTCGTAGTGGTGATTAAGTGAAACATTGTATTGACTCACATTAGTGCTCGTATTTGTGCTTAAGTGAAACTGCATTGACTCACATTAGCGCTCGTAGTGGTGCTTAAGTGAAACATTGTATTGACTCACATTAGCGCTTGTAGTGGTGCTTAAGTGAAACTCTGCATTGACTCACATTAGCGCTCGTAGTGGTACTTAAGTGAAACTCTGCATTGACTCACATTAGCGCTCGTAGTTGTGCTTAAGTGAAACATTGCATTGACTCACATTAGTGCTCGTATTTGTGCTTAAGTGAAACTCTGCATTGACTCACATTAGCGCTCGTAGTGGTGCTTAAGTGAAACTGTGCATTGACTCACTTTAGCGCTCTTAGTGGTAGAAAAAGGAAAACTGCTAATCTATTCGAACGGATAACGATGAATAAGAAAAGGATTGCAAATTTTAGGAATAAGTAAAAAATATATTCTCATATTCTATTATATTGGATTTACCTAAAATCCCTAGAATATTTTTAACATTGAGCTGATTGCCTAAAGAGCTAGAACTGTCGATTTGGGTGTTCATACCCGGAGGCATTCCTTGTGAGTAGTGGAACTTGGGAAGAATAATCTGGCATGATCAACTCAAAAGCGATCTTTGCACTTATTTATTTATTTATTCGTATCAGAAGCATACATTTTGCATAGCATAATGGTACTTAATGACATACATATCAAATAGTGTCTGCCCAGAATTTTGCCAAATCACGGGCATTAGGTGTTGCAGCCATCAAGTCCTCTATTGTGCAACTTAAAGGACATTTACTACAGTTCATGAAATGGGCTGTGGTTTGGTCTTCACCACATTCGCATTGCCTGGATGTGCCAGGAAAGCCCCACTTTACCATATTGGTTCTTGATCTACCAACCCCAGTGCGAAGCCTGTTCAACGATTTCCACGTAGACCAATGTTCCTCGTGTCCTGGGGGGAGATGTTCAATTGGTAGCATCCAATCAGCAAGTTGAGGATTTCTAGTTCTCCATAATCTCAACCTTGTGGATTGAGCAGGTTCGTTTAAATCTTCGGTTGTAATCAGGAAACTCCTCCTAGACCTCAATCTTCGGTGGGCAGGTTCATATCCATTCAATGGGTGTGCACATGAGGTAAGTACTTTAGTTCTCTCATTCATGGATGCAACTTCTCTTCTTATATCTGGTGGGGCAATTCCTGCCAAACGGTAGATTCTATCTCGTGGAGTTGGTCTCAAGCAACCAGTAATGAGTCGACATGTTTCATTTAGAGAAATGTCAACTTGTTTAGCATGACTTGATCTGTACCAAACAGGGCAAGCGTACTCTGCAGCGGAGTAACACAGAGCCAGGGCTGTAGTTCTCAACGTCTTTGGATGTGTACCCCAATTGGTTCCAGACAACTTGCGAAGGATGTTGTTTCTAGCCGACACTTTCTGCTTGATGTTCATGCAGTGTTGTTTGTAGGTGAGAGCACGATCCAGTGTTACCCCTAGATATTTAGGTGTTGGGCAGTGATCTAGTTGAGTATCTTCCCATACTACCTGCAATTTCCTGCATCTTTGCACTACTGTACTGTGAATACTGGACGAAATTTTATTACACTCTGTACTCCAATAAATTTATATTGTTCATTTAATACTGACTTTTCATAAGGATGGAAATCTCCACTTCAAACCAGACATAGTGTGAATACCTTTGAACACCTTTAAACCACCCCAACAGGGAGGACTTTTTTTTTGCTAGTTGCTTTACGTCGCACCGACACAGATAGGTCTTATGGCGACGATAGAACAGGGAAGGGCTAGGAATGGGAAGGAAGCGGCCGTGGCCTTAATTAAGGTACAGCCCCAGCCCAGTGAAAATGGGAAACCACGGAAAACCATTTTCAGGGCTGCCGACAGTGGGATTCGAACCTACTATCTCCCGAATACTGGATACTGGCCGCACTTAAGCGACTGCAGCTATCGAGCTCGGTCAGGGAGGTTTAAGCAGATAACTTTACACATCTCGTAAGGATTCCTCACTCAAGAACATAAAGCCCTATGGTTCATTTAACTCACACACTGTCTGATTTCTTCGGAGGTAGTGGAGTCAGATCTATTGAGCGTGCACTGGTTCGATCAGCCGTAACAGACCGCTAGGTTGCTACTAGTCATGGGTCGACTGAGAGGAACGCAGGGAGATCAGTCTTATCAACAAGTAGAATGATATTACATTACGATATCCACCAAACCGCACAGAGCAAAACCGAACACAAATCAACTGGCCTCAATTACCCTAACACCTGCAAGAACATTTAAAGTGAGAGGAACACCTTTATCAAGCACTGACTGTGAGGCAATTTTGTAGTAGAATAATTCACATAGCTCCGAGGATAAATAAAATATTTCCTTTTTTACAATGTATGTCATCTCCGTACAGACCATGAAGGCCCCTGGAGGAGTGGAAGGTAAAGGCTTCCACTACTATCCGTAACCTCGGCACTTGTTTGGGCCGCCTTTGCCCCCAGGAATTAACTTGGTACTCACTTTTGGTGTAGGCTGATTGAACCTCAGGGCCAAGTGCACCTCCGGAAGTGGAAATCTCGTTTCTTAAATTTTACGACTTCCTGGCGGGGAATCGAACCCACGTCTTTCCGGTGAGCCGAGCACACTTTTTTTTTCTAGTTGCTTTACGTCGCACCGACACATATAGGTCTTATGGCGACGATGGGACGGGAAAGGGCTAGGAGTTGGAAGGAAGCGGCCGTGGCCTTAATTAAGGTACAGCCCCAGCATTTGCCTGGTGTGAAAATGGGAAACCACGGAAAACCATTTTCAGGGCTGCCGACAGTGGGGTTCGAACCTACTATCTCCCGAATACTGGATACTGGCCGCACTTAAGCGACTGCAGCTATCGAGCTCGGTAAGAGCACACCTTTACTGCCTCGGTCAGGCAGCCCCATTTTCACATTGTATAAGGAGTAATTAAGAAGTTTCCGTTTGAGTGCATCGCTGCAGCGAACATAGAGCGCAACGCGACTTTGATGAGGGGATATAAGCACGGACATGTAGTCAAAGGGATTAGTGTGGCAGTCGTGTCATGACAACTTACTCCGTGGGGTCTGCTACAGCTTATGATCTTAAAAAAAAAATTTTTCAAAATATTCTTTATTTCATGTTCCTATCTTTTAGGAATATTTTGTTGGAAAAATCATGTCATTATGAGCAATAGTTTTTGAATTATGATTTAAAAGGCAAAGGCCTGCATCCAGTGTTCGTCCTGACAGTGTGGAGTGCCACAGTGCGACGCCCCCCGCGTGCTCTTTCCATTTCATTTCATTTCATTTAATACACATAAGAATACCTTACCCCTGCAGTAATGGGGGCAATAAAGCCTGTGTTTAAAAGGTTAGTTGCAACTGGAGTGCTGTCAAGATGTGTGGGATCAAACACTCAACATTCAAATGAGTCCATAAACTGAAAAATATGGAAAATTTCCCCTAAAACTGCTTTAGTGTGAAGAAAGTAGTAAAAATTGCGTTCAGTGTTGGCATGAAGAGTAGGCTGCTTGTTATGAAAGTGTTAGGCGTAGAAACTAGAACACTTTGTGAACTTGCTCTACGTGATGAGGATAAAACAAGAGTAGTGCGGGCAGAGAAAAAGTAACGTCAAACGACAAAAGAGGCAAGAAAAAACAGGAAGAGGCTCAGATTGGAAGAAACTGCATATAAGTTAAATCAAAAGTAGAAGGCACAACAGCACAAGGTATGGTTCAGGGGTGTTTTAACTTCAGTATATTTACTAGTGGCTATTCGTCGCACCGACACAGATAGGTCTTATGGCGACGATGGGATAGGAAAGGCTAGGAATTGGAAGGATGCAGCCATGGCCTTCATTAAGGTACAGCCCCAGCATTCGCCTGATGTGAAAATAGGAAACCACGGAAAACTATTTTCAGGGCTGCCGACAGTGGGATTCGAACCCACTATCTCCCGGATACAAGCTCACACAGAGTAATGAATTTTGTGTGTGTATTTCTGCTTACTATATCTAGAAAGTGATGTAAATACATGTCTATCTCTAAGATAGTTTATGTTTTCAAATGTTGGTAAAATATTGTAAAATTCTGACATTTTCTTTTCAATACAAAAGTAAAAATATTAATTGATAAGATATGTTGCTGAAAGTACTTGCATTTCTAGAGGGATATGTTTGCAATAAAATAAAATTAACATAACCTAAAAATGCATTACGTACTCCATAGCTATATGTATAAAAGAAAGAGGCTCACTTAGTAGTAGTAGTAGCCTATTTGTATGACCCGGTCTAGAATTACTACTTAGGCCTACCCCAAATTATAGCACCACAATTCACTAAATAACTCAAAATTTAAGCCTGAAAATAGTTGTCCCTTAAGAAAGGCCTCTTTATCTTCACTTGTATTAAATTATACATTCATTTTATCCCAAATTAGCAGTGAAGAGGGCGTTTCTGCTCTGACTTGGAGGATAAATTTGTCTTCAAGTCAGAAAGATTTTTCCGCCGCAAATGCAGTGAATTGAGATTTTCCGACTCATCGGGTACTCCTAGGAAACAGATCAGTAAAAGGGTATAGCTTTTGCCCTAGGACTCTCTACTATTCGACCTCCCCCCGCCGAAAAATGACGAAAAGTCTTCACAGATCACGGCTGTCTGCGGCTTGGTCATACCATCTCTGGAACTTTGGACTGTTAGATCGGCAGCGTAGTACTGTTCGTTAAAAGTGAGAAAATGTTTTTATTTTTTATTTGAGTGAGTATTTCATACGAAAGCATTGCTTTTAATAGCACTATTCCTACTGACGC
Organism: Anabrus simplex; assembly: GCF_040414725.1. NCBI lineage: Eukaryota > Metazoa > Arthropoda > Insecta > Orthoptera > Tettigoniidae > Anabrus > Anabrus simplex. The sequence goes on from NC_090278.1 coordinate 33,730,594, forward strand.
CATTGTAATGTCCTAAGTTCATTTCAGTTGGGAAAACCATTAAGGCAGTCTTTCTGAGAATGTAAAAAGGCAAGTGGTGAGTGAGTGTCTGGCATTATAATGAAAACTCTCCAACCTGATTGTGACTGATTGTAGGTAAGTAGGATATTCAGTAACCCAGTCTTCATATGAGAAAAGACGTTTGGTGATTTCCCCGCGCGTTTCTAGGGTAACGTTAAGAGCTATACAATTTAATATAGTCTTGCTCACAACGTGTACACTACCTAACCTAGAATTCTGTATATACAATGTAGAATTCCGTAGCCAAGCACGGGTACATCAGCTACTAAAATATAAAATAAATTGCGAAATAATTATATTTCTTTTTCGATGTTTTCACTCCTCTAACGTTAACGACAGTGTCAGAATAACACTGCCTCCGCGTATTTTTTTCACTCTTTAAAAATCCTACTACCTCCTCCGTGTTTGAACCCATGATCTTGGGATCCAAAGACAGACATGCTACAACTGATCTACCCAGGGTGCTGATGTGTGTAACAGACCAACAATAAAGGAAAGTCATCCTATTTCAATCTGTCCTGAGAACACCATCAATTCTCCTGACAGTATATGATTATACTGGTCGGCACTCTGCCATTAACGACGTAATTACGGACAGAAGCAGAGCAGGGCACAGCGTAGCAAACACGTAAGATGGATGGAGAAATAAACTAGCCCATTTTCGCTACCTAATCGATTTTAGAAGCACGAAAAGAAAGAAAATTAACCAACTCGAAAGCACATAAAACAAAGAGAAGGGCATATAAACAGGAAATGGTGGGACATTAAGAAACTTAACGTGTCTGTGATAAGACGAACTAAAACAAGACAGAGAAAATGAAGAAACAGTAATTGAACAATGTGTGAAGAGAATGGTTAGAAAGAGAGACACAGAGATAAACTGTAATCAAATCACAATGTGAAGGAAAGGGATGGAAAAGAATAGGAAGCACAAAAAAGAGAACAAAATTGGGTAACATAGGACGTGAGTAGAATGTCAAGTGTTTGAAGCAACATAATTCTTAATTCCGAAGTCTCTTCTAAAAGCTTCCACAGTACTCTAGCTCTGTTGAGATAACGGTAATGAAGAAATATATTCTACCAGAGGAGAGGAAAGGGAAGTATCTAGCCTGACTTTCAGACCAGATGGCTGTGCAGAAGCTAGCAAAAGCAAGATGCGGTACATATATCAGTTACTAACAGACATTTAATCGAAACATATCTTAGAAAATCCAATAAGAATGCATTTCCACTGCCTTTATTTATGCCATACTTTTCACATTACTGTAGCTTTTAAGACTAAGAGAGTCTTCGAACGGGATAACTCAAAAGTCTTTGAGATATAGATTTATCTAAACATTAATACAACAAGATAATGAGAACTGAGAAGCATAGGCATACTTACATGACATTCGTAGATCTAGAGAAGGTATTCGATAATGTTGATTGAATCAAGATTCTGAAAGCACTCGGGATTAGATACCGAGAATGAAGAATTATTTACAATCTGTATGCAAATCGAGGGCTTTGAAAAACAAATAGCAATCCACAAAGAGTGAGGAAAGGCGGTAGTTTAACTCCCTCCTGTTCAATGTTTATATAGAACAAGCGGTAAAGGAAATCAAAGAGGAATTTTGAAAAGGAACAGAGTCCACGGGGAGGAAATCAAAACCCTGAGATCTGAGTCTACAGAAGATTTTGAGAGATATCTGAATGGTATGGACAGTCCTGGGGAAGGAGCTCAAGATGAAAATAATTGAGTCCAAATCAAAAGTAACTGAGCGCAGTCGAATTCAGCAGATGCAGGAAATATTAGATTAAGGAATGAAGCCTTAAAGAAAGTAGGTGAGTAATCTTACTTGAGTAGTAAAATAACTGACGATGGAGGACATAAAATGCAAACTAGCAGAAGCATGGAAGGTCTATCTTAAGAAGATAAATTTTCTCACTTCGAACATTGATATAGGAATTAGAAGGATGCATTTTAAAGACTTTTGATGAAACGTGGCATTGTATGGAAGTGACACAGCGAAGTAGCTCAGGAAAAAAAGAGAATAGAAGCTTCTGAAATGTGGAGTTAAAGAAGATTGCTGAAGATGAGATGGCTAGATCGAATCACGAATGAAGCGATACTGAATGGAATTGGCGAGAGGAGATCGATTTGGCTAAATATGTCAAGAATAAGAGATATAATGGCAGGACAAATCTTAAGACACCCAGAACTTGTTTCGTTAGTTTTTTACGGAAGTGTCGGGAGTAAGAACGGTAATGGGACACAAAGGTATGAATATGACAAGCAGATTAGAGCAGATGTAGCATGTAGTAGTTACATAGAAATGCAAAGATTAGCACAGGATAGGATGGTATGGAGGGCTGCATCAAACCAGTCCACGGACTGATGACTCAAACAACAACAATGAGAATTTGTTCTTACATGTTCGTTCGGCTTTGTTTGCTGTGTCTAAATGTTGCGTCAGGTAAACATGCTGTCTCCTCTATTATGGCATATTAACCTAGCTCTGGAAATGTCTGCTGTCTGTGAAGCAAGATGTCCGTGTCCTTGTTACTAGTCGTATGCGTCAATGGTGTAGCCGTTAGGTGAATAGCTGCCACCCAAGGAAGCCCGGCTCTGACACGAAATTTGAAAGGTAGTACGAGGACTAGAACGATGTCCACTTAGTCTCGGGAGGTCAACTGAGTAGAGCGATTTCAATTCACACCTCAGCCATCCTCGAAGTGGTTTTCCCTGGTTTCCCACTTCTTCTCCAGGCAAATGCCGGAATAGTACCTAAATTAGTACCATAGTAACTTCTTTGCGCATCCCTTCCAAACTTACCATCCCCCACAACTTTCCTGTTCAGCATAGCAGGTGAGGCCGCCTGGGAAACATATTGGCCCTCCTCCCCGATTGTAACGCATACCAAATGAATCAGGCTTCGGGACACTGCCCTTGTGGCGGTAGAAGTGGGATACCTCGCGGAGTGTAAACGGACTGAATAAAAATTAAAATAAATGAATTAATTGTCAGGTCTTGCAATAGACATTCTCAAAATTTCGCCTAGGTATTGTTTCTTTATATTACGCATTAACTCATCGAAGGATGGGAAGGCCAGGATTGGGAAGGAAGCAGATGTGGTCTTAGTTACGGTACAGCCCCACCATTCACCTCAAATGAAAATGGTGAACCATGGAGAGCCATCTTCAGAAATGCCAACAGTGGGATTTGAAACCAGCATCTCCCGAATCTAAGCTCACTGCTATGCAACTCTACTCGCACGGCCAGTTTGCTCGGCATGAATATTATTAGATGTATGATTATCGCTATGGGCAGCTAATGTAGTATAACTACAATAAAAACTATGTGAAGTTGAACTTTTTGTTTTATTTAATATCATAAAAGCATCATACAGGAGTGAGGAAAGCATCAGGAAACTGATCAGCTACTAAATACGACACTTCATTGACACTTGGGTTACCTATGGAAGTGGATGATGGATCTAAGGATCTAACAACTTTACGGCTGATGTCTCAATATACAGAGTGTCTTACAAGAGATTATGCTTTGGATTTCCCTTTCCCGATGCCCCGCTTGTCCTCTCCCCTCCCCAACATGTGCTGAGTCACGCAATGCACTCTACTGTATTACAGTACTTGCCAACAACACAGCGTACGTAAACAGTCACGCGCTCATATCTAGAAGAGATTCTGATCATTTTTCTTGAGAATTTTGATTGGGAATATTAACACTGTTCCCCGCTGATGTTCTGTTGCTAATTCGGTGCACTACGTTGCAGGAATTAAGGGATATGAACCAGTTACGCTTGATGATTAACCAAACGGTTTAGGAGAAAGATAACTGATCCTCTCTTACATTACTGAGTTTATTTTGCCCATATATTTTCCGTAACTTATTTTCAGACACCATGTATACACGACTGTCAAGCACTTTGGTAACGTTCCTGACGAAGAAGAAGAAGAAGAAGAAGAATCCTGACTTTCATGGCTGAAGGTGACAGAGCATATTCAGTGAATGACTTCAGAAGGTTGTAACGTACTATCCCATAAAGAAGAAATGTTTTGCGTTGCACTATTCTCTGAGATTAAATGTGCACAACGTATATTTCTCCATATTGGAAAACAATGTACATTTAGTTTGCCCTTATCTTTTGAAAAGCGCCTTGGGCTGTCTTCCATAAGATATCTTGATAGCCATTTGATAGCAACACTAGCCGCTTGTAATATAGTATCCATATTTCTCGCGCGCTGTAATTTTTATGTAAAGTGTCTTGCTGTGGCCTTATATTGAGCTAAAGCTCTTCTATATATAAACGACATGTTTCACATTTGTATCGTTCCTCATAACAGGTCACGTTCTGCTTCTTTGTAACTTAATAAAAGACTAGCAATATTTCTTCTTTTCTTGCAGACTCGTTCTTCTGAGCTTGCTATGATGAACTATAATACACCCTACATTACTGCATTCTCTGCATCTACGAAGGTTGAAATAGACTGAGCAAAATCGTGAATATACAGCGTCGAGGTTTGATCACATTCATCTTTGTAGCTGGGCAGAATATTACTGTAGGTGTTTGTGCCTTAAAGGAAGTATGGAGTACTAATAAAGATACGACGTGACCATTATATTCCGAGCATTATATTTCAAACTAGCACATGTGCCCGTTATTCGCACAGCAATTGGAAATAGATTTCATGATTCCTTCATGAATTTATGCGAAGTTACATCCGTGTATTGAAAGTTTACTACGGCAAGTTAAACTGATACTCTTCTACAAAAACAAGTGGCTGTAACGTGAAGTACGATAAAGCTGAGCAAAGTGGAGACAGAATGAGGATGATCACAGAGTTTATTGAACGGTACCTCCCTACTTGTACAGTCAACTTCACCACAGTTTCGGAACACGTTCAAAATCTGATACACTCCAATCTATTCCACCTCACAGCACCACACGATACATAAACTTATCTGTTATTTCTTCGGCACGACAATGGAATACACTAGCCGTCTCTGTCAGAGGAGAGTTTTAGGTAATTTTTTCACCGCTACCTACTAATACGTAGATGAAGTCCTAAATTGTTATTCGTATGCTATGGAAATATTGTAGATTTAGCCTTCCTCAAACTATAGATTTTATATATACTCACTGTTATTACCAAGGTTAATAGAAATTAGCTAATCATGTCATAATTGTGTAAATAATCATCTTCATCATCATCATCATTCTCCTATTTTTTCACACTTTATTTTTCATTTTTATCATACTATTGTATTATTTAGTAGTTGTAAGATGTTTCAAATGTAAGTGTATTTATTTTAATTTTGAACATGTAGATACTGTATTTTCTGGTTAGATTGAAGAGAGAGCCTAATGGCCTTAATCTGTCAGACAAAATAAATCCATTGTATTGTATTGTAGTTCTCATGAAGTCGATGGGATAGAAAATGGCTAGGAGTGGAAAGGAAGCTGCCGTGGACTTAATTAAAGTACAACCCCAGCATTTTCCTGGTGTGAAAATGGGAAACCACGGAAAACCATCTTCAGGACTGCCGACAGTGGGGTTCAAACCCACTATCTCCGGGATGCAAGCTCACAGCTGCGCACCCCCCTAACTCTGGAAATGTATTTTACACACCATTCATTGCTTTTACATATATTTTTATCCTTAGTTCTATAATGTGGCTACTTCATATCCATTTTTCTTAATATCATCCTCAGTAATAGACGTCGTCGCCATAAGACCTATCTGTGTCGGTGCGACGTAAAGCAACTAGCAAAAAAAAAAAAAAAAAAAGTAATAGACGGAAGTTCATGAAACTCTTCCTACCGGGCGAGTTGCCCGTGCGCGTAGAGGCGCGCGGCTGTGAGCTTGCAACCGGGAGATCGTGGGTTCGAGCTCCACTGTCGGCAGCCCTGAAGATGGTTTTCCGTGGTTTCCCATTTTCACACCAAGCAAATGCTGGGGCTGTACCTTAATTAAGGCCACGGCCGCTTCCTTCCAACTCCTAGGCCTTTCCTATCCCATCGTCGCCATAAGACCTATCTGTGTCGGTGCGACATAAAGCAACTAGCAAAAAAAAAAAAAAAAAAAAAAAACTGTTCCTGATTTAGATGAAAATCATTGTAATTCTTCATCATTTCTATGCAATGCTTTAATCAAATAATGAAATTCATCAAGAATTATTCTCCTTCCAACTTCACGTATACAGTATATTTTCCTTTTTCTGTTTCTCTCTCTTTCTTCCTCTTCCACGAGAGCGGCCAATAAAAAAGCCTCCTCTTTAATTAATCTGCCTTTTCTAAAAGTCTGTCTAGAATTGTTTAGCTTAGCTTGTTATTCGCAACATAGCTTGGCATTGCCTAGCATAGCGTAGCTTAGTTTCCTGTGTGCGGTGTCCCTGCATTAGAATGGTTGGGAGTTAAGCCGGCAACTTGTGCGTCCGCACTGTTAAGAACGTATGCATACCTTCTAGGCGTTCCAAATGGCGATACGAACGGAATATAATTGAATGACGCAAACTGCGAGGAATGTTTACGTTTCGCGAAGAGTTTGGTTTGCTTCCTCAGAAGAGAAAGTCGCGTTTACTACTACTAACAGCAATCAACTTAAGCTGTCTGAGGAAATCGATATAATACACTTCTTTGAATACAGTAAGGATTCCTGATTTAAAAATGACCTGGTCATTCTAACTCAATTTTTGAGAGCTAGGGAGTCCTGACGCTGCCCAGTACCCACCAGTTGCTGACATCACCTTCTTTTGGTCGTTATTACCGCCCATTTGATGGATTTATATGTATATTTGTGAGGTAAAGGTGTGTTCATCGATGCTATATGGGATATAATTCGTGCTTCTAAGATTAGGTTAATGTCTGTTAAACTCTTTTTAACAAGGTTATGTTCTTGGGATGGGCATATAACTGGAATTAGTGTAATCAATATCCCTACACCATTGGAACCATGACAACCAGTAATCGTCTATGTATACTAGCCCATTCCTGTCTGGGCCTTACTATCCCTAACAAACTTTCTGGACTGGGCATTTTTAAGGATACTTAAAACATTATATCTCTGTACCTGAAGGAGATATTTGCATGATTCTTTTCTCTTTGTGCTTGCTTGAGCATCTAGTTTTGAAAAACGTTGTTTACCTTATGTCAGCTATCACTTGAGATTTTAAAATTGTTTATATATTATACCATGTTTTGCGAATGGAAAAAAAAAAAGGTCTGACAGATAACTAAGCAAGTACAGTTTTCTGAAATACTGTTATATTTACCCTATTTTGCTAATATAAAATGTGCATTGCTATTAAAAACAACAGCAATAATGAGTACGATATAAAAATAATGTTTCATAATAATCGTAATAATTACAATAACGAAAATGGGAGCTCTTATGGAATTACATTTTAATTGATAAATTTTGTCAAAAGTTACTCAAATGTAAAAATGTTGATCTATTTACCACAAAAGACTTCTGAGAAAGAGAAAATACAGTCTTCTAAACAGACAACTTTACTAATATGTAGACAATCTTACGCATTCACGCAAATTTGAAATACGCGGGAACATGCGCTAGGCCGTAAAACGAACTCCAATCATAATGAAATGTAAGAAGTTGTTTTGAATTCATATGTCAATAATATGTTCATTTGCGCATAAACTTATAATATATCATAAAATATCGAAAATATCACTTTCGTCAAGCACATGTTTGCCGCGAGAAGCCATGTCTTAGAGCTCACTGAGTGACAACATCTACTGATGCATGTTGATCGAAAATATCCTAAATTCTCTGACTTAGACCACGGCCGACTGGACCCCTCCCTGCGTTCCAGCTAGCTAGAGCGACACATCAAGTCGGCCGTGCTTAGACATATAATACTGAAATCTGTTTTAATACTCTCGTAACTAATACATGAAGAAACACGATGTAACCACCAGAATGCGTGCATAGCTCGTTCTCGATTTTTAGTGAATTGTCAAACCTTACTACGGGCTATGCCCACAGCGCGGCCTGAGCGTAATTTCGGCACTTCGAGGATGGCTGAGGTGGGAATCGAACCCACCTCTACTCAGTTAACTTCCCTAGGCAGAGTGCAACCCTGTTACAGTCCTCCTACCACTTTTCAAATTTCGTGGCAGAGCCTGGAATCGAACTCGGGACTCCGCGGGTAGCAGCTAATCACACTAACAACTACACCACAGAGGCGGACCTGTTAATTTTTACCAGCTTATTATGCTCGTCAAGCTGTACTCAAACAGAACTCTACTCTGGACTTTCCGAACTGAATCATATCGGCAAGAGAGTTGATATGTGCTTGAGACACCTCGTGGCGTCTCTTTAAAACTCTGAAACTATCCAAATTGTCCACACCGTCTTAATTCCAAGCATTATTTTTTGAGGAAAATGGAATACATGGCCAACAGCACAGTTTATTAATTTTTGCACCACCACATAACCAGCCCAGATTTATGTACCACGAGTCATCAAAATATCGTACTGTTCTTTTCGATTCCTTGAATAAATTTTTGAAAGAAAGTGTGGGTCTACCTTTTTTTTCAATTATGTTTTCCTTTTCTTCAAAAGTTCTTAACGAAAATGGTGTGTTCATTAAGCTTTCTGTTATACACGAATATTCTAGGCCTGCCAACTCACTTATTTTCGAGGTGAAAGCGACACCACTCATTTTAATATTTAATACGTTCTGCAGTCCTATAGGCTACTCTTACCTAACATAAATTACATTTACACTTTAACAAGAGAAGTCACATCGTATTATAATAGAATACAACAACACAATAATATAACAATGCGCTTTTGAGCGCGGCGGAACGAACGGATGGAACAGCTCAGCACCGACGTTATAAGCTTTAGCTTCCACTTTCTACTGTGGTAACACGACCGGAGAACGTAGCAGGATACATCCCAGTGTCGAGGGGAAAGGAGCCTCTCTTGGCTCAGGCGCAGTAATACTCGCCTAGCAGTTAGAAGAGATTCAAAGCGTAACCACTGCATGGAGTGGTAACAAGCGAAATGGCGTATGGCTTTTAGTGCCGGAAATGTCCGAGGGCAAGGTCGACTCACCAGACGCAGGTCTTTTGTTTTGACTCCCGTAGGCGACCTGCGCGTCGTGATGAGGATGAAATGATGATGAAGACGATACATACACCCAGGCCCCGTGTCATCGAATTTGACCAACTGTGGTTGAAATTCCCGACCCTGCCTGGAATCGAACCCCGGACCCCTGTGACCAAAGGCCAACACGCTAACGATTTAGCCATGGAGCCGTACCAGCTTTGACGGTGGCAGATTGCTGCAATAGAGTTCTCGCGAGACGTCCCGGCGAAGAAACAAAAATATTAAATATTTATATTAAATAACATTCGATTTTTGTATTTTAAAATGTTACCAGTGGTAACAGTGGACACGAGCACGCTTCGCCACTGGGAATAGAATTAATGCAGCCCTATCTAGCCGCGAGGATAGGAATTGTGCCGACTGCCGAAGCCTATGACACTCCTCTGGGGCAATGATTAATGACTGACAGGTGACAGGGAAAACCGGAGTACCCGGAGAAATATCTGTCCCGCCTCCACTTTTTTCAGCACGAATCTCATATGGAGTGACTGTGATTTGAACCACGGAACTCAGTGGTAAGAGGTTGGCGCGCAGCCGCCTGAGCCACGGAGGTTTCCGGCTAATAATAATAATAATGTATTTAAGAGGCATCAAATGTATTTAATGTCCTCACAATTCATTTGTGGATACACTCATTTTTATTTTGCATTATCGAAACTCTCCCATCTTCCCCGCGGGTGGAGTCAAAGGATGCGTCTCGTCTGATGTTACCACCGAACTGAGCTAGGATCGAACCGACGAACTTGAGCTCAGGAGGCTAGCGCTCCACCGTCTGAGCGACTCGGCCCGACTTAACAGAAATAAACGATCACAGACCACATATCCGGTACATTAATCACGTTGATGAAGGGTTATTTCAATCGTTGGCGTCTTGTACAGAATGTACATCGAAAAGCGATACGACCCAGTTCGGACGATGAGCACAACGGTAGTTTAATAGACCGTGGAGTCTTCAACTCTATAATCCTCCAAATAATTCAGAATCACTAGAGTGAATAAATCCAAGTAACAAAGGGAAACATTACAGCCAAACGGCCTAGATGCAGAAGCAAACAAGAATAGAACTCAGAAAATGGGAGTGACTTAAGAATTAACAAAATACATTCACAATTAAAAAGTATTTTCAGTTTAAAAGTCCATCATTACAATGCTGTCATTAAAACGGAATTTCTTTTTTGTGCAACAGAATGTTTACTTTTCGACGAAAAAAGAGAAATTAAGAATTTGAGAATAAATAATGGAAGGTGGAGTGGAGTGGTTATTGTGAATAGCTGCTACCCCCGAAGGCCCGAAGTTCGATTGCCGGTTCTGCAAAGAAATTTGAAACGTGGTACGAGGACTGGAACGGGGTCCACTCCGCCTTGGGAGGTCAATTCAGCCATCTTTGAAGTGGTTTTCCGTGGTCTGCCACTTCTCCTCCAGGCAAATCCCGGGATGGTACCTCACTTAATGCCACGGCCGCTTCCTTCCCTCTTCCTTGTCTACCACTAGCAACCCTCCCATCCCTCCCCCATCAAGGCCCCTATTCAGCACAGCAGGTGAGGCCGCCTGGGCGAGGTACTGATCCTCCTTCCCCGTTGTATCCACGGCCCAAAGTCCCACGCTCTAGGACACTGCCCCTGAGGTGGTAGAGGTGGGACCCCTCGCTGAGTCGGAGGGAAAAGCCAACCCTGGACGGTAAAATTGATTAAGAAAAAAGAAAATAAATAAGGAGATACTTGAACAAAGAATAGTTGGGAATACGGAGATGAGAAGAAGTAAAATTATCAGGTGCCCTCAGGAAAAGAAAAATTTGTTTTTATGGTTACTTGGCCCGAATGGATCCAACAGACTGACAAAAATATATTTGACCATTTTGACAATAATCTCCAAACACAAATAAGTTGCCTCCCCGCAGTGAAAAAGGATAACAGACCTGAGTAATAAGAAAAAAACAAATTGTAGATTTTTCGTAATAGAATGCGAAAGTTTGAGTCATGATGGAATTAACGTAGATAAGCCCCCTTCATAGACATTTTTGGAACTGGGATTTTTACCGTGGAAATTTGTATTACTGAACCTTTTCGCCAAGGTGTGGATTCGTATTATTTTAAATGTGATTCTAAGTCACGAATTGTTCATATTTTCTGCGTCTGGCAACATGGTTTGACTCATTTGAACTTATGTTTTTAGGGGAATTATATCTCAGGCAGAAGGCCTCTGACTGGTGTTGCTCTCTCCCGTAGTGATCCTAAACTTGTCAGCCTTTAACTTACTGCGCAGCCTGCTTGCGCACCTTTTCCCGGCAAGAGTAGACGAAGGCTGTGTGTGCTGGTGCCAGACATTGTGTGATTCTATCTGTTGCAAGCATGGAAGCTGGACGTGTCCGGTATTCACGCCACGCCGTGATTTCAACTAATCTAATGGATCCTGAATAGATCCATTTATATGCCGGAGTTAATACCCCAAGAAATTTCCTTTTCTTTCTTCAATTTTACCAATACTACATTCATTTTCGATTTCAATATGACCATGGATTAATTTATGTGATTATTTTCAAGCCTCGTGGTTTAAGTTATGGCATGTACCTTGGTATTCCTGCTACATCTCCAAGACCATTCTTATTTATTACTGGATCATCTCCGTTATACATCAACTTGTATTTCAATGAAGTTTTAACAACCTACTGAAAAGTGAACTTGCGTGTGATCTACCTGAAGTTTAAATCTGTGTATAATTCATTCTGGGAACTAGCGTTTTCGGACTATTTACGCTTAAAGGGTTTAAATAAATTATGTAAGTCGGTGTTCCCATAGGGCTGGTATTTATGGTGAAACTGGATTGTTTGGCAACTCATGTTCAACATTGGTATCCTAACCATCTTATTATTATAATTTAAAATGGGCCATCGTCTCGCCTTGTTTAGTGGGACTTAATACTGTTTTATGGAAGGTTAGTAAGCGAGGCAGTCTTCACAAGATTTCTGTGTTCTGGGTTAATTCCATCTCTTATTTGATTTCATTTAATTTAATTTGCCTTTGGGGCCGAGCTTTTCTAATTTTATTTTGTCCCTTTCTTGTTTGCTATTGTAGAGATTCGGTCTTGTGATTGGCTCAGCCGTTTTATAGTTTGGCGTGCTTTTGTTGCCATGGTGATGCTTATCGTTTTGGGTGGTGATTGGATTGTTGTGGTTTGAGGATCGAAGATTTTAATTTACCTGAAAGTAATTTAATCTTCATTGCGTTGTACACGTTCGATCCCATTAATGTACTTCTGGGTATTCATCACATATTCTACGTTTTAATTCCTTTTGCATGAACTGATTATAATATTTCTCTCTGTCTGGGTAATGTGTGCTAAATTTTCCTTGTGATAACTCCTTGCAAAACAATTTCCTAAATGTATAAGTTCTTTTTTAAAACACATACTCAAGGGTATGAAACTATTATTTCTTACCGAATTTCAAGCAAAAGGTATATCAAGTTAGATATCTAGACTGAATTAAATTCAAAAATAAGGTACCGAAGTCTATGACGGGTAACTTGTTTGAATGATAAGTTGTAAGCGATTTGTTTCATAATTTTATTGATCAGGATTGGCCCATCATTAGAAAGGTATTTGTCAGTTTGATTAAAATTATTCTTCTTCTTTTATTTCTCTTTTTGAAGATGATCAGTATTTAATTGTTATACTAATGTTTTTAATTAAAAATTTCCTGATTATTTAGAAAAGAAACATGGTGTTGTCTTACTTGATGATTGCTTAAAATTAATTACGTTGACGCAATTTAATTTTTATCCATGGTTTGATGTCACTGGCAAGTAACTTGTGTTTTTTTGTTGTGCGTTTTTTGGTGATGTTCGGTTCCAATTGTTGTTTGGTTCTGCCCTTACTCCTGGTAAGGTCAGTGTAATTTATGCTGGCATTCTGGGCAATATGGGGATATTGTGCGGCTGTTGCAGAGTGTTTCCAGAAAACAGGCAGACAGACAGCGTGAAACTATGCACAAATGAAAGAACAAAATAAGTCAGTGAAAAGGGTGAAGAAACACTGGAGAGACCGAAAAATCATGAAATGAGACATTTCCGTGTTCCACAGAAGGTCGAAATTGTGAGTGATGTGACGCTATTAAGGTTGAAATGTAACAGCGTGTGAACGTAAAATTCTTCTTCATACTTGGAAAAACGCCAAGGGAATGTCGCGACATGCTGGCCCAGGTATAGATATCAAAACAGTGCTTTACCGAAGAAGTGACAGGGCTTCCGTGGCCGTTTGGAGAGCTTAAAAAACGTGCAACGGCCAGGTAGGCCTTGACATAGTGCACTGACGAGGACTCTTTTTTTTTAAATTTAATCCTGTTGTGGCCGCAAAACTTCGTAGTTCTTGCATCGTGGCTGATTGGGGACGACGTCATCTGCGAAGGCTAGTCAGTCAAACATTACGGCGTTCTTCCCAGAAACTACCTTTACGCCATTCTGAGTTTAATTATCAGTCATTCTCGATCTCCATTCCCTGATGACGTTTTCTAGCAACGTGAGAAAGCGGACAACAACGCTTTAGAATGCCCGAGCGCCAAGTGTCCGCATCAGATTCCAGCAACTATTACCCAACACCAATGCGGAAAATATAAGCAGGCAACGGGTGTAGAAGAAACTGGAGTCTCTATCTGCAATATTCTAGCAATATAGAAATCACAGTCGGAAATCACAGAAAATAATGCTCTAATTTATTGGAATGTACAAAACTCTTCTTCACAGGATTGAGAAAAATTCGCTTATAATAAATTTTAAGTGAGCAGATATCTCAGTGGTTTTTACTTCATAATGATTGAAAGAAAGTTTACCCCTAATGCCTTAATGAAATATCGAATACAGTTTCTTTTATAAACAAAATCTTGATGTCCTTCTATGAGGACACTGGGAGTTAATAGGTTTTAAGGAGGAGTGGAGAACCATGGGCCTATTTTATCTCAAATAGATTAGAGTTCACCCATAAATTTAACTGTATTATAATTATAAACCAGCCACGTGGTCGAGGGGTAAAGTGGTTGCCTCGCACCTAAGAGAGGGAAGGAAGCGGCCGTGCATTTAATTAAGGTACCAGCCCAGCAATAGTCTGGCGTGAAAATTTGAAACCACGGAAAATCATCTTCAGGGCTACCGACAGTGGAGTTCGAACCCACTATCTCCAGAATGCAAGCTCACAGGCACGCGCCCCTAACCACACAGCAAACTCACTCGGTAGCACCGGAGTAGTTGGGTCCATAGTTTAATGGAATTCTACGGGGGAACTCAGGAGCAAGGTCGCAGTCATCATTAATGTGACATCTTAGGTATTTAAATGTTACCACTTTCGCGATCTGGTACTTTCCCGCTTTGAGACTACCACGAACACCACATTCTCTCCTACTTACAAGCGTCCACTTGGTCTTCTTTCACTTCACTTGTAAGTATGTGTTAATAATAATATAATACTAATATAATACTTTTACGGTTTCCGGAGACGCCGAGGTGCCGGAATATAGTCCCACAGGAGTTCTGTTACGTGCCAGTAAATCTACTGTATTTGAACACGTTCAAATACCACCAGACCACGGGGCCATTATCTGAGTCCTGGCGTTCTTTCCAATTACTAGTGCCCGGCTCCTCACTTTCATTTAACCTATACGACCTTTCTTGATCGAACTTGTTTTTCCAACCCCGACGCTATTAGGTTACGAGGACCAGGGAGTCTTTAATTTTCACACATTTCGTGGCCCTTGTCTTTCTTTTTTTCTTGACATCCCGTAATCACAAAACCCCATATCATCTCCATACCTGATATATTTATGATGACTCCGTGAGTGTTTCCGTAAAGAGGATCTCGAAAAATCTTCTCTGAATAGATGTTGAAAAGCATTGACGAAAGAATACAGGCTTGAGGAATTCCTTTCACAACACTGATCGACAAAAAATGACTTTCGATGGATATCTTGGTATCTATATCCGCGTTCTAAAACAACTGAAACATGTTAATTCAAAATGTGCAAACCACTTGTCTCCGTTACGCACTGACATCAACCATTTACATACGTTTAACATTGTGTCGTCCGACTCGCTGCCTGAGCGGTCAGCGTACTGGCCTTCGGTTCAGAGGGTCCCGGGTTCGATTCCCAGACGGGTCGGGGTTTTTAACCTTAATTGGTTAATTCCAATGGCACGGGGGCTGGGTGTATGTGTTGTCTTCATCATCATTTCATCCTCATCACGACACGCAGGTCGCTTACGGGTGTCAAATAGAAAGACCTGCACCTGGCGAGCCGAACCCCTCTTGGGATATCCCGGCACTAAAAGCCATACGAGATTTCAACATTGTGTCAAGGAAAATAACTCACAGACAAAAGTTTCACTCCAGCATTGACTGCTACATAGAGTACTAATGAACATTACTTTAGCTAAGATTAGTGCAAACGTATCACATTGCACGTATTGCAATTGTTTGTTACACAGCCACTCACGTAGCAAAACAGATCTGGTGTTTTTATACAACTTCTGTACTCCATAATGTCCTCCGTCACTGGCAATAAGGAAGCAAATGAAAATATTCGGCTTTGCATGAAAAATAACGAAAAACTATGAAAACAGTCCTCAATTAACTTTTTTACATGAAAAATTAAACTTAGTCAGCTTCTTCAAAATCTGACGTGGTAGAGCAAAACGGCCTTCAGATTTTAAATCTGCATGAAATAAGCTTTAGAAACAGAAAACAATATGTCAGATCCTACCCTTGTAAATCAGTGTAATTAACACTTCTTCCGAGACACGCCCACTCAACTCATACGCCAGTACTGAGGTTCCAGTAGAGATTACCAATAATACGGATGTCCCACACATCAAGCCGGAATTCTCGAAGAATGTTCGTGAGTTAGTTATGGCGGACTGTATCGGAAGCTTTTTTTCGTAATCTACAAGCAAAAGTCTCTAAACACAGTTATCCCATAACTTACGGAACATTACTGAAGTCTAGTGGTACCGAGCTCGATAGCTGCAGTCGCTTAAGTGCGGCCAGTATTCCGTATTCGGGAGATAGTAGGTTGGAACCCCACTGTCGGCAGCCCTGAAAATGGTTATCCTTGGTTTCCCATTTTCACACCAGGCAAATGCTGGGGCTCTACCTTAATTAAGGCCACGGCCGCTTCCTTCCCACTCGTAGCCCTTCCCTGTCCCATCGTCGCCATAAGACCTATCTGTGTCGGTGCGACGTAAAGCAACTAGCAAAGAAAAAAAAAGAAGTCTAGTGGTATAACCCGCACAGTACTCCTGTTCATCCTGTACCCGCTATGTATCTCGTACTCATTGCACCGGTTAGAATCATCCAATATGTTGTTTTAACAATTAGATTTACGTCGCACCGACACAGATAGGTCTTATGGCGACGATGGGATAGGAAAGGCCTAGGAGTGGGAAGGAAGCAGTCGTGGCCTTAATTAAGGTACAACCCCGGCATTTGCCTAGTGCAGGGCCTCTCAAACGCCCAAAATCTCACGCGTGCAAACAGCGGCGCAGAGTTCCTGTGCACAGTGCATCGGTCCCGGATCAACGCTTCGTCTCTGGGCTACTCGGCTAAGCTCGGCTCAACTGCGCTCAACTCAGCTCGGATTTGGAGCGCTACGGAGCAAGTGTGGTAGAGGGAGACAGGAGGTGCGAGCGAGACAGGCGTGGGAAAATAGAGACACAGCGCTACTGCTCCAAATTGAGGAGTGGGGGCCTGCACTCTGGTCAGCCAAGTGAAGTCGTCTTTTACACCGTGCACAGTGCATGCACCAGGCGCATGTACCCTGAGAAAACGGGAAACCAAGGAAAACCATTCTCAGGGCTGCTGAAAGTGGGGCTCGAACCCATTATCTCCTGGATACCAGCTCACAGCCGCAAGGCCAACTCGCCCGGTCATCCAGTATATAACAACACAATGCACACCTTCGGAACAAAAACTGCCAATACATTTAATGCGTTCTTTGTGTTATTTGTTAACTATACACTGTTACACAATATATAATTAAAATATGTTGGCGAGAACTTTGCCGAACTCATAACAACAAAGGAATAACATTCTAATTTTGTTATGTAGCAAAATAATCTATTGATTTCGATACAGTCTAAATGGAGTGCAATTATTCTCCTATTTCCTCTTGCCCCGGAGTTCATTACATATCATTATTATTTTTCATATGAAACTCTCACGCGTCATTTCATTGCCATGGCAACACTACTGTTCGCTGTTGTATTGTGAGCGTTATGAAAAAGATATTCTAGGGGCAGAATGTATCCTGACCTAATTTTTATTTACCAGGTACATTGTAACTTTTCAGTATTCACTATCATAATAATGGTTGGTTCCATGGTTAAATGGTTAGCATGCTGGCCTGTGGTCGAAGCTGTTACGGATTTGATTCCCGCCCAGGTCGATTAATTGTTTAATTCCGATGGCTCTGGGCCTGAGAGTGTGCACCGTATTCTGCATTAGAAGAATTCACCACATTTAGGGCCCCATCTTCAAAGACGCGCGTCCTCAGGGGCTCTTGACGTGGGAGCGTGGTTTGGCGACCATGGGGCCCTTATCTGAATCTTGGCATTGTTTCCAATTACCTGTGCCCAGCTCCTCACTTTCATCTATCCTATACAACGTCGTTTGTTCAAAAATTGTTCTTTTCTGACCCCGACACTATTAGGTTACGAGGACTATGGAGTCTTTCATTTTCACACCTTTCGTTGCCCTTGTCTCTCTTTGGCCGATACCTTCATTTTCGAAGTTTCTGACCTCATCCATTTTTCTCTCTGATTAGTGTTAATGTAGGATGCTTGCGTAGTTGTATTTACTCCTAAAACACTAATCTTCACCATCACCATTCACAAACGCGCAGGCGGCCTTCCTGTAAGCGTCCACTCGAAAGGCTTGCCGGGCGGTAGTTCTTCCTCCGGACTCAGCGAGGTTTCCCAACTCTACCGCCATAAGGGCAGTGTTCTGTAGCGAGAGAATGTGGGTCTGGGTTACAGCTGAGGAGGAAGACCAGTACCTCGCCCAGAGGGCCACACCTGCTATGCTGAACACGGACCTTTGTGGGAGATAGGGAGAGGAAAAGAAACGGCCGTGGCCTTAATTTAGGTACCATCCTTACATTTCTCTGGAAAAGTGAGAAACCACGGAAAACCATATCAAGGATGACTAAATTGACCACCTGAGGCCGAGTGGACCCCATTCCAGTCTTCGTACCATTTTTCGAATTTCGTGGCAGAGCCGGGAATCCAGCTCCGCTCTCCGGGAGTGGCACCTAATCACACTTACCACTACACCCCAGAGGTGAATGTCAACAAGAACACTTCAAACCTATACTTACAAGACCCCTTATTCGAACAAAACCGCTTTTTCTGTGGATTGATGAGATTGTTATGAGGCTAGTTGAGATGAGCTTACAGTGAATGAACCTTTCGATATATATCCTACAGTTGTTTTACAATTGTCTTTACATCGCACCAACACAGATTGGAAAAAGGGCTGGAAATGCAAAAGAAGCGGCCGTGGCCTTAATTAAGGCATTTGCCTGATGTGAACATGGAAAACCACGGAAAACTATCTCCCGCATGCATTACGGTTGTTGAGTGCCAATAAAAGGGTAAAGAGAAACTACTGATTATGCGTTATTAGCATCAGTGTTCATGTGTGTTCGACTCTACTTACTATTGTTACTAGCTGCAGTACATGTCCATGACTGGACAACCATATAGCAGGTGCAAAGTTATCCAACTCCCCACCTACTTCCCGCCAGTATACAGGTAGGCTGTTTTACTCGGAACGCAGCAGTAATCCCATCTATCGGAGGTGAGCGCCAGCAGAAGAAACAAAGCACATCACAACAATGGCCAATGTAATATTAGGGTTGATCAGTTTGATGAGATTTCGATATGGTAGGCCTTCACATTTACAGTCCCTGGCCAGATTATTAGGCCACCTCCAAGAAAAGATGTAAAATATACAGTATGCTTTTAGTTTCCATATTTTTTGTCAAGTTCATGGACATTTAACACTTGGAATACATCACTCACTTATTGTTGGCCAATAATATGTAATCCTGACTGTTGACCAGTTCTATCTCCCGCATGCATTACGGTTGTTGAGTGCCAATAAAAGGGTAAAGAGAAACTACTGTTTATGCGTTATTAGCATCAGTGTTCAATAATGTAACAAATTAACAAAGTAGTCTAGACATATCTATTCCCTGAAAATGTTCTGTTCATTGTTTAATATCATTTAGCTGAGTGTCAGCTTATCAGTGCGGTCTGTGAAGTTGGCTTTGGTGAAATTATTGTGATTTAGCTCATTGGCGCAGTTTCTTTCAATTTCTTTCAAATAAGTTTTGGCAGTTCCCTCACTAGGACAAAATTTTCAGAGGAATTTCTGAATATTGACATGGGCAAGCTCAAAGACCTAACAGATGAACAAAAAGCTGTAATAACTCATCTTTTAACAAAAGAGAACTATAATATAAGTGAAATATCCCGAAAATGCAATGTTTCGCGACAGTCAATCCGAAGAATAAAGGAGAAGTTAGAGAAGGGCTTGACTTTGAGCGCTAGGAGGAAAGGTTCCTGTGGTCGGAAAAAGATCATTTCGCCAAGAGGTGAACGTAAATTAATAAAAATAATTAAAGAAAATAGAACTGCAACGAATAAAGATGTGGTGGATAGTTTAAATGAGGTGGGAATTCCAGCATCTGAAAGAACAGTTCGGCGAACATTGAAGAACCTTGGCATCAAGAACTGCAGGCCAGCAAAGAAACCAAAGCTCACAGAAAGGATGAAGAATCAAAGGTTCCAGTGGGCCAAAAAGTACAGGAACTTCACTGCTGATGACTGGAGGAAGGTGAGTATCAGTTCTGGAAACTATTTTCACATTAATATATTGACTATAGCAAAGTCTAGCATGCACTGTAATTTGTTTTGCAGGTGTGCTTCAGCGATGAATCGACTTTCGAGGTATTGTCTGACAGGAAACAGTATGTGAAACGCAGGCCTAATGAAAAATATAATGAAGACTGTATTGTACAAACTGTGGAACATCCTCAATCTGTAATGATTTGGTCAGTGATAAGTGCTAAGGGACTTGGACGCCTTTACGTGGTGGAAGGGATGATGAATCAAGAGCAATATAAAAAGGTGCTTGAAACACAACTCCTCCCTCAGCTGCACGATTGGTATCCAAATGATGAAGAAATAATATTTATGCAATATTTATGTCATACTGCAAAATCTGTGAAAAAGTTTCTGGCTGACAATAAAATACCGTTACTAGACTGGCCTGGCAACTCACCTGATCTGAACCCCATTGAGAACGTCTGGGAGCTGCTAAAGCGTCAAATTGGCAAAGAAAGATTCACAAACAAAGTAACATTGGTTGAGAGAATCACTTGGAATTGGAATTCAAATGAACATTTGGTACAAATGGCTGTAAACAATATAGACAGCATGCCTCGACGAATTCAGGAAGTAATTAAAGCAAGAGGCGGCTTGACAAAATATTGAGCTGTTAGTCTCAACATGGTGTAATCACTTTAAAGCTGTAATGTGTAATGTTCATAAATGTTTACAAATGTTATTTGTACACTTAAGACAAGAAAATTAAAATATAAAACAAGATATATTTGTTTTTTCTAAACAATCTCAGAGTGGCCTAATAATTTGGCCAGGGACTGTAGTTTTTTCGGACTCTGTGATATTGTGGCATCTAATATAAAGGGAGTTCTTCATTCCTTCATGATTTTCTCTTGGTTTATTCTTCAAGCGATCGTTCCTTCATGACTTTCATTTCTTACAAACATCACCACAATTTTCGTTGTCAATATGGACCAATGACCTTGCGGTTTTACACCTTCAGACAAAAATAATCGCCAATTAACAAGGTTTAAACATATTTCCATGTTAACTATGTCCGGTGTTAATATGGACTAAGCAATTAGAGTCTAAATTCATTAATTCCATTATTATTGTCAGTACGGTAAAACGGTCAAGACATAAATGATCGGAAATTGTTTTCTGTATGACTTTTGTTGTATATTACTTTTCCATAGGACCAATAATTATAGCTAGGTTGCGTCGTACTGGTCGTATAGCTCGCTGGGCCATAAGGATTTCTGCCTTCCAATTTGATGTGAGGGATATTCGAGGATCTGAAAATGGACTAAGCCGCATGTTTTCTCATGAAGTGGGGACCACTGAACAGGAAGATAGTTCTTCTCTACTCACACCCTTACCTTCGGGCGTTAATGCCATTCTAACTGATGCCCCCATGTTGTTTAGGGATATTAAAAAGTATCAACATGAAGATCCTGTGCTGGCTCCTATTATGGAAACCCTTTCTTCTAGGGAACATGTCGTCCCTTATGTGTTGACAAACGGGGTTTTGTGTTGCGCGTCGAAGCATGATCAAAAGATGAAAGTAGTAGTTCCAGCCGTGCTTATACCTATGATCTTCAAGTACTATCATGAGACCCCATTAAGGGGGCATTTAGGCATCTTCAAAACTCGGGAAAAAATCCGAGAATTGTTCTTTTGGAAAGGTATGGACCGTGAAATCAGAGAAATGGTACCGGCTTGTAAATATTGCTTGCTTAGTAAGCCCACCTTGTCCACTAAGCTAGGTCTATTGTCATCGCATCAAGCGTCTCGCCCCATGAAACGTCTATATATAGACTATGTCGGACCTTTCCCACAATCAAAGGGAAACGCAAATAAATTTATTCTGGTGTGTGTAGATGGTTTCACTAGATGTTCCTGGTTAATTCCGACTAAGCTAGCAACCGCTCAGTCTACTATTTCTTGTTTGAATACCATATTTGCTTCTTTTGGTCCTTCTCAATATATAGTTTCTGATAATGCTAAGGCATTTACGTCTAACTTATTCCGTAAATTCTGTTTTGATCTGTCTATATCACATTTAACCACTTCAGCGTATTATCCTCAAACTTCTTTGGCTGAACGGGCCAATCGTAATCTTAGATCTGCTTGAATTGCATTTCATCATGAAGATCATTCCAGGTGGGATACTTCCCTGCATTGGTTGGCTTTTGTTTTAAATTCGGCGGTTCATGAGTCCCGTAAGTTCACTCCAGCTTCTCTCATGTTTAAATTTGTTCCTAACACGCCGCTCTCTAATCTTTGGTCACTTAACGATATATTACCAGAGGCAATAGACCCCGATGATATTAGAGATCTATGGAAGAAGGCTACAGTCAATCTTCAAACTTCCCATGAAAAGGTTAGGGAAAGATATGATCGTGGACGGAGGCTCACCAATTTAAAAGTCGGAGATCAATTCATGGTTAAACATTTGGTTTCTGCGGGTAAGCTTGCCCTCAGATTCCATGAGCCGTGCTTTATTTTAGATTTTATAACACCGGTTACCTTATTGGTCAGTAACCCAGTCACGGAGAGGATATTGTGAGTTCACCTATCTCAGGTGAAACCTGCGTAAATTCAGGGTTGTTTTATATTCGCCTCTAAACATGGGCAGGAGTAGAAGGTTGTCTTTCCTTTTTTTTTTTTTGCTAGGAGCTTTACGTCGCACAGACACACATAGGTCTTATGGCGACGATGGGATAGGAAAGGCCTAGGAGTTGGAAGGAAGCGGCCGTGGCCTTAATTAAGGTACAGCCCCAGCATTTGCCTGGTGTGAAAATGGGAAACCACGGAAAACCATTTTCAGGGCTGCCGATAGTGGGATTCGAACCTACTATCTCCCGGATGCAAGCTCACAGCCGCGCGCCTCAACACGCACGGCCAACTCGCCCGGTGTCTTTCCTTTTAAGAAGCAGAGTACCACTTTAAAATCACAAGTATAATCTTAATTGTTGTAAAACCTTCCCTTCCGAGAAATTTCCTGTTAGCCAGTACCTGGTGGTCAATACCAAGCCCCGTCTCCTCAATCCTCGCATTGCTAACACTCTGTCCATCTACGCCGCCCGCCCCTCTGCCTCCAATAAATAAAATTGTACTCGCATGCTCCTGAAAACATCTCTGTCGCCCAGATATTATTGTTTCAGTACCCCCTCAGCCGTCGGCGGCCGTGGCGCAACATCTAGCGAGCGATACCGGAGTGGGGTATGGGCCCACTCCACTCTAGTGAAGACTCCAGGTGGACGGCGCGCTGGAGCTCCATCCTTCCGGCAAGGCCTGAGGTGCGGTAACCCTACCGCCAACCCATCTGGGGACTGATCATGTACATCTAATCTGCGGCGACCATCACCATGACTACCCCTCTCATAGTAGCAGCAGAGGTATATCTGACGGTACTTGGGGGGTCCGGGCGACCTCACCTGGGTATCGGCAGCGGCGGCAGGTCTTGCCGTCAAAATTAATCAGCATATAATTAACTTCTACAATCCCAAGAAGACTTCAAATATGGATTTCCCTACGCACTTTCTAAAAACGAACGTTTCGAAAACTACTTGCTCATTCAAAAAGAGCACCTTAATGAACTCTATCTATCTAACAAAACGTGAAATTGCTTCGGCATGAAGTTGGGACATTAATCAGAAGACGGCACTACTGAATAATTGAGAAGTTTGACACTTCTAAGTTCCTAAACTTGATATTATATCATAATCACCAGGAAAGTAATCCCATAATGCGTTATTTACGGTGATAAATTATTAGAAAATTTGTCCTGGAAGGTTGTGATCCTCTCCTCTCTGCTTAATATCGGGAATGATTGATAGCATGGCAGCGTTTCTTTTGTTTTGCTGTAAATCAAGAAGGTTGGACATTTCTCCATATATGCCATTACAAAAACTGAGGTCATGCACTCTGGTGCAAGGTAAAAGAATTTGTTATTGAAGTAAATTTTGTGTTTATGAGTTTTCTCAAGTAAATTAACTTTCATTTATTTTGTTTATATATTTCAAGGTTTGCAACACCTCTTTCCCATTCCGCCAGTTTTGAATCTGGCCAATAGGAATTTTCTGTAATTATTTTTCAGCCTATCACAGGCTTCTTGTTGGTTTTTTGGGTGTAACTTTTGATTCTGCCAATAAAATTGAGAGGGTGTATCCGGATTAGTCCAGAACCCTCTAGAACCGTCCCCTCGCGTATATAAGCTGCGGCCTTTCCGGCTACCTTGTCTCTTGATCGCCGTATTTCTGAGAGTGTCTATGTTAAGACAGGAGGTGGGGCACCTCATTCTTCGCCAGGCAGACCAACAGCCAAGGTAATGACCACCAATCGTATTTTTCTGTAGCTACCTCCGCAGACTTATACGAGAGGACGGTTCAAATTTCTAATTATGTAACCTTCTGTTTTCTAAAATGTAAACCTTATTTCGACTAATATAAAATTTCGTAAATTTTTATAACTGTAAATCGGGGATAGAGAGTGCGTTACCCTCTCGAGTTCCCCTTCAAATTGGTTTGAGGTGTCTACGATTTCGTAACTGTTTTACTTTCCTGTAACGCATTAACTTAACCTTATTTCGAGTCACCTCAGTAGCTTGGGATTAGCCCCTGTATCATCGGGTAGAGAGCCCAATTAAGATTTTTAATTGTCTACGAGTGCAAGTGTACGCCTCCATTCATTTTGTGTGCTGGCGAGTAATTTAAACTGTGTTTCTTTTCCACGAAGGCCCAGTAGTTTCGATACTAGTTACCCCTGTGTACTAAAGTGCAATGTATAAGTTAGGCCTAGAGGGGCCAGAAATGTGTAAGATTTTGATGTAATGTCGCCTTGAATAAGCCGTGAGAAACTGGTTAAAGTGGGAGAGCATGTAAGCTCTTTTCTGTGGTTTCTAAATTCTACTGTAATATTAAGCAGTGCCCCTGGAAGGCTAGCGATTGTAACTTTTGCAGCAAGTGCTCTTGAATTAGGAACATTTCTATCCTTGTCTAAATAATACCACTTTTGAATTTGTGAATTGTAAACTAACGGTTTGAAACCCAAAATTGTTAAATTCCCTATTCTGAGGTTCGCTATTTTAATCCTTAAATTAGTCATTGTTATTTTACTAAGTGAATAGTTGTTAAGTTTGTTTTTTGAAAAGAAATATAACCTTTATTTTAAGTTTTAAATTAATTTTTGATATTGTTGTTAGACCCATTCTACTCAGCACCTTCTTTCACCTCTGCTATCCACCAAAACACAGTAACAATAATATTATAGTTATAATATTTTAATAATTAATTGATACTGCTCACCCCTCATAACATATCTTAGGGACTGCGTTTTCCGTTGTTTTATAATAAGCAGCAGTTATTTTTACTTTTTCATCCGATGAAGGTACACGACATTTGAAATTTTCAGTATACGCAAAAGACGACGACACAAATACATTTCAAAGGCATCGACAGGTTTTTCCAACGCTTGGATCCACGGCCCAGCTTTCACGTCTATATAGGAGAACACAGAATATATAGCAACTAATCTTGCAGATCTGACATTACAAAGGTTTTCTTCAAGATGTTAATGAATTCTCTTCCTGGTCTGATCAAGTCTAGATTTTATCTCTCGTTTGGAGTCACATTGGTTGTTGAACATGGTAAACAGTAAAATTAGCGGTGAATTAATAAATACCGCAAGAAATGAATTGCATAGTAAATCCATACTGTCGGCCTCAATAAGAAATAAGTTATAATTGATTGAGTAAGTCCACCTTTACAATAAAGTACAATATTCCCTTTTTATTTTATTTTATAGAAAGGGACATGTTTCTTCTTTTCTATTGTGAGATATCTTCATCCTAAACTATTATGGTAAAAACACATGATAATCTTAATACTAAACACAATGACATATATCAAGATATTGAAGAGTCAAGGTGACTGTCTGTCACATTTAAACACGGGTTTTAAAAAATGACGATCTTTTCAATTCATTTTTTACTGTATATTAAAACTCAATGGGACTTTTACCATACAAATAATTGGTTTCAAGACTTACACGAACTGTGTTTTTTTTTAATCCATGTTTAAATGACACAGATTGAGTCACTTTGACTCTTCAATAGTTTGATATATGTCATTGTCAGATCAAAAATTAGATGTATGCCTTTTCAGGCGTTTGCTCTATTAACCAGCATTTCGTCTTAGGTCTGACACTACACTCGTCAGAGTGGGATGTGTCAGACCCTACACACTGATGCTGGGGTGTATGCAGGTGGACTTATCAGAAGCCCATTTATGAGGCACAGTCTGATAACTGCATACGGGAGATAAAACTCCACAATGAAATTAATGCCCGCCTAGCAATTCCAAATGGAAATTCTAAATTCCCATGGAGGGAATTAGATATTTTTCCACCAATAGAGCATATCAAAAATCAGATCAAAAATTAGATGTTTAGCTTTTTAGGCGTTTGCTCTATTAACTAGCATTTCGTCTTAGGTCTGACACTAGACTCGTCAGAGTGGGATGTGTCAGACCCTACCCACTGTTTTTACCATAATAGCTTAGGCTGAAGATGTCTCACGATAGAAGAGGAGAAACATCTCCCTTTTCTTAAAATAAAATAAAAAGAGAATATTGTATTGCAAAGGTGGAGTCACTCAATCAATTTGAACATATTTATTAATTTTTTTTTGCTAGGGGCTTTACGTCGCACCGATACAGATAGATCTTATGGCGACGATGGGATAGGAAAGGCCTAGGAGTTGGAAGGAAGCGGCCGTGGCCTTAATTAAGGTACAGCCCCAGCATTTGCCTGGTGTGAAAATGGGAAACCACGGCAAACCATCTTCAGGGCTGCCGATAGTGGGATTCGAACCTACTATCTCCCGGATGCAAGCTCACAGCCGCGTGCCTCTACGCGCACGGCCAACTCGCCCGGTATTTCTTATTAATAAATGCCATTTTACTAGAGAAACACACGAATGTACCTACGCAGACTATTTCGCTGTAGACGCAGCTCTTTGCTGTGGCATTGTGCATCAAAGTGCCGTTTATTTCCTTCTTGAGGTCTACGGCTAGGGCCGACAAATGGGGGCGCTATGTCTGTGATTTCTTAATATCTTCGTCCATCATGACCAGCGCGGGCAGTTCAAACGGAAAATTATTATTCATATTTATTTTCGAAAAATTGTTGACACAATTCAGGGATGGTAATGGAGAAAGTGTCATAATCTCTCACATACACGAATATGTCTCCATCTCTACTTAAAATTACAATATTTAAAAAAAAAGTGCAATTATAGTCCACAAAACGTATTTACATTTGCATAATATTCACAAGTCCTGTTCACCATTCAAGTACTATAATTCTACTCACACGCACATACCTGAATCTGAACATATACATCAGCAGGACGGGCTCATTCATACCCACTTACAGTCTCACTCACTCGGGATCACATAAACTTTCATCCGTCCTAACACGCATACTGAACATTCAAACAGTAGAAAATTATGTTGTATACAGAATGTTGTGTTATTTATATTCATTCTTATTACCTCTTCACAAAAATTTTCAGCAGGCACTTCTTTTATCTGTGGTAAAACTTCATTCCATAGCCGAGCACAACGAATAAAGAAGCCACTTTGATATGATGCTCTTCTCGCAAATGGAGGAAAAAGGGACGCACCTCGACCTCTATGAGCGAAACGGTAGTTCAGCTGTAAGCGATATAAAGGACTGATGTTTCCTGCGAGAGTTCTCAGAAAAGCAGTATATATTCAGAGGGGCAGTGACCTGGCTGAATATAAATGCCCGTGTTGAGCAATTAGTCGTCATGTTCGACGTTAAACTCCCTCTAGTTTCGTCACGTTATCTACTGTAGAGGGGTGCCAGAAGGAAGCCCGTACAACAGTATTAGCCGTACTAATTCCAAATAGGCCGTCTGAACTCAAATTGAGGTGAAAAGTATATGGTAAGTAACACAAAAATGATTTTCGTTGAAACAAAAATAGCATGATCTCTCGTGATGTTATCTTCTAGATAATATCAGTTTTTTCTTCAACACATTTGTCTAACCATTTCCAGATTCCAATCAATTTTGAAATTTCCTTTGGAAATCCTTTCAAAACTCGAGAAAAAATGTCCATGAGACAACCATTTACAAAACAAGTACACCGTCAGCACTAACCTGGCTCTGTACTTCAGTTCACTAGTCAACATAATTTTTCTAATGTACATAGGCCACAGGCTTTTGTCACCAATGAATTCTTGCATGTCGTGGTACAATTCGCGAAATGACATATTTCTTCTTTCTTTACATCACTACCGTGATCAGCAAGAATCGAAAATGAATTTCAGCTTCAATAAATAATAACACCAAGCAATATCAAGCAAAAACATAGCAAAGCGAAGCAAAGAAATTAAGTGAGCAAAGACTTCACACACAAAAGTGTTACATAAACAGAAGGCATACTGAAGCGCTGTGGTGTAGTAAAATTCATAGTCGTAATGTATGGAAGTATGTGTGTATATATTTCTCTAGTAATAATGGTATATTTTAATTCAGCGCTAGCTTTACGGTTTATTGCGTGAAAACAACTATTATTCTCCATTTCAGACAAAAAATATAACGTAATTCCATGGATAGGATTCGGTCACGTAATCAGCTCGTCGTTTATTTCTGTATCTTTATTTTTTAATTCATGATTTAAAAGATCTAGGTATGGGAGTGAGGAAGGGAGAGAGAGGAAAATACATTATCTATTAAACTCGTCCCTCCTGTGGCAGACGCATTACGCTGAACGCGAGAACAAGGGCATATACAGTAGGTCGAAGTGCACGCCCTCTCGTGTTCCGTTGTTATTCACACAACCCTCTTCTCGTTGGCAACAGAAACCGCTTTAAATCCCAAGATACAGCTTGTGAGAAGAAGCGTGTAATATACATATGCTGTACATTCTTACCAGGAGACTCTCAGACGTTCTGCTCGCCTCTCTTATTGGCAGCTCGTGTATTACTGCAACAGCAGATGCAGTGCATTGTCGCTAATACGAACTTATGGGGAGTGTTCGGATTGATAGGTTTTCGTATTATCAGAATATTCTTATGAAATCCAGCATTGCACCGCAGCCACGAATGTTGTCTTGAAATTAGTGACTAATATGTGTGGAGCGTTGTGTTTTATTCATTTCTGTGTAAACTAATACTATGAAATCCGTTTAACAATGTTACATTGTTTTCCTTCGATCTCGGTCTCAAAATATTATCATAATACGGAGTGGAATATCTGTCAACTGATTTCATACATTAATAATAAAAAAAGTACAAATAATATTCGTTCCGAAACGCCTTTTATGTTGTATTACGACTTTGGTAATTACGACTTTAAAAATGTTAAGAGTTCGAATAGACTGACGCATCGGATAATCGGGATAGGGATTGTATAAAATGTTATTGGCTTTACGTACCAATAACTACGGTCTTGTCCCGCGGGAGTTCTTTTACGTGGCAGTGAATCTACCAACACGGGGCTGACGTATTTGAACACCTTCAAATACCGTCTAAGCCAGGATGGAAACTGCCGACTTGGGCCCTGACAGCCAGTGCCTTAACTGCCTTAGCCACTCAGCCCCATGGGCTTGGATTAGCGGGACTCCATCATATTGGGTGTAACGAAATGGCGAAGTAAAGAGGAAGATATATCTAAACTAGAGGACCTGCGCTGATTCATAGCATTCTTAATGAATAGCTCAAATAACGTGTCTAGATATGAAATTGCTCCATGCGTTGCCCAGGTTCTTTCTTGAATGTATATTTTTTAGGATTTATATTACCTGTTAATTTTGCGTCAAGTGATTTTTTGTAGATTTCTTGTTTTTGTAACTTTGACCAACTATCTTGTCATTTAGAGTAATTGTTGTGTGTTTAATTCTTCTTCTTCTTAATCTGTTTACGCTCCAGGGTTGGTTTTTCCCTCGGACTGAGCGAGGGATCACACCTCTACCGCCTCAAGGTAGGGGGATACAACTGGGGAGAATGAGCAGTACATCGCCCAGGCGGCCTCGCCTGCTATGCTGAACAGGGGCCTTGTGAGTGGATGGGAAGGTTGGAAGGGATAGAAAAGGAAGTGTCCATGGCCTTAAGTTAGGTACCATCGCGGCATTTGCCTGGAGGAGAAGTGGGAAACCATGGAAAAAACCACTTCCAGGATGGCTGAGGTGGGAATCGAACCCACCTCTACTCAGTTAACCTCCCGAGGCTGAGTGGACCCCGTTCCAGCCCTCGTACCACTTTTCAAACTTCGTGGTAGAGCCGGGAATCGAACCCGGACGTCCGGGGATGGCAGCTAATCATACTAACCATTACACCAGAGAGGCGGACTAAGAATAAGAATAATGAGAATAATAAGAATAAGAATAAGATTATATTACTTATTATATTCATCCAGTTTCTATCATTTTAACTAATATTATATTTATAATTATTTTACATTCATTCATTCATTTTTTATTATCTATATCTTAATAGCTTTGGCAAATCTGACCGACCAACTACTGGACCGATTTGCTACATTTCTGTTTTATTGTCTCCGAAATTACCTGCCTGTGAATCATGAGACATTGATAGGTCAGTACTTTCAGTAATCATAAAATCATATCATTAAATGAGGCCTCCAGCAATTGCAGGCGAAGGTTTATCCTACCCCGCAATACGTTTCGTACTTCGCACGTTGCTAAGCGACTAATACTTCCATTAATATTCTGATATATGTGATTTCTGATGTGGAAGTTTAAGTTCTTACTAGCGCTGCTGACTCGTAGTTGTGTCCATCGTGCGAATTAATAAAACTGTTCTATCTGCGATAATTTCGTTAAAGGTACGAAAGGTTTTCGTATTCATTGGTCTTACAATAATCCTGATAAGCCTATGAAAGGAGATGGTATGATAATGACATCACGGGATTCTTTCTATGAGAAACCGGCTTAATGTAAGAATAACATACATATGCTACGTCGTATTCCAAAGGATACTACTAATCAAAATTCATATTGTAGAATATTTTATTGATAGTGTCTACTCTACAGTTCATTTTTGGAAGGTGTGGTCTGCGGGTTAGAATTCATCCACGGTAACCTCTGCTTGTCGTAAAAGGCGACTAAAAGGGGACCGAATATCTCCCGGTATAAGAAGATCCCCTACACCAGATGCCAACAGTCTCCTTGAGAGTGGATGAGCGGGTGTAGGTCTGGGCACTCTATTGTCCAAGGGTAAAGAAACTGCCCCTAAAGGCGGAGGAACCAAGTGTGGTTAACGGCAGTAGAATGCAGAAGGCAACGGGAAACCACTGCATTAAAGGTCCAGGACATCCCTATAAATTCACATAATATGGCTCGGAAATTAGTATCCGGAGTTTCTATTCCCCCTGTCTGATCCCCAGGGGGGAATGCTGCGAATATAGTTGTGAACGATTGTGTACTTGACAGTGCTAGGAAAATCAAAATCTATGACAATAAATTACGAGTTGCTACTTGGAATGTATGCAGTTTGTATATGAGTGGACAACTAACAAATGTGGAAGCAGAAAGATGAAGATTGAAAGTAGACATCCTTGGATTGAGTGAGGTAAGATGGACAGGATCAGGAATTCAGAACACGACGGAAGGATATATGTACTTCTCGGGAGGAACCGACACCAATCACAGATGGAGTTGCTGTGCTTATTTCATCAATGATCGCAAATTCAGTTCTAGATTTTGTACCACTTAGTGATAGAGTAATGTTGCTGAGGTTACAAACATCACACCGGATCATGAACGTTATTCAGGTCCATGCGCCAACTGCCGATAAAGATGATGATGAAGTAGAAGCATTCTATGACGCCTTAAAGGAAGCTATGAAAATAACTAAGAATGGAGAAATAACATTGGTCGTGGGTGATTTCAACTCAAAAGTAGGGGCTGGCATTCAAGGCAATACTGTAGGCAGCCATGGTTTTGGTGAACGTAACATAAGAGGAGACAGACTTGTTCAGTTCTGTATGGAGCACAATCTATTTGTCTCTAACACATTCTTCAAACTTCCTCCTCGGCGGCTTTACACATCGATATCACCCGCCGATAACGACGAAAAGATCATAAGAAATCAAATTGATTTCATTTTGGTAAAACAACAACTCAAGAAATATGTGACATCCGTTAAGACGTATCCCGGTGCTGATGTAAATAGTGACCACAATCCAGTTGTAATGGACCTTAAAATGGTACGTTTCAGAAAAATTAAAAGAAATGTTAAAGTATCCAAGCATATAGATATTAAGAAACTATTGGATCCCAAAGTAAGAACTAATGTTGGAACTGCACTGGAAAAGAAGATGGAATTAATAAGATACACTGAATCATCAGAGGTAGAATACACATGGAACGCCATTAAAGATAGTGTGATTGAAATCCAGGAAAATGAAATTGGACAATGCAACAACATCAAAAGACAGAGCTGGATGACAGATGAAATTCTAGAATTTATGAATGAAAGGAGAAAGCACAAAAATACAGATCACATTCAATACAAAATTCTAAACAAAGCTGTACGCAGAAAGTGCAGGGAAGCCCGAGAATTATGGATGAGAGACAGATGTAAAGAAATTGAGATCCTTCAAGAGAAGCACGACTATTTTAACTTGCATAAGAAAGTGAAAGAACTTGCTGGTTTGAAACGGAGACGATATGGTCAAATTTTGAGAGATGCCAATAATGAAATCATCTTGGGTGTGGAAGAGAAACTCAAAGGATGGAAGGAATATATAGAAAATCTCTTCAAAGATGACAGAAATGATCCTCCTTCACCTGACGAGAGAATAAATTAAAATAGTCCTGAAATAACAAAAAGTGAAGTTGTACATGCCGTAAAACTTCAAAAGAATGGTAAAGCAACTGGACCTGACGGTGTGTACGCTGAAGTTCTCAAAGTAATAACAGAACAGGAATCTACCGGCCTCAATATCTTAACATCATTATTCAATCAAATATATGTATCAGGAGAAATACCATCAGACAGGCTGAAATCAACCTTCATACCACTACCGAAGAAGCCTAACTCGTCTCAGTGCGATGATTATCGTATGATAAGTTTGATGTCTCACGTGCTCAAAATATTCTTGCGAATCATTCACACGAGAATATACAAAAAATGCGAATCCCACATGGATCAGAATCAGTTCGGTTTGCGAAATGGCGTTGGTACACGTGAGGCACTCTTCTCGTTAAATGTGTTGTTACAGAGGTGCAGAGATATGAATGTTGGTGTCTATGCATGTTTTATGGACTATAAAAAAGCTTTTGATTGTGTCAGGCACAATGAGCTGATAGAGATTCTGAGATCAACAGGTATTGACTCCGGTGACTTACGTATAATCAGTAACCTGTACTGGAATCAGTTTGCAAATGGCAAAACTGATCAAGGAACTTCATAAACTGCTTCGATCAGGAAGGGCGTCCGCCAGGGTTGTGTACTGTCACCTCTGTTGTTTAACATTTAGTCAGAGGCAATCTTTAAAGAAACATTGGAAGACTATGGTGGGATCAAAATTAACGGGAAAATCATCAACAACATCAGATGTGCAGATGATACTGTTGTCATAGCTGATGACATGCCTGGCCTTCAGTGCATGATAAACTCCTTAGTTCAGCACAGTGAAGAGTTTGGATTATATGTTAACGCGTCAAAGACGAAACTGATGGTGTTCTCTAAGAAGACAATTCGGACTAATCTCATAATAAAAGATAAAATAGTTGAGCAAGTGTCTTCTCTCAAATATCTGGGTACCATCTTGGATGACCAATGTAACTCCAAAGGGGAGATAATATCTAGAATTGAGCAGGCCAGGAAACAATTCATTATCATGAAGAAATTCTTTGAGGTCAGATCTCAGTCTCCAACTACGAATTCGTATGATCCGCTGCTATATATTTTCTGTTCTTCTATATGAATGTGAAAGCTGGACTCTGGATCCAATCATAGAAAAACGTATTGATGCTTTCGAAATGTTCCTGTATCGCCGTCTCTTGCGGATATCCTGGGTAATGAAAATCTCAAATGCCGAGTTCCTTCGTCGGATGAAAAAGCAAAAAGAACTACTGCTCACCATAAAACAGAAGAAAACGCAATATCTAGGACATATCATGACAGGTGAGAGGTATCAGTTATTGCAGCTAATTATCGAAGGGAAGAAACAGGGGAAGAGATCTGTTGGGAGAAGAAGAAATTCATGGCTGAAAGATCTTCGAAGCTGGCACTGCTATACTTCAGAAATGGCATTTCATTCTGCGCTGTCAAGATCAGAGCTAGTTACGTGGATCGCCAACCTCCGCTCGGAGACGGTGTCTTAAGAAGAAGATGTGATTTCCATCCTTAGTAACGTCACTGCATGCGGGCATGTTTGATTAATACCTCTCAAGCCAGAGAGTATACACTTCCTCTGATCACTGAAGAATTCTATTCTCTGCTCGATACTCTTTGATTTTCTAACCTTTTTCAGTTTCCAAATATTTTTAAGAGACGGCAGAGCGCTCCTAATAACTCACATGCTGCTAAGAATAGAAAGTCTACGTACAATCAGATATCATCATGACATACGCCTTAGACATTATCTTGGAGCGCCTGTCGAAGGATAACCTAGCTACATCAGGAGTGAAGGTCATGTGTCTTGGAAAAGTTCTCTGTCCGGCAAAACACCCTCCTTTGAGACTAACGTATGCGCTCACAAGACAACCGTCCTAAATAGCAGAACTGTGATTAAAAATGCCAATGCCTTTTACGACACAATATCAAGCTTTACATCAAGAACTGCAGGATAAAAGAAGCTAATATGTGGATTGATTTGCGCCTAATGGATGGCATGATTGCGTCGGAATGGATAATTCTGACTACGAACTGCGGTATATCATAACTCGCTTCTTATTAAATGTTCATAGAATCATTGAAAAGCTCAGACAAAACAATATGACTAGGACAGGCATATCATGCCGAGTTATCTGACCAATTTATAACGAATGCTTCAGAGCAGCATGGGTACTCTAGTTGTTATTATTATTATTATTATTATTATTATTATTATTATTATTATTATTATTATTATTATTATTGCAACAAGTGACGTGTCTGCACGTGATAATGCGCTACGGATTTGGAGTCAATGTCTGCGTTCGGAAGAGGAGTGGGTTCGAACCTCACCGTCGGCTGCCTTGAGAATGGTTTTAGGTAAATGCCTGAATAGTTCTTATTCATAGTCCACAACCGATTCTTTACGTTAGCTGCTAAACTGAGAATTGGGACAGGAAGGGCATCCGTCCGTAAAATATTGCCATAAAATTTCATTTCACCTCTTCTCCCAACCAGTAGCAGGAAATGGGACTAAGGAATAATAATAATTATTATTATTATTATTATTATTATAACACATAATAATATTAAGGCGACACTCCAGAGATAAAATTATATTTTTACCTAAGGCATGGACTTTCACGAAACTCCACGAAAAGAAGAGATATCACGAACATTTCTTTCATATAAAATTAATAGATTTTCCAAAAATAATTTTTGTTTTCAAATTTTTTATTCATTTTTTCGTTCGTTCGTAATCGGTTTACCCTCCAGGGTCGATTTTTCCCTCGGACTAAGCGAGGGATCCCACCTCTACCGCCTCAAGGGCAGTGTCCTGGAGATTCAGACTTTGGGTCGGGATACAACTGGGGAGAATGACCAGTACCTCGCCCAGGCGGCCTCACCTGCTATGATGAGCAGGGGCCATGTGGAGGGATGGGAAGATTGGATGGGACAGGCAAGGAAGAGGGAAGGAAGCGGCCGTGGCCTTAAGTTAGGTACCATCCCGGCATTTGCCTGGAGGAGAAGTGGGAAACCACGGAAAACCACTTCCAGGATGGCTGAGGTGGGAATCGAACCCACCTCTACTCAGTTGACCTCCCGAGGCTGAGTGGACCCCGTTCCAGCCTTCGTACCACTTTTCAAATTTCATGGCAGAGCCGGGAATCGAACCCGGACCTCCGGGGGTGGCAGCTAATCATGCTAACCACTACACCACAGAGGCGGCTATTCATTTTTTCAAGAAATTTAATTAACATATTAATGCAAACTCGTAATTATATAGACAATACTTTTTTTTAAAGCACTAAGAATCGATTTTCCTGTACATAATTTACGAATAAGGAGATATATCGTACTAAAGTTTGTGTAACTTTTACGTTCAAAAATTTTGGACTTAAAATCCCTACTACCTGATAAAATTCTGCAATCAAAAATTCCATACTCACATTCCTTAATATAGCTGTGATTCGTATACCTCACAAATTTTGTTACATTTGGCTGAATATTATGGGAGAAAAATGAGATTTAAATGTAAAATTACAAGTGGAAAACAAAGCATTATTACAGTGATAAATTGTATAAATTCAGCAGAATAACTTTGTGGAAAGAGAAAAGAAACCCAATCCTTTCCATTTTAGTCATAAAAAACTTCATCCAAATGACAAAAATATCGATTCTTCTCTCCGGAGTGTAGTCTTAATTATTTAGAATGG
This sequence comes from Anabrus simplex, assembly GCF_040414725.1. Lineage (NCBI taxonomy): Eukaryota > Metazoa > Arthropoda > Insecta > Orthoptera > Tettigoniidae > Anabrus > Anabrus simplex. The sequence continues at coordinate 33,767,267 of NC_090278.1, forward strand.
AAGACAGGCGGCCAACTAAGACAACTTTTACCATAATCGACAGTAGACCTATCATATGTGATAAGTGGTTCAGGGAGGTCAGGAATGGTCTGAAAAAAGTTGGACTAAATCGTGAAGACATTGTTAACAGAACCAAGCACCGACACCAGATCAATAACTTCAAGGGCTTCCGTGAAGAAGAACATCAGAACAACGGGTGGACAGCTGAAAGGAGACAGACAAAGAGAGGGAATACAACGATACTGCGCTGCAACGAAGGCTTCTAGAAATGTGTATATGTCGCTTATTAGTGGTCTAATGTCCGCCTCTATGGTATAGTGGTTAGTGTGATTAGCTGCCACCCCCGGAGGCCCGGGTTCCATTCCCGGCTCTGCCACGAAATTTATAAAAATTGGTATGAAGGCTGGAACGGGGTCCACTCAGCCTCGGGAGGTCAACTGAGTGGAGGTGGGTTCGATTCATACCTCAGCCATCCTGGTAGTGTTTTTTCGCGGTTTCCCACTTCTCCTCCAGGCAAATGCCGGGATGGTACCTAACTTAAGGCCACGACTGCTTCCTAACCTCTTCCTTGTCTATCCCCTCCAACCTTCCCATCCCCACCGCAAGGCCTCTGTTCAGCATAGCAGGTGAGGCAGCCTGGGCGAGGTACTGGTCATCCTCCCCAGTTGTATCCTCGACACAGTGTCTGAAGCTCCAGGACACTGCTCTTGATGCGGTAGTTATGGGATCGGCTGAGTCGGAGGGAAAAACCGACCCTCGAAGGTAAAGAGATTAATAATAATAATAATAATAATAATAATAATAATAATAATAATAATAATAATAATCGTATGACCTGAGCTACCGTGTTCAGGCATTTTAATTTGACGCCAATGTAGGCTGCCTGGCCGTGAATTTCGCCGTTCCGAACTACTCCAACAGATGGCAGAGTAAATCATTATTTACTGGGCTTACCTTTAAATAATTTTGTCGGGTAAACCCCAAATTTGTCACCAGAGATGCCGACATCGTACGACATGGAGTGTTAGCTACACAGTTTTTCTTTCCACTTTAATAAAATCTGACTATGCCAGATTTGAACCCGTGAACTTTGGATCGAGAAGCCGACACTCTACCGCTGATCCACAGAGGGAACTAATTTATAGTAGACTGTCGATTGAAACTATTTGAACCGCAAGGCTTGAGGTTTTGCGGGACATTTAATTTGAGATTCTTGTGCGATACCACTCCGGTGGTTTCTTGTAGCCCAATGCAACCAAGACTGCATTGTATTCTCACCGCAGTTCCTCATTTATATAGTGGGGTCTTATGTACTAACATCCAGACTGGAATAATATTTAACCCATTCAATATGTTCATGAGCACGTATCATCCTTCTGCATACGAGATTTTAATATTGACTTATTTATTTCTTGTCAGTCTCAATATATAAATGGTTAGCATGCTGGTCTTTGGTCCGAGGGATTCCAGTGTTCGATGCCCGGCCGAGTGAGGGATTTAAAATGGAAAATATCCTTCGAAACACCAGAGAAAACCCACCTGATGACTCTCAGGCAAGACATCCGGTATAATGAATGTGTGTGTTGCTTGGGTCAACAGTTCATAGACTGGTTTGATACACCCTTCCCTGCCACCCTATCCTGTGCTAACCTTTCCATTTCTACGTAACTACTACATCCTACACCTGTTCTCATTCGCCTGTCATATTCATACCTTGGTCTAACCCTACCTTTTTTTACCACCTACACTTCCTTCAAAAAACCATCTGAACAAGTCCTGCGTGTCTTAAGATATCTCATTTCTTTCAATCACTTCTCGTCAAATTTAACAAAGCGATTTCCTCCCACCAATTCGATTCAGTATCTCTTCATTGGTGATTCCATATATCCATCTCACCTTCAGCATTCTTCTCAAACACCACATTTCGAAAGATTCTATTCACTTTCGTTCTGAGCTAGTTATCGCCCATATTTCACTTCCATTCAATCCACACTCTAGACGCAAGTCTTCAAAAACATCTTTCTAATTCGTACATAAATGTTCGTAGTGAGCAAATTTATTTTCTTAGAAAGGCCAGCCTGCATTTTATATCTCCTTACTTCTGGCATTGTACTTATTTTACTACCCAGTAACAATATTCATATACTTCCATTAAGACTTCGTTTCCTAATTAACTGTATCACCTAACTTCATTCCACTGCACTCATGTACTTTTGTTCTGGACTTGTTTCTTTTCATCTTCTACTTCTTATCCAAGACTTTGTCCATACCATTCAGCAGCTTCTCAGCTGCCTCTGTGGATCCGTGGTAGAGTGTCGGCCTCCGGATCCCAAAATAGTGGGTTCAAACCCGGCAGAGGTAGTCGGATTTCTGAAGGGCGGAAAAAAGTCCATTCGACACTCCATGTCGTACGATGTCGGTATGTAAAAGATCTCTGGTGATACATTTTGTATTTACCCGACAAAATTAATTCAATCTCAGCCATAGACGCTCAAGAGCACGGCCGACTTGATGCGTCGCTCTAACTAGCTCCTTACCGGCCTTGACAATCGGGTCCACGCACTGTAATCGGAGTGGTTACACAGCTCGACACGTGGCGCTGGCGGCCGACCTATTTGCGGTAGAAATGCATACTTCTTTATGGAAAATATATTGACTTTTGTTGCCGATTTATCGTAATTTAGAGCTATGGAGAATGTTACATGGGTTAATACTGTTAACATGATTAATCTTAAAGGTTACACTCGTTGATATTTGCCAAAATGATGTCGTGAAATGAAACTGCGGGGAGATGACTTAGTCCAGCTGACGTTCTGATATTGACTCTGATTGCCGATGTATCTTAATTTAGGGAATAAAATAGTATGTTACATTGACTAATATTGTTAAAATTATTAATCCTAAAGGCTACGTTCATTGATACGTGCCAAAACAACGTCGTGAACTGCGGAGGATGGAGTAGTCCAACTGACGTTCCTTAATTGTGAGGAATAATAGTAATCGTTTTTATTATCATGGCATTTAGATACATAGCAGAACATCATCTGATGTTAATATTGAGATTAAGAGTCATTGTTCAATTAGAGTTTTAAAATTCTTCAAGCGCTGCTCTCAGGAAGGGGGCTGGACAAAACATAAGAGTCTTACTTTTTCCATGTTCATTGTATGCAGAACATAAATATTTTGACTAAAAAATGTTTAAATGTTAATTTTAATATATATAGTTTCAGATTACATTTCATTCACACCTTTCACTAGAATATTGTCCGACTCGTTGGCTGAATGGTCAGCGTACTGGCCTTCGGTTCAGAGGGTCCCGGGTTCGATTCCCGGCCGGGTCGGGGAATTTAACCTTAATTGGTTAATTCAAGTGGCCCGGGGGCTGGGTGTTTGTGCTGTCCCCTACATCCCTGCAACTCACACACCACACATAACACTATCCTCCACCACAATAACACGCAGTTACCTACAAATAGCAGATGCCGCCCACCCTCATCGGAGGGTCTGCCTTACAAGGGCTGCACTCGGCTAGAAATAGCCACACGAAATTAAATTAAAAACTAGAATATTAAATACCGGGCAAGCTGGCTATGCTAAATTCAGAAAATAAATTTTACTTGAAATGCAGTAGGGTGGAAGAAGTTGGCCGCGCGGCGTGCAGCTGTGAGCGGTGAGCTTGCATCCGGGAGATAGTGGGTTCGAACCCCACTGTCGGCAGCTCTGGAGATGGTTTTTCTATGGTTTCCCATTTTCACATCAGGCTGTACCTCAATTAAGGCCACGGCCGATTCCTTCCCACTGCTAGCCCTTTCCTATTCCACCGGAGTCATAAGACCTATCTGTGTCGGTGCGACGTCAAACAAATAGCGAAAGAAGCAGAAGAATTTTAAATAAAAATTCAGTGAGAGAAAAGTATTTTGAGTAAATAAATTGTAAACTGTTCTCTGCTCGATGATGATGATGGTGCTTGTTGTATAGAGGGGCCTAACATCTAAGTCATCGACCCCATTGCTCAGATAACAGCACTTCATACGTTGGCCTTACCGTCATAGCAGTAGTGATTTTTACTTGTCAATGTTTAAATGTTAAAGTTCAGATTATCTTGAACAAAAATGTGTTGTGTTGCTGTCATATGGCAAATACGACGCCGCCTAAAGGATTATTCTATGAAAGAAAATGAATGGGTAAAAATACCTGATTAGCGTGATTAGCGGCCACTCACGGAGGCCCGGGTTCGATTCCTGACCCTGCCGCGAAATTTCAAAAGTGGTACGAAGGCTGGAACGGGGTCCACTCAGCCTTGGGAGATCAACTGTGTAGAGGGGGGTATCGATTCCCACCTCAGACATCCTCGGAGTGGTTTTCCATAGTTTCCCACTTCTCCTCCAAGCAAATGCCGGGATGGTAACTAACTTAAGACCACGGCTGCTTCCTTCCCTCTTCCTTGGCTATGCCTTCCAATCTTCCCATCCCCAACACAAGGCCCCTGTTCAGCATAGAAGTTGCGGTCGCCTGGGCGAAGTACTGGTCATCCTTCCCAGTTGTATCCCCCGACCCGCAGTCTCACACTCCAGGATATTACCCTTGAGGTGGTAGAGGTGGGATCCCTCACTGAGTCCGAGAGAAAAGCCAACGCTGGAGGGGTAAACAGCGTAAGAAAAAAGAAAGAACGAAGGTAAATACCCGACATAGAAACGGAAAACTAAGACGAGAGTGTTACCTGCTTTTAGCCACTCCGTAGTTTTGTCCTGGTCTACAGAGAATTCGTGAAATGATAGTGTCCCTTTGCTTTCTTTTCCTGTTCGGAATACAAAAAAGGCACACAGCAATATATATTCGAATATTTCCTAACACAGTTAAAGAAAAGCAAATCAACACACCATTAAGAAACGAATTAGCACATAAATTGAAATCCTTGTTCAGGACGAAGTTACAGCAAGAAATCACTTTGTTCTGGTTTCCATAAAATTTCTGCTCGAAGTGCGAAAAGGTGCACAAGAATGTCTCAAATTCCAAGATTTGTAAACAAAATTTAAAAAATATAATCACCACACTACACAATAAAATATAAACTCACTAGCGCATAACTATCAGATCTCATTATCAAGCCAACAAGCACCTCATTGCGAACACATTGCCAACATTTAGGACAGCAAAACCAAAAAATAAAACTGGAAATGCGGCAATTTGCGGTATACAGCTTTCTGTCAGTGGGTAGTAGGCCAGCGCTCCAGCGGCATTATGGTGAAACTTTCCAATTACAGCTTTATGCTGGGCTTCACAAGCGATTGTCAAGGCCGGTATAAGGAGCGCAGCGAGGTATCCAGTCGGCCGTGCTCAAGAGATATCCGGTTTACTCTAGGTCCGCTAGATGGCAGACAGAGTAAACCGGAACGTCGAAATTGACGAGCAGACAGCCAGATGGCGTCAAATCGAAATGTCTGCAAACGGTAGCTGAGGCCATACGATTATTATTATTTTAGCAGCTTCTCGAGATCTTCTGCATTCTCAGAAAAAATAACAATATCATCGGTGAATTTCCTCTCATTGGATTCCAATTTCCTTTACTGCTTGTTTTATACAAACATTGAAAAGGAGGTGGAACAGACAGCAGCTTTGCTTCACTCCTTTCTGAACTGCTGCTTCTTTTTGAAAGACCTCAATTCTTATCACTCCAGACTTATTTTTATATAGATTGTAGATATTCTCCGTTCTCAGTATGTGATCCCGATTAATATGTATCCTATATAATACTCCTTCAGAAATAAATTAACAAAAGCTTTCAACAGTAATGACTAGTTTGCCTTAAATGAAAGTACGATGTAGCCATTTAGAACAAGCAAATCGTCTTCAAACGTCGTAATGTACCATTCCCTTCACTCGCTCCCAATCACTCGGCAAACTTCTACTAGCAATAAATATTAACGCAATATGCTGTGCTATTCCCTTCCATTGTACTGAGCTGTTACCCGAGGCGCGCCACTGTGTTGAAGCAGAACTTCACTCCATATATCGATCAATGCGTGCGACCATCTCGACCACACACACAAGGGGTCTAATAACGGGACGGTCAGTCTGCCAAGGCATCAAAAGGCTGATGATGGGATGAATTTTATTTCTCGATCGAGTGGCGCTTCAGGGGATTATAACTTCGAGTCCCCATCAACAAAGGTGACCCGAGCAATGATAAAAGGAAGTATTGCATTCACTTACATTCTCCACCTCGTTAGCAAACTGACGTGGCTATTGATTCCAAAAATGGCTTTCACGGCCGCAATTGGTCTACCACTTGCTAAGCAGAGTCTTGGAGGGGCGCACCGATCCAATTGATGAGCCCTAATGGCACGTCTGAGCGAAACTCTGCAAACGCACACGACCTAACTACCCAAAAGCTGATTATTTTCCCGAGATTTTAAGTGGCTATTGATGTCATGATCAAGTTTTACATTTGATCCTAATCCCTTAGATTTGAGGTTTCATAAATGCGTCCTCTTCAGTGAGAAGATGGAAACGATGTCACTTAGCAATTGCTCCTCTGACTCTGTAACTACAAATCATGGACGATGCAGGGATGCCTTTTATAAGTGGAAATTTATTTCATCACCAGAGTGCGACTGTGGTGCCTCTCGGCAGACGATCCCCCATATTGTAAGTGAATGTACACGACGTTCCTACACAGGTAGCCAAAGTGAGTTTTTGGAACCAAGAGAGGAAGCTATACAGTGGATCACCCAACTGGATATTCTGCTATAAAACATGTTTCTTGTCTGTGTATATTTGTAAATATTATATACTTGTATATATGTATCTAACTTGTTGCCATACACCAATAATAATAATAATTCTTTACTCTTATTTCTTTCATTTTTCATTAATACCAATCGATTTGTCTACGTGGTATGGGTGAGCTTGCATTCGGATGATAGCGGTTTCGAACCCCACTGTCGACAGTCCCTAAGGTTGGTTTTCCGCGGTTTTCTATTTTAACACTGTCCGACTCGTTGGCCGAATGGTCAGCGTACTGGCCTTCGGTTCAGAGGGTCCCGGGTTCGATTCCCGGCCGGGTCGGGGATTTTAACCTTAATTGGTTAATTCCAATGGTCCGGGGGCTGGGTGTTTGTGCTGTCCCCAACATCCCTGCAACTCACACACCACACATAACACTATCCTCCACCACAATAACACGCAGTTACCTACAAATGGCAGATGCCGCCCACCCTCATCGGAGGGTCTGCCTTACAAGGGCTGCACTCGGCTAGAAATAGCCACACGAAATTATTAAATTATTATTTTAACACTAAGCAAATGAGGAAATGATCGGCGTCTTAACTAAGTTACAGCTCCGATATTTGATTTGTGTGGAAGTGGGAAATTATGGGAAACCATTTTAGGTCTGCCAACAGTGGGATTCGAACCCACCACCCGCCGAATGCAAGCTCACAGTTCTGTGAGCCAAACCGCGTAGCGAACTCGTTCACTATTCTTTAAAACGCCCTAATCACACTGAATACTATTGCCGAGTAACCACACTGAGTGCTTTAAATGTGAAATTATGAGCATGATGTGTGTCATGACGTTTAGCAATATAGTGACAGTGATTTGAAAACCGACATTCCTCCGCTTACATCTGGGAAGAGTTCAAATAACACTCCTTTTAAATCAATACATTCTTTTTGGGCAGGTAGAAACATTTTTCACGGGAGAATCTACTTCCCATCGATCATAAGAATGCCCGATATTTCATTTTAGTACCAGTTATCTGAGATTACATTCTCCCCACCAGTCGGTTATAGTCGCCTCGCCTTTAACTCATTTTCCACATTACCTCTAATACACTGGATTGTTTGGATAGAAACTTTGATTCGGCTGTGTTAGGGAGAGCAGTTAACAGAACATTAAGATATCTCGGCGCTGTTCCATTATCAAAGCATTTGGCTTATATCCAGAAAGTTCTGCTATGCTGATGACTTGTCCTGGATACACAATGCAACACATTTTGACTAAGGACTTATCCATCCTGGTAGAATATTTCAGGAAATAGAGTCTCAGACCCAGTACAGCCAAGACGGAGGTTTCTTGCTTCCACGTGAGTTACCGGCTTTCTAACTTAAAACTAAATATTAATTTTCACAATCGAGTACGTAATCACAATAGGTGTCCAACATATCTCGGTGTTACCTTGGACCGGACCTTACCATTCCTTTGAACTTGTCGAAGAAATTAAAAACCCGAAACCATCCATGATGTGTACTACTTAGGGATCTACTGCAAACATCCTGCGCTCTTGAGCCTTAGCACTGGTTTTCTCTACTGCCGACTACTGTGCTCCAATGTGGCTTAATAGCCCGTATACGAAGTATATTGACACACAATTGAATACCAACATGCATCTTATATCTGACACCATCAGAACAAGTCCTGTCTATTGGCTCCCACTGTTGTCTGGAATATTGCCACCTGACTTACGAAGATCCAGTGCTCTTGATAGAGACTGCAACAAGATCTGGAAGAATCCTCTGCTACCTGTTCTAGTATCCAAAGACTGAAATCATGATTTCCACACCTCTGTGATGCTGCTTTGAAGACGTCCACCAACTTGGGCCGTATCAAATGCTCTTTTGCTCCTTCACTCTAGTTGTGCTATTATTATATTTCCTAGAGGCTATACCATACGTTTGTTGTTTCAATATTGTAACTTTCTTGGACTTGATAATTATTTCTTCCCTAACCTGACAGATGGCGCCACCATGCCACTTTGATATTCCAAGAGATTTCTTTCTTCCCTACATTTTTGCTCTTATCATCTCTTTGAAAAGGAGAGGGACTTTTGAACAAAAAGATGGCGAGACGGTCTTGGGAAATGTGTATCATGCGGTACAAATGGTTTTTGAAAGAGATGCACACCTTGCCTTCCTTAATTCTCTGTCTTGACTTTATGTTTTGATCACTTAATATGTACGGAATATCACCCTAAGTATTTGTTATTTTTCCTTTTTCTTTGGCTGGTTTAATATCTCCGTGTAGGGATGGCAGTTTCTAAAAAAATACCGATATATCGATATTTCGATATATTGAAAACTTATTTTCGATAATCGATATTTATTGCACATAATATATCGGTATATTCAAGCGATATCGATATATCGTAACCCCAGAGTAACTACAATATCATCACCAGATCTCAATGCATATATATCAATATTGGTTTATTCTGCCTGTGCACGCGACTGGTTGGTTGAGTTTATCTTGCTACTGGAATTCGCGGTTTAATTATCCATGGAAATTATCCATCAACGGCTGCTAAGTTCAGATGACCACTAGCCTGCACGGTTGCTAGGGTTATACTTCCATAACACAAATTTTCATTCACCCGCAGCCACAAGACAGCAGTCGAGGCATAGATCCTGAATAAATAGCTTTTTTAGAGTGAAAGAAGTAGTGTCAGTAATGCTTGATGTTCATATAAACCTCGTAAATTAGTAGAAATGGCTGAAAATTGTTAAGAATATGATGCAGCATCTACCGTGCAAGTATTTATGGTTTTATCATTGCATTGATAGGATAAACAAGGAAGAGGAAAGGAAGCGGCCGTGGCCTTAAGTTAGGTACCATTCCGGCATTCGACTGGAGGAGAAGTGGGAAACCACGGAAAACCACTTCGAGGATGACTGAGGTGGGAATCGAACCCACATCTACTCATTTGACCTCCCGAGGCTGAGTGGACCCCGTTCCAGCCCTCGTACCACTTTTGAAATTTCGTGGCAGAGCCGGGAATCGAACCCGGGCCTCCGGGGGTGGCAGCTAACCACACTAACCACTACACTACAGAGGTCTTACCACGCTTACGTCTCTTGGTTAACTGTTTTGTTGAAACATTCAAATTTACGTGCAAACCAGATTCAGAATGACATAAAATCAAATGAAATTTTCCAATCATTTAGTAATACATAGAAGCAGATTCGAACAAATCAAAACATTGTTGATGGCTTCAAGCATGCTGCACATTTTAACGGACTTAAATTCTTAGCTGCCGCCTTACCTTATAAAGTAAGGAATCAATCAAATTCGGAATTATATACAAACAAATTAAAATTTTTAATCATTCAGTATTATGTACAGATAGATACAAACAAATTAAATATTTCTTGATGGCTTCAAACAAGTTGCATATTGTTAATAGATCCCCGATTTATAGAACTTCAATATAATTTCAAATCCTTGTATTTTGGAAAAGAAATAATTTTATATCGAGATATATCGCTATTTTGTTTTGATAGTAGGATAATATCGGCATGTCGATATCGAATGAAATATCGATATTTATTATATCGGAACGTCCCTAGGTGTTATCGATGCCTACGAGATAAGTAAAGGCCTCAGCATGCACGGTCTCTTCAAGAACTAAATTGACAAAGTAGCAGCAGTTCAAATATCGCCGCTGGATGTGAGGTTTTCCCTCCATTCCTCAGCACGATTCCAATTGGCATTACGATAATAACTTGCACATAAAAGCACATTACAAATATAAAACATTGCGTTTTGAGTAGGAAAGTGATATTTCTATGACGTTTAATGAAGAAAAATAAATGTATCACCGAGTAATTCAAGATGAGCTCATACGAATCAGGTAGTATAATTGCAACCGGAAAGTACACATCCTAATAAAAATGAAAATACTTCATAGTATATTTTAAAACACTGCAGTATTCACAGAGCCTTCGTCGATGAATGCAGAGTGGGTCTCGGCCCACAAGTGGCCACGGCTGGTCCGTGGTCCAACAGCTCTGCACTCCGACCGGCCAACCGAGCAGAGGAAGGGTGGCTCTTCGTCTCTGTATTCGGGAGACTGGACAGGGTTGGACCTCACGGCTGGTCTCCACTGTCGGTTTTCCTGAGAATGGTTTTAGGTGGTTTTCCATTCTCCTGCAATAAGGCAAATGCTGGGAGGGTTCCTAGTATAGGCCACGGCCGCCAACCCCCTCACCATCTCCGAGCATCTCCTTCGCCGCAACAAATCTCCCGGCATCACAGACGGCGTCACCATCTAAGAGGCCCGCCTCCTCCTTCAGGGGAGGAATTAAAACATTTTAGCATGACGAATATAAGAACCAAGTGTGATTACTCAACTGTTATAGCGTGGTAGTTTGTGGACCCGCCACTGGGAGCACTGCAAACGTCGGAATCCAACACGTGCTTCAGTAGACCGGCAAACCATGTGTTGGAAAGTGCGGGAGATGTTGATGTGCGAGATATTTCAAGTCAACAAGTTGAATTTCCTTTGCTTTCAGTTCCTAAACTAAGTTCATTGTGTGTTGTGCACTTAAAGCACGTGTGTTAGTGGTCTGATTAAATTAATAGTTCAACATGCCGTACTGTTTTGTGCCTGGCTGTAAGTCAGGCTATGGTAGAATAGTTAATGGTATAAAATTCTTTTCACCACCGAAGGATATAAATAAATTTGAAAAATGGGCCAGAGCTATTCCACGAAAGGATACTGTGTTAACGCGTAGAAGTAGAATTTGTCAAGTTCATTTCTCTGATGATTTGATAGTAAAATCAGATAACTTTATAGTGAATGGTGAAAAAGTGGTTATGCCTCGTGATAGATGGAAATTACGTCCAGGAGCAGTGCCTCACATTTTCCCTAATTTGCCGAAATACCTTTCAAGTGAGATTAAGTCCCGTGAAACTCCCAACAGGAAAAAGAATCTAGACACCACTAGGAGAAGAAAGAAGATTGAAGACGCGAGTGTAGCAGCAAATGGAGAATTAAAAGGTCAGTCTAATGTTGATCAAAATTTGGGTTATGCTAGTGTGCTTTCTGATGCCGAAAAGACAATATTATCGCTCAAAAGGCGCCTAAAAAATGCTAATCGAAATTTAATTCGAGCTAGGTCCAGTCTAAACTCAGCAAAATCGAGAATTAATTTACTGGAGAAGCAGGTTAGAAATACACAGGAATTTAATTATAGAGATAACGAACACCTTAGCAAGAAGGAAAAGATGATAATCGATACCATGCTTAAGAAATGCCAGGTGAAATCTTCTAATGGAATGAGGTACAGCAATGAATTCATTTTAGAGAGTTTATTGTTGAGAATAAAATCACCGAAAGGATTCCGTCATTGTCGGCGACATGACCTCTTGCCTCTGCCCTCAGAAAGTCACTTGAGAAAACTTTGTAAAGGGCTTAAGTGCCCTTATGGAGTTAATTCGCATAGCATAAATGCTATTTCAGATTTTCTTAAGGATGAAAATGATAATTCACGTTATGGTGTTGTTATTTTTGATGAAGTTAAGCTAAGAGAAGAAATCCAGTTCAATAGTTTTTCCCATAAAGTAGATGGATTAGTTGATTTAGGTGAACACACGCCAGACCTCCAGAAAAACTTGCTTGCAAATCACGCTCTAGTGTTCATGTTCGTACCTTTTATGCATAATTGGGTGCAACCAGTTGCTGTTTATGCATGCAGAAATGCTACTCCAGGAGACATTCTCGCAAAAATTCTAATACAGGTGATTTTGCAGTTAGAAGAGGCTGGGGCGAGGGTGGTTGGATTTACTTGTGATGGTAGTCAGACAAATAAAAAGGCCTGGAAATCGTTAGGAATCAGTGGCAAAACAAGTTCTCTACAACCTCACATCATTAATCCTGCAGATGTTAAGAGAAAGATCTGGGCTTTCTCCGACTTCGTGCATGTATTGAAATGCATAAGAAACCACTTTCATGATAAAGTAGAACTTCACTATAACGACAAAATCATTAATTTAAATTTCTATAGGGAACTGTTCAAAGAAGATCTATCAGGATATGCTGGACTTAGAGCCTGCCCCAAGCTGACAGTTGCTCATTTAGACCCATCATCGTTCCAGAGAATGAATGCTAGGCTTGCCTTCCAACTTTTTAGTGATAGTGTTGCCAAAGGTATGAAATTTTATCGCGAAATGGGACTGGCAGGATTACAAGGTAGTGAGGACACTGAAACATTTACCAACGATATAAATATTGTTGCTGATGCACTAAATGCATTCATCCCTTCTCAGGCTCTTCGTAGAGGTTCACCTTCTCATACAGTTCTTGTTAATTTTCTTCAAACTGTGAGATCTACTAATAACACCTTTGCCTCCAACAGAACCTTGGAATCACTTATGGTAACCCTACAGAGTACTTTGGAAATGTCTGAATGGCTTTGGGAAAGAGGTTATAAGTATGTGTTAACAGGAAAGCTCACGCAGGATCCCTTGGAACGGCACTTCGGAATTATGCGTTCTTTCAGTTCAGATGATCATCCATCGACAATAGATTTCCTTCATTTGCATCTACTTCAATGTGTCTATGTCCCTATAAAGCAGGCTTTAAATGTAGGAGGAAATTGCGAACCTAAACGGGAGCCGATCTTGACCTCGTATGTTAATCAGATGCGTATGTTAGCCCGGAATGTGGAAATGCATAATGAGACAGTGAAACAATCAGTGGAAACTTCCATTAAGCAAAAAATCGTGGTTCAAGATGCAGTAAATATCGAAGACTGGGAAAGCTCTGTACCTGAATTTGATAGCGCAGTTCGAAACTCTTCGATTGAGAAGTGTTTAGTGTACCATTTGGCTGGGTACGTTGTTAAGCACTCTTCTAAATTTATTAAGTGTTCGTCCTGTGCCCATTCTCTACGTGATAATAATCATAATACATTTTCAGTTCTCTCCGAAATAAAAGACTACGGTTCAAGCAATAATGAAGTGTTTTTAACACGCCCTTCCAAAAGTATATGTGACATTCTTTTCCAGGCCGAGAAAGTAATTAGTGAAAAACTGAACTCAAAATCGATGTGGAGCGAAATATTTTTTGATTGTATCGATTCTATAGACAAAATTTCAGTTGATCCTTCAGGTGCTGGCTGTTGTCTTCAACATATTATGGATATAATCCCCAGACTTGTTTATCATTATCTGAAATGCAGATTTTTCTTCAGAGTGAAAGAAATCCGGCGAGATTTACAATCTAGAACATCCGCCAAATCTTCACGGAAGCTTTCGAAAGTCCAGTAACCGACAAACTGAGATGGTAAGTAGAGTATTACCTTTAAATAGTTCATGGGTGCTTTTTAATATGCTATGTATATGTATATATACACTCGAGTAACTTGTGCTTTTCGCAACATGTGATGAAAGTCGTAGCTCATATTTCCGTGTGTGATATTTTTCCATTGTTCTCTGCCGTGGCATTTTAATTGTAATCTCTCATTTTTTTTATAAAAGACAGTGTATATACTTATCAGTTACGGAGTAATACGTTTCCTGTGTCACCATTCCTAAGAACAGCTGATAGGTATTGTGGAGCCACCGAACTCTAGCGCTGCCTGGCGGGGCGCGCCTGAACTCGAAGAGTAATCACACTTGGTTCTTATATTCGTCATGATTTTAGTATTAGTACGTAACCTAGTCTTGCCATGCAAATACCCTGAAAAAAAGTGTTGGCATTGATTGCGACTAGTTTTAGTAGAAATGCTAAAACACGTGCTTTCAAAATGTTCACTACATACTGTACTACAGACTTCGAGGAAGGTTGCCACATACTATTTTTCTCGTCACCGCGACATGACATACTTAAGACCCATTTTTCTCGTAGTTCCACATTTGCTCGTGGAAATAAATGCCACTACCTTTCTGAAGTTTACTTTTGCAGAATGGTGCACAGCAATAAACCATTGTTTATCACGCGCAATAAACATCTTGTGAATAGAATGTTTACAATAAATACTCTCTCGGCTCTTGTATATTTATCAATATGCACAAAACATTTTCTTAATGTAAATCCACAGCCTGTTTAGAGTCATTTGACCGGGTCAGCAATGGAACGAATTAAGCCCCATCTAGCGGCGAGAATAGGAAATTTCCCGGCTGCCGAAGCCTGTCGCATTCCTCTGGGGCAATGATTAATGACTGACAAATGAAATGATATTTGAGAGTGTTGCTGGAATGAAAGATGGCAGGAAAAACCGGAGTACCCGGAGAAAAACCGGTCCAGCACAAATCTCATATGGAGTGACCGGGTGTTGAACCACGAAACCCAGCGGTAAGAAGTTGGCGCGCTGCCACCTGACTCGCGGAGGCTTCTGTTTTCATAACTTTACGTTTAAATATAAACCATATACTCATCACAAGCTGAATACACAAATCAACGCCTTTTATAATGAATTTTAAGGCTTATCTCACCTAAACTTACCTTTTGCCTTCACAGTTTCCATATAGTCTGTATTGTTAAATGGTGGAGGGCTAACACGAAGTCTAGCGGTGACTCTGGAACTAGAACGTATTTCGCGCTGTGTAAACTGCCATGCGGAGGCAACTGTGTTACATATTCCACCGTTTGTATTCGAATTATAGTCCGGCCTACCAGAGGCTCAGAGCAAGGTATTGATTAGATTGGATATTTCCAGGTTGCAATTCCACCTTCACTAGCACCATCTCTTGCAGAATTATCGGCGTTCTCTAGTGCGGATGTTGTTAATGAAAATAATAATTCAAAGAAAAACGATATATTAATGGAAAAACCGATATATTGTTTAGAGTCATTTGACCGGGTCAGCAATGGAACGAATTAAGCCCCATCTAGCGGCGAGAATAGGAAATTTCCCGGCTGCCGAAGCCTGTCGCATTCCTCTGGGGCAATGATTAATGACTGACAAATGAAATGATATTTGAGAGTGTTGCTGGAATGAAAGATGGCAGGAAAAATTTCGATATCGATATATCGATAAATCGAAAGGAAAATATCGGTATTTCATAAAAACCGATAAATCGTTGCCATCCCTATCTCCGTGATCCCGTTTGCATTATTTCTCATTTTATCGTTGCGATGTGATATTCTCTGTTTTCCTTTTGCATTATTATTATTGTTCCTGAATGTATTTATACTGTTATGTAAGGACAAGAAGGTACCACAAACCCATGTTGTGTGTATGGGTGCATGTCATTGTCTGTCTGCCTGCCTTGGTTGTGTTTTCGAGACCTGTATCTGTCTCCTTCCTCGACGTCTCATCTTGGGATCATTATGTTATGAGTACATATAACGCTGTATTGAATCAATTCATTTTCGCCTCTAGAGCAGATTTGAATGTGTCCAATAGCGTGATTGTTCTGTTAATCTTTCAGATCGAGCCCATGTACTATGAGCTTACATGCTTGTGCTGCTGCGATTCCATCGCAGTGTGCCTCTGTTTTGCTTTTATGATACCCTGGACATTTCGTCTACGTGCATTCATGTATGAATGGATAGTATGAATGACGGGTTTGTGCTACCTTTATTTCTCGTATTTCCTATCGGGCGTTATTTCCTTTTTTGTGTTTAGATGGGCATATTGCCTGTTTCATTCCCCATCTTAGGCTGATTCCGCCATTTCAATTTGCAGTTTGGGATCTCATTCTATTTTTCTTATTTTATGCTCTGGTAGTATGTTTTTAGTGTGTGTAGCTATGGCATCCTTTAGCTTCCCTGACTTCCCTATAACCTCTTTGTATTTCACGGCTTATCTTTTGGCAAAAGTACTTCTTTGCCCATGTATTATCTTTTTCTCGATGCTTTTTCCTTGAGGATTGTTGTTACGTGAGAAGAAGAATTATTAATTGATGTGTGTGACCTCGCCCATTTTTCTGATAAGGTTTTGCTTACCAGTTGGTTACCATACGATTTCTCCGTATTAAGAAAGAAATGTTTTGAACTTATCTCATTACATCGTAAATCGATTGTTGTTCTCCAGCCCTTAAATCATTACACTATTGTGAAGAAAATATGATACAATAGAATGAGAAGTTGGTGACATTAAAAAGATCTCCCAATCATGTCAAGCAACGTTGATTATGCATGTAAGTTGCATTCACTTCCCCTACGTTTCCAATGTTGTTATACTCTGATTTATCCTTGCTTTAGCCAAAGCTTAATTTAATAAACCCTATTGTGTTTTAAAGTACATCTGTCTTGGGTTATTGCCTTTCTATACTGGGTTTTATTTGTATGAGATGCACGGGTCCAGTTCCTGACCAGTCATTAGTCAGTTTCGACCACTCCACGGTAAAATTTTTGGTATTTTCGTGAGTGTGTATTACGTGTGTTACTTCTTTGTAACGTTCAATGATGTGCGTCTGCGTATGTTCTTCGACTGTACTGCATTAGGCCTGAAGATGTGTAAGTGTTAGGGTTGAAACTTCAATGCTTTGGAGGAGTGGAAAGGCCACTGGAATATTCTACTGACTTGCCACTGCATAACACCATTACTGAAGAAACAATTGCTAACGGATCCCAACTGCCACATGCAACTTGTTCCACAATGAACAGAATCACGACAGCTCATGGAAGGTGCAGGGATTCTCTCTGTAAGTGGAACTTGGTACCCTCTCAAAGAATGTGATAGTGGAGTCCCTCACCAGACCATTCTCCACATTGCTAGGAGTGTTACAGTATCACAGTGCCAACTCTCCAAGTAGATTGGCAGCCTTCCTAGCACCAACAGCGGAAACACTACAGTGGATTCAAACGATGGACATTCAGATATGATAACAGATAACACCAATACCTGAAGTGAAAAGTAAATCAATGATTTTTTGTTATTTAGTATATATTGTATATTCTCTATATAATTTCCTTGATACGCTAATAATTATAATAATACCCTGCCTGACAAGAAATTGAAGCACCCGGAAGACATGGTCAAGTGTCAATGTAACTTCATACTCGTACACACCATTGGCGGGTAGATTTGCAATTCTCTATGACATGTAGAACGGTCATAAGAGTGTATTAGTGTTGTCCGTGTTTAGTGTTGTTACCAGGCCTGGTAGGGTATATAAGGGACGTGGACTCCGTCAGATGTTGAGTGATCACTCTGAAATGCACGAAGATACCCGTACTCGTGTGATACCACGATATCAACAACTGAAAGAGTTTGAAAGGGGCCTCATTGTGGGTCTCCATTTTTCCGGCTTGTCCAATAGTGCGATATCCGGATTTGTGCTGCATTCGGATATGACAGTGGCCCGATGTTGGACTACATGGAAACGTAAGGGCAGGCATACTCGTCGTCAGATTTACTGTCGATCACGTCTGACGACCACAAGGCAAGATCGCCGTATTTGTGCACCAAGCACGTTGTAATCCCTTCACACCTGCGCATGATATCCGTAAACAACAATTAACAGACTCCTTGCAACAGCCTGTATCATCCCGCACCAGACGCACAAGAGAGTTCCGGTTTACTCGGTCTGCCATCTAGTAGGTCTAGAGTAAAACAGAACGTCGAAATTGACGAGCACAATTACACACAATCACTACTGATCTGCATTTAGGGCAGTCGCCCAGGTGGCAATTCCCTATGTGTTGTTTTCCTAGCCTTTCCTTAAATGATTGCAAAGAAATTGAAAATTTATTGAACATTTCCCTTGGTAAGTTAATCAATTCCCTAACTCCCCTTCCTATAAACGAATATTTTCCCGAATTTGTCTCTTGAATTCCAGTTTTGTCTTCATATTGTGATCTTTCCTACTTTTAAAGACACCACTCAAACTTATTCGTCTATTGATGTCATTCCACGCCATCCCTCCACTGACAGCTCGGAACATACCACTTAGTCGAGCAGCTCGTCTCCTTTCTCCCAAGTCTTCCCAGCCAAAACTTTGCAAAATTTTTGTTACGCTAAGCCAGGCGGCATCAAATTGAAATGTATGCACACGGCAGCTAAGGCCATACGATTATTATTATTATTATTATTATTATTATTATTATTATTATTATTATTATTATCCCGCACCATTGCTTGGAGACTAGCAGCAGCCGGATAAGGGACTTACCATCCCATGCCTAAACTCTTCCGTAATGTAACGCGAGTAACATAATTCTAGCGGTTCTTAGAGACCGTAACCGTAATGCAGGCGTGTCAAGGTCACAAGCTGACTTACAGTTCTGCATGCATGAGAACAGCTGTTACAAGCGCTAGCCCAGGCTGTTATATAGCGCAAGCCTGGATGGATGTAGATTACACGTTCAAAACTACAGTACTCCGTACAATACACATATATACATACACAGTGAGCGGCCAAAAGTCACGGGAAGGCGTGTCCCATTACAAAATGTGCCGTGTATGACCTCTGAGCGTTGCGCCTAGTTGCGGCGTAGCTGAGCAGTCTGTCACAGACATCAGTGTCGTGAAGATGGCAACACCTCGCGAGTTTACCGAGTTTGAACGTGGGATGAAGTTGGCATCAATCCAAAAGAAATCTTGAATACATATATGTTTCGAGGTAAAATTGATAAATTCAAGCGGTTTTAAGAAAAAAATGAAAAAAACAAGAATATGGAGTCAGAGGCAAAGAAGGTGAACCACAGAAAATGATAAAGTTCTGGGAGAAGGAAAAAGGACTAACCAGCAAGTCAATTGTTTACCGTGGTCTAATGTGGGCCTAAATCGAAGTAATAATAATAATAATAATAATAATAATAATAATGATAATGATAATAATAATGATAATTTTATATTTAATTATCCACAGAAGGGTGGAAGGTATCAAATTTATGACGATTGATGATGATGATAATGATGGTGATGAAATGAAAATCTATATTGAAGGTATATTCACATAGACTACCCTCTGGCATACCCTGCCGTCAATCCCATGCATTAAGAAATACAAACATGGTACTTCATTGTTTCATCCATATGTACAGAGCAAAATGATAGCATGGAGACAATGTCTTTTTCAGCCTACTATCGCAATATGTGCATCACGTACGGCTCAAAATATTTTCTTTCTAATTAATAACAATGTCCATACCAGGGCTGTCTTTATATTCTCCTCAGTTGGAGGAGAAAGTGTCAAAATTGGAGAACAATTCGCAGGCCATTTCTCGGGGAAATAATTGGATGACGTTACAATGGCAGTAGCCGCCGCAGCTGTCGTCAAGTCTGGTTTCTATGGTTACGGAATTCCTTTTAATTTCATTCTGGAACAATGGAGACAAGGGAAAGCAGGGAGCTGTCCATTACCGGGACAACGTCCAGCACAGGCAGAAAGGGAACATCAATATCGTGTTTTATTCTCATATTTCTAATCGGAACGGTGTGACCCACAAGTCGAGTACCAAAATATTGGAAAAGTTACATGCCGTGTCATTTCAACAGGAAGTCATTTATTCGGTGCAATTCATATCGATGGTATCTCAAATGTTCTATTTTAAATCCTGATCTTAAATGTTACAGGTATTATATACACATATAGGAAGTTTAATAGTGGCTATATAATCATAAAAGATCAGAGGCAGGTATTTATGGAGGTTGATTTGATTATATGTGTTTCTTTACATGGAAATATTATCTTTGGGCTGGTGGTCTATTTGAAATTAGCTAAGGTAGAACATTTTGCGTGGACAGAAAACCGACAGGAAGGTCACCAGACAACCAAAGTTCATCACCGATCTTCGTCATCTTTTCCTGCTTTCTAGAGTACGTACAAATGGTGCCGTGTTTTAAAATATTTTCCATTGTTTTTGACTGGTATTTCGTCCAGGTGACAGCAAAGTCTCCTTACACACTGTAACGTTACCTACGACAGCAGAATTGTTCTCACCGTTGCCTACGTTATAATACAAGGCCTGGAAACAGAGGCCGTAAAACGATATGGAAGTGGTTACACTGAAGTTCAATGCCGGGCCGCTAGGATCGCTATCTTGCCCCCTGTCTACCAGGTTCGCGCCTTTAAACGTGTTTATTAACTGAGTTGCTTGTGAATGTATTATGTATTCGTCTGATGTTAAACATTCGCAGTTCCAGCCATGGTTTATTCACGAGAAATTAAAGGTAGTGGAATTTCGTTTCACAAGTTTCCAGTGAATGTTCAATGTTCGAAACATTATACAGAGGAAGTATTACGCATGAGATACGACTTCGAGCTGATGAAATTAGGCCTCTGTTCCTACGTTTTGATCCGAGTTACGTCATAAGAATCTGGCGATTCCAAAATTTATCACTGGACATTTTTGGAAACAATGCTACCGTGACCGGCGATCATTTGAGAGGCTTCTTCAAACTCAGAAATCTTAAATTAGGATACCAACCAGAAAAATAATTTTCCCAACAAATCTGGAGAAAATGAATGTAGCAAGAGCTAAAAATATTGTATTTTCCCCTGAAACAATCTCTGATTTCAAAAGTGTGGAGATGGTTAGTCCCGAGAACATTAAATACAGTTTAAAATAAACCATTTGTTTTATGAAGCATTTTATGAAATTGTTCGATGCGCATGACGTCTGCAACACCTCACATGGGACACATTCAGGAACGAGAACAAACGAGTATCTTTTAGTACTGAAGATGAACGCCTCAGTTAGTTAATTAATGATCTCCTGTCATACATAAAGAAAATTCAAATGTATTCAAAGAAAGTAAAAGCAGATTCACGAGGGAAGTGTATCAGGCATAGATCTTGACTACCCAATCCACTGTGGCCTGCGTAAAATACCTCATAGGTATACATTTGCATTATGCATTGACGAGGAACCTGATAAGCGATGACATCGAGCTCTTCTTCAGCTACCTAAGACTCCAAGCGGAATACAATGATATTATGGTTCGTGTGGCAAAAGAAGACAGACTGTAAAGATTGTTTAGAACATATCTGTTCTCCAGCTACTCAAAGTCCAACGTTGTGTCTTATTCATTTTCAAGATAGAGGAGCCGTCAGATACAAAAAATTATCGTCTGTGGCACTTCTGCAGTGAACGACGGAATTTGTCACGTCCGCTACGCAGTACTTGCCCCGAAGAGAGTTACTAAAAGGTGTACGGTTTTTCTTTTCGAAAGACATGTTCAACAGTGAAATTAAGTGTAGAAAGTGAAAAGACGACAAACCACCTCTTTTTCTACTCTGAAAATTTCTGAGACCTCTATGTGACAACATTGCTTCGAGCCACTCAAGTAGAAGAGAGAAAGTTTTGAAACTTGATAAGAAGCCCCTCGAAAGGAAAGTTTTTAAACTTCAATGACATATCCAAGCCAATGCAGCACCGCTCTATAAATAAAGTACTGTTAATACTTGCAAAAATATTCAGTTATTTTTATTTAGGATATAATTTACTTATTGACATATACGGACATGCGAATACAAGGGGGCAATGACGCGATCCTAGCGGCTGAATGGTGAACTAGGATGTCACCCGTTTCCATGAGTGCATTTCAAGGCCTTGTATTATAGCGTAGGCAACGGTTCTCACAATACGTATCATGCAAATATAACAATGGCCACAAAATTGGTGCTATATCAACGACCATTTCCTTGGACGTAGATTTTGATAGGTGGAGCTATCTTGTGACACGGCATTAGAACAATGTGTGCTAGATCAGCTGCCATATTGTTGGACGTAGACCATGACGCTATATGGCGTGACCAAAAAGTTTCCTCGTGAGGGCGTAACTACAGCGGAAATACAACGTAACGCGACTCCGATGCAGGTATACAGGCTAAGCACGGACATGTAGGTAAAGGGATTAGTGTGGTAGTCGTGTCTCGCCGAGGTGAGTGCATTAAATGCGGCCACATGAACTATGGCGACGTTATTAACAAATAGGACCAACTTGCTGTTATTCTGTTCTTGGCTGCCGAAGGTCAAACACCGGTGTACATCCATCGAAAAATGAAGTGGAATGTTGCAAAAAGTTCGGTGCGGGTCGCTTTTTGACACAAGACCCCGATCGAACTGGGAGACCAGCCTCATCCATTACGTACTGTACAAAACGAATCCGGCGGTGGATGAGGCGATTAGGGCGGACCGGCGCTTAACCTTTCGCGTGCTAGCAATGGATCTTTACATCAGCTTCGGTAGCGCGCAACAAATTATTATGTCCTGTCGGACGAGGATGTGCAGCAGGACACGGTGTTTTACCACACGAGGATTTTCAACGTGAGTGCCTCAGTTCTCACGTCGAATTGCTCGACTGACATCCCGATTCAGGACTGAACGGCCGTCGAACGGAAACTTTTGGTCGCCCCTTATACATATTTCTTTCGATCTGTCAGAGCTCGTTATCTCCACTGCATGTCGTAAAAGACTACTAAGAGGGAAATCAAAGAATTCGTATTCACTCTCTCACCTACAGTATCCCCTCCCTGTCGTAAGAGCCGATTAAAAGGCTCCATTGATCCTTACAATTTTCCATAATTCTCGCCGGCACAGGTAGGTCTTACGGCGACGATGGAACAGGAAGTGGCTAGAAGTGAGGGACTGCGGCCTTAATTATGGCACAGGCCTGGTGTGAAAATGGGAAAACCACATAAAACTATGTAAAGGGCTGCCGACAGTGGGGATCGAAACCACTATCTCCCGAATGCAAGCTGATAGCTACGTGACCCAAACATTGTAGCCACTTGCTCGGTACCCAGTGACTCCTAATTTGGGAGTGTGAGCAGGCGACCATGGGGCATTGCTTCTATTTGGTTGTGCAATGTTCCACAAATCAATCAATCAATCAATCAATCAATCAATCAATCAATCAATCAATCAATCAATCAATCAATCAATCAATCAATCAATCAATCAATCAATCAATCAATCAATCAACCAATCAATCAATCAATCAATCAATCAATCAATCAACTGCATTTAGGGTAGTCGTTCAGGTGGCAGATACCCTATTAGTAGTTTTCCTAGCCTTTTCTTAACCAAATGCAAAGAAATTGGAAATTTATTGAACTTCTCCCTTGGTAAGTTATTCAAATCCCTAACTCCCTTTCGTACAAATTAATATTTTCCCCAATTTGTCCCCTTGAATTCCAAATTTATCTTCATATTGTGATCTTTCCTACTTTAAAAGACACCACTTAAACTTATTCTTCTACTAATATCATTCCACTCCATCTCTCCACTGACAGCTGGGGATATACCACTTGGTCCAACAGCCTTTCTCCCAAGTCTTCCCAGCCCAAATTTTGCAACTTTTTTAAACGGTACTCTTTTGTCGGAAATCAGCCAGAACAAAACGGATTGTTTCCAGTTCTCGAATCAAGTAATCCTTGCGAGGGTCACACACACTGGAATCGTACCCTAACTGGGGACTGACAAGGGAGGTATATGCCCTCTCCTCTACATCCTTACTACAACCCCTAAATACCCTCATAACCATGTGCAGAGATCTGTACCCTGTATTTACAATCCATATTATGTGATTACCCCATTGAAGATCTTTCCTTATGTTAAACCTAGGTACTTACAATGATCCCCAAAAGTAACTTTCACCCCCATGAAGGCAGTAATTAAAACTGAGAGGACACTTCCTACTTATGAAACTCACAACCTAACTTTTAACCCCGTTTATTATCATACCTTTGCCTACTGACTATCTCACAACTTTATCGAGGATGCAGTTTCTCACTATCTTGTAACTTCATTATTACTCTATACAGAATAGCATAAGCCGCAAAATGCCTTATATCTGATTGCACTTCTTTACTCATATCATTTACGTAAGATAATTTAGGGATATCTCGATACACTAAACAAAAACCTGTAATTTTAATTATACTTTATTTACAAAATATTTCTATTATTTCCCTGAAGATTTTGTATGTTTTATTTATGTTTTCTATTATTAATGGCAAAAAATAACATTTTAAATTATCAAATAAATAAAAGATTCAATAATGTTCACTTCTCCCGCACTTAGGGAGAACCTGACACTAGCTAAAATCTCAAAATAGTTACACGACTGTTGTACTCAGTGGGTATATATAAACTATTCATCGTTTCCATTTCCTACACACACCTCGTGGAACTATTTCCTGCATTCCCCACTACATTGGACCCATGCCTCTTTACGGTTGTCGTCACATACTGCGCAGTAATACTCAGAGAAATTAAGACTGCTCGAGGAAGTAGCTTCCCTGTTGTCAACACGCCGAATTCTCGTTATTATCTTTCGATTTGAAGGATTCTTTTTATTTTCGCTTTCCCTCTTCCTTACATTTTCTCGGTAATCCTGTGAAGACACCATGGCGCATTCTTTCGCTCTTTCTCCTCTTCCTTTTCCAGATGGGAGTCTTAATATCGGAACAGGAGACAATTCCTAGACTGAGCAACTGAGAGGTGTTAACGCAGGTGAAGCTTCATGCTCTTGTGATAAAGTAAGACAGTTGGCATTATCTTCTACAGCGATATCTTCGCCAAAATTTGCATGATTTGAACCATTTTCGTCCAGCACAAGGTGAAATTCAAGAAAGTCCTCTTGGAGGATAGCGGGATTGTACGGATAAATGCCACATTTCCGAAATCCGCCGGTAAAATTTCCTGACGTTGCCGATTTTCCCTAAGCCAGATTTAGAAAGTCTCAAAAATTATCTTTAGTGATACCTTTTCTCGGGTGAGCGCGAACAAAGTTCCTGATGGCCTCATTGTAAAAATGTTTGAATCTCTTGAAGAAAGACACATCTAGCGGCTGGCAGAGGTGAGTACTGTGACGGGCGGGAGGGGGAGCTGGCCAGTTTCAGCGGCATTGAAAATAGTACCAGACTCTTGCTAAACCCAGTCTTTATTCCTAAAGCTGATGCCTTATCAAACACATACGGATCTTTGCAGTGCGTTGAGTGTCCGTCGATTATCAACTGAATCCTGCCCTGTGGTTTTTAACAGTTTAGGTGATCAAGGAATAATGAAAATACCTCACACACCCTCATACACATTTTAACAGCTGATCCACTGGGCATTCCTTTTGAGTACGTGTCTCTTTGCCTACCCCTTTCATTATAACAAAAGGTGGGATAGCACATCCATCGCGGTTTCCGTAGATCCCTTTCCTGCCGTGGTGCTGTGAAACACGTTTTCCTTTCCTGTTTCACTGATTACCTTCCCTGCCTTAAGCATGAGCTGACCAGTTTCATCGGCATTGAAAATAGTACCAGACTCTTGCTAAACCCAACCATTGCCTTTTGTTTATTACATATGCTTTTTAACTCCATTCCTATGAGTGAACCTAACAGCCATTTCTCGTAAGTCGTTTACTGCTACTCCAAAACCTTTAGAATCGATAAGAAGGTTGACTACCCGGCTTTGTCCATTGTTGTTCCTTTTCCCAGTTGTCTATTGGTTGGTATACCAGGGAGTATTCTGGATCTGAGTGTAAGCCTTGGAACACTGAAATACTTCGCAGCTGTTGCTCACGAGGTTCCATTTACTTTCACGTCTTTGATAGCAGCATTCATATCTTCTGCATTCCATTGTCCAAGCAGACCTCTTACACACATTTCCGCGGGATCCTCCACCTTCAACCAGTAAGATGCAAAACTATTAACGCGAAACTTCTACTATATCATCATCTCCAAGCTTCGTAGTTTACGTTTAACTGTCCGGCTCCATGGCTAAATGATTAGCGTGTGGCCTTTGGTCACAGGAGTCCAGGGTTCGATTCCCGGTGTGGTCGGGAATTTTTAAAAAATTGGTTAATTTCGGTGACACGGGCCTGGGAGTATGTGTCGTCTTCATCATCATTTCATCCACATCACGACGCGCAGGTCGCCTATGGGAGTCAAATCAAAAGACCTGTATCTGGTGAGCCGAACTAGTCCTCTGGCACTCCCGGCACTAAAAGCCATATGCTATTTCATTTTTTTTTACGTTTAACTTAACAAAACAATACAAACATTATTATAACAAAATCGCATTACAAAATGATTATAAATATCCTAACACACTATATTGTCATCATTGTCAGTATTAACGCACCATTAAACCCTGTCCTCAAAAATGTATCCCGGTTTAGAGATACAGGGAGATCTCGACAGTGTCGGGATATCCCACCTTATCGTGTCTAGATCTCCCCGAGTTCCATTGGCAGGCAAGAGGTGGCAGCACTTACTAAGCTGAAGATTTGGCGATTTGGAAATGGCATGGCCGCTTTTCCAAAACTTGCTTTGAGTGCCCATCCTGAAACATTATCTAGAAAATATCGCATATCTGCCTATTTCGTTACACAGCCTACTCATATTAAAGAAAGTTACTTTTAAATCGTATATCACGTACTTACTCATCTTCAACTACTCAGATACGTTGTATTTATAGTGAAAGTTTTCAGCTAACAGGATGACCAGCCATTCCTCTCTCAACCAGCTCCGTATACACTTTGGCCCGTCGCTCTGTCAGCTTCGTGCCAACCGGTGTTAGCACCAAAGAGGATAGAATAGAATGGAGACGTAACTCAATGATGAATTTCGGTACCAAGCCACTAGGCGCTAGTAGTTTCAGCCCCCGATCAGAGATAGCGCAACAGTGCGCATATTGTCACGGCCGACTGGATCCCTCGCTGCGCTCCTTATACCGGCCTTGACAAGCTGTAATTGGAAAGTTTCACCAAAATGCCGCTGGAGCGCTGGCCTCATAGTCACTGACAGGAAGCTGTATACCGCAAATTGCCACATTTCCAGTTTTATTTATATTGTTTGCTGTCGTAAATGTTGGCAATGTGTTCGCAATGAGGTGCGTGTTGGCTCTATATTGAGAGCTGATAGTCATGCTCTAGTGAGTTTATTGTGTAGTGTGGCGATTATATTTTTTAAACTGTGCTTAAATCTTGGAATTTGTGACATTATTGTGCGCCTATTTGTACTTCGAGCAGAAATTTTCTGCAAATAAGAAATATAATGACTGGCTTACAGTGATTTCTCACTGTAATTCCCTCCTAAACAAGAATTCTAATGTATGCGCTGATTCGTATTTTTACGAGTAGTGATCTGCTTTTCTTTGACTGTGTTTGTTCTTTCTTTCTTAATCTGTTTACCCCTCCAGGGTTGGCTTTTCCTTCGAACACAGTCAGGGATCCCACCTCTACAACCTCAAGGGTACTGCCCTGGAACGTGAGACTTCGGGTCGGGGGATACAACCGGGAAGGATGACCAGTACCTCGCCCAGGCGACCGTAACTGCTATGCTGAACAGGGGCTATGTGTTGGGGATGGGAAGATTGGAAGGGATAGACAAGGAAGAGGGAAGGAAGCGGCCGTGGCCTTAAGTTAGGTACCATCCCCGCACTTGCCTGGAGGAGAAGTGGGAATCTATGGAAAACCACTGAGGTGGGAATCGATCCCCACCCACCATCTACTCATTTGACCTCCCAAGGATGAGTGGATCCCGTTTCATCCTCGTACCACTAATGAAATTTCGTGGCATGGCCAGGAATCGTACCCGGGCCTCCGGGGGTGGCAGCGAATCACGCTAATCGGGTACTTTTACCCGAAAGTTTTCGTTCATTGAATAATCCTTTAGGCGGTGTCGTATTTGCCACATGACAGCAACACAACACATTTTCATTTTCATTTCAGTTTGAACTTTAACATTTAAAGACTGACAAATAAGAACCATTTACTGTTATGACGGTAAAGCCAACGTATGAAGAGTTTTTACCTGAGCAATGAGCAGTTTGCAATGTATTTACTCAAAATACTTTTCTCTCACTGTATTTTTATTAAAATTCTTCCTTTTTGCTATTTGTTTTACGTCGCACCGACACAGATAGGTCTTATGGCTACGGTGGGATAGGAAAGGGCTAGGAGTGGGAAGGAATCGGGCGTGACCTTAACTTAGGTACATCCTGATGTGAAAATGGGAAACCACAGAAAACCATCTTCAGGGCTGCCGACAGTGGGGATCGAACCCACTATCTCCCGGATGCAAGCTCACAGCTGCGCGCCCCTAACCGCACGACCAACTCATCCGGTATTTAAAATTCTAGTGAAAGGTATGAATGAAATATTTAATCTGAAACTATATGTATTGAAATTAAAATTTAAACTTAAAATTTAAACATGTTTAAGTCAAAATATTTATGTTATGCATACATCGAACATAGAAAAAAAGTAAAACTTTTATTTCTTGCCCAGCCCCCTTCCTGACAGCAGCACTTGAAGAATTTTAAAACTCTAATTGAACAATGACTCCTAATCTCAAGATTAACATCAGAAGACAAAAAAGTTTTGTGGTAAGTTCTGCTATGTATCTAAATGCCATGATAATAAAAGCGATTACTATTTGTACCGGGCGGTACACCTCTACACCGTTTATTTAAAAGTTGCGCCAGTTGAAACTCCTCTTCTGGAGGAAGGTTGAACTTTATCTATTCTATTAATTCTCTACTTTCTCAGAAGATGTCACCACGTGGAAAATTTTGAGTTTTTGAACGGTGTCACTTTTGATGTGTTTTTGTTTCGCTTGAAGTAAGAAGTGTGAACTTTCTCTTCTAGAGGACACTACTGAAGATCAACAATAGTGCGACCTAGTGCGGAGTCAAAGAACTATTTTGTTGGAGAAATTTTTATTTCAAGAGTTTGTTCTTTGTTAAATTTCCTTCTGTCATTGTTTAAGTTGGCTGTATACCCCTCTTTTTCCCCTTAGTTTGGATCTAGCCAATCCCGAATTTCTTTAATTAATTTTCCACCAATAATGTGTTTCTTTTTCCTCTATGTAGGGGTTTCTTTTCCCGAACCAATAAAGATTTTGTGGGAGGGTGTTTTCTTTCCCCTAACGCCTAGAATCTTCCGCGAGAGGATATAAACTGCTGATTTTGGGGTCTCCGGGCCACTTCTGTTCCATCTTTCAGTGTATTAAGTACATAGCAGGAGGCGGGAAGCGCCTCTTTCTTCTTCAGCCGTTCAACACCAGGTAATGGCCTATTAATAACTTCTTTTCTTGCTAGGTCGGCAGTTTAACACTCGCGGCGGGTTCGAAGCATTTCCATCATGTAACCTTTTCCTAAAATGTAATTACTCTTTTCATCTTTTTCTTGTAAAGCTACATATTGGGATAGAGAGTGCTAACCCTCTCGAACTCCCACTCACATTTGTTTTGAGGTGAACTTACTTTCTCAAACTATTCTTCGTTTATGTAATGTAAAGTGTTCTTCTCTAAGTCACCTCTGTAGTATGGGATTAGCCCTTGCGTTAGCGGCCCAGAGCCAGATTAGGTTTTAAAAACAAAGTGTATTAGGAGTGCAAATTCGCCTCCTCTCAAATTGTTATTTTAGAGGTCATGTAATCAACCTTCTTTTCATGTAATAGACCTCCGTAGGTTGGGTATTTTACCCCTGTGAATACGTCCTTAGAGGACAGCTTGAAGGTAGAGTTTGGTGTGGCCTTGGAGAGGCTTAAATTTTGAGAGCGGATCGCTCTTTTGAAAATGGAGTGTCATATGCCTCGTGGAGGCTTTTCTGTGTAATTCGGAGCCAGGGGCTCCTAGGGATAAATGGGGTTTTCTGCCCCTCTGTTAAAACTTGTGTTTGTGGTAAAACTGAGCTGATCGCTGAAGTCAGGGCGTGAAGCCCAAAACCTGTAAATATTGTAACTCCCACTTCTTTTGCTACATTGTACCTGCCATGTCGGTTATTGCTTTGTTTTTGAAAAGAAAATATAACCTAGTTAAATTTTAAATTAATTTTACATTGCACGTTAATTTCGTAGCTTGAAACCCATTCACACCCGCACCTTCTTTCACCTCTACCTACCACGGATATCTCCGTAACAAGTGGTAGCAGAGCGTGGTTGAATGGGTCTCAATTTAGCCCCTTTTGACGGCTAAACATTGCTTTGATTCGAACTCTAATAATTTTCTCAGTTGCTGGAATTTTTTGAGTTTTTCAAAATTGTTCTGTCATCATGCCCGGCCCTCGCGAGGTTCTCCTCCTTAACTACTTGCGCAAAGAGGAGTTGATATACGAGTTAACTATCAGAAATGTGCAATCTGGAGGCACGGTTGCAATAGACACTAACAAGCTTAGAGAGTCTCTTGATTTGCCCATTTCCATCCCCAATTTGGGAGAGAAAGAAATTGACGACTCTCTTTCCACGATTGTCGAGAATATTACTGGGCTAGCATCTGTAGTCAGCTTTTTTGATGAAAACGATCCGTCTCCTAATCAAATTAAGCGTGTGCAAGGCAGGCTATATCATTTTTCGAATAGGGTTAACGATCTGTTGTCTCTAAAACTGAATGACGTTCAGAGGAAGGAAGCTAGTACGCTCCTGGAAAATATTTCTGAATTATCTAGTAAGGTCACTCAATTGTTAACTGGGGAAGTTCCTCCCAAATCTGATCAACCCACCATAGTGAATGCAGGTAGTGAGGAAGCGCCTCCCAAGGGAGAAGTCAATAGGATAACCGTTGCTGCTCAAACTATCTCTGCCCCATCGAACAACGAATCTGAACGCCGTGCGTCATTGAGTAACATCCGCTCTGAATTAACTTCTTTGCCATTGAAACCTTTAATGACTATGTCACCTGGGTTCAGTAGCTTGCCTCATCCATTGGCAATGTTGCTCAGAGGTATATCCAAGTTTTCTGTTAATACCACCAGTGACGTAATTTCATTTTTAAGATTTCTAGTGGAATTTCAGGATCATGCCCTTGTTTTTTCTCTGTCTCCATGTCAAATCTTGCAAATTATCTATCCGTATGCTATTGGTATTCTCTCCGACAAAATAGTAAGAGCCATAGCTGAACAGTCATCCATCGAAGATTTTCATGCACATCTACTTGCTAATTTTATTCCTGCCCGCGCAAGGTCATCTCTGATTCAGAAATACTATTATCGAGTACAGAGGTTGGATGAAAACTTGGCTGATTTCATACAAGACATTAAGTTTTATACCAGGGTGTTTGCTCTTCACTTCCCTGAGGACCAAATTGTACAAGCTATTGTGGAAGGCATTTCACCATCTTATAGGTCATACTTGTGTTTTGCGGCGTGCCCGCAAACTTTTTCTGAACTTGAAGCGTTGGCCGTCTCAGCGGAAGGAGTTAGATACGCCGATTCTTTGCGTGTAGCGAAAGAACCCCCGCCTTCCTTTAGTAACACTCGGCCTCCACCTCGCCGACCAGTCACACCCCGTAAATGTTATGCTTGCGGGTCGCCTGACCATCTTCGCAATAAATGTCCATTGGTCAAAAGTAGTAGGGCAAATAATGGAGCTGGTTCAGCACAAGGCTGTTTTAAATGTGGGGCCTTCTCACATATCGCCAAGAATTGCCCAAACTCAAATAGCACCCCCTCCTGCTCAACTTCTGGTGCAAATTTCAGCTATGCCAATAATAAAAAGTGACTAGTGGCGTCGGCTGAGCCGACTAATCCATCTTCCCGAGACTCAGCCCCTAGTAAACAGGTTGTAAATGCAGAGGACGACCAGCCTTCAAATTCATCTTTTGAATGCCCTAAAGAGTGCCTTAGGATTGCGGCGGATACCCCCGCACCTGTTCCTTTTCTTAAGATTGAGTTAAATAACGAGCCTATAACAGCTCTCTTAGATTCAGGCAGTGTTTGTTCCATTATTTCGGCTGATTGGTATTCTAAAATGAAAGCTGTTTGTAAACTCCCTGACTATGACTCATCTCCTGTTAAATATGTTTCGGCTAATTCATCTCCATTAGAAATTCTAGGTTCCTTACATGTCAAAATTCGGGTTTTTAAATTTACATGGAAAATCAAATTGTTTGTGGCCAAGCACTTGTCTTGCCCCATCATACTGGGAGCGGACTTTATTTCTCACACTGGTCTTGTGCTCGATCTCCAGTCTAGGTCGTGCACATTCAAATTTGCTTCTAGTTGTAAAATACCACTATTAAAGTGTAATTCTGTGTCATGTTCTTCTATTTCGCCTACCCAGGATGAGATGTTGTTAGACCTTAGACATCTACCTGAGGAGCAGGCTAATAGTATTCGTAAATTATGTCAGTCATTTCCAGAGGTATTCACTGATACTCTTGGTGTTACTGATCTTATTGAATACAAAATTGAGGTCACGGATTCGATTCCTGTCCGTTCTCCACCTTATAGGCTATCTCCACCTAAAATGAAGGCTCTAAAAGAAATCATCGATCAGATGTTGAAGGATGGTATTATTAGGCCCTCTAAGTCAGCGTATTCTTCGCCTATTTTTCTAGTCCCGAAACCCCAAGGAGGCTTCAGGCCTGTCATTGATTACAGGGCTCTCAATCGGAAGGTGGTGTTGCAATCTGTGCCCCTTCCCGACCTTCATTCTTGTTTTTCATGGTTTCGTAAGGCCAAGTTCTTCACCATCTTGGACTTAAATCAGGCCTATAATCAAATTCCCCTTGCCGAAGAGTCTAAACACCTTACAGCGTTTGCCACGGATTGGAATTTATACGAATACAACCGCGTGCCTTTCGGGCTCCCCACGGGGGCAGCTGTGCTCACTAGGCTACTAGATAGGGTCTTCTCCGACATCAAATTCGAGTACTTATATCACTACTTAGATGATGTCGTAGTATTTTCAGAGACTTTTGAAGAACACCTAGATCATCTGCGAGAAGTTCTCAATCGCCTTCGTAAGGCTGGGTTAACTGTTAAGTTGTCCAAGGTTGCCTTTGCTAAGCCCTCTATGTCATTCCTAGGGCATATTGTGTCACCCGATGGAGTAGCAGTCGATCATTCTAGAACACAGGCCATCCGTGATTTTAAACCTCCCAAGGACATTAAAGGTATCGCCAGGTTCATCGGTATGGTGAATTTCTTCAGGAAGTTCATTCCTAATTTTGCTAATAGAGCGGCGCCCTTAAACCTTCTACGTAGGAAAGGCATCAAATTTGAGTGGGGACCTTCTCAACAAGCCGCTTTCGAAGATCTTAAATTAGCTCTCTGTAATGCCCCTGTACTTGCTATGCCTGATTTCTCGAAGAAATTCATCGTCCAAACGGACGCGTCGTCGTCAGCTGTAGCTGCAGTCCTTCTTCAAGAGACTGAACTAGGGAGGCGTCCCATCGCCTATGCATCTAGGACTCTATCGGCTCAAGAAGCCAAGTATTCCATCTATGAGCTCGAAGGTTTGGCAGTCTTATTTGCCTTAGAAAAGTTCCGTCTCTATCTGGAACATGTCAAATTCGACCTGGAGACAGATAATCAAGCCTTAAGCTGGGTCTTAGGTAGGCCGCGTCGTACTGGTCGTATAGCCCGCTGGGCTATTCGTATTTCCGCCTTCCAGTTTGATGTTAGACATATCAGAGGTACCGAAAATGTTGTTGCTGATGGACTCAGCCGTATGTTTCATAACGACGTCGAGACCCACGAACCGGTCGACAGTTCATCACCTTCCGAGTCCATGCTATCTGAGGTTAATGCCATCCTAACAGATGCTCCCATGCTTTTTAGGGATATCGAGAAATACCAACGTGAAGATCCGACGCTGGCTCCGATAATGGAAACCCTTTCTTCTGGGGAACATGTTGTCCCTTATGTTCTGAGGAATGGTGTTTTATGTTGCCCTTCGAGGCATGACAAGATGATGAAGGTTGTCGTTCCAGCTGTTCTTGTGCCTATGATCTTCAAGTATTATCATGAGACCCCATTAGGAGGGCATCTTGGAATCTTTAAAACCCGTGAAAAAATTCGTGAAATGTTCATTTGGAAAGGTATGGACGGTGAAATCCGTGAACTTGTAAAAGCTTGTAAATCTTGTTTGCTTAGTAAACCCACCATGTCCACCAAGGTAGGCCTTTTGTCTTCGCATCAGGCGTCGCGCCCCATGGAACGCCTGTATATCGATTATGTAGGACCCTTCCCCCAGTCAAAGGGTAATGCTAACAAGTTCATCTGTGTGTGCGTAGACGGCTTTACTAGATTTTCTTGGTTATTTCCGACTAAGCTGGCTACCGCTCAGTCCACCATTACTTGCCTAAATTCTATTTTTGCTTCTTTTGGTCCGTGCCAATACATTGTATCTGATAATGCTAAAGCTTTTACATCAAATCTGTTTCGTAAATTCTGTTTTGACTTGTCCATCTCTCATGTAACTACATCTGCTTATTACCCTCAACCATCTCTGGCTGAACGGGTTAACCGTAATCTCAGGTCCGCACTTATTGCCTATCATCATGAAGATCATTCTAGGTGGGACACGTCACTGCATTGGTTAGCTTTTGCTTTGAATTCGGCGGTTCATGAATCACACAAGTTTACTCCAGCTTCTTTGATGTTTAAGTTTGTTCCCAACACGCCGCTCTCTAACCTCTGGTCTCTGAGTGACATTCTGCCCGAGACAATAGATCCGGACAACATTAAAGATCTTTGGAAGAAGGCTAAAGCTAATCTTAAAGTATCTCATGAAAAGGTTAGGGAAAGGTATGATCGTGGACGGAGACCCACCACTTTGAAGGTAGGTGACCAGGTTATGGTCAAAAATTTTGTTCCCGCGGGCAAGCTTGCCCCCAGATTTCATGGGCCTTGTATCATTCTCGATTTTCTTACGCCGGTTACCTTATTGCTAAGTAATCCAGCCACCGAGAGGATATTTAGAGTTCACCTGTCCCAGGTGAAACCGGTGTAATTTCTGTGTTAACTTGCTTCATATTATTTTGAAAGGATATGAAGGTTATATTTTTTTTTTGAGTTTCACTTTTAAGGCATTCTGCCCCTTCTGTAATATTTTGGTTTTAGATGTAAGCCTTGTGTAAAACCTGCCCCGACCCGTTAAACTGCCATCCTGTTCTTGCCACGGCCATTACCACGCTCCCGTCTCCTGCTCCACCTTACACTGTGGCTTCATAATAGTAAATGCCATGGATATCTACACGCCGCTGGCCCCTCAACCTCTCCACAAGCCTGTACCCTCAAAGAAGATGATAGTCCAACACAATTCTGCCGCCTAGCTTTAATGTTTCAGCGCCCCCGCAGCCGCGCAGCACCGTGCAGCGACTGGGGAGGGGGATGGGCCCCCTCCTCTCCAGCGAAGACGACATGTGCACGGCGAACCGGAGCTCTCCTCCCGGCCAAGGCTGATGTGCGGCGCACGACCTACTACATGCCCGCAGCCTGTATCTGTTCACCGCGGGCGCGGCGTACTTCAACACCTCTGCTCCCCTCATAGTGCGGGCGAGCGGTATCTCAGGGTACTTGAGGGGTCCGAGCGGCCTCCGTTGGACGCAAGCTGCAACGGCCGGTCTGGCCATCCGACTCAATCTACATCAACTACATGGACAGTCACCATAAGCAATAACTACACTTGGGAATTCAACAACAATATTTGGTGGACATTGCAAAATTTTTCTTCACCTTTAAGTATTAAAAGTTTATCTTCAGAAATTCAAATTCTACAAACATAAAGACTTTCATTCACCTGCAACAACAACATTTTGAAACTGAATTAAGAAACCTTGTAAATGCTTCTGCTATCTATCTTCGTATCAACATCAAAACTTGGACCTTATTTTGGAAACAAAGCTTATGTTCTTCTGTGTTACCCCTTGGAGGAACTTTTGGGAGGGGAGGTCTGTACCGGGCGGTACACCTCTACACCGTTTATTTAAAAGTTGCGCCAGTTGAAACTCCTCTTCTGGAGGAAGGTTGAACTTTATCTATTCTATTAATTCTCTACTTTCTCAGAAGATGTCACCACGTGGAAAATTTTGAGTTTTTGAACGGTGTCACTTTTGATGTGTTTTTGTTTCGCTTGAAGTAAGAAGTGTGAACTTTCTCTTCTAGAGGACACTACTGAAGATCAACAATAGTGCGACCTAGTGCGGAGTCAAAGAACTATTTTGTTGGAGAAATTTTTATTTCAAGAGTTTGTTCTTTGTTAAATTTCCTTCTGTCATTGTTTAAGTTGGCTGTATACCCCTCTTTTTCCCCTTAGTTTGGATCTAGCCAATCCCGAATTTCTTTAATTAATTTTCCACCAATAATGTGTTTCTTTTTCCTCTATGTAGGGGTTTCTTTTCCCGAACCAATAAAGATTTTGTGGGAGGGTGTTTTCTTTCCCCTAACGCCTAGAATCTTCCGCGAGAGGATATAAACTGCTGATTTTGGGGTCTCCGGGCCACTTCTGTTCCATCTTTCAGTGTATTAAGTACATAGCAGGAGGCGGGAAGCGCCTCTTTCTTCTTCAGCCGTTCAACACCAGGTAATGGCCTATTAATAACTTCTTTTCTTGCTAGGTCGGCAGTTTAACACTCGCGGCGGGTTCGAAGCATTTCCATCATGTAACCTTTTCCTAAAATGTAATTACTCTTTTCATCTTTTTCTTGTAAAGCTACATATTGGGATAGAGAGTGCTAACCCTCTCGAACTCCCACTCACATTTGTTTTGAGGTGAACTTACTTTCTCAAACTATTCTTCGTTTATGTAATGTAAAGTGTTCTTCTCTAAGTCACCTCTGTAGTATGGGATTAGCCCTTGCGTTAGCGGCCCAGAGCCAGATTAGGTTTTAAAAACAAAGTGTATTAGGAGTGCAAATTCGCCTCCTCTCAAATTGTTATTTTAGAGGTCATGTAATCAACCTTCTTTTCATGTAATAGACCTCCGTAGGTTGGGTATTTTACCCCTGTGAATACGTCCTTAGAGGACAGCTTGAAGGTAGAGTTTGGTGTGGCCTTGGAGAGGCTTAAATTTTGAGAGCGGATCGCTCTTTTGAAAATGGAGTGTCATATGCCTCGTGGAGGCTTTTCTGTGTAATTCGGAGCCAGGGGCTCCTAGGGATAAATGGGGTTTTCTGCCCCTCTGTTAAAACTTGTGTTTGTGGTAAAACTGAGCTGATCGCTGAAGTCAGGGCGTGAAGCCCAAAACCTGTAAATATTGTAACTCCCACTTGTTTTGCTACATTGTACCTGCCATGTCGGTTATTGCTTTGTTTTTGAAAAGAAAATATAACCTAGTTAAATTTTAAATTAATTTTACATTGCACGTTAATTTCGTAGCTTGAAACCCATTCACACCCGCACCTTCTTTCACCTCTACCTACCACGGATATCTCCGTAACACTATTATTCCTCACAGTTAAGGAACGTCAGTTGGACTACTCCATCTCTCCGCAGTTTCATTTCTCGTTATTTTGGCAAATATCAACGAAAGTAACATTTAGGATTATTCATTTTAACATTATTAACCTATGTAACATTCTCCATAACTCAAAATTACGATAAATCGGCAATCAAAGTCAATATCTTTTCCATAAGGAAGTATGCATTTTACCGCAAATAGTTAGGCCGCCAACGCCACATGTCGAGCT
Organism: Anabrus simplex; assembly: GCF_040414725.1. NCBI lineage: Eukaryota > Metazoa > Arthropoda > Insecta > Orthoptera > Tettigoniidae > Anabrus > Anabrus simplex. Next base: position 33,805,292 of record NC_090278.1, read on the forward strand.
GTGTAACTACTCCGATTACAGTGCGTGGATCCGATTGTCAGGGCCGGTAGGGAGTTAGCGAGAGCGACGCATCAAGTCGGCCTTGATATTGTGCAATACCTTAGTACTATTATCAACAGATAGCTCAGAGAGCTATGTATAAATACTCCGTTCGGTCAATCCTCGAATATGCCAGTCTCGTCTGGGGGATCGCAGCCAAAACGCACCTAAACCAATTTCAGCGCTTCCAAAATCGTGCCCTTCGCATGACCTCAGGTGCTCAATGGTACGAACGGAATCGTGACATTCATAACGACCATCATATCGACGAATTCTATACCAGAATTCTGAAATCCGCTAGGAAATTTTACTCTGGTATAGACTCAAACCCCAACCCCCTTATCTCCAGCTTGGGACATTATCAAACTGAAGGTCTTCGTTATAAAAGACCTAAGTCCCTCTTAGTTTAATCACCGTTCGGGGTGCGGTTCATATCCTGACCAGTCCGATTCCGTTCAAAAGTAACACCACCCCCAACATCTATGCAGTCCAGCTAATAACCCTGCCGAAAGTTGCACTCAAGGCCCACAAGGCTGAGGGACTAAAATAGCTCAATGGATCTGTGTTCCACAAAACATATCTATCAACGCGCGCGGTCTGTCTGTGTAACAGGATGACCAAGAGCACAAAACCATATGGCTCCAATAAATGTAGTTACTAGTTTGACCTGCAGTAGCGCTAAGCTTAAAAGTGTCGAGTTCTCCCTCATGTCGGGATCTCCCAAACTATAAGAAAACATAAAGGTCTAATAACACTGCCTTGAGGAATTCCACTCTTAACTATTAGAGGGTCAGATAAAGCTTCGCCGACCTAATTTTTGAGATCTATTTTCTAGAAATATGGCCACCCATTCAATCACTCTTTTGTCTATTCCAATTGTGTCAACTATCCTTTCCGACCTCCGTTGGTCAACTCTTGTTTTCCGATTTCGACGGTATTTGAGCATTCAAAGCCTAGTAGGGAGTTTTTCCGTTTTCACGCCCTTCTCGTGGCTCTTGCCTTTCTTTGGCCGATACCTTCATTTTCAAAGTGTTGGACGTTTTCAATGTTTCCCTCAGATTAGTGTTAATAGAGGATGTTGCCAAGTTGTACTTTCTCGAATAAACAATAATCACCACCACCACCACCTCTCTCACGTTCTAAGCTCAAAACATAACAAAACATAACCATGATTGTATGATTTTCCTTGTAGCGGAGACATTTATATATACCTTTTTTAAATATTGATCTAAGCAGAGCTGTTCGAAAGGGGCTGGCTGGTCGAGGCTTTAAAGGCGTGCTCTCTTCCCCCGGAGGAATGTGTGTTCGATTCCCGGTCAGGAAGTGTAAAAATTTAAGAAACGAGGTTTTCACTTCCGGAGATGCACATGGTACAGAGGTTCAATCAGTCTGGACCAAAAATGAGTACCAGGTTAATTCCTGGGGGCAAAGGTGTAGAGATAACCACTCTACCCCAACAAATGCCGAGATTATCGATAGTGGAAGACTTAACTTCCACACCTCCCGGGTCTTCATGCCCTGCACGGAGTACAGCTGTTTGCTTACAGCTGTTTGAAGATTGTTTTATTCCCTTGGTGGAGATTTGCGGAAACTATGGAAAATGTAATTAGAGACTTAAATCAATAACAATATTAGTTTCCACTCTTATAAATCTATAATTTACGTAAAGGATTCATTGTATTCTGGTCCTTTTCCGGTGGAAAATGATTTTCCGAAAGCAATTTGCCTCTTTCTCGTCGTTTATCTACTGTTCTCTCTTTGCATCGTGAACTTCCGATGTTACAAGTTTCTCATAGGTGTCACTTCGCTTGTAGTCAATACGAATGTCACCAAACAAAACAAATGTCAAAGGATTCCATCACTCGCATTAAAATCTCCCGTGAGGTATTGTTCTGCACATGTTTTCGAGAGAACTGGAATGAATGCGCTTCCCATCCTCTCAACCACATCTCACTGTATGAAAGAAGAAAGGAATTAAGGGAGGAGAGCCATCGACCTTTGTGATAATGATAAACATCCCCACCACCTATCTTATCCTTGTTTTGCGACAGTAGGCCGTAAAAACCCAGGCTCCATGAAACATCCGAGGACGAGATCTTTTGTATCCTCCAGCGTACACCTCTATATCTGTACAACACGTTGATTTCGTATCAATACCTGTTTTATCCCTAATAATTTTTCTGGCTATAACTTAAGGGAAATCTCCGGAGTTAAAAATCGATATTTCGATAATTTTAGAACGGTCTTAATTTGAAAGGATTAGGTTTTTCTTTTTTGTCAGGATGCTTCTCCGTTCAATTCAACCTTATCACATCAATAGTGTCTTATTCACGGTCTGCACATAGCGGAGATGGGCAAGTAGTATGCCAAATTACTTTTTCCGAACATTCCAATTTTTCATATCGCATTTTTATTCCTTAAGATTCTGCCAAATGTAACCTACAGTGTAAGTATTATAGTTACTGTACGTACGGGAAACTGTGTATGGAATTTTTGACCGCAGGATTTTTTTCACGTTGGAGGGATTTCAAAATTCCAATTTTAGTACATATAATTATACAAATTTGCATATCTGAGAATATAAATTATGTACAGAAAAATTAGACCTCAGTATTTTTTCCAGGAGTTTAATTAAAACTCTCCAGGAGAAAATCGAAAATTTTCAAAATATTCAAATCATATTTGAAAAAATATTTTTAATAATCAACAAAAATTTCAGGATTATTTACTCTTATTTAGATGACATTCCCACAAATGTTCATGAAAATCCATGTAATAGGTAAGACGATCTGTTTCTTTAATAGTTGCTTTACGTCGCACCGACACAGATAGGTCTTAAGGTGACAATGGGATAAGAAACGGCTAGGATTAGGAAGGAAGGGGCGTGACCTTAATTAAGTTACAGCCGCAGCATTTTCCTGGTGTGAAGCTGGAAATCCACGGGGAACCACCTTCAGGGCTGCCGACAGCAAGCTCACAGCTGCACGCCCATAATCCCTCGACCAATTTGCTCGGTAGATCTATTTATGCCCAGACTATCTCCTCAACATATTCAATTGAACATTATAACTTTCATTCATTAGCAAACAGCTTTACAAAATATGAGTGTGAAACTCACTATAAAATGACACGATAATGTCAATTTGCGATTCTGTTTCTATTTTACTTTTGATGTCCCATGTTGATATATGACGCGACCGTTAAATTCACTTATTATTAATAAATAGAACCCCTTAGTTCCTGAATATTAGCAGAAAAAGTATCAGTTCTATATCTAACGTGTCGTGATAATCGCAATATCGAAAATATCTCCTTTCATTCCTCATTTCTTAATCAGCTCATCGAGAGACCCGACCTCTACCGTCTGAAGGGCAGTGTTCTGGAGCGTGAGACTTTTGGGTCAGGGGTATACACCTGGGAAGGAGGACTAGTACCTCACCGAGGCGCTCCCATCTGCAATGCTGAACATGAGCCTTGTGGACGGATGGGAAGATTGGAAGGCATAGTCAAGGAAGAGGTAAGCAAGAGGTCGTGGCCTTAAGTTAGGTATCACCTCAGCATTTGCCTGGAAGAGAATTGGGAAACCACAGAAATCCACTTCGGGGATGGCTGAGGTGGGAATAGAACCACCCTCTACTCAGCTGACGTCACGAGGCTGAGTGGACCACGTTTCAGCCCTCGTACCACTTTTCTAATTTCGTGGGAGAACCGAGAATCAAACCCGAGCCTCCGGATGTGGCAGCTAATCACACTAACCACTACACCACAGAGGTGGAGCTCAAAAATATCTTCCCCTGTTAATAATACGGAATATATACACTGACTGAAAAAGCAAATGCAACACCAAGGAGGAGTGGTCAGAACTTTATGCCAATTGCAGGGTAGACTGGCGTCACTGAGGTATGCTCATGATGTGAAATGCGCCGCTGTGCTGCGCACGTAGCGAACGATAAATGGGACACGGCGTTGGCGAATGGCCCACTTCGTACCGTGATTTCTCAGCCGACAGTCATTGTAGAACGTGTTGTCGTGTGCCACAAGACACGTGTATAGCTAAGAATGCCAGGCCGCCGTCAACGGAGGCATTTCCAGCAGACAGACGACTTTACGAGGGGTATGGTGATCAGGCTGAGAAGGGCAGGTTGGTCGCTTCGTCAAATCGCAGCCGATACCCATAGGGATGTGTCCACGGTGCAGCGCCTGTGGCGAAGATGGTTGGCGCAGGGACATGTGGCACGTGCGAGGGGTCCAGGCGCAGCCCGAGTGACGTCAGCACGCGAGGATCGGCGCATCCGCTGCCAAGCGGTGGCAGCCCCGCACGCCACGTCAACCGCCATTCTTCAGCATGTGCAAGACACCCTGGCTGTTCCAATATCGACCAGAACAATTTCCCGTCGATTGGTTGAAGGAGGCCTGCACTCCCGGCGTCCGCTCAGAAGACTACCATTGACTCCACATCATAGACGTGCACGCCTGGCATGGTGCCGGGCTAGAGCGACTTGGATGAGGGAATGGCGGAACGTCGTGTTCTCCGATGAGTCACACTTCTGTTCTGTCAGTGATAGTCACCGCAGACGAGTGTGGCGTCGGCGTGGAGAAAGGTCAAATCCGGCAGTAACTGTGGAGCGCCCTACCGCTAGACAACGCGGCATCATGGTTTGGGGCGCTATTGCGTATGATTCCACGTCACCTCTAGTGCGTATTCAAGGCACGTTAAATGCCCACCGCTACGTGCAGCATGTGCTGCGGCCGGTGGCACTCCCGTACCTTCAGGGGCTGCCCAATGCTCTGTTTCAGCAGGATAATGCCCCCCCACACACTGCTCGCATCTCCCAACAGGCTCTACGAGGTGTACAGATGCTTCCGTGGCCAGCGTACTCTCCGGATCTCTCACCAATCGAACACGTGTGGGATCTCATTGGACGCCGTTTGCAAACTCTGCCCCAGCCTCGTACGGACGACCAACTGTGGCAAATGGTTGACAGAGAATGGAGAACCATCCCGCAGGACACCATCCGCACTCTTATTGACTCTGTACCTCGACGTGTTTCTGCGTGCATCGCCGCTCGAGGTGGTCCTACATCCTACTGAGTCGATGCCGTGCGCATTGTGTAACCTGCATATCGGTTTGAAATAAACATCAATTATTCGTCCGTGCCGTCTCTGTTTTTTCCCCAACTTTCATCCCTTTCGAACCACTCCTCCTTGGTGTTGCATTGTCACTGTCAGTCAGTGTACAATTTTCAATGTTACACTATCCTTCAATCAAGACGTGGGTATTTTGTAGTACCCGTTACATGAGATAGAGTAACTCAAGTCCTTTCTTTATACTCCTTATTCATTTTCATCCACCGTTTTTCTCCACATCCTGGTAGGTCCTCGGGCACGAATTGTGTCGCACATGTGGATTAATCTTCTTTTACGGCCGGATGCACTTCCTGACACCAACTCTTTAATAGAGGGATGTATTTACTATTGCGTATTTCTGTAGTGATTGCTAGTGTGGTGCGTTGTGTTAATATTCAGAGGAGCGTATTGGATCTAGCACAAATACCCAGTCACTTGGCCAGAGGAAAGAGCCAGATATCGAACCCAGGATCCTCTGAACCGCAGCTTCGATATTGACCACTCATCTAAGGAGTGGTACCATAGAATATCTAAATTTATCAAAGCCTAGATTCTGAAATCGTCTCCGTAAATTCGCAGGGAAGTCTAGTAGCCGAAGTACTTTAACATTCCGCAAGTCAATGATGTTTTCGTTGTTTGGCATCTTTAAATGCCACCGACTTCTACAGCCGGGAAATTTTAACCACATCATCGTTACGCTTGATAGCTTCTGCCTAAAGAAAGTTAGGAATAATTCTGAATCGCATTCTACTAAAAGTGTTTTTCACCTTAAGGATCACGTCTGAGTTACATGTGGATGGTAGAATATTGCGATCGATTGAGTCACTTACACACAGTTTATGCAACTGGCACTCAAGCGAATTCCTACCAGGAAGGGCCACCGTAGTAATAGCAGTTATTTAGCAAGTGACAAAATACTTGAATGCCTACCCTAAAAGTGGCTTATTAACCTTATTATCTTACATTATTCCCAACTATCTGTTCTATTAGAAATTGATAACAATAATAATATTAATAATAATAATTTCATGTCGTATCCGCCAATTTTGGGCGACGTCATTTCAACTGTCTACTTCTGGCCTTGATGTCTGCCCAGTACTTGCGCATGCGTTCTTGATGTCGTTCTTTCCTCTCCTATGTGCATGCCTTTTCATTTTTTAATTTTGGCTTGTCTCTGAAATTCTGGAACGCTTGAAATTCATTCTTAAGTGGGACACGCTCCTGGATGTCATCATGTGTGATTCGCACTTTTTGAAGGTCTATATCCACTTCAGTGAACCAAGTCCCTTTGGTACCGTGCTCGATAACTGCAGTCGCTTAAGTGTGGCCAGTATCCTGTATTCGGGAGACAGTAGGTTCGAACCCCACTGTCGGCAGCCCTGAAAATGGTTTTCCGTGGTTTCCTATTTTCACACCAGGCAAATGCTGGGGCTGTACCTTAAGGCCGCGGCCGCTTTCTTCCCACTCCTAGCTCTTTCCTGTCCCATCGTCGCCGTAAGACATATCTGTGTCGGTGCGACGTAAAACAACTAGCAAAAAAAAAAAAAAAGTCCCTTTGGTTTTATTCAGGCGAAAGACGGTAATGATGCGGTGGTCAGTCTTGTTTGGTATCTCATGCCAATAAAAGGAAATTCTTCTTTTCTGGATGGTATCGCTGATCTTCTCCTCATGAGTGTATACAGTACTTCGTCGTAATGCCGTCTTCTGTACTCCCCATTGTCTTTGACGCGACCTACGATCTCTCTCAAAATCTTTCTTTGTTTGGCCTTCTGTTTCACGATTAGGCTGTTTTTCTTGATTGCAAGACATTCTGAAGCTTGCAAGACCTCAGGACGGATGTCACTGCAGTAATGCCTCAGCTTTGCTTTGAAAGATATGGACGTCTTGTTCTTTATTTTGTTCAACCGTAATGCAAAGGCTTATTTCTCTGACAAGTTTGGTGTTATCAGTTATCCCCTATACTTGAACTTAACTACTCGTATCATTTTATCTAGTCCCTCTCTGAGCTCGCTGGTTGCCAGCTTGATATTAGTCAATAATAATAATAATAATAATAATAATAATAATAATAATAATAATAATAATAATAATAATAATGATAAAGCGGAGTGGCCGCGCGTGTTAACGCACTACGGCTATGAGTACAAACTATGCATTCGGAACACGAATGGGTTCGAACCCCACCATTGGCTGTCCTGAGAATGGATTTCTGTGCTTTCCCATTTCCAGGCGAATGCTGGAAAAGTTCCTGTCCATAGAACACAGCCCATTCCTTCCACCACGTTGCCGAATTTTATTCACTGTCATTCATTTCATCTTGATTAGCTCCTCAAATGACATTGGCGTCGGGAAGGATATCCGGCCGTAAAACCAGCCATATCATTTCATCACACCTCACTCCCGAATTCGCATCAGCAAAGAGGACAAAAGGGTAGACAATAATACAAACAAAAACAACAAGAAACATAAAAATATTCTGAAGTAATGGTTCTAATAGCAGAACAGAAGTTATTCGTGCATGAGAACTTTGAGTGACCCACAGAATTAGTAATTGAGGCTCTAACTAGCAAGCGTTCTGTGTATGGGCGAGTCCATGTGCTGCATCGTGAGTGAGAGGGATGCAACGGTCACTTCGTTAGTTGCTACGAAAGTGTTCACATCGGCTCCTCGTGTAACTATCATTGTATTGCGTGTTAGGATCTCAAGCGACCAGCACCGCAGTAGTTTTCACTCCACAAACTTCATTCCTCTTCTTCCCTCTCTAAGCTTATGACTCCGCGCAGATTTCTGCCATCAGGTAGTGATCTACCGCTACAAAGTATGACCTAGCTAGTTCAGGACGTGTTTCCTTCCGATCCGGACTGTTAACAGGACTGCGATGTCTTAGAGTTCTTCATTCTACCTCCACCTTCAACAATGACCTTTAGTTTCAATAGTTCGTAATTCCGTCATCTCGTCCCTTAACTTCATAAGGAAAGGAGAATAAGCTATACTATTTTCTAGCGGCGCGGAGAGTCACGTCGAATAGTGACGAGACATGTACTCCAATGTTCATTAACTACACTTCAGTTTTCCAGTTGCTCTTCCCACTAATGTGTAATTAGCATTCTGTTTGCAAACGGGAAGGCTCCGACTGATTCTTCGTTTCAATATTACACAGGAGTAGCTCTAGAGCCATGTGCTGGAATGGCTAGAAAATTGAAGCGAAAGCTTCATCACACAGCACATTCCTTATGTCTCCAATCTTCGTCTTCTTATCGTTATTTGTGGCCTTTCCCCAACTATCTGGGATCAGCACTTTATACCAGATGGAAGGTAAATCATGTACCAATGTAACACAGGTAGTATATCGTAGAGAGAGAATCACAATGTCGCAAATTCAGGACTGCAGCTATAATATCACGATGAAATGACAGACATCAAAATATTTCCTAGATGGACGACAATATAAGGAGGGAAAATTCAGAAGGTGGAGAGATTTAAATACCCAGGAGAATGGATAAAAACTGAGCTGACAGGAAAAGAAACAATGGGAGCTCGAATAAACAAAATTAATTTAGCATACAAACAAACTATAAACGTCTAAATTAAGAAGAATATTTCGATTAATGCGAATTGGGATATTACCAAACAATGATCCGCCCTAAAGCTTTAGATGCAACAGACACTCTTAAACTAGCAAGAAAAGAAGTATTTAATGGATTAGGAATTCTGGAACGAAAGATTCTCAGGAAGATATTTGGACCGCGAAGGGCAGAGGAAGAGCAATTTAGAAGACGAGTGAACCAAGAACTGTATACCAAAATAGAGACAATCTCGGACATCATACGGAAGCGCAGTATCAAGTTGTTCAGACACATCCTAAGAATGCACCAGCGGAGATTAACACTGCAAATAATACACTTTCTTGTGAATAAGAAAACCAAACTACGCTGGATCCAAGAGGTACGAAGGGGTCTAGACGAAATGAGAACACACGAACCAGAGATATACAACAGAGTGATTTTAAATAACAAATTCAGGCCTGCACAGGTTTTCACGACAGAACTAGGCCCAGAAGATAATCATCGTCGACAGAAGAGCGAAGAAAGCTGCAGAGTATGAGAATGAAAGAAAATTGGACGAGGAGAAAGACCAGAAGAAACGAAGCTAATATGACTTAAAGTGGTTTTAAGGTGGCTAAAACGAAAAGAAGAAGGAGAATCAGGATGAAATCAGTGATGTAAGGAGTCAATGGCACGAAATGTTGGAGTGACAAACACCTATGAATAAGTGTAAATTCTTAATGGTTCTTTGTCCTGTATATCGAAGAGTTTAGCGGTAGAAAATTGAAATGTATGATATGAATGGTAGCGTTGAACACGCGGCATTGCAGTTACAATGAAGCGAACGGTGCACAAGTTCGGCAGCCTCGTCAGGAGGTGAGAAGGGACCTGTGACGTAACGTTTACAATCCGGTCATGACTAATGTGTAACTAGTGAGCGCACACCGCTTAGCCATGGCACATTTCGCATCGAAGGAACAGCAGCAGGCCGAAACCCGCTTAAACACTTGCGTATGACCCCGGCAACCTCATCAGTAGCTACCAACAGCCAGCGCGTTACAATTCTTGCAGTTACATAAATACGACCTTGTGCAAGTTACAGACTTGTAAAATGCGACATTGTGACACTCTTGTGTTACTTTGGTGCATCAGTTACCTTCCACCGTGAGTAGTTTAAGCGTAATTTTACGGGAAGGTATCTTTCCTGACGCAGGTATGTAATGAAACGGACTCGTCTCACCTCCGCCAAATTCCGTCTAAACAGATCAGTACATTTCAGTGGCACTGCACCTGAATTTTTATTTTTTTTATTTTTTGCTACTTGCTCTACGTCGCACCGACAGAGATAGGTCTTATGGCGACAATGGGATAGGAAAGACCTAGGAGTTGGATGGAAGCGGCCGTGGCCTTAATTAAGGTACAGCCCCAGCATTTGCCTGGTGTGAAAATAGGAAACCACGGAAAACCATCTTCAGGGATGTCGACAGTGGGATTCGAACCCGCGATCTCCCGGATGCAAGCTCACAGCCGCGCGCCTCTACGCGTACAGACAACTCGCCCGGTATGCACTTGAACTCCGCAACGATTGCTTTCTTACTGCAAGTCTAATAGCTTCGCCAAATCTCGGATGATGTCATCACCGTCTCATTCTTCACATTTCTATCAGCTTCCGGCAAGTTTTTTTATTCTCATTCTAGGTACTCTAACTTGTCCTCATTCCTTTGCCACCATCGAGTTCATTCCCAAGTGAGCCTTTTTTATCTTTACGCTCCAGTTATTGTTTCCAACTGATGTATAGGCAATCATTCTCGTTACTTTCATGTCTGTTAACAGAATAAAGGAAATGATTCAGTTGTAAGGCTACTTGAGTACGCATGAATGAAGCAATTTCATATGTTTCTCACAAAACATGAATTTGTTGAGTTCGCTCTTTCTATTCATAACGCCTCATGAGCTTGCAAGTTTCATATGTCTGCGTTTCACTAGAAGAATTATTGCAATGCAGAAGATCTAGGATCAATTGCAGTCGCAGATATTGAATAAAATGCGATGAAAGTACTATTCTGTTGTGTATTGCATCTTGTATTGAGGAAAATCCGAATATACTGTTGCTTCATGTAAATTGTTCCATAACAGACGCAAAGCTCAGACACTACAAGGCAACAGTGAGGAACGTAGTACTATAAGCGGCTGAGACAATGATACTATGAAGAGCAGCTGAAGAATGCAGAATGACACATCTGAGAAAGATACTGGGACCAAAAAAAAGGAGGTGAAAATTGGAAATGAAGACCAAGGGGAGAGGTGTACCGAAACATGAGGATGATCTCCGAAGAAATAAGACTCAAAAGAGTAATATTTGCTGGACATGTGATCAGGATGGAGATGGATAGAGTGGGAGACAAGGGGTAGGACGAGAGGAAAGACGGGAACTGAGTGGGTTGCTTGGACTGAGACAGGATCAAGGTGGAAGAGACAGAGAAGTGAAGAAATAAATATACACGAACCAATATGTCAGAGCTTAATGACACAGAAAGGTACAGGTATAGGATAGAGAAACACCAGTGGAGGAGAGAAGAGAAGAGGGTACTGAAAATATCATGTGAAGAACGGGACAGAAGGGGAGAGAGGATGAAGAGGTTCTGGGAGGAGGAGAAGAAAACCCAAACCATGACAAACTGCTCCTCGTCCTACAGAGGCCGTAACAAAAGAAGAAGAAGAAGGTTCCACAAATTATTTCACACTAGTATATTAAACCTTCGTATTTCAAATAATAATGTTATTGTTTTTTCGTCCCACTAACTTCAGTACCTTCAAATACCACCGAACTGAGCCTGGGTCGAACCTGTGAAGTTGGAGTCAGAAGACCAGCGCCTCAACTGTCTGAGCCACTCAGCGCGGCACTTGTAAATTTATCCAACATTTCCCTTGATAATACATTCCAATCCCTTACTCCGCGTTCGATCAATGAATATTTTTCCCATTTTCTCCTTTTGAATTCCAACTTTATCTTCATATTATGATCTTTCCTACTTTTAAGAACTGCACTCAAGCCTATTCCTCTACTAATGTCATTCCACGCCATCTCTCCACTGACTGCTCGAAACATATCACATAGTGGAGCATTTCGTCTCCTTGCTCCCAAGTCTTCCTAGCCCAAAGTTGGTAACATATTCGAAATACTACTCTTTAGTCGAAAATCACCCAGGACAAATCGTGCTGCTTTCCTTTGAATCTTTCCATACTCTAACTGCGGTCTTACCAGAGACTTGTACGTTCTCTGATTTACATCCCCACTACAACCCCTAAATACTCTCATAACCATGTGAAGTGATCTGTAACTTTCCTTCACAACCTCGTTAATATGAGTACCCCAATGAAGATCATTCCTTATGTTTACACCTAGTTACTTACCGCGTTTCCTATCAGGTACTATGACCCCATCGACACCGTAATTAAAACTGAGAGAACTTTTCCTCTTGCTGAAACTTACAACTTCACTTTTCATTCTTTTTCTAACATACCATTGTCCGCTGACCATCTCACAACATTGTCTAGGTTTACAATCCTAAAAATCATGTACTACTCTGTACACATAACATCAACAGCAAATATCCTCATTTGTGATTCCAGTTTTTGATTAGGAAAGCGACTTCGCAGTAGGTACATATTTTATAATAAAATGCTGTTTGTTCCCCTCACAAACCGGGTCACTTTTCGTGATCTGTAACCTTGATTTACTGAATAGCTCTTCTAACATCACAAATGTACATTCCCTCAGTGTGAACATAATTCCTGTGTTTTACCGGTTGTTGAATACGCCTCTCGGATCTGGTTCATTTATTCTTTAAATCTTTTCCAGCTTGACCGTGCGCAGTCTTTCTCTTGTGCAATCGTTAGAGCCAAGGGCCCTGTTTGTAGGAACTTGAGCAGTAATCAAGTGCTTGGAAAATTAATTCTCAAAACTCATTCTGCTTGGAGGGAATAAGGTAACCTAAAGCTACTGTACAAAGCAGCTAATTTAGGTCACCTGAAGTAGTTTTCGTCTTCCTCCTCCATGTCCCTTCCCGTAGTCAGAATGAAGAACCTCTTTCACATTTCCCACTACCGCCTTTCCATTACCCAACGGTCTATACTAACACACATTACCATCATGTACAAAATGTAAAGTTATAAGATAAAACGCATAGGCTAACATCAGAGACTCGGAAACATACAGGTAATAAAAGAATTCGCAGACATTCACTGAGTTATGAGAAAACACACACAACATTTTTATGGAAACCTTGAAGAGTGGCGCACTCACGAAACAAATATTCGAATTATATGAAAACAGAATAAAATAAAAACAGATATTATAAAAGTGTTCCCAGAAATAAAACCTACTTTAAATTTTCAGGAATCAAACAATAAGCCATATGGGCACAAAGTAAGGCGAAAGAACACCTGCAAGTACTTTGGATAGTATCAAATGCGTTTATTCACAAGTAATAATAATAAGAAGAATAAGAAGTAGAAGAAGAAACCGAGAAAGTTGGCCGTGCAGTTAGGGGTGCTCAGTCGTGAGATTGCGTTCGGGAGATCGTACGTTCGACCCCACTCTCAGCAGGCTTGAAGATGGTTGTCTGTGGTTTCCCATTTAATTAAGGCGACGGACGCTTCTTTCCCATTCCTAGCCTTTTCCTATCCCATTCTTACCATAAGACCTATCTGCACCGGTGTGACGTAAAGCCAGTTATAAATAATTATTATAATAATCTGAAACAATTAACTTATATTTTGTGGCAAATCTCGAATAAAAATGATCGAAAAACAAGAAAAGCAATTCTTCAGGAAAATCTTAAGATCAAAATGCGAAAATGGAATTTGAATTTTTTTAAAATCGCATCAAATTTATCAAGTTATAGAAAAGTCAAAAATACAATCAGGAAACGATTTTGTCAGTTATATAGAATTGATAATAACTTGTTCGCAAAAAAGAAATAATAGTAATAATAATAATAATAATAATAATAATAATAATAATAATAGCCTTATGAATGAAAAATCACAATAATTGGCTAAAGGACATCAGTGAAGACTTGAATGAAATTGGCATTAATTAAGAAACCATCACCGAGCTCGATAGCTGCAGTCGCTTAAGTGCGGCCAGTATCCAGTATTCTGGAGATAGTAGGTTCGAACCCCACTGTCGGCAGCCCTGAAAATGGTTTTCCGTGGTTTCCCATTTTCACACCAGGCAAATGCTGGGGCTGTACCTTAATTAAGGCCACGGCCGCTTCCTTCCAACTCCTAGGCCTTTCCTGTCCCATCGTCGCCATAAGACCTATCTGTGTCGGTGCGACGTAAAGCAAAAGAAGAACAAAAAAAAGAACAAACCATTCAAGATATAATAAAATTCAGAACTTTACTCATCCAACTCGATAGCTGCAGTCGCTTAAGAGTGGACAGTATCCAGTATTCGGGAGATAATACTTTTGGCCACCACTGTCGGCAGCCCTGAAGGTGGTTTTCCGAGCTTTCTCATTTTCACCCAAGGCAAATGTTGGGGCTGTACCTCAATTAAGGCCACGGCCTTTTCCTTCTCACTCCTAAACCTTTCCTGATCCATCGTTTCCATAAGACCTATCTGTGTCGGTGCGATATAAAGTAACTTGCAAAAAAAGAAAACTTTAATCCACAAAAATCCGCCCGACTAAATACGGGATGGACTGAACAACGTAAAAAGAAGCAAAACGAGAGGATGAGGAGATATTGGGAAAATAAGAAGAAAACCACAAATTGCTAATAAGTGCAAACACGCTCCTTAGTTGGGAATAACGAATCAATAATAATAATAATAATAATAATAATAATAATAATAATAATAATAATAATACATTCAGCGGAAAGAAGGACATGCATTCAGACACGCCTTCTGTCAAAAGTATTTCTTCCTTTCTTTCTCCCGCACGACGCGGTGAAACTTAATGTCGTAACACCTGCGGAGAAGACTCGGTTGCGTTGCTACGCAACGACGTTCATAACGATCACGCAGCACATAAAGTTGAAGCATTCAGAGAGGCAGTTAAACTCCGTCACAAGAGTTTACGAACAAAGCCATAATCTCCGAATATGCGACCTAGCACAGGTAGCCAGGAGGTTCGAAGTCTGTGATGGCGAGGTGTAGTTGGGGAGAGTCGGGTAGGACCAGAGTTTTAATATTGAAAACATTTCTTAGCACATACTAATACTAATAATAATAATAATAATAATAATAATAATAATAAATACGAAGAACGTAAAATTAAGCAATTAAGCAATTTCCTCAATTGTGCCGAAAGTTGAATGGTTACAGGGGTCGGAAAGGTTTCAAATTGTGAGTCTTCTATGAACCAACACATTTCGACTTCCTGACTAAATGCAGTTCCGGAAAAAACAGCCTAAAATTGCTCGTTTCTTTACTCATTTTCTTTTTTATTCAAATCCTAGGCAAATTAACTTATTTACATAATTCTTTCTGTAATGTGTTCCTTAGTTCAATGCCCTCAGGCACTTTTTTATTTTTGTAAAATGCACTCACCGAATGTAGATATAAGGGGCTTAAGTGAAACTGTGCATTGACGCACATTAGCGCTCGTAGTGGTGCTTATGTAAAACAATGCACTGACTCTCGTTAGCGCTCGTTGTGGTAATAAAAGGCAAATTGTTAATCTAATCGACCGGATAACGACGATTACGAACAGAATTGTAAGTTTTAGGAATAAATAAAGATTATATTCTCATACTTAATGAGAGGGCTATATATTATTTGCTTAAAATTTGTAGCTCATATCCCTAGGATGTTTCCAACATTGAGTTGCTTGCCTGAAGGGGTAGAACTGTAGATTTTTATATTATACACAATCTTAGTAGTAAGGAAATGAACACAACTTCCAAAGTATTAAAGCACCTTAAAGAACACAGTGCACTTCACATTTATAAAATTTGCTTTACGTCGCACCGACACCGATAGGTCTTATTGCGACGATGGGACAGGAAATTAATTATAATATTATTGTTTTACGACCGACTAACTAATATTGGCGGTTTTCGGAGACGCCGTGTTGCCGAAATTTTGTTCCGCAGAATTCTTTTACGTGCCAATAAATCTACCGACACGATGGTGACGTATCTGAGCACTTTCAAATACTACCGGACTGAGCCGGGTTCGAACCTGCCAAGTTAGGTTCAGAAGACCAACGCCTCAACCGTC
This sequence comes from Anabrus simplex, assembly GCF_040414725.1. Taxonomy (NCBI): domain Eukaryota; kingdom Metazoa; phylum Arthropoda; class Insecta; order Orthoptera; family Tettigoniidae; genus Anabrus; species Anabrus simplex. The sequence goes on from NC_090278.1 coordinate 33,821,237, forward strand.
TGAGTCGCTAAGCCCTTGCATATTGGATGGAAATTAGACACTTGTGACCTATAATAAACCTAGTGTTGTGCTGGAATTACAACGTATAGGGTTTTGAAAACATGGAGAAGAAGACACATTGAAAATTCCTCGTACAAAGTAACTTTCGAAAATTAATTGCCTATCGCAATATGATAGCTTACACTAGTGTCCTTACCGGCGCGCTAGACAGCCAGTGTTTCTAATGAGTCCATGACTCATTGGGGCAAAGGCCGTGTCATCTTACGATTGAGTTTCCTGAATTGTATGTAGTTACTTCAATTGGAAGGCATATTTTTGGTCGAGTTTCAAAGAGTTCAACAGTCACTTCAAGATTTTTTTCAAGCTGCTTAAGGTCGCACCGACACAGATAGGTCTTATGGCGACGATGGGATAGGTAAGGACTAGGAGTTGAGAAAGAAGCAGTCGCGGCCTTAAGGTACGACCCCAGCATTTGCCTGGTGTGAAAATGGGAAACAACGAAAAACCATTTTCAGGGCTGCTGACAGTGGGGGGCGAACCCACTATCTCCCAGATGCAAGCTCACAACCGCACGGCCAACTCGCCCGATAACGACTCGACAGTGTCTAGCTAAGGATTGTTTCAAAAGTTTATATAACAAAAATAAATCCCCAAATGGGGATCATAGCAGTTCATGTGTTAAATACCATTTCAAACAGAATGTTTTCGGTTACACGTTTAGTGGTTTAAAGTTATATAATACCTTCAGTACATGCTTATGTGTAGTTTACTCCATAATTGACTGAAAACAAATTGTTATCATTCAAGGTTGTCAGTAACCTATGGATTCCGTTATATCGTTATAGAGCAATTTATTTATACAATGTTTATCCGGAGGCCACATGCCATTATTATTATTCCTGTTTATATTTTACTCGCTGGTTCGAATGATCTCACTCAGTCCTGCCTTTCTTAACAGTGTAGCAGTAGCTGTTTCAAACCATTAAACCGTTGCTTCTCAGTCGGCTACTTTCCGAGCTCCTGGAAAATTGCAAATATCACTTCAAGTACGTAAAGGTGGAAAGAGGGCGCATATGAGAAATTATCGGCCCATTTCTCTATTATCTGCCTTATCAATTATTTATGAGAGAATTATTCACCAGCGTTCGCGTTTATTTACCATTCCAAACATATCCCCCCGGCAGTATGGTTTTTCCCCTGGAAGCTCTTCCGTAATTAACTTGACTACCCTCCTCCAACATGCCACGTTTGCCATCTACGTGGGATCTCAACTTGATGGATGCTGTACCGATACCGCGAAGGCCTTGTATACCGTAGATCACTTGCTACTCTCACAGAAACACTTGGATCGTTTCATCGTGAATGGGAGATTCTCAGCACTCATCCAGAGCTTTCTGAGCAGAAGTTTACAGAACGTGCTCCCTGACGGACGCAGTTCTTCTCCGGTCACCACACTCTCTGGTGTTCCGCAGGACTCTGCCCTAGGTCCCCTTCATTATACCCTGTTTATTGATAATCTTATCGATACTCTATCGAAAAATTCATGTGCAATTCTTACCTTTGCAAATTATTTTAAAACACTTCATGCAAGTCAATCCTCTGACAGATATAATCCACTTGCAATCTGCACTCGCTTCACTGTCACAATGGTGCACTACATTGCGTCTTAAACCTTATCCCTCAATGTGCTTTACCCTTTGGTTCACCATTCGTAAATGCCCCGTACCTCAAGAATATCGCCAGATAAACCAACCCGAATCCAAAAATATGCGTGGGAGCAAATTTTGATACTATTGTTACGTACCGGCCCTGTGTTAAACCACTTCGACACTTCCTGGAAGGGACTAGAGAGTCAGACCGGTGAGCTCTCTGCGGCTTGGTTTCCCTATGCGCTTTCTAGAAGGTGCATCGAGAATGTTCCATCTCTAGCCGAGTTCCGAAGTTTCTAGTACTCCACCATCTGGGTGAAAAGAAGGGGTTAGGCATGAACAGTGAGTCAGGGTTGAATTCGGTATTCGGACTGGGGTGGCAGCAATATTGGCTGTCAGAGTATCCGAGTAGAGTACGGTGTGTGTACTGCCTTAGACCGTGGACCGAGGACGGCCGTAGAGTCAACTTGTGAAGCAGGTGTCGTGACTAGAATTGGAGCAGCGTTAATGGTCGTTGTTGTAACGAGTACTGTCCCACTGGCTGGCACTGTTGAGCTGTTACTATTTTATTGTCAGTGTTAAGTAGTCCACAGTGTTTGTGTGAATTACTGGATTAAGGAATGGTCATCGTGTGTTAAGGAGGTCAGCAGCCCTGGTTCGTATCTGTCCGCCTGTAGCTGGTGTGCGGGATGACTGGACTTGCGAGCAAATTGAAAGTACGGCGAGCCTCTCAGTAAGGATTTTAGCTGCCTCAGGTAATACCAACGTGCCGGACTCCCTGCTATTTAGAGAGGAGAGAGACTTGCAAATAGGCAGCAAAAAGTGAGTGGGATCATTGATGGTTGAATAGAATTGTGTGTGTTTGCGCATTTATTGGGTAATCCTGAAATAAATTAGAGCGATAAAACAAAACAGCACTTTATTCATAACAGTATTGTGGTTTGTTTCTCACTTAAAGAGGGTCACAACACGTGCTATGTCATTAACTGGTTTACTCAATAGCTTTTCTGACATCACAGATATAAATGCCCACAGAGTAATCTACACTTCCTGTGTTTTACCTGTTTTAGAATACGCCGTTCCAGTCAAGCTAATTTCTCCTTCTTCTTCTTCTTCTTATTCTTCTTCACATCTCAACCACATTGACTGTGTACAACCTTTCTTCTGTTCCATCGTCAGAGCAAGCATCGCTGTCTATCGCAACTTGAGCAGTAATAAAGTGCTTGAAAAGTTGAACCTCAGAACTCTTCCAGCTCGGAGGAAAGAACCCGACCTAAAGCTACCATACAGAACAGCTATTGGTTTATTTGGGGCACCTGAATTAGTTTCTTTCCTCCCCCTCCATGCCCCTCCCTGTAGTACCGGAATGAAGATCCTCTTCCACATTCCCAGTCCCAAGTTCCTTCTACCCGAAGGTATAGGTATTCCAGCTATGTACAATACCTTATCGGTCTACAGGAACCTAGATATCTTCTCATGCCTTCCCTTCTCTCATGATGTTTCATTTCATCACGTTGTTTCACATACATATGTTAATATTAATATATGGACATGAACCCTGGACATGCTACAGATAACATGTTAAAAAGCTGGAACAATATCACCAGCGATGTTTAAGGGTAATTCTGCATATAACCTGGCAAGGAAAGCACATAAATGTCAATGTACTTGAAGAGGCACAGACCACAAGTAGAGAAGCCGTGGTTTTCAGACGTCAGTTACGATGAACGGAGCATGTAATACGCATGCCCGATATTCACACTCCTAAGCAAGTGTTTTACTCAGAGTTAACAGGGGCTAAACGTTGTTTGGGAGGTCAGAGGAAGCGATTTAAGGATGTAATTAAGGCTAACATGAAGATGTGCCACACTGATGTTGACAACTTGGAGACCTTAGCCTCAACGGTTCATCACTGAGATTATTAGTTCATCGCGGCACACTACTTTTTGAAGAAAACCGCAGGCGAATGGAGAACGATAAAAGGCGACGTAGAAAGGAAAAAGAGCAAAATAGGAGAACAATGGCATTTATGCAGCAAATTTTGTGCCTCCCGTATTGCGAACTAACAGATAAAAAGGAATCCTGCTCGGCGAACCAACCTACTCGTTTGCGAGTGTTTGTTATTGTATTGTTATAGTAATATAAAAAAATATGACTCATTAAAAATATAGGCTGGCTAAATGGCGAAAACCGGAAGTCATAATGTTATCTTTTAATTATGAGGATTGCGCAATTACATGTACAGAAAAGTTTACAACGCAAATAGTTTGAACAGGTGTCGTCAACCTGCGAAACCCAACTTTGACTTCAATCAGTCACTACTGATCTGCATTTAGGGCAGTCGCCCAGGTGGCAGATTCCCTATCTGTTGTTTTCCTAGCCTTTTCCTAAATGATTTCAAAGAAATTGGAAATTTATTGAACATCTCCCTTGGTAAGTTATTCCAATCTCTAACTCCCCTTCCTATTAATGAATATTTGCCCCAGTTTGTCCTCTTGAATTCCAACTTTATCTTCATATTGTGATCTTTCCTACTTTTATAAACGCTACTCAAACTTATTCGTCTACTAATGTCATTCCACGCCATCTCTCCGCTGACAGCTCGGAACATACCACTTAGTCGAGCAGCTCTCTTTCTTTCTCTCAATTCTTTCCAGCCCAAACTTTGCAACATTTTTGTAACGCTACTCTTTTGTCGGAAATCACCCAGAACAAATCGAGCTGCTTTTCTTTGGATTTTTTCCAGTTCTTGAATGGACATGATCGGTGGAAAACGGTAAATAAAAATGTAAACAGACTCTGGGAACGGTAAATAAAAATGTAAACAGACTCTGGGATGGGTTTAAAGAAATTGTTGAGGAATGCGAAAACAGGTTTGTACCTTTAAGGGAGGTAAGGAATGCTAAAGACCCACCTTATTATAATAGAGAAATAAAGAGACTAAGAAGGAGGTGCAGACTGGAAAGACTTCTGCAGAAGCATAATAATACATTACTCAACATTCCTATAATGGTAATAATTAAGACACGAGTATGTTTATCAAACGAGCGAAGCGAGTTTTATAATTTCCATACCAGTGTCTTCATTACCAATATAGGCGAGTTGCATTCGACTGTTTATTATCGACGATATAACTCTATTTTTTAAATATTCATAAATTTCTGTCGAGATGTCGCTTGCCAGTTCAGTTTACTCAGAGCGCATGCGCTGGGTCACTGATTTTCCGTGAGAGGATCAAAGACCTTGACAATGTCATATGTTTTCAAAGCTTTGATAGAAGGTTGTCATAACCTAGCTTTATTTCAGATATAAACTGTTTATTATACAGTTGGTGAAGTGAATTTGCGGGAATGTGCCGTGGGGTTGTGGAATATTGGAAGTAGAAGGTGCATTGATGCTAATATATGTGTTCGACATGTTTGATTTTGGAAACAAATGCGAGATTAATGCGTTGAGCGCAGGTGCGATGCTATCCTTACCTAATTGGTCAAAGAGTTGTATCATACTGAAAATCTGAATTTCGGTTGATGGAGAACCTGTATCATAATGAAAATCTGAACTCTGATTGGTGGAGAACCTGGGTCAAAATGAAACTTAAACTATATTGAGCCTCATTAAGAGCCAGTTTTCTGGCATATTATATTTATATTTCGGCATAGTCGAGCATAAATACCTTAAAGTGACTCAACCTATCCGCGTAAATATTCTAAGGATTTCCAAAAAACTTGAGGTGCATAGAAAATACTTTTGGTGATGGTTATTGTTATGAAAACAGAAAGGACTTTAAAAATATTTTCTTCTGAATTTGTATGAGCTCTCCATGTTTAACATAAATAGTCAAATTTACCAAATGTACCATTTATTTCCATGAATGCGATTCACTATCATATTTTAGAGGTGTTTGAAGTAGCAGTAGGTACAATAGTTACAACTTATTATCCAAAGATATTTCTAGAGTTTGAAGGCGAATCAGCTATTTTCAAAGTAACTAGTCGAATATTTTATTTAATAAATAATTTTTAGAAGAACATTTAACAAAAATATGTGTTTTGCATGCAGTCATATGATACGTAGAAAATAATGTGAAGACATTTAAAGGCATTTCTAAAGTTCTGTTATTCATTTTAAAGAAAATATTGTAATACAAATACTAGAGCAAGACATATATTATAACCTTCCAATGAATGCTGGATTAGAGTTAAAGGAAACATTGAAAGTTTATAGTAATGTAAAGTTAATGAAATCGTACGTCCAGTTATCATACGTCTAAGTACGTCAGTGTTCAAATAACTCGCTTAACCGAACAGACAATGGACTGAAGGTACTGGTAAAATAATAAGGTCAGAACCCCATGGTATGTTATTAAATTACGGGTGATAATGGAATGTCATAGTACGAAAATACAGTATTGAATAAACATTGCAGTTTCTTCAGGCAGAAGATGAATAAATGTAAACAAATGACAAGAAACATCAACGGAAGGAATGTGTTGCGGAGGCCATGGAATGAGTTGGATCAAATGGGCCAAATTCAGTCTACATACGGTGGCAATACCTTATCTATCTAGTTCGACATGATTCGAGAATCGAGATTCGTTATGAAATGGTCGACTGGCACGTCAAATTAGTCAAATTATAAGATGACGGATTGTTAAATAAATTCCTTTGCCGATGTCAATTATTTTTAGGAGCACTCTGTACCAAAGAGGTTAAGTATTTAACGTCAAAAACATATGGGAGACTACGGGACTTGGAAGAGTCTTCAAATGCAAACCGTCTTTTATTATTGCAGTCTAGTATTGGATTTTGTTTCAAAAAGAACAATATAGGTAGTTAAGCTTTAGAAGTGTCGAACCCGATTAGGAAAGAATCACATTTAAAAAGGTGATTTTAATTGCGGGATTATTTCTTTTTTTTTTTTTTTTTTTTGCTATTGGCTTTACGTCGCACCGACACAGGTATGTCTTATGACGACGATGGGGCAGGATAGGGCAAGGACTGAGAAGGAAGCGGCCGTGGCCTTAATTAAGGTACAGCCCCAGCATTTGCCAGGTATGAAAATGGGAAACCACGGAAAACCATCTTCAGGGCTGCCGACAGTGGGGTTCGAACCTGGATACTGGATACTGGCCGCACTTAAGCGACTGCAGCTATCGAGGCCGGTGGGGGGGAGGGGGGATTTATTTTAAGTAATACGAATAACTTATTGTAAAGAGAAAATATATATCTGATTCTCTCCCAAAATAGTAAGGCGAGTCTTAACTAATAACATTGTGTATGGTATTCATGTGTGTAGCACTATACTAATATTATGTTACAAATTTCAGGTACCACGATGTCGAGTAACACGAAATAAATGTATAAGATGTTTGTAAATCCCAGCATGATGAGCTAATTCAAAATGTGGTCTTAACGGGTGTGGAGTGTGTTGAGATGGATACCAATGGATAAAATTAAGACCGAGAAATGAGAGGTGTCGTCTTCTTGAAATCAACTGCCCGGTAAGTACTCAAAATACATGTCTTATACCTATCCTGCTATGTAGTTGCTTAAGGTAGAGCAGTATATTTCCGTGGTGTCAAAAATGTGACATGCTTAAACATACAACTTGAATGCTACCGTATAGTCGTCGATCATTACTTCATAATGAGCAGGATTGTTGTGATTTTACTGTGAATAACCTTGGAAATTATAATCTGCCATACGCTATATTATGGGAATCTAAGCGGCCAAAAGTAGACATCATGCAGGTGAAATTTAGGGACGGTCGATGCATGTGTTAAGATAATGTTATTGTAAATGAACCTCAATTTGATTTACTGTTCAAATGTGTGTTATTTAAAGGTAATCGTGAAGTGATTACAAATGTGCGTGAATTAGAGTCATCTTCGATCGCATTTTCATATTATGCGTATCCTCGCGAGTGATACTGAGTTAATAGTTGTACCGGGATAGCCTTCGTAAAGTAATGTGCCTGAGTATGTTTAAAAATTAGATGAGAATTCGTTGAGCATGCCATGTGTATAAGATAACAGAGGTTTTGTAATAGGATCGTCGAATGAATGATTATTGTTGTGTGGTTTGATGAGAAATGATTCATTGGAGTTACGCGTGTAATGGAATAATGCAATTTAAGAAGTCCCGGCGATATTTTGTTTGAAGTAGAGATTAGTTTCGTCATGCATATGCATTTAATGGTAATAATGCCTAATGACTACTTAGGCATGAGTGCGACGTTTGCGATAATGTTTTCACTATTTAAAGACACTATGCAGATGTGAGCCATGTCACAGATGAAATGTGTAAACATTACTTGTAAGTAGTATGTAGATTGATCTTCCTGTTAGCTAATCTTATTCTAATAGATTATAAAGTTGGTGCTTAGAGTTGACAGTCAATTTTTCAGGTTTCTTTCACGGAGGTTACCAGAGGCTACAGAGTCATCGAAAATCTTGAATCATTATTGTTGGTGTTGATTGTGTTTTCAGGGATTTCTTATTTAGGTGCAGCTGCTGACGGAGTTCAGAGGAGGTTGATTTTCATTTCTATTGTACAACCTTAATGTTTGGAAGAATCATAACTTTGTCCTATATTTTCTTGATCATTTATTGATATAATCGATAGCGGTACGAACAGGTTATCGGTGCGTTCAAGTTGCTCAGCTAGATTTTTATGAATTAAATGATGATTTTGAGATGATAACGGGATATTGAGACATATATTTTGAGATCAGTGAATATGAGTGCCAAGAGAACAAGATTTCGTTACTTTAATTTAATTACTTTAATTACTTGTAATTAATTTATTAACCAGAATACAGCTTAAGTGAATGATGGGCTTATATTTTGAATTAAGCCTTCAGCAATGTGAATGTTGTTTTTCTTCTTTTCGATTTGTTGGATTTTAAAGATTATTATTGCGACCAACATGTCTGATTGTGATAAGAATTTGATGATGTAAAGAGCATAACTAACTAATGTCAGGGATTAGGAGTGTTTTGATTAATTTGACTTTCAATTTATGTTGCTTCTCTAATTAATATTGTAGTTGTTACTCCGAATTTTGACAGTTATTAAACGGAAAATACTTCCACGAAATGAATTATTTTCCAATTTCTCATTGATAGAATAAATTAATATTGTAATGGTTTAGGTTAAGTCATTAGTTTACATGCATCTCCATACGTCAATCAGGTCTTAAAAAAATAAACGATGCGACATTGTGACCAGGCTCGACGAACTTTCACGTCCCTTGAGTGGAATATTTTGCACACCGCCGTCTCGACCCTCCTATACTGCCTGCTCTATGCGAGTTTTTTTGCGACTAGGCTGCGACAAAATTTCTCCGCTAGATGGCAGGCATAGACGCACAATGTTCCAAACTTATTCTAATGACGACAGCTTACAAAACACTACGCAGTATGGTCATATTTTCACTGAAACTCGTAAATTACATCAGTAATATTAAATATCGGCAATATTACCTGTATGAAGTCACAGTTTGCCTATTCATGCACAATTTAAAGATTTCCATGGACGAAGGCTTGGAGTGGTACCGTACTTTTTGTGTTCTTGCCAACGCAATATCAGTTAATAGAGGTCTTACGAACTTGGTTAGGATAATATCAGTTTTCTGATGTTCTTTGACCTCACACTGTAAAAAAACACATTCTGAAAGGGAAGACGTCGCAAGTCTTCGTATTACGCTCGTACGTTTGAAGGACTTCGACAATAGGGCACAGCAGTTTAAACGAACTCCTGCAGATACTTCACTAGAGCAACAAAACAAGGTTTTGGGTATCGAACTCCTCCTCTGTCCTGATGCGTAATCAGTTCCATTTAGCGGTGTCGAAGCTCTAGGCAGCGAGATGTTGCTGACGCAAACTCACACTCCATCCTCTCCTCAAAAACACGTACCAAATACAGGTACCCGCAAATTAGGATTTGACTTCCTGTTTCTAGTTTGATTGGGATATTATCGTCTGGATATTTGAGGTTGTTCAAAATATCTAAACATGAAGACGTTTGTTTTGTGATTGTCCGTCACAATTCTTATCACAAGGAATCCACTATCCTCCACGGCTTTAACCACCTTCTGAAAAAATCCGCAACCTGTTTCCAGTCATTCGACCGGGTCAGGAATGGAATGAATGAAGCCCCATCTAGCGGTGAGGAGAGGAATTTTACCGGCTGCCGAAGCCTGTCGAGCTTCTCTGGGGCAATGATTAATGAATGACAGATTAAATCAAATGATATTCAAGAGTGTTGATGGAATGAAATATGACAGGGAAAACCGGAGTACTCGGAGAAAAACCTGTCCCGCCTCCGCTTTGTCCAGCACAAATCTCACATGGAGTGACCGGGATTTGAACAACGAAACCCAGTGGTGAGAGGCCGGCGCGCTTCTGCCACAGATGCGAGAGTAATCTGAGGATATCCAATTTCTTCCTTTATTAGGTCCTTGCCTATATAAAGCCGACAGCCGCTTTTCTCTTAACTCCCTTCTAGACGGTATTTCATGGAGTCGTACTGTATATTTTCTGGCTACGAACCACCTTGCCGAGACTGGCAAAATGGTACACAACAGTTGAATATTTCGGGGAAAGGATCTGAAGTTTCAGTTCTACAAAAAATATACCTTGCACAAACGGAAAGAAACAAGTACAACTTAAAATCACTTTTGAAATATCTATAAGCATAACATGATTAACTCATTTCACAGTTCTATACAAAATATCCCTTGTACGAACGGAAGTGACCAGACACGTTTACTCATTGTACGAAAAAACGCAGCTCTTCACACACATTCATGCACCAAAACACAGAGCTACACCCACACTGACAGCGAAGATTGTGCGTCTACTACTGCACCCTAACGGCGACTTGAAGAAATATTGGTAGTCGCGCCTTCCTGTGTTAAATTAGTAGCATAGAGCAGGCAGTATAAGAGGATCGAGACGGCGGTGCTTTTGCATCTCCGCGTGACACCAGCCGAGGCATAACATTTTCAAATAGAACCCAGAAATTAGAGATGTGTGAAAGGTCACAATATAAGGTCAATTTTAAGTTTTTCAAAAATAATTAGCTGAAGAAATGGCTGTATGAGCAAACTTTTGAAATTAATGAATTTGTGCTGAAATGCGAAAGACAGCAGCAGTTTAAACATTATTACAATTAATTATTATAATATCATTTCTGAATACAAAATTAGCTAATTATATTTGCTTAAAAAATACGAATAGGGCCTACATGAAGTAAATTACATGTATGTTACGTACAAAACGTAACCAGGAAATCACCTAAACAACATAAAATTCAACACAACTAGTCCAAAAACTTGACCCTGGAAAAGAGTTCAGATGCCATATTGAGATTTCCACATCATATGTGTAAACGACGATATAATAATAATAATAATAATAATAATAATAATAATAATAATAATAATAATAATAATAATAATAATAATAACAGAAATGCATACCGTTTAATGGTCAAAACTAAACCTTTCCTAACATCCCTTACATCAGCTAGCCACAAAGGAGCCGGGAATTGGTCAGAGGAGCGCAGGAAAGAATTCAGCGAGAAAATGAAGGAATACTGGGCCAACAGGAAGGCTCAAGAGGCCACTAAGAACACAATCCAGTACTCCAAAAGGGGCAGACGACGACAAAAACACAGCTAGAACACAAGCACCGTGGTCCACAGACGGCCTAAACACAAAGAAAATAATAATAATAATAATAATAATAATAATAATAATAATAATAATAATAATAATAATAATAATAATAATAATAATAATTGATTTTACGTCCCACTAACTAAATTTTAAGGTTTACGGAGGCGCCGAGGTGCCGTAATTTAGTCCCGCAGGAATTCTTTTACGTGCCAGTAAATCTACGGACACGAGGCTGACATATTTGAACACCTTCAAATACCAGCTGACTGAGCCGGGATCACACCTACCAAGTTGGGGTCAGAACGCCAGCGCCTCAACCGTCGAGCCACTCAGCCCGCCCTCCAAAAGATGAAATCATTCTTTTGTGATGTTAATTACACCAGAAACTTAGGCAAAAGTTGTTCAGATGTTACGTCTGATAAACACAGCTTTATGGAGTAGAGACCTTGGACTGTCAAAGCTTCCTCCATAAACAGATTTGAGGCCTTTGAAATGTGGTTACATAGGAGAATGTTCAGAATATCCTGGACAGATTTTGTAACCAATAATGAAGTGTTAAGGGGTGCTACAGTTGAGTGTGAGTTGGCAAACATAATCAAAGCCAGGAAACAGCTTATTTAGGCCATGTTCTACGAGGTAGAAAGTACGGGCTTCTACACCTCATATTACAAGGAAAGAGGAGCTGGTAGACCACCGGTGTCATGGCTCCAAAACAGTAAAGACTGGACTTGCGTCAGCAACACCAAAGAAATTTTCAAGTTAGCTAAAAAAAGGGGGTGCTTTCTCTAGATTGATCGCCAACGTCTGGGGGATGGGATATGGCACATGAAGAAGCTCATAAACAAATAATACATTCCCAAGCACTTAAATAAATTGAAAATTCTAAAAAGCAACCTAGAATGGGGATTATGAAGGAAGTAGACAAAAACTAACCCATTGCGCCACAGACTAATGGGCCTTGGCCTACAAGAGTGACTGCTGCACAGACCCGAAGAGCTGCAAATTACGAGATGAACCGTGGTCTGGTCCTAGCTGTTATTATTGGCTTTTCAATCCAGAGCCTTTGTCTCACCCTCAGATAGCTGCTCAATTGTAATCACGTAGGTCGAGTTGACCTGATTCAGGTGAAAATTCCTGACCTGACTGGGAATCGAACCCGGGTCTTTCGGGTGAAAGGAAAGCTCGTTATCCCTATACAGTGGGGCGGAGATGGAGATAGCAACTACCCACCATTTAATCTGCACGTGCAATGCTATAGCACGGAAGAAGTCTATTTGGAAATATAAAATTAAAGGAACTAAACACAGACTCATTACTGGGTCCGTATTCTCTAATTAAGAACACAGGCGTAATGGACTTATGTTAATTCCAAAGAGGCTAGTGGTATAATACGCTTGTATGCTGCAGTGCATCCGTAACAAAACTGTCGGCCCCTTTTTATACTTTAATGGAGCTAGAAAAAACTACCTCACGGACCCAGTCTCGTTTAAAAACTGGATATATATTTAAAGTTAATTCCATGAAGATGATGTTGAAGAGGACGATAATAAGCCACATACGGTATATCCCCCGTATTATACGTAAACTTCAAACTTTAGCACATTGCACATCATTTCCTCCTCAATACCATTAAGAGTTATTTCCTCCTGGAGAAAACAACTTCTAATAATAATATTATTTATTTTTACGTCCCACTAACTACTATTTTTACGGTTTTCAGAGACGCCGAGATGCATGAATTTTGTCCCGCAGGAGTTATTTTACATGCCAGAAAATCTACAGACACGAGGTCTTAAGTATTTGAGCACCCTCAAATTCCACCGGACTGAGCCAGGATCGAACCTGCCAAGTTAGGCTCAGAAGGCCAGCGCCTCAACCGTCTGAGCCCAGCAAGAAGAAGAAAAATCTTCTAACTTTGTTCTAGTGTACATACAGTTGTATGTTTCGGAAGATTTTGAATTCATATTTGCTCATTCTGAGTTTACATTACATGGAAATATCCCAGGGGAATCGTTATGTTATACCTTTGCGAGCGTATTCTGAATAACCTTACCTTTCACAACAGCTACCGCGTTGAATACCTGCTGTATTTTACGAGGCAACACCTCCAACAACGCCGAGAACACGCACAGGCACGGTTTAATAGCACGCGAACACACGGATCACTTTCACGCATAACTCCACTTGACTGAATTCGCTGAAGTGGGGGATTGGTGAGGCGAGTGGACTGCTCAGTACGCTACAGGGAGGCCATGGCCAAAGCTGCACACCTGGACACAAAGATATTCCTCTCAGTAAAAAACAAATGAAGCCATGCGACGTATTGATTGACATCTTGCCAGCAGACATTCATTTATCACAGATAAATAAGATAAGTGGAAGTAAGAAATAAAGTAGACGGATTGGCAGGTCTTATCTAAATTTATGCATTGTGCTTTCTCTCGGGTTGAACAGTTAGTCAAGAAGACGGAACGCTGGTGCGCCAATGAAGATAATAGGAAAGAAAGTTAGCTTGAAAACTCTAATGTAGTTCCGAAAATTTCAAAATAATACTCGGAGAGCTTGGCTTAGGATTTAGTAATACTTGTAATAACTACGAAATCATGTACAGTGTGTGGCTCTGTTATTCATACAGGCTTCAATTTCTTATCGAGTCTCGTATATTCATATTAACGATTGAAAAACTGAAATAAAACGTACATTAGGGGTAAAAACATGATTTGTCAATGATAATTCGTTAGTCGAAACCTCACTTATCTACATACAGACAGGAAGATTTTATATGAATGTGCCGGCATCGACAAACGGGTGTACCAATTGTATTCGTACACATGGACAGGATGATGCGCACCGTTTACTTGCGATGCACGGAAAAGTCTCAATGACGGCATACAACTTGTCAAGCGTGTTAGTCTCCTTTCTTGTGTATCTGTGGTGGACATGGGTAGGAGTGCAAAGTTATCCTTTTTTTTTTTTATTTACGTCGCACCGACACAGATAGGCTTTATGGCAACGATGGGACAGGAATGGCCTGGGAATTGGAAGGAAGCGGCCGTGGCCTTAATTAAGGAACATTTGCCTAGTGTGAAAATGGGAAACCACGGACAACCATCTTCAGGGCTGCCGAAAGTGGGGCTCAGTGCAAAGTTAAGTAGGGAGCTTAAGAACACTATACATCAACTGCCACTTCAAGGATTTTCATTACGAAAAATTGGACAGCTGGTCAATAGAATACATTCTACGGCGCAATAGGCCTATGTGGCTGATAAATTTAAATAAGCACTATTGAGAACACTCCAAGGAAACCCAGGAGAAAGGATAAGTTAGGAATGAATTCGATGGGTGATGCTGTAGTCATAAGCTGGCTTCGGTGGTAGGGTCATGTGAGGTGAATGGCGTAGGATAGGTAGCCTAGGAGAATAATAGACTCTGTTAGGGAGGGTAAGAGGAGTAGAGCGAGACGAGCAAGTCTACGATGGTATAGAACTAAACGAGGCTACAGAAGTAGATAAAAATTGAGGATTGTGGCAGCGGTTAGTGAATGCACAGAGGCTTGCAGACTGACGCTGAAAGACAGCATGTCATGATTTTCGTATTGCGATAAGAATGAGAGAAAATGAAACTACTCGCCCCCTACAAAATACGGTACATTCTTCAATACGAAATCATAGGCGATATATCGATGTTCATAATTCCTCACTTTCAGATGTAAATTGTTACCAAAGTGATAATAATTATTGTAGCTAGCTAATAGCACTCTGATACTAATAGAATTGCCTCTGGATATTTTTGAGTAATGATAGTGGCTTTAATCATTATTCATGCTGAGTAATCCCTCCCATTAAAATCATTGCTGTGCATTTGGGTGGTGTATGTGAGTAACTTCACAGATTATTATTATTCATCTGGTTGCATTATTTACTATCTGCACACTTTTTAGCGATAGATTTACACCCTAGTGCTGAAGCGGTCGACCTCGGCAATCTTCGAGATTCGTACTAGCAATCTTTGAAACACAAACTATGAATCGCTTATGCATCGCTGTGCGACGTCTGGCGTACACTTTACGTACTAGTACTGTTGTTATGTACACAGCAAAGCCAAACTATAGAATTCACTCTAGGAATAAGTTTCGCATCGAGAAATGTTATATAATGTCATAATGTGTGTGTGTGTGTGTGTGTGTGTGTGTGTGTGTGTGACACAGTTGTTGGCTTAAAATAACAAAGGTTCAGAAAATGCATATCGATCGATCATATTATCGATTCAATTCAGATTTCATTTCCGTTCAGTTGGCAGTTGGCAGTACTAACGGAACTGGAAGAGCTCCCTCCTTACTCCTCAAACCCGTACACAAATCTATCGCTAAAAAGTGCGCAGATAGTATATGCTAGGGATGGGCATGAGCGCAGCTCGAGCGGCTCGAGCTGATGACGTCACTGCTCGATCTAGGTCGAGCAGGACTCGAGCAGGAGTATGGCCTGCCATCTATGAGTGATTACCTTGTACTAAATCAGATGAATGGCAATCTTCTTTGCTCTTTTAATACTAATGAAATGAAACCAGTGTGTGTACAGGAACACAACTGAACAAACTATATCCTCACCCGGCAATTTCGGAAATAGCTTGTTGCATTTCGTACCATGAAAATAATATTTATAATGATAACGCCTTAACATTATTAACGGAATACATTGAATCTCTTACACAACATAGGAGTATATGGATAATATGGTTGTTATCCTGGAGTAATATTATGGCCTGAGAAATGATACGGCGTAATATGTAAGTCCGCCTCTGTGGTGTAGTAGTTAGCGTGATTAGCCGCCACCCCCGGAGGTCCGGGTTCGATTCCCGGCTCTGCCACGCAATTTGAAAAGTGGTACGAGGGCTGGAACGTGGTCCACTCAGCCTCTGGAGGTCAACTGAGTAGAGGTGGGTTCGATTCCCACCTCAGCCATCCTCAAAGGGGTTTTCCGTGGTTTCCCATTTTCACACTAGGCAAATGCTGGGGCTGTAGCTTAATTAAGGCTACGGCCGCTTCCTTCCCACTCCTAACACCTTTCCTATCCCATCGTCGCCATAACACCTATCTGTGTCGGTGCGACGTAAAACCAATAGCAAAAAACCCAGTTATATTATATCGGACGCAGGACTTCAGGTCTGTTCACATTTTTTATTATGTAGGAGAAATAGTAAATATAGCATTATAATAAAACTGAACAGAATATATTATTAAAATTATACATACAATGTTCAGAAGAACCAAAAATGGAGGTAGCGACCAAGTAACGAAAGGAAAACCACACAAATACTATCACTATGCAGAGTTCATCGCCATGTCGAGCAGTCACTTCCATTTGATAAAAAAAAGTAATTCTGGGCATATATGGATTTCATAAAGTCATGCGTCCACTATGACTTACGGTACGTGTGTATTTCTGTACAATGGACGCTATCGCTAATGACTACTTCTACTCTACGCGTAGTGCCGGAAGGTGAATATCATCGTGAATGAGTGCAAACGGAATTGTGGCTCGACCACGCTCGACACACCAGTTCGTGACGTCAGCACTCGAGCCTGCTCGAGCAGGCGATCGAGTGGCCCATCCCTAGTATATGCTAAGTGAATTGAGGCATTTTGTTTGGCTTCCTATAATATCGTGCTTTTCATTCAATCTATTTTTTCCAGACGTAATGTATTGAACACGCAGGTGCGATTAGGGGTCTCCTGTAAATTCTTACATCACTCAATTTCTAAGCCAACATTACTGTGAAACACTGGGTGGAATTTTGTTCATAAAATGGATGTAAGGGGGATCAAAGCTTCGAGAAAGATTGTTGGTACAGACAATGACAGGAGAGCGCAAGTAAAGAATGAACTCGAAGTGTGAAAGTGTGTTCATGAAACGGTGCCAGTCATATGAGGGGAATGGAGGAAACTATCCAAGAACTTGATAATTGAGGTAAAAGGAGAAGAGTAAGGCTACTGTGTGCTTGCACGGCGATATTTTATTAGTGTGTTGTACATTGTAAGTAGCAAAGCATCGCCAATTTTCTGCATGTGGCAGGAATTATATTCAATAGTAACTCCGATGTTACGTTGTACGCTGCGTTTGTTTCTCATCGTCATCCTCATCGTCGTCATCGGCAAAGAAAATATTGGATCCAAATGCTTTTTTTTTTTGCTATTTGCTTTACGTCGCACCGACACAGATAGGTCTTACGGCGACGATGGGATAGGACAGGCCTAGGATTTGGAAGGAAGCGGCCATGGCCTTAATTAAGGTACAGCCCCGGCATTTGCCTGGTGTGAAAATGGGAAACCACGGAAAACCATCTCCAGGGGTGTTCGAACCCACTATCTCCCGATTACTGGATACTGGTCGCAGTTAAGCGACTGCAGCTATCGAGCTCGGTCGTCATCAAATCGACAATACATACTCTTACATCATAAACTAAACAAAAAAAAACACCGAGATATATTTTTGAGTATTGCGGAATGTCCGTGACATCATTTGAAATGCTTTTTGTGTTTGTTGAAAAATGCTATGAGGAAAATAAGCACAACGTCTGCCCCAAGCACAGCGTCCGTTACTGATAATCACGCATCTCTCTTCATGTCTCTGTTTTCGAACTCTTGGTCCTTGGTCCTTTGTGTCGTAATCTTGAATCTTCAGAATTATGAATTGACTGTCTAATTCCATTTAGCAAAATGAAAGTACAAAACGGACGCAGATGGACCACGCGCAGTGTTCAAATGAGTGCACCAAACCGTAGCGTCTTCATTCCTCCAGTGTGGCCGGCCACTGAATAGGAAAATAGACCTCGGCCCATTCTCGAGCGGATGACCTTGAAGACGCGCCTTGTCTTGTCTCGCGGCGGGAAATCACGCTGTGTGTGTTCGGTCCCGTCCAAATTAGTGTTATCCATTTTTGATGCGAGATTTCACGCAGTATAAATTACCGCTCGCGTTACTCTGGTGTCCACACGCTGTCAGTTCGAGGAGAGAACTGAGGCTATAAGTATTATGCGCATGCCCTGCGCGGGGAGATCACTGCGCACGTGAATTGTACCGGTCAAGAACGAGCGGCCGACCTTATAACACAGGGTGAAATCACGCAAGTATGGCCGCAGTCTAAGGCCAAGGCAACAAATGTTAGATTCAGTTTTATAACGTTTATCAGATAAAAATATTTCGAACTTGAAGACCCAACAGGAGTAATTGAAAATAAATGTTGTGAAGGCGAATTAATTAATTCACAGAGACTTACACACTGCAAGCTGAAGGGTATAACATCTATAACTAAAGTTACTAATCTAATTATCATTTTATTTGACATTGCCGCTTGGATTCTAACAGAGCTTTGTTTCAATATTGGTAGAAAATGCATCATAAAATATATATGTACGCTATATGCGCAACGCGCAGTAATGAAAAAGAAATGAAACTAAGATTGAAAATGGTGAAGTGACGAATTCCTTATTAATATTGAAAATTATGTAGTAATAACAAACTCGATGACTGAATCAAAACGACATGAAATTCCATGGTATTTTAACGTCAAGGATGACGTAGAAGAAATGGGCCTGTAACCAAATGACGTGCCCAAACTAGACATTTTCAAAACAAGTGTCGTGCGGTCTTTTGGGACTACTCAAGATGAGGAATGGACAACTGGTGCAAAGCGATCGGACGAACACCGTACTCGGCACAGCGAGCTAATGAGTACCTACTGTATCAAACGAAACGTGAGTAGACGCCAGAATATGCTGTGAAATTTGTCGTGGTCCCTAATTGGCCAATTAGCGAATAATAAATCAATACAAAATAAAAAAATAATAAAACCTATCAAAACTGAAAGCGGTTGATAAAACAAATCTTTCAGATAGTTGAACCAAACCAAAACCTAACCCCATCGCACTACAGCCCTTGAAGGGCCTTGGCCTACCAAGCGACCGCTGCTCAGCCCGAAGGCCTGCAGATTACGAGGTGTCGTGTGGTCAGCACGACGAATCCTCTCGGCCGTTATTCTTGGCTTTCTAGACCAGGGCCGCCATCTCACCGTCAGATAGCTCCTCAATTCTAATCACGTAGGCTGAGTGGACCTCGAACCAGCCCTCAGGTCTAGGAAAAAATTCCTGACCTGGCCGGGAGTCGAACCCGGGGCCTCCGGGTAAGAGGCAGGTACGCTACCCCTACACCACGGGGCCGGCTTCAGATAGTTGATACTAGACCTAATGTTTCTGACAACATGTTCTAGGAGGTGAGGAAGGACCTCAACATGGCTGGACTTAGTCGAGAGGATATCTCAAATCGAGCACAGTAGCGGTTACAAATCAGCAACTTCAACGGCTTCCATGAAGAACAAAAGCAGAACAGTGGTTGGACGATGGAAAGACGGCAGGCTTCCAAGGAAGGAATGTTGCGTTTGTGGACTACAAGAAGAGACTCCAAAACTGTGTAACAGTTATTAAACGTGGTTTTTACCGGCCTAAAACGTAAACAGATCCTATCAGCTTGCATTCGTGAGATAGTGGGTTCGAATCCCTCTGTCGGCAGCCCTGAAGATGGTATTCCGTTGTTTCCCATTTTCTCAGGAGGCAAATTTTGGTGCTGTATCCTAATTACAGCCAAGGCCGCTTCGTTCCCACTCCAAGACGTTTCCTATCCCATCGTCATTATGAGACTTATCTGTGTCGGTGCGACGCAAAGCAACTTGAAAAAATAGAGAACAACAACAAGCTACTTGTATCTCAAAACAATCGTGAATGATTAATGATGTACGGTACATCAGTTAATGTTATCTTGAAAGGACAATCTTAATATTTAAGCAGTCAATGAACAAAACAAATAATAATAATAATAATAATAATAATAATAATAATAATAATAATAATAATAATAATAATAAAATGTAAATGTCTAAACTTTAGTCCCGTTTTTGATACGGTGTTGAGAATGAGCTGAGACGAATTTACATAACATGGTTTTACGTCCGGTTGCCCTTCCTGAAGCCAGTCCCAGTTGAGGAGGTAATGAAGATGAAATAAATGATGGCGAATGAAATTGCGTAAGGAGGTCGAAGGAATCGGCTGTGGCCTATGAATAGGAACTGTTTTGGCAGTTGCCTGGAGGTGAAAATTGGAAACTACAAAAAATCATTCTCAAGACCACCGACGGTGGGGTTTGAACTCACGCGCCTCCCGAATGCAGAGCTTTGGCCCCATAGTCATAGTGCAACCACTCCACTCAATTACAATGTCACTAATAATTTATTGCCGGGCTGATTGGTATGGGTCACATATCTTGAGCTTGAATTTTGAAAATGGTGGGGTAGAACCCCACTCTCGGCAGTCCAAAAGATAATTTACCGTCGTTTCCCATTTTCCACCAGGCAAATGGTAGGGTTGTGCATTTATGTTCATTAGTAACTAATGGTCGAAAATATTCATTTCAGACAAGGAAATCCGCACAGCCCACAAAATCACCCAGTCAGAGCGAAGATACATATGTCAACCCACTGAGAGTCAAATTCTCCTGCCGCTTTGTAATCCTGGTTTAACGGGGCACAATGGATCATTTTAGATGACATTTTTGTTATAAGGCCTCCAATACAAATGTTGCTGATGAATACTTTTCACACACAAATTCACTATGCCACAATGTACGTTTCTGTTGTTTCCGATGGGGTTTAATTTTGTTTACTTCTTCTTATAATATGTTGCGGAGAACCATTCTCTAACCATCAATGCATCAAGACTTTTGTGTGTAATCTCTTTTCTTTGTGTAGAAGGCAAACGGCAGTGTCCTGACAACGTAGCGCAGTCCGTGGAATATCCTAGGACTTCGACGCTTCTGAAGGTCTCCTTTTTTGTTATATCACACCGACACAGATAGGTCTTATGGCGACGATGGGATAGGAAAAGGCTGGGAGTTGGAAGGAAGCGCCCATAGGCTTGATTAAGATACAGCCTCAGCATTTGTCTGGTGCAAAAATGGAAACCACAGGAAACCATCTTCTGGGCTGCCGACAGTGATGTTGGAACCCGCTATCTCCCGAATGTAAGCTGACAGCTACGTAACCCAAACAACGCAGCCACCTGTTCCGTGTGAATGATTCAGCCGACCAGTATCTACTACTTTCCATCTACTTTCTATATCCCAGCCTTGGCGCTGCATTGTTCTGACTCATTTTCAACGTCTAGAAATATCACGCAGCAACTTAAATTACTTCTTTCAAAACGTATTTGTGATTTTTTAAATAATTTTGCAGTGAATTTCAGTCTGGTCAGAAAATAAGCCTATGAAAGATTAACAAGAGGAACGTATAAAACAGAATTTTTAATCATAGCAAGATCTTAATAATTAACCGAGAAAATGTCAATTGAGTAGGAGTAAATTGTCAGTGCGTGAAGTCGCAATCCACAACTGCTGAAAGACGAACACATATGACGTTGCCCCACTTGTCTCTTCTCCATGCTCAGGGTTGGCCAAAATCTATGCCCAAATTTTAGCTGATTCCATTCTCATCCAAAATTCTAATGATACTGCGTCTGCATTACTTAGGGCCACGGTCGCTTCCTTCCCACTCCTAGCTCGTCTTATCCCATCGCATTTACCGGTGCGACACGAAACAAATATCACGTGGCCCGCTTTCGAACCTTGGTGACTTCGAAGGCGGGAGTTTTCAGTAGTTCAAGCTGGCGGCATGAGAATTTTTCTGAACTGACAATCAAGTTGTTACAGATACTGTACGAAAATGAGAAATGGCAAGGAAGGAAATCCCGTTAGGATTTCTTTGTTGGAAACGGTCTTGTGTTTCTTGTTAGGAAGCTGAACGTGAAAAAAAGTATACTGTCTATAGGATCGCGATGCATTGCACTTCATGGTGTGGCTGTACCTAAAAAATAGCAGTACCACACTAATATTATCCGGTCACACGTGAGTTGTTCCCTCCCCTAAAAAAGCCATTTCCCTTTTGTGTTATTGTCGCACCTGGCCACATTTCAAAAGTAATTAATACTTTCACTGTGACATCCATGCGAACATTAAACAATACTAGGGCCACAAACGTTTATGTATTCGATACACGGAATGTTGTTATAAATTAAAAACCCATCTTATGTCACTAATTGCTGCGTCATTCGTTCACTCCCATTTTCATTCCGGAAAGCTTTTATCTTCTCTCTCTCTCTCTTCCTCTGCACTGGCCATTTCGCTTAAAATGAATTCCAGTCTCCTTGTCACTATTTCCTCTCTCTCTTTCTCTCTTGTGCAACGCTAGTCCAGGATTTTTAGTTTCCCCTCATTTTTCATCAAAGTGAACGTTAATTTGACTTCGATTGTCACGGAATACGTGGGTTTGTCGCATGGCCTCCTAAAGTGCAATGTCCTGGGCTGCTTCAGTTGAGCCATGGCCCCTTTATGAACTACCTCTCTATGAAGTTACTTAGGATGGAAATGTTCTGACCACAAAGCAGAACAGTTTGAATTACGACTCCTTGACTGGCCATTGTGTCAAGGCAAGGATCGCACGGTGACGTTAATGATGGCTATGTGCATCATTTTGAGGGCATGATTCTCAGAATTCATATATTTTAAGAACAGCAATTGACAATAATTTCCCGCTTAGGCTTATCCCTGGCACTGATATATTTTGCAGTTGCACTCTTTCAATGATGATAATAATAATAATAATAATAATAATAATAATAATAATAATAATAATAATAATAATAATAATAATAATAATAATAATAATAATAATAATAATATGTGGCCGCCAAAATTGGTTTAACTGTAAAACTGCATATATGGACTCAGGCAAAAAGGATACCACAGACAGAACCAAAATCAAATTTTGGGGAAATCCTCTGTGTAAAGAAATTCCAGTACCGGTAGCTGAGAAAAATTCCTACCCCGAATGAAAATTAGAAGGAACCTATAAATAGGATGGGAAAGATGGAAATGGCTTTGAGACTATGTCATAGAACTTATAAAACCATGTCCATATCATACAAGCAAAATTAAAAATTTATTGTACGGTGGTCAAAGTACAGTGTGTATATGCGGCAGAAACCACGACAAAAGTAACGGACCGAGTTATTGAATCCCTAGGAATTCCAAAGAAGTCACCAGATTCACAACCCATGTTCCGACTGAGACCGAATTGAGAACTTTATGAACTTCATGAAAAAGTTGAGATGTTAACAACTGCTATGAGAAAAAGACTCATTTTATGAAAACATTAAGAGGATGGATCCAAAGAGACGGGAACACAGGATGCTTAGTCTACAAGAAAAGTGGAAGGCACAATCTTTGTGGGTTAAGGAGGTTCACAAGAACTTGGAAGAAGTGGGGATTCAGGAGGCAGATATCCAGGCAAGGCCAACCATTAGGAAGAAACCTGCGGGAATGACGGATGCACCGGAAAAAGTCGTCAAGTCACTCAACAACTCGGTTGAAGAGCGACAAAAGCGAAGTCAAAGACTTTAAAACATCTGGAAGGAGTGGAAAGAAAACGTAATAAGTATGAGAGACAGAATATCTCGTGGATTGTGTAAATGTGGTCTTAGATGACCGTATCGATGAAATAAATAAATTAATAATAATAATAATAATAATAATAATAATAATAATAATAATAATAATAATTGTGTGCACGTTGCAGCATTGTGTCCGTGATATTTTCTTCAGCGTGCTTGTGGAACCCCTCATTTCTGTTTTTCTTCCAAGTCCCATCAGTAACCTCCTTCCGGTCCCCGAATTTCCTCAGAATCTTTTTTTCCTTCTTCTCGAATTCTTACAGCTCCCTCTTTTTGAAATTTTCATATCAGATACTCTGAAGCGTACAATCCTTCAGGTTTTATCACAGACTTATAATGCCGGATTTTCGCCTTTTAGGATATTGCCCGTTTGCTATACCTGTCCTGTGTTTACTTGTAGGCCATATCTGGCTCTTGTCTGACTTGCCTCTCTATTCATTCCTCTGAGTTGGATCCATTCTCCCAGATATTTGAACTTCTCTGTCCTTTTAATCCTCCCTCACGCTTAATTGCTTGCATTCCATCCATATAATCAGTCTTTTCATAGGAACATTTCAGACCCACTTTCTCGGCAATTTGATGCAGGCTCTGCAACATCTTTTGAGCGTCTTCTCGGTTTTGGGCTGAGACGGCAAGGTCATCGGCGAAAGCTTAACACTTGATTTCTAGGTTCTGTCTTTTCTTCCCCATGTGTTTCAGTTTCAGAGTTATATTGATATTGATACTGTAGAGGATCGGGGACAGTCCCTCTCCTTGTCGGACCCCAGTCTTCATTTCGAAAGGATCAGAGATTTCTCGTAAGACGGTGTTCGAGATGGTGTTCGTCAGTGTTAGTTTTATGATTATGAACCGACGCTTTGGTGTAGCTGTGCGAGCCTGTCTCTTATTCAAAGATATTGGGATCGTTTTCTGGCCAGTTCAAGGATTTGAATTCTGGGGTCCATCTGATATGAGATTATCTCAAGTTCTTAGTTACAGGAAGAAAGCGCACAGTGAGAATGTGGCGTTACTGAACTACTGTAGTATACACAGACGGGCGTTGGTTGCCATGGTTACAATGGGGGTATAGCTAAAAAAAACCCTCAAAAATTATACATATATTTAGTTGATACATTCACCCTAATCTAAGGGAAACTGTACTTCCCAGTGAGCAGGTGCCTATTTAAGCAAAGAAGTGAGCTCTTGGATTTTAATACTTTGGTGGTTAATTCAGAAACAAGAATAGGGAATTCATTTGTGTAGATAAGCATAGAAAGTGTGTGTGGTTGGTTTTAAAGAGAGGGAGTGGTTGCGATTGAGGGCGAGGGTTGTAAAAAGCCCACTGTGAAGGGAGACAGAGTGAGATTAAACCGAGTTTAGTGCTGCACACTTCAGAACGACCAGGGAGAGGAGGATTTAAAAGGCTAGAATGGTGTTTTATAGAATAAATCCCTGAAACATTTCCATTTGATTGTCATAATCCTCCCTCTTACCGCGAGGTTTATCAGTTTTATAAAAGGTTAGGAATAATCGTTTTTAACATCCAAACGTGAAATACAGCCCGGCTTACACGAGCTATTACTTTAAATATAGAGAGAGAGGGCTCTAAAACCATGTCTCTGTTTCTGTTTTTAGAAAATATAATGAAACTCATCGTGTGATACTTGAGATATAGGATTGTGAGGGGTTATTTCTAAAGATCAAATAACTACAAACTAAAAATGACAAATAATTACACAAACTCCAAAAATTGCAAAACCTTTTTTCTTCCTCTTAGTGTTATTCCCACATTGTGGCGGTGTCCGTTTGTCGGCATCTTCGTCTCTGTTAAGCATTCTCATGGGTGCCGCCCTCATACTCCAAGTCTTCTCTGATACGATCGATCCAACAGTTCTTGGGTCTATCACACGGTCCTCGCCCCTGAATTGTCATTGTTGTGTACACACATGCACATAAATGGTGTCCCTTCACTTCCTCCCTTCACATTGCTGCAGTTAGACAGACCGCTACATGTATTTATTTTATTTACCCTATATCTACATCGCTGAAAAATTAACATACACAATAACTATCTCATAATAAAATTACAAACTAATATTCAGGTCTCGAATGTAGTCTATTCATCCCTCCGTTATAACTTTGTTAGATTGCCAGGGAGGCTCTCAGAGGACATTCATGGACTACATGGTGAACAGTCTGCTTTTCAGCGCCACAGTGACAAATTGGAGAAGCTATATTCTTCTACTTGTCAAGGAAATCGGCACACCTGACACTGTAGCTTCTTATTCGGTTAAGAACCGACCAGATCTTGCCTGGCAGTTCAAGGCCATGTGGCTTGACGATATGCATTGCATCTTAAGTTGTTCCGTCGTAGCCTTCGGTTCAGAAGACTCCGTGTTCGATTCCTGACCATTTTGACATGAAATATATTATCTTTTGGCTGGAGATCGTAGGAAAATTTGCGTCACGAAATTAGCGATACAAAATGTATGTTGAGATGTTACCTAGCAACCGTGCAGGCTGTCATGTGAAGAACTGATGGAAGGCCATGTTTGGGGGACATATAGAAGGCTATTTTAACAAAGATACCTGATCTTATCATACTCTATAGCAATGGCGGGCACTATTCGGGTCAATGAGCAGTGCTCCAGCCCAGTCAGGTATAGGAGCAGAGTACAGCCTAGCAGCTGTTTGCACAGCTCTCAGTTACAACTAGTGAAGGAGGAGCAGAGCACAGCCTAGCAGCTGTTTGCACGGCTCTCAGTTACAACTAGTGAAGGAGGAGCAGAGTACAGCCTATCAGCTGTTTGCACGGCTCTCAGTTACAACTAGTGAAGGAGGAGCAGAGTACAGCCTAGCAGCTGCTTGGACGGCTCTCAGTTACAACTAGTGAAGGAGGAGCAGAGTACAGCCTAGCAGCTGCTTGCACGGCTCTCAGTTACAACTAGTGAAGGAGGAGCAGAGCACAGCCTAGCAGCTGCTTGCACGGCTCTCAGTTACAACTAGTGAAGGAGGAGCACAGCACAGCCTAGCAGCTGCTTGCACGGCTCTCAGTTACAACTAGTGAAGGAGGAGCAGAGTACAGCCTATCAGCTGTTTGCACGGCTCTCAGTTACAACTAGTGAAGGAGGAGCAGAGTACAGCCTAGTAGCTGCTTCCACAGCTCTCAGTTACAACTAGTGAAGGAGGAGCAGAGTACAGCCTAGCAGCTGAATGCGCGGCTCTCAGTTACAACCAGTGACGGAGGAGTAGAGTACAGCCTAGCAGCTGTTTGCACGGCTCTCAGTTACAACTAGTGAAGGAGGAGCAGAGTACAGCCTAGTAGCTGCTTGCACGGCTCTCAGTTACAACTAGTGTAGGGAGAACAGAGTACAGCCTAGCAGCTGCTTGCACGGCTCTCAGTTACAACTAGTGAAGGAGGAGCAGAGTACAGCCTAGTAGCTGCTTCCACAGCTCTCAGTTACAACTAGTGAAGGGGGAGCAGAGTACAGCCTAGCAGCTGTTTGCACGGCTCTCAGTTACAACTAGTGTAGGGAGAACAGAGTACAGCCTAGTAGCTGCTTGCACGGCTCTCAGTTACAACGAGTGAAAGGGGGAGCAGAGCACAGCCTAGCAGCTGCTTGCACGGCTCTCAGTTACAACTAGTGAAGGGGGAGCAGAGTACAGCCTAGCAGCTGCTTCCACAGCTCTCAGTTACAACTACTGAAGGAGGAGCAGAGTACAGCCTAGCAGCTGCTTGCACGGCTCTCAGTTACAACTAGTGTAGGGAGAACAGAGTACAGCCTAGTAGCTGCTTCCACAGCTCTCAGTTACAACTAGTGAAGGGGGAGCAGAGTACAGCCTAGTAGCTGCTTGCACGGCTCTCAGTTACAACTAGTGTAGGGAGAACAGAGTACAGCCTAGCAGCTGCTTGCACGGCTCTCAGTTACAACTAGTGAAGGAGGAGCACGGCTCTCAGTCACAACTAGTGAAGGAGGAGCAGAGTACAGCCTAGTAGCTGCTTGCACGGCTCTCAGTTACAACTAGTGAAGGAGGAGCAGAGTACAGCCTAGTAGCTGCTTGCACGGCTCTCAGTTACAACTAGTGAAGGAGGAGCACGGCTCTCAGTTACAACTAGTGTAGGGAGAACAGAGTACAGCCTAGTAGCTGCTTGCACGGCTCTCAGTTACAACTAGTGAAGTGGGGCAGAGTACAGCCTAGCAGCTGCTTGCACGGCTCTCTGTTACAACTAGTGAAGTGGGGCAGAGCACAGCCTAGCAGCTGCTTGCACGGCTCTCAGTTACAACTAGTGAAGGAGGAGCAGAGCACAGCCTAGCAGCTGCTTGCATGGCTCTCTGTTACAACTAGTGAAGGAGGAGCAGAGTACAGCCTAGTAGCTGCTTGCACGGCTCTCAGTTACAACTAGTGAAGGGGGAGCAGAACACAGCCTAGCAGCTGCTTGCACGGCTCCCAGTTACAACTAGTGAAGGAGGAGCAGAGTACAGCCTAGCAGCTGCTTGCACGGCTCTCTGTTACAACTGGTGAAGTGGGGCAGAGCACAGCCTAGCAGCTGCTTGCACGGCTCTCAGTTACGACTAGTGAAGGAGGAGCAGAGCACAGCCTAGCAGCTGCTTGCACGGCTCTCTGTTACAACTAGTGAAGTGGGGCAGAGTACAGCCTAGCAGCTGCTTGCACGGCTCTCAGTTACAACTAGTGAAGGGGGAGCAGAGTACAGACTAGCAGCTGCTTGCACGACTCTCAGTTACAACTAGTGAAGGGGGAGCAGAGCACAGCCTAGTAGCTGCTTGCACGGCTCTCAGTTACAACTAGTGAAGGAGGAGCACGGCTCTCAGTTACAACTAGTGTAGGGAGAACAGAGTACAGCCTAGTAGCTGCTTGCACGGCTCTCAGTTACAACTAGTGAAGGAGGAGCAGAGTACAGCCTAGCAGCTGCTTGCACGGCTCTCAGTTACAACTAGTGAAGGAGGAGCAGAGTACAGCCTAGCAGCTGTTTGCACGGCTCTCAGTTACAACTAGTGAAGGGGGAGCAGAGTACAGCCTAGCAGCTGCTTGCACGGCTCTCAGTTACAACTAGTGAAGGAGGAGCAGAGTACAGCCTAGCAGCTGTTTGCACGGCTCTCAGTTACAACTAGTGAAGGGGGAGCAGAGTACAGCCTAGCAGCTGCTTGCACGGCTCTCAGTTACAACTAGTGAAGGGGGAGCAGAGTACAGCCTAGCAGCTGCTTCCACAGCTCTCAGTTACAACTAGTGAAGGGGGAGCAGAGTACAGCCTAGCAGCTGCTTGCACGGCTCTCAGTTACAACTAGTGAAGGAGGAGCAGAGTACAGACTAGCAGCTGCTTGCACGGCTCTCAGTTACAACTAGTGAAAGAGGAGCAGAGCACAGCCTAGTAGCTGCTTGCACGGCTCTCAGTTACAATTAGTAAAGGAGGAGCAGAGTACAGCCTAGTAGCTGCTTGCACGGCTCTCAGTTACAACTACTGAAGGAGGAGCAGAGCACAGCCTAGCAGCTGCTTCCACAGCTCTCAGTTACAACTAGTGTAGGGAGAACAGAGTACAGACTAGCAGTTGCTTGCACGGCTCTCAGTTACAACTAGTGTAGGGAGAACAGAGTACAGACTAGCAGTTGCTTGCACGGCTCTCAGTTAGAACAAGTGAAGGAGGAGCAGAGCACAGCCTAGCAGCTGCTTGCACGGCTCTCAGTTACAACTAGTGTAGGGAGAACAGAGTACAGACTAGCAGTTGCTTGCACGGCTCTCAGTTAGAACAAGTGAAGGAGGAGCAGAGCACAGCCTAGTAGCTGCTTGCACGGCTCTCAGTTACAACTACTGAAGGAGGAGCAGAGCACAGCCTACTGTAGCAGCTGCTTGCACGGTTCTCAGTTACAACTACTGAAGGTGGAGCAGAGTATAGCCTAGCAGCTGCTTGCACGGCTCTCAGTTGCAACTAGTGAAGGGGGAGCAGAACAGAGCCTAGTAGCTGCTTGCACGGCTCTCAGTTACAACTACTGAAGGAGGAGCAGAGCACAGCCTAGTAGCTGCTTGCACTACTCTCAGTTAGAACAAGTGAGGGAGGAGCAGAGCACAGCCTAGCAGCTGCTTGCACTACTCTCAGTTACAACTACTGAAGGAGGAGCAGAGCACAGCCTAGCAGCTGTTTGCACGTCTCTCAGTTACAACTAGTGAAGGGGGAGCAGAGTACAGCCTAGCAGCTGCTTGCACGGCTCTCAGTTGCAACTAGTGAAGGGGGAGCAGAGTACAGCCTAGCAGCTGCTTGCACGGCTCTCAATTAGAACTAGTGAAGGGGGAGCAGAGGACAGCCCAGCAGCTGTTTGCACGGCCTGCAGTCGCTTAAGTGCGGCCAGTATCCAGTATTCGGGAGATAGTCGATTCGAACCCCACTGTTGGCAGCCCTGAAAATGGTTTTCCGTGGTTTCCCGTTTTTACACCAGGTAAATGCTGGGGCTGGACCTTAATTAAGGCCACGGCCGCTTCCTTCCCATTCCTAGCCCTTCCCTGTCCCATCGTCGCCATAAGACCTATCTGTGTCGGTGCGACGTAAAGCAACTAGAAAAAAAAATAAAAGCTTGCACGGCTCTCAGTTACAACTAGTGAAGGGGGAGCAGAGTACAGCCTAGCAGCTGATTGCACGGCTCTCAGTTACAACTAGTGAAGGGGGGCAGAGTACAGCCTAGCAGCTGCTTGCACGGCTCTCTGTTACAACTAGTGAATTTCCTTGGCTCGGGGTCTGGATATTTGTTCCGTCCACAACATCCCTGAAACTCAAACACCATACTATCCTCCACCACAATGACACTCAGTTTCCCATACATGGCTCGTGCCACCCACCCTTGTCGGAGGGTTTGCTATACGAGAGGCTGCATCAGGGTGGCAATAGCCACACAGCTTGCATATTGTCGCAGCCATCAGTGAGTCTGAGACTTAAGTGGAAGCTACATTTGAATACGACCTCCGCTGGGTGCATACATCAAGAAGTAGGCGGAAAAACGGATCCAAATTTTTATCTTAAATCCTTCTTGCTTCAAAACCTCTTCGTTTGTGTTCCAATCGACCCAATTTACCTTAAGCATCTTGTGTTAACCACATTTGAAAGACTTATCTTGTAACAGAGTGTCCCTGTAAAATGTCCCAATATTTATAGAGGAGGCAGCACGCAATAAACGAAGGAAAATGGTCCCATAAACTTTATTCCCATACCCAATATCTTCGAAGTTATGGTCCGCTATCACTACCATCAATGATCACGATGTCTTTGACCTCCTCGTCACAACATGTGACCATCATCCATTGCAATGCAACCCTTCCACCCTACTATGACGAATAGAACACCTCTCTCAACATTGTCGTTGGTGGTCCCGCCGGAGTGTGGCGCTGCAGTCGCAACGAACCAGCTGCAAGAACACGTGCGCCAAATTGTCGACGATTGCGTCCGTGAAGCCATGGTAACAATTTTAACGCCTATCTAGGGAATTTGGGTGTTTTAATATTTTGCGAAAGTCTGTATCAATATCTGTGCAGTGCTTTGTGTGTTCAATCAACTAGTTTTCTATTATTTCGAGAAAAGGTCGTTCTGTTTCGTTTCTGGTTGTAAATCGGGTTACAGAAGGAAGCCTGATGGTAACGACTTTTTATTTTAGCGCCAAAACAAAATAATCTGTTTGCAAATTGGGCGAGAGTTGTTCCATGGAAAGATAAGCTATTGTTCGCCAAAACGAGAACATGTGACCTGCATTTTTCAGCAGATTTAATTAATTTATAAAGGTGGACCGTTTCATTGTGAACGGTAAAAATGTTGAACTTCCTTGTGTTTGGCGAAAATTAAAACCAGGAGCGGTGCCTCATACTTTTCCAAATTTGCTGAAATACCTACCCACTGAGGTAAAAATCGCGAAAGGTACACAGTAGTACACGTAATTGTAAATAAATTTGAAACTACTGGCTCTTTTTAAAAAAAGGCTGTTTTTTCGTGGCGTCGACCCATGCGGATCTTTGGCCCCTACTGGCACCATATTGTATGAACCCGCCTGTTGTTGGAATGGCGGTAGTGTGGAATGTTGTGTGTGAGGAAAGGAAGATTAAGGACGTCACAAACACCCAGTTCCCAGGCCAGGGATATTAATCATTACAATCAAAAGCCCCTGATCAGGCTGGGAATCGAACCCGGGGCCGCCGGGTGACAAGCGGTTGCGTTGCCCCCTACACCGCGGGGTCGGATAACTACTGGCTGAGTGCTCAATAAAAACATGCTTGCATACGAACAGGTTTAACTGAAAATTTCTTTCGTGTTTGCAGACAGAGTGGTCAGTGCTGGTTTATTCCCCCTCGTTCTCCATATCTAACAATGTGTGACTTTTACTTGAAGGGTAAACTGAAAGAAAATATTACGAATGAAATCAGAAACATTATAGTGGCAGAACTGACTCGCGTAAGCCAGAATAACGTTACCAGATACAATGCCCGTATAACGAAGGAAGGACGTCACTTCCAGCATCTTTCATAAAGTAAGATTTTATGTAAGATTGTATACAAGTTCAAATCAGGGCGGTCGCGCGCGACATAAGTCCGGCTGAGGCGGCTGCCGTAGCGCAGAGTGCAAACACCGCGCGTTCGGTCTTAGTTTATATGGGACACCATGAATGTGAGCACAGGAATAAGCGAATGAATTCGTGATTAGCTAAGTGTCCGTAGATAAAAATAATGACTTTTCTGACCACAGAGAACAGATCTCAGTACCAACAGGCCATCCTACAAGGAGTTTTGTCACTGTCCCTCACAAGCAAAAAGTGTACAGGGATCACCAGGTGTAAGTGGACGTATGGAAGGAAGCAGGCACACAGCCAGAAAATGAAAGCATACTGGGCCAAGAAAAAGCAGAAGAGTTAAGACGAGCCCCGTGGTCCCTCATAGACCAAAACGAGCAAGTAATAATATATAATCTTAGTAAAATACTTTGCTTCAGCAGAACGCAAGTGTAAGAGGAATGAGCTGTGATAGTAATAGAGCCAGTTCCGAATTAAGCCACATGATATGATATGATCGGCAAGCCGTACAACTCAGGGAATGGAGATCGCATGTTGTGATAGCCGAATTTAAATAAATATAAAATCAAACACTCAAAGTATGGAGGAGTCAAAACAATCGGAATGAAATAAAAATGCATGCAAGAGAAATGTTAGTTTCGTGTTTGTTGTATTTATTCATTTTTTGAAAGGCTATTTATGAATTTATAATTACCCATGATTTCTATTACGGAATCCGAACACAAACGTTTTTATTTGTTAATACTGAAGGCAATTTATTTTTTATTAATTAGGCCATTTTTTTCTTTCTTTGCGTTTGGACCACGGTGCTTGTGTTCTAGCTGTATTTTTGTCGTCGTCTGTCCCTTTTGGAGTACTGGAACGTGTTCTTAGTGGCCTCTTGAGCCTTCCTGTTGGCCCAGTATTCCTTCATTTTCTCGCTGAATTCTTTCCTGCGCTCCTCTGACAAATTCCCGGCTCCTTTGTGGCTAGCTGATGTAAGGGACGTTAGGAAAGGTTTAGTTTTGACCATTAAACGGTATGCATTCCTGTCAGTTATGGCGGCTTGATTAATATTAAGCTCTGCAAGATCTTTGTCCACTTGCTTGGTCCAGGGGAATCCAGTAGCTTTGCCTTTGTTAGCAACCTTGACGATCTTATGGGATAATCTATTAGGATCCAATCTGTGTAGGTGTCCTTAGAAAGTCAGACGATTTCTTCTGATGGCATCTATGAGGTTTTCTTGATGCTGGTAGAGCTCATTGTTGGGTTTGTACCATCGCCTTCCATCTGATAGGATCCTTGGCCCTATTATTCTTGTCAGGAATTTCCGTTCTTGCACTTCCAAGCCTCTCAGTGGGGGTCTATTTAGTTAGGGATAGGCATTCTGCTGCGTAGAGGACTGATGGTCTGACTACTGCATTATAGGCCATTTATTTATTATAAATTACTTTTTGAGATAAACATTCCAGAATGTTAAATATTTTTCCATTGAATGTACAGTGGATGAGCGCATGGAATTGAGGAGCTTTTCTCCAAACTTAATCCAAATCATTTTTGGTAACATCATAGTAGAAACAACAATCATATTCTGCATTTTTATATTTCAAACAGAGATTGATTTAACTGCTTCCTTTAGGAATTCGTATATACAATCCTAAACTAAAGTTAGGGTAGTGTCTATTTGTTTGTTCCAAACTTAAATAAATAAATAAATAAATAAATAAATAAATAAATAAATAAATAAATAAATAAATAAATAAATAAATAAATAAATAAATAAATAAATAGTGATTGATATAAACTAACCTTTCGAAATCATGCGACAATATCTATACATGATGAACGTACTCAGAATAAATCTGAGATACGAGAAACAGTATTCTATGACTCGACCGAGTTCGTATCGAAGTTTTTACGGAAATAAAGATGATATCTAAGAAACACACTGCATGTGTGTGAGTTGTAGAATGTTAAGTTGCTGCTATCTCGTTACGAACGCTGTTCGACACAGACATTTCTATCTGCTGGAGGTAATTTCCCTGGAGCAGGGCTGTACATATTAAGGGTTTCTAGTTTATTGCATTTCTCCACCGGAAAGTGAAATCAGAAGGAGGAGAGGAAGCTGGCGAGACGCCAGAAGTCGAACGAGCAGACGACGAGAAGCGAGGTGTCACATGCTATTTTTTCTTCATCTCTCTCCCTCACTCCTCTTCTTCTTCTTGACGTAGCGACATCTTCTCCAGCGATAAGAGATACGGTCAAGAGATAAACTCGAAAAAGACGTGTTCAGGTATTAAGGTCACGCCACATCATAGGTTAATCAAGGTTACTCCAAAACAGACTCAAATACAGTGATACAGATGGTGCTCGGATGAGCTGAATTTTATGGAGGTGTACACTCATCTGCAGAATAAATGGCCGTCGCAGAAGGTGACTTATCTTCGAAATCGTCTTGTTCGAAATAGAACGAACATATTGAGCAGGTGATAGGATTCTCAGTATCACCACTTCGGCCACCGGCTATCCACAGTTTACGAATATCGTCACATTTGGAAAATGTAAGAAACAAAAGAACAAATATTTTTTTGCCGGCCAATTTTTGTGCTATTGGTTTTACCTTTCATACTAAGGTTCGGATATTCATCACTATTAGTACGACGTCCATCCAGAAATTAAGTGTATCTATTAAAAAGAAAAGAAAACATAATTACTTGTAAAACTTTTACTGGCATCCGATTCAGCAATGTTGGAACTATTTTTCAACATAACTACCACCAGAATTGAGACACTTGACATACCTTGGAAGTAGTGGGTGGATTCATCAGTTCGACGGCAGCCTGTGGTCAACGGCCCTTGGGGTTAAAATCGGCCCCATCTTTGCAACTGAACTACTTCTACTGCGCAATAAATGGTCATAACAGTTCAGACGCGTCTTCTGCATTTTGTCAGTAATTTGAACGATTCCAAGTGCCACTCTGACATCCTAGGTTATTACATGGCCCAATTTTGCGAGTCCCATTGACCATCGAAACATGTCTAGTACAACGGATTATTCTGATCGAAAAGGACTCATCAAACTTCATGCCACTACATCCGGGCTGCACTTACTCTGTGCTATACATCTGAGTCGGGTGATCACCCCAAGCGTTAACAGTACTCTCCCTTACTGATGTTACGTCGCAGTTCAGATATTTCCAAGTGATTTTTACAAAGATGAACTATCTGGTGTAGTTCTTGTAGACGACAAAGGCTTTAATTCTTTAAAAATTTCAGCATGAACAATAGGCTAGATAATATATTTTATCAAAGAATTTCGCCAATTAGAGACCTCTTAGAACCTAAGAGTATGGTACACCATTTTTATTTTCCTTTTCTTTCCAGAATTTCTTCATAGGTCGGCCAATAAACCTCTCGGAGATGTACTGCCGCTGGGAGGCCACTCTGTTATTTATGATGATGTCTGTCATTGTAGAAGCCATCGTATCTTTTACAGCCAATCTATGATGTATTTTAATTTGTAGTTGTAATCAAAAATCTTCTTTGTTAGCCTGTCGTTGTTCATTCTGTGAAGGTGACCATAAACGTGTTGTCTTCGTCTTTTAATCTTGGCTGTAAATGTCTCTATATTGTAGTAGAGGACTTCATTTCTTCTCTTCATCCAAATATATTTATTCCCTTCGGGTCCCAAACTTTACCTAAGTATTTTCCTTTCTTCATTTTCCAGTTTCTCTTGTTCACCTCTTTTATTGTCCACCTCCGTAGCGTAACGATTAGTGTTATTAGCTGCCTCCTCGGGGGCCTGGGTTCGATTCCCGGTACTGCCAGAAATTTAAGAATGGCAGGAGGGCTGGTATGTGGTTCAAATGGTACACGCAGCTCACCTCCAATGGGGATGTGCTCTTTTATTCAAAGTTAGACATTCTGATCCATATAATCAGGCGAACAACAGCACTCTGTGAAGCAGGCAATCTCCGTTCCATCATATAAACTCCGTCACAGTTTACGGACTGTTAGTGGGTGAAAGAAGTTTGTCCTCAAGGAAAGCCTCCTAGCCACGTTTGACGAGGTGGCTGTGCCTAAGTCCGTGCTTGTTTCAAGCAGCCATTTATATTCAACAATATAAAAATATTGCAATACTGTGTCTCATGGCAAACCCGTTGAGGGCCAGTTTCCTAAATAAAGGACCATACATATATATAGTGTCCGCCTCTGTGGTGTAGTGGTTAGCGTGATTAGCTGCCACCCCCGGAGGTCCGGGTTCGATTCCCGGCTCTGCCACGAAATTTGGAAAGTGGTACGAGGGCTGGAACGGGGTCCACCCAGCCTCGGGAGGTCAACTGAGTAGAGGTGGGTTCGATTCCCATCTCAGCCATCCTCGAAGTGGTTTTCCCTGGTTTCCCACTTCACCTCCAGGCGAATGCCGGGATGGTACCTAACTTAAGGCCACGGCCGCTTCCTTCCCTCTTCCTTGCCTATCCCATCCGATCTTCCCATCCCTCCACAAGGCCCCTGTTCAGCATAGCAGGTGAGGCCACCTGGGCGAGGTACTGGTCATTCTCCCCAGTTGTATCCCACGACCAAGAGTCTGAAGCTCTAGGACACTGCCCTTGAGGCGGTAGAGGTGGGATCCAGCGCTGAGTCCGAGGGAAAAACCGAACCTGGAGGGTAAACAGATGATGATGATGATGATGATGACATATATATAGTTCTTGAGTTTGTAAGCCACGTCCAGATGGACATTTGTATTTGCAGACTGTGTCATCGAATCCATTTGATGAGACTCATTCTACATCAGCTGTTTGAATATGTCAGTGTTATGTTGTTACGTACTTTCTCCTTTATGTCTATCTTCAATACTCGTATATTTAGATTTTTCTGATAAAGTTTGAAGACCAGTTTTAATGGCTATGTCAATCACAGTCTCCACTACTATTTGTGCATATATATCTCACCAAAAATTTACGATTTTCAACAAGAGAGTTGTGAACGTTCGAGAAACACTGTGTTCTGCATACCAGAAACACATTTTACATGACATCCCCTACTGTGCCCGCTGTGACGATACTGGAAAGGGGACTTACGACTGTATAGAGGGATCTTACCAGCTAAGTGAAATATATGTATAGGGAACACCTTATCGGGCCTGGTTAGGTTACAAGTTTGAAATAAGCTCCGCTGAGAGCAGTCTGTAAGACAGAAATGATAGTCACACTCCCTAGAGAGCCATCAGTCATCACACAACACCGGGGCTTCTTGTTAGCTTCGTTATAGGCGTACCCGGGAGACGGCGTCACACACAGCCGAAATACTTGACAAAACAAGCACGCCCTCGTCCAGTCGCCACTTTCCTACAGCATTGTGTGACCCAGCTCACTGACACAGCCGGTTACACGTTGCCCTTTCTTTCCCCTTAAGATCGATGACTCGTGAACATAATCTTACAGTAAACACAGAAAAATCGGAAGTTATTCATATAAATAGAGACGAAATAAACGAAGTGCTCATTACACTCGTAGAAGGTACGGAAATTAAGTGTATTTCGAGGAACGAATAAGTCAGATACTTAAGGGGTAATTTATGCACGTATGTTATTCGTTAACATGCAGACAATGGTACTCCTTCAGCAGAAAATCACCTCGTTATCATCCTGCTCCTGGCTTCATCTGGATCAGAAAGTTTCAGTCATAAAATTGTTCAGTCTGCTCTACGTTAACTTATAAGTTCCTGTGCATTCCTCCAGGAAAAATACCACGGCTAATTTTGGATTCTGCTGGTAAACTTGTTAAGGTCACACTAAAGGAGAACTTATCTCCTCCTACTGACTCTCCGGAGTCTACAATTTAAGGTATAAAGATTCAGGTATTCTTAGGGCAAGCTGGGGAGCCTGGATTCAGCATATAAAGAGGTGCAACATTCTGAAAAGGGAGGGGACCAATATATTCAATCCACTGTAAATCTAGAGGAAGAAATTAATGGATGATTAACTGAGCTAAACTTAAATGATAAAACTCAGGATATGGAAAACAGGCACGGTGAGTATGACACCAAGAAGCTCAGAAGTAAATCCAGTATTCTGGAGATAATAGGTTCGAACCCCACTGTCGGCAGCCCTGAAGATGGTTTTCCGTGGTTTTCCATTTTAACACCAGGCAAATGCTGCGGCTGTACCTTAATTAAGGTAACGGCCGCTTCCTTCCCACTCCTAGCCTTTCACTGTCGCATCGTCGCGATAAGACGTATCTGTGTCGGTGCGACGTAAAGTAACTAGCAAAAAAAAAAAAAAAAAAAAAAAAAAGAAATAAATTACGACTGTCTGAATTTGACAAATGGTGCCAGCTGAGAAGCGAAGGTCAGAGAGTGCGTCTGTACAAGGAGTTCCCTCCTGCAAACCGCTGGGTTAGAAACCACGATGGCATGGAGAGGAGAGACGTGCTGAAAATGGCATGTAACGTTGCCCCTGTAAGAGCTAGGGCTCTCTAAAGGCTAGGTATGCTCCCCCGCCATTATGGTTCATTCCTGCACTACGTTGGTAAGGCCAAAGGCAGTTGACCACCCTAGCCTTGTATATCCCTCTTTTTTACTGTTCTCCACGTGTAGGGAGTGAGAAGCTCTGCTATAATACAATAGTGATAAGTGATCTGAAGTTCGTAGAGTGGAGTATAATATCATATTAGCAGTACCGTAGAAAGATCAGTGTACCAAAGTATAGTAGTGAAATAGATAATGTGAATAATAATAATAATAATAATAATAATAATAATAATAATAATAATAATAATAATAATAATAATAATAATAATGAATGATTTAAACCAAGGAAACGCACAGTGAGAAGGAGCTAGGCCAATAGGAAGACCAAAAAGATAACGATGTGAATAGAATATATATTTAACTATAAAACATAACAACAAGAGAAATAAAATCGAAGATAAATTTATAACAAATGGTGAAAGATGAATATACCAGAGTAGAGAAAAATCCGAAAAGTGTGCCACATTTACAAATTGAATATCCAAAAATGCATAAGGGGAAAGGCTAATAAATAATTTACCGACGTACAATAAATATAAAAACTAAATAGGACACCGGGAGTAAAGATCAGAGAGAAAAGAAGGACAAAAGAAAGGGGGAAGGGAAGTGACATAAGGATTACGGCGGGGAAAGGATTTTCTTCACCGGGTTATTCCAAGATTTACCAATTTTTTTTACATAGGTCCAAGAAGACATCTGAAATGGTTACAAATAATTCATAATTGTCCGTAGCGCATGTTCGTATAGTGATGCAGTCTATGAGCTTTAAAATGTAGCATACCAACTCGACGGAAGAAAATTTGAACTGGCAAGAGGCCGGATGAAAATTTAAAGTCCAAATGAAGATAAATTACAATAAGTCTTGCTCACCAAATAGCTTGAAGACAGAGTCCAGATGGAATAGACATGATTTACAAGAGGCACAGTACTTTGGCACTCCACCTCTCCGCTATGAAAACCAGACTCAAATGTGGAGAAGCGGAGTGGGCAATATATAGTGGAATAGAATATTCCAGAAAAGTAGAGAAGGCTACAAGCCATTGAGTTCGAGACACATGAGGTCACTTGTACACACAGCGCACAGGCAACGGCGAAGTGCAGTGAGGATGACGTAATCACACTGGTAGAGCACAGATGAGCGGAGTGCTTGATGCGGCGAGGACGAGCTCGAGGCGAACAGCAGAATGTAAGGTAGGGAAATGTACTGTAGATACGGCGATCGTAATACACGCTAGAAAATAATGCTAAACTAACATACCGGTACTGCAAAATTACTCATCATAAATATTAGTATATTTTGTACATTATTGTATAATTTTTACTTGAGACGGTGATTGTAAAAGCAAAGTCGTTGGTAATTTGCCTTTAAATAAACAAACAAACTAGGCATGTACTTTCACTGAAGAAATACCGTATTAAAAAAAAGAGCTTACTAATAAATCGGCTTTTTATTATTATATTATTGATAAGTAGAATAGGTTGTTTGTAAGCTATGCGCCGCGGTACCGTCAAATGAAATGAGGGACACCGTGGTATTGATATAGGCTACTGTCATTCTTAAATCGTGGAATATGACGTGGTAACTGGTCAGTGTCGAAGATATATAAATTGTGATAGAAGATTTTGATACCATATGATATCAGTCGGTATTTCATACTTGCGCGAAATTGATTCAGTACTATTTTCAATGTTGTCGAATTAATAAGAAAAATATTCTTCGAACAAAAATAACGTTGAAATGTGATATACGAAGACGAACACACCCGAAAACCGGGATTCCTTAAGTTTATTTCTTTCTAAAATTTAGTTCCTTTTCTTATTTACCATTAGTCATCATCATCATCTGTTTACCCTCCAGGGTCGGCTTTTCCCTCGGACACAGCGAGGGATCCCACCTCTACCGCCTCAAGGGCAGTGTCCTGGAGCTTCAGACTCTTGGTCGAGGATACAACTGGGGAGAATGACTAGTACCCCGCCCAGGCGGCCTCACCTGCTATGCTGAACAGGGGCCTTGTGGAGGGATGGGAAGATTGGAAGGGATAGGCAAGGAAGAGGGAAGGAAGCGGCCGTCGCCTTATGTTAGGTACCATCCCGGCATTCGCCTGGAGGAGAAGTGGGAAACCACGAAAAACCACTTCCAGGATGGCTGAGGTGGGAATCGAACCCACCTCTACTCACTTGACCTCCTGAGGCTGAGTGGACCCCGTTCCAGCCCTCATACCACTTTTCAAATTTCGTGGCAGAGCCGGGAATCGAACCCGGGCCTCCGGAGGTGGCAGCTAATCACGCTAACCACTACACCACAGAGGCGGACTTATTTACCATTACCGGTATTTAAAGAAAGACATCTGTGTGTAAAATGAACTTAATTTTTGGTGAGTGTTTTGAATCTCATCAGCTTATGCAGTTGCTGTGGATAATATTGAACATTTTTGGCTTTGGCAAAGTTAACAGAATTTACTTTTTCAGAGATTCCTCTGGTTAGAGGAGAAGTAGTATGATTTCTCAACACTATTCACCTTATTAAACTTCAAAGGGTTGCAACATTAGTTAACTTGCTCAAGCAACACATTTAAAAAAGATAGTTAAGTAATATTTTGCGAATATACTGTCTCCTTTTATTACATTATTTACAAAACAACATTCCATTCCTTGTTTACATTTTTACCTCTTTTTCGTACAAGTAGTATAATTGGACAGTTCGGGCGCCACCTCCACCTCAGGCTCCCAGTGGCCACCTCCACCTCCACCTCAGCCAGAGGCCTCCCAGTGGCCACCTCCACCTCCACCTCAGCCAGAGGCCTCCCAGTGGCCACCTCCACCTCCACCTCAGCCAGAGGCCTCCCAGATGCCTCCTCCACCTCCCGCGGGAAATTTGAATTTGTAAACAAAGCCACGTGCTTTTTGACAGACAACAACGCATCGCAAACCTCAGTACTGCCATCTTGACGGGCCTAAACCTCAGTAGTGCCAACTTAACCTCACAAGCGCGAGGTAAACAAAGCCACGTGCTTTTTGACAGCCACGTGCTTTTTGACAGATTTGTAAACAAAGCCACGTGCTTTTTGACAGCTGTCATCAACAACAACGCATCGCAAACCTCAGTACTACCATCTTGACGGGCCTAAACCCCAGTAGTGCCAACTTAACCTAACTAGCATGAGGTAAACAAAGCCACGTGTTTTTTGACAGCCACGTGTTTTTTGACAGATTTGTAAACAAAGCCACGTGCTTTTTGACAGACAACAACGCATCGCTAACCTCATTACTGCCATCTTGACGGGAATAAACCTCGGTGGTACCAACTTAACCTAACTAGCTCGAGATAAACAAAGCCACGTGCTTTTTGACAGCCACGTGCTTTTTGACAGCTGCCATCCGCCATCTTTAAACTACAGAGCGCTGTGCTGCCCTCTTTCGTCACCTGTCATCGGCAGTGCTGCCATCTTGGCGGGCCTAAACCTTAGTGCTACCAACTGAACCTCACTAGCTCGAGATAAACAAATCCACGTGCTTTTTGACAGCCACGTGCTTTTTTGACAGCTGTCATCCGCCATCTTTAATCCATAGAGCACAGTGCTGCCCTCTTTAGCTACTTACCTTTGAAATGTGGTGGCGGATAATTTGAAAAATGCTTTTTGACAGCAGCCATCTTGCATCGCAAACCTCAGTGCTGCCCTCTTTAGCTAGATACCTGTGGTAGCAGACAATTCCACGTGACAGCAGCCATCTTTAATCAAGAGAGAACCGTGCTGCCCTCTATGTGGTGGCGGCAAATTGAAAAATTCCACGTGCTCTTGTTTGGAAACAAACTCACGTGCTTTTTTGACAGCTACCATCCACCATCTTTAATCAACAGAGCACAGTGCTGTACTCTTTAGCTAGATACCTTTGAAATGTGGTGGCGGCAATTTGAAAAATTCTATGTGCTCTTGTTGGGAAACAAAGCCAAGTGCTTTTTTGACAGCTGTCATCCGCCATCTTTAATCAATAGAGCACCGTGCTGCTATCATGCGGGCAATTTCATCACCTATCACCCGCCATCTTTAATCTACAGAACACCGTGCTGCCCTCTTTATGGCTACTACCTTAAGCATGTAGTAGCGGGCAATTTGAAAAGTTCCGTTAGCTATCATCCGCCATCTTTAATCAAGAGAGCACCGTGCTGCCATCTTTAGCTAGATACCTTTGAAATGTGGTGGCGGCAAATTGAAAAATTCCACATGCTCTTGTTTGGAAACAAACTCACGTGCTTTTTGACAGCTACCATCCGCCATCTTTAATCAACAGAGCATAGTGCTGCCCTCTTTAGTTTGAAATGTGGTGGCGGCAAATTCCACATGCTCTTGTTTGGTAAACATAGCCACGTGCTTTTTTGACAGCTATCATCCGTCATCTTTAATCCAGAGAGCACCGTGCTGCCCTCTTTATCGCAGTAGATGTAAATTCGTCACCTGTCATACGCAGTGCTGCTATCTTTAGCTAGATACCTTTGAAATGTGGTGGTGGATAATTTAAAAAGAAAAATTCTACAGCAGTCCTCTCTCGACGCTAATTGCATAAGATGGCGGCTATACATGACTCCTTAAGGGTGCTTACGCAAGATGGCTGCTATACACAGGTTCTTATGAGACACCCTTGGGATGCTTGCGCAAGATGGTGGTTATACAAGGCTCCTTATGAGACACCCTAGTGATGCTTGCGCAAGATGGCGGTTGCTCTTATGAGGCGGCTTAAGGGTCCTTGCACAAGATGGCTAGAGACGCCCTAAGGATGCTTGCGCAAGATGGCGGACACAAGATGGCGGCTATACACGTCTCCTTATGAGACGCCTTAAGGGTGCTTGCGCAAGATGGCTGCTGCTCTTAGCTTAGAGGCTAACGTGTCGTGCTAGTTCGATTCATTAAATTTAGGGCTTAAATGCAAAATGTTAAATATCTCGAAAGCAGTGCACCGTAGAGCAAAACGGACAAAATTTTTCTGCCTAATACCTAGGTTCGCAGTATGAGGAACAAGAAAATCATAGTCTAATGATGGGATCAACGGTTCGGTTCCTACTTAGGCCCTTTGGCATTTGCTCTGTTTTAGCTTGTATT
This sequence comes from Anabrus simplex, assembly GCF_040414725.1. Lineage (NCBI taxonomy): Eukaryota > Metazoa > Arthropoda > Insecta > Orthoptera > Tettigoniidae > Anabrus > Anabrus simplex. The sequence goes on from NC_090278.1 coordinate 33,865,262, forward strand.
GAAGCGAGTCTTCGTAACATGATCAGGTTTAGCTATGGTAGAGAGTATAACGTGCCGTGCAGGTTCGATTCATTAAATTTGGAGGCTTAAATGCAAAATGTTAAATATCTCGAAAACGATGCATCGTAGAGCAAAACGGACAAAATTTTTCCGCCTAATACGTAGGTTCGTAGTATCAGGAACAAGAAAAAACATAGTCTAATGATGAGATCAACGGTTCGATTCCTACTTAAGCCCTTTGCCATTCGCAGCTATCTATTTCTACAAGATGGTGGCTGCTCTTATGAGAAACAAGATGCCTTGAGACGTCCTAGGGATGCTTACGCAAGATGGCAGACACAAAATGGTGACTATACATAGCTCCTTATGAGACGGCCTAGGGGTGCTCGCACAAGATGGCGGCTACTCTTATGAAGAAAGCTAGCTTAGAGGCTACTGCGCAAGATAACAGCTGCTGTTATGCATGTGGTGGAGGGCAATTTGAAATTCTATGTGCTTAATCAACAGAGCACCCTGCTGCCCTCTTTAGCTGAAATGTGGTGGTGGATAATTTGAAAAATTCTTTTGACAGCTATCATCTTTAAACAAAGGCGACTATACATAGGCTGTTAAGGCCTTATCATTCTCCTCCTCCTCCTCCTCCTCCTCCTCCTTCTCTACCTCCTCCTCCGCCTCTTATGTCAAGGCATAGCTTTATATCGAACAAGTTTAAACCTGCATCGCGAAGGCAAGCGTGTGCAGCGATAACATTATTGTGCATGTTTAGACTTTCGAAACATAAGAAGAGTAGAATCAAACGCTGTACTCGATACGACATGTGATCAGAACATTGATTGATGCGTTCAGAAAACAAAATAAGTGATCAAGACTAGAATAGAACAATGTACTCAATACATCATGTGTTTAGAATATGTCAGGGGATACGCTTGTTCTAAGAAGATCAGATTGAAACATAACAAGACTAGAATAGAACACTATAATCGATGTTGTTAACTTCAACATGTGATCAGAACATTGATTGATGTGTTCAGAACACAAAATAAGTGATCATGACTAGAATCGAACACTGTACTCGATACAACATGTGATCAGAACATTGATCGATGTGTTCAGAACACGAAATAAGTGATCAAGACTAGAATCGAACACTGTACTCAATACAACATGTGTTTAGAACATGTTAGGGGGTACCCTCGTTCTAAGAAGATCAGAATGAAACATAACAAGACTAGAATCGAACACTGTAATCGATGTTGTTAACCTCAACATATGATCAGAACATTGTTTGATGTGTTCAGAGCAAAAGTACAATTTTGATGATTTGCGCAGCTAACTCGCTCGGTAAACGATATAGCCAAAGTATAACTTCAAATTATTTACCTTCCATCATTCGTCTTGTGTGTAAAAATCAGTCGAACAAGTTATCGCATAAACATGGCTGAAAAAAAATCGTGATAGGGTATGGAACCCAGGGGTTACATCTTATCAGAAGGGCAAAAAGGATGAAAGGACTCTTCCTCCTCCTTACCGCACATTCCTTGGCTAAAGGGCTAATGGGCTAAAGGGCTAATGGGCTAAAGGGCTAAAGGGCTAATGGGCTAAAGGGCTAAAGGGCTAAAGGTGCAACAACCTCATCGATCGCTATCAGCAAGAACGCCTGTCCTTTGTAGAAAATTAATCTTTATTGGTAAATGGTTTTATGTTCAGAACAAGGAATGGAACCTAGGGGTTACGTCTTACCTAATCAAATCCCCGAGGTGCGATGAGTTACGTTTTTCGAACTAGTGTTTGGAACACTGAACTTTTCAAGATGGCAAGAGTGAGGTTAGCAATGTTCTGTTGTTGGATTTTAAATTCCGCGCTACAACATGCATAAGGTGGCATCCCTTGAGGTTTACTCCCGTAAAGATGGCAAGAGTGAGGTTAGCAATGTTCCGTTGTTGGATTTTTAAAATTCCCCGCTATAACATGCAAAAGGTGGCAGCCTTGAGGTTTACCGCCGTAAAGATGGCAGCAGTGAGGTTAGCGACGCTCCATTGTCCTTCAAAGTGAGGTTAGGGTTCGTCAAGAAGACAGCTGTCAAAAAATCACGTGGCTATGTTTACCAAACAAGAGCACGTGGTCGTGACGTCACGGTCACGTAATCAATCCTTAGCTCGACGTCGCTAAGAGCAGCATTAGGATTAGCTATGCTTAAAAGTCTTGGGAACAGAGCAGCAGTATGAATTGCTATGTTTCAAAGCGTGTACACATCACCTATCGATTTTACATACATCGACCATCGAACTAAACTTCATCCGCTAGATCGTGCTGCTATCTTAGCATGACTTTAAAGTACAATGAATAGCCATGTTTCAAAGCGTGTACACATTACCTATCGATTTTGCACGCATCGACTCTCGTACTAAACTTCTCCCGCTAGATTGTGCTGCTATCTTAGCATGACTAAGATGCGTGAACTGAAAGTACGAAGAATAACCATGTTTTAAAGCGTGTACACATTACCTATCGACTTTGCATGTATCGACTCTCGTACTAAACTTCTGCAGGTAGATTGTGCTGCTATCTTAGCATAACTTATACGCATGAACTTAAAGTACAGAGAATAGCTATGTCTCAAAGCGTGTACACATTACTTATTGATTTTGCATGCAACAAATATCGTACTAAACTTCTTCCTCTAGATTGTACTGCTATCTTAGCATAACTTATACACATGAACTTAAAAGTAGAAAGAATAGCCATGTTTCAAAGCGTGTACACATTACTTATTGATTTTGCATGCATCAAATCTCGTACTAAATTTATTCCGCTAGATTGTGCTGCTATCTTAGCATAACCTATACCAATGAACTTAAAGTACAATGATTAGTCATGTTTCAAAGCGTGTACACATCAACTATCGAATTTGCATGTATCGACTCTCGTACTAAACTTCTGCAGGTAGATTGTGCTGCTATCTTAGCATAACTAAGACGCATGAACTTAAAGTACAAAGAATAGCTATGTCTCAAAGCATGTACACATTACCTATCGATTTTACAAGCATCGACTCTCGTACTAAACTTCTTCCGCTAGATTGTGCTGGTATCTTAGCATAACCTATACGCATGGCCTTAAGGTACAAAGAATAGCCATGTTTCAAAGCGTGTACACATTACCTATCGATTTTGCATGCATTGACTCTCGTACTAAACTTCTTCCGCTAGATTGTGCTGACATCTTAGCATAACTTATACACATGAACTTAAAAGTACAAAGAATAGCCATGTTTCAAAGCATGTACACATTACCTATGGATTTTGCATGCATTGACTCTCGTACTAATCTCCTCCCGCTAGATTGTGCTGCTATCCTAGCATAACCTATACGCATGACCTTAAAGTAAAAAGAATAGCCAAGTTTCAAAGTGTGTACACATCACCTATCGATTTGCATGCAACAAATATCGTACTAAACTTCTTCCGCTAGATTGTGCTGCTATCTTAGCATAACTAAGATGCATGAACTGAAAGTACGAAGAATAACCATGTTTTAAAGCGTGTACTCATTACTTATCGATTTTACATACATCGACTCTCGTACTAAACTTCTTGCGCTAGATTGTGCCGCTATCTTAGCATAACCTGTACCCATGAACTTAAAGTACAAAGAATAGCCTTGTTTCGAAGCGTTTACACATTACCTAATGATTTTGCACGAAACGACTATCATACTAAACATTTCCCACTAGATTGTGCTAAAATCATGTAAGTGTGCTGCTATCTTAGCATAACCTATCGATTTTACATGCATCTACTATCGTACTAGACTTCTTCCGCTAGAGCATGTAGCAATCGCTTTTGAGTATCCCTAACCCATGTGCATGAACTTAAAGCATAAAGATGAGCTATGTTCTAAAGCGTGTACACATCACCTATCGATAATGTATGTATCGAATATCGTACTAAACTTCTCCTGCTAGAGCGTACGAGTATCGCTTGTGCGTGCACGAACTTAAAGCATAAAGAATAGTAATGTATAAAAATCTTGTAAACAAAGCAGCAGCATTACGTATAGTTAAGATGAAATGCGTGCACACATCATGTATCCATGACGCACACAGTACTAAACTTATTCCATTAGAATGTACAAAGTTCGCATGTGTTTGTGCTGCTATCTTAGCATAGCCTATGTGAATGAACTTAAAGCTTAAAGAATAGTGATGTATAAAAATCTTGTGAACATAGCAGAGTGTTAACTACGTAGGTGTAGACATTGAACTTTACATGCTGAGGCAGCATACTACGTGACCGTGACGTCACGACCACGTGCTCTTGTTTGGTAAACATAGCCACGTCCTTTTTTGACAGCTGTCTTCTTGACGAACCCTAACCTCACTTTGAAGGACAATGGAGCGTCGCTAACCTCACTGCTGCCATCTTTACGGCTGTAAACCTCAAGGCTGCCACCTTTTGCATGTTATAGCGGGGAATTTTAAAAATCCAACAACGGAACATTGCTAACCTCACTCTTGCCATCTTTACGGGAGTAAACCTCAAGGGATGCCACCTTATGCATGTTGTAGCGCGGAATTTAAAATCCAACAACAGAACATTGCTAACCTCACTCTTGCCATCTTGAAAAGTTCAGTGTTCCAAACACTAGTTCGAAAAACGTAACTCATCGCACCTCGGGGATTTTATTAGGTAAGACGTAACCCCTAGGTTCCATTCCTTGTTCTGAACATAAAACCATTTACCAATAAAGATTAATTTTCTACAAAGTACAAGCGTTCTTGCTGATAGCGATCGATGAGGTTGTTGCACCTTTAGCCCTTTAGCCCTTTAGCCCATTAGCCCTTTAGCCTATTAGCCCTTTAGCCAAGGAATGTGCGGTAAGGAGGAGGAAGAGTCCTTTCATCCTTTTTGCCCTTCTGATAAGATGTAACCCCTGGGTTCCATACCCTATCACGATTTTTTTCAGCCATGTTTATGCGATAACTTGTTCGACTGATTTTTACACACAAGACGAATGATGGAAGGTAAATAATTTGAAGTTATACTTTGGCTATATCGTTTACCGAGCGAGTTAGCTGCGCAAATCATCAAAATTGTACTTTTGCTCTGAACACATCAAACAATGTTCTGATCATATGTTGAGGTTAACAACATCGATTACAGTGTTCGATTCTAGTCTTGTTATGTTTCATTCTGATCTTCTTAGAACGAGGGTACCCCCTAACATGTTCTAAACACATGTTGTATTGAGTACAGTGTTCGATTCTAGTCTTGATCACTTATTTCGTGTTCTGAACACATCGATCAATGTTCTGATCACATGTTGTATCGAGTACAGTGTTCGATTCTAGTCATGATCACTTATTTTGTGTTCTGAACACATCAATCAATGTTCTGATCACATGTTGAAGTTAACAACATCGATTACAGTGTTCTATTCTAGTCTTGTTATGTTTCAATCTGATCTTCTTAGAACAAGCGTATCCCCTGACATATTCTAAACACATGATGTATTGAGTACATTGTTCGATTCTAGTCTTGATCACTTATTTTGTTTTCTGAACGCATCAATCAATGTTCTGATCACATGTCGTATCGAGTACAGCGTTTGATTCTACTCTTCTTATGTTTCGAAAGTCTAAACATGCACAATAATGTTATCGCTGCACACGCTTGCCTTCGCGATGCAGGTTTAAACTTGTTCGATATAAAGCTATGCCTTGACATAAGAGGCGGAGGAGGAGGTAGAGGAGGAGGAGGAGGAGGAGGAGGAGGAGGAGGAGGAGGAGGAGGAGAATGATAAGGCCTTAACAGCCTATGTATAGTCGCCTTTGTTTAAAGATGATAGCTGTCAAAAGAATTTTTCAAATTATCCACCACCACATTTCAGCTAAAGAGGGCAGCAGGGTGCTCTGTTGATTAAGCACATAGAATTTCAAAATGGCCTCCACCACATGCATAACAGCAGCTGTTATCTTGCGCAGTAGCCTCTAAGCTAGCTTTCTTCATAAGAGTAGCCGCCATCTTGTGCGAGCACCCCTAGGCCGTCTCATAAGGAGCTATGTATAGTCACCATTTTGTGTCTGCCATCTTGCGTAAGCATCCCTAGGACGTCTCAAGGCATCTTGTTTCTCATAAGAGCAGCCACCATCTTGTAGAAATAGATAGCTGCGAATGGCAAAGGGCTTAAGTAGGAATCGAACCGTTGATCTCATCATTAGACTATGTTTTTTCTTGTTCCTGATACTACGAACCTACGTATTAGGCGGAAAAATTTTGTCCGTTTTGCTCTACGATGCATCGTTTTCGAGATATTTAACATTTTGCATTTAAGCCTCCAAATTTAATGAATCGAACCTGCACGGCACGTTATAATCTCTACCATAGCTAAACCTGATCATGTTACGAAGACTCGCTTCAATACAAGCTAAAACAGAGCAAATGCCAAAGGGCCTAAGTAGGAACCGAACCGTTGATCCCATCATTAGACTATGATTTTCTTGTTCCTCATACTGCGAACCTAGGTATTAGGCAGAAAAATTTGGTCCGTTTTGCTCTACGGTGCACTGCTTTCGAGATATTTAACATTTTGCATTTAAGCCCTAAATTTAATGAATCGAACTAGCACGACACGTTAGCCTCTAAGCTAAGAGCAGCAGCCATCTTGCGCAAGCACCCTTAAGGCGTCTCATAAGGAGACGTGTATAGCCGCCATCTTGTGTCCGCCATCTTGCGCAAGCATCCTTAGGGCGTCTCTAGCCATCTTGTGCAAGGACCCTTAAGCCGCCTCATAAGAGCAACCGCCATCTTGCGCAAGCATCACTAGGGTGTCTCATAAGGAGCCTTGTATAACCACCATCTTGCGCAAGCATCCCAAGGGCGTCTCATAAGAACCTGTGTATAGCAGCCATCTTGCGTAAGCACCCTTAAGGAGTCATGTATAGCCGCCATCTTATGCAATTAGCGTCGAGAGAGGACTGCTGTAGAATTTTTCTTTTTAAATTATCCACCACCACATTTCAAAGGTATCTAGCTAAAGATAGCAGCACTGCGTATGACAGGTGACGAATTTACATCTACTGCGATAAAGAGGGCAGCACGGTGCTCTCTGGATTAAAGATGGCGGATGATAGCTGTCAAAAAAGCACGTGGCTATGTTTACCAAACAAGAGCATGTGGAATTTGCCGCCACCACATTTCAAACTAAAGAGGGCAGCACTATGCTCTGTTGATTAAAGATGGCGGATGGTAGCTGTCAAAAAGCACGTGAGTTTGTTTCCAAACAAGAGCATGTGGAATTTTTCAATTTGCCGCCACCACATTTCAAAGGTATCTAGCTAAAGATGGCAGCACGGTGCTCTCTTGATTAAAGATGGCGGATGATAGCTAACGGAACTTTTCAAATTGCCCGCTACTACATGCTTAAGGTAGTAGCCATAAAGAGGGCAGCACGGTGTTCTGTAGATTAAAGATGGCGGGTGATAGGTGATGAAATTGCCCGCATGATAGCAGCACGGTGCTCTATTGATTAAAGATGGCGGATGACAGCTGTCAAAAAAGCACGTGGCTTTGTTTCCCAACAAGAGCACATAGAATTTTTCAAATTGCCGCCACCACATTTCAAAGGTATCTAGCTAAAGAGTACAGCACTGTGCTCTGTTGATTAAAGATGGTGGATGGTAGCTGTCAAAAAAGCACGTGAGTTTGTTTCCAAACAAGAGCACGTGGAATTTTTCAATTTGCCGCCACCACATAGAGGGCAGCACGGTGCTCTCTTGATTAAAGATGGCTGCTGTCACGTGGAATTGTCTGCTACCACAGGTATCTAGCTAAAGAGGGCAGCACTGAGGTTTGCGATGCAAGATGGCTGCTGTCAAAAAGCATTTTTCAAATTATCCGCCACCACATTTCAAAGGTAAGTAACTAAAGAGGGCAGCACTGTGCTCTATGGATTAAAGATGGCGGATGACAGCTGTCAAAAAAGCACGTGGCTGTCAAAAAGCACGTGGATTTGTTTATCTCGAGCTAGTGAGGTTCAGTTGGTAGCACTAAGGTTTAGGCCCGCCAAGATGGCAGCACTGCCGATGACAGGTGACGAAAGAGGGCAGCACAGTGCTCTGTAGTTTAAAGATGGCGGATGGCAGCTGTCAAAAAGCACGTGGCTGTCAAAAAGCACGTGGCTTTGTTTATCTCGAGCTAGTTAGGTTAAGTTGGTACCACCGAGGTTTATTCCCGTCAAGATGGCAGTAATGAGGTTAGCGATGCGTTGTTGTCTGTCAAAAAGCACGTGGCTTTGTTTACAAATCTGTCAAAAAGCACGTGGCTGTCAAAAAACACGTAGCTTTGTTTACCTCATGCTAGTTAGGTTAAGTTGGCACTACTGGGGTTTAGGCCCGTCAAGATGGTAGTACTGAGGTTTGCGATGCGTTGTTGTCGATGACAGCTGTCAAAAAGCACGTGGCTTTGTTTACAAATCTGTCAAAAAGCACGTGGCTGTCAAAAAGCACGTGGCTTTGTTTACCTCGCGCTTGTGAGGTTAAGTTGGCACTACTGAGGTTTAGGCCCGTCAAGATGGCAGTACTGAGGTTAGCGGTGCGTTGTTGTCTGTCAAAAAGCACGTGGCTTTGTTTACAAATTCAAATTTCCCGCGGGAGGTGGAGGAGGCATCTGGGAGGCCTCTGGCTGAGGTGGAGGTGGAGGTGGCTACTGGGAGGCCTCTGGCTGAGGTGGAGGTGGAGGTGGCCACTGGGAGGCCTCTGGCTGAGATGGAGGTGGAGGTGGCCACTGGGAGCCTGAGGTGGAGGTGGCGCCCGAACTGTCCAATTATACTACTCGTACATTCTTGTTGAAGTCCACAGCAGCGTAGGATCGAATTTTAAAGATGTGTCTAACAATTTCTTCTTTTAAATTACAGCACGTTGGAGAACATGTACGGTACTGGCACATTTCTCATTTAAAATTTTCTCCGTTACAATATTTGCACCATTTTGTACTATATAATGCTTATAGTCCCTATAGAAGATCTCTCCGTTACAAATTAATTTCATAACTTCACAATTTGGTTTCTTTAGACCACCCAAATTTAAAAAAAGCTAATGTTTCACAGCTTGAGTCAGAAAGCTCAGAGTTTAAAACCTGTCTGCATATAGGCCTATCACAGGTCTTGGTTTTCAATAATACATTTATTGCACTACCACCAACGTTAAACAAATTATTACCGGGCGAGTTGGCCGTGCGGTTAGGAGCGCGCAGCTGTGAGCTTGCATCCGGGAGATAGAGGGTTCGAATCCCACTGTCGGCAGCCCTGAAGAAGGTTCTCAGTGGTTCTCCATTTTCACACCAGGCAAATTCTGGGGCTGCACCTTAATTAAGGCCATGGCCGTTTCCTTCCAACTCCTAGCCCTTTCCTATCACATCGTTGCCAGAAGACCTATCTGTGTCGGTGCGATGTAAAGCCACTAGCAAAAAAATTTTCTGTCATATCAAGATAGTTTTGACAAATATTGTAACAATAAGCAAAATTATCACAAATATTGTATACTCTAACTGTGGTGTTTGGATGTTGAACTCCTGCTTCCGGACTTTGGGGGCAGAACTGAGTACTGAATGGTCAGTATGACTGAATTAAGGAGTGTAGTAATGTCAGTGGGGAGCTGGATGCAGGCTGAAGTCAGCAGTTGGAGTAGAAGGTGTACAAGAGGCAGTGGAGGTATAATGCACCAGAAGGGAATCTAAACAACCTGGATCCCGCAGTAGAGACATTACCGCACTACAATTAGGTGCAGAACAAACAACCCACCATTATGTAATAAATATCCACACATATATAGCACTATTCTGTCCCTACACGCGGTGATTAAAACAATACCTTCAATGTGACTAAGCGAGCGTTCGTAGGAGAAACTAGAGTTTCATTACATGTCTCATTGCACATTTATGAACCAAAATGGCGGCTAAGCATACCCATCTCATCTTACTAAGAGCTATTCCGGGAAGAGCCCTTGATGGTAAGTGCTGCAGAAGGTGCAGTGAGACTGAAACAGTACCTCACGTCTCGGATTCCTGAGCCTTCGGTGGAGTTCTTCGAAACACCTGACATCACATCTTCTATAGCAGAAACGTTTCGTGGGAAATGATTTCAACTGCATGAGGAAGTCTATGACATCGGAGTAAATGGCAGCACAAGAAGCAGAGATATGATCGCCACTATAGGGGAGAAAGGATACATATTAGACCCCGCAGTAAGATATGAAACGCACTCCGACCAACCAGACGAAGTAGACAGAGGAAAGAAGTCTATCTACTTGCCCACATTGCCGTATTATATGAATGAACAAGAGTTGGACGACGTAGAAGTGAGGGGATGGGGAGAGGGACAATCCCTCAGAAGACTTTCAACATCAGTGTCAGGGAGTTCATCGACTGGGGATAGGAAGCGCCCAGGGGTTCTCTTTTGATACTCAGACACAATTTGTATTCGTCAGACTGAGATCATTATTTATTTCTTAATGGCGTTTTTGTGTATTCTTTTTCATTGGCAGCCTCCAAGTCCAGGAAGATTTTGAAAATAAAATAATAATGGTGACAGGTGATAGGTAGTTGAATGTTGACATTTTCAAATACCTAGGGTGTTAATTAATACGGAATGCAAGACCGGACACGGAGATTAGCAAGAGGATTCAACAGGACAATGCATTCTTTCACAGAGAATGCAACCTTTTCTGGAATGAGGAAGTACTGAAAAAGAAATAATGTACAGCAGTACGTTATGAAACAAGCATATCATGGCAATAAGTAAGACATGAGCTTCCCTCGTTTCGTAAACATACTCGTGTCTTAATTACCATTATTGGCGACTTGCATACGACTGTTTATTCTCGACGAAAATTATACTCTACTTTTTATATATTCATAAAGTTCTGTCGAGATATCGCTTGACAGTTGAGTTTACTGAACAGAGCGCATGCGCTGGGTTATTGATTTTCCGTGAGTGGATCAGAGACCTTGACAATGTCATATGTTTTCAAAGCTTTGATAGAAGGTTATCATAACCTAGCTTTACTTCAAATACACATATTGTACAGTTGGTGAAGTGAATTTGCGGGAATGTGCCGTGTGGTTGTGGAATATTGGAAGTAGAAGGTGCATTGATGTTGATATGTGTGTCCGACATGTTTGATTTTGCGAAGCTAGTGCGTTGAGTGCAGGCGCGATACTATCCTCACCTAATTGGTCAAACAGTTGTATCATTATGAAAATCTGAACTCTCTGATTGGTGGAGAACCTGTATCATAATGAAACTTGAACTATAATGAGTCTCATTAATATTCAGTTTTCTGGCATATACAGTAATATTTATATTTCGGCATCGTCGAGCATATAATGTACAGGGTGTTTACAAATGAATATCGGAGTTTTAACGCCTTATAATACTGAATACGTTAAACTTACAGTTATACATTATATGTCAAATGAAAGAGCAACTCAAACAGTTTTGTTTGTTGGCACCAGTGCGCATGTACGTGCAATGGTTTCGCCGCAATCCGTTAGACAGCGGTAGTAGCAAAGATGGCGACTAGTGAACAGAAAGCTTTTTGTGTTTTGCAGTTTGCAAAGACAGAATCTGTAGTTACTGTGCAACGTGCATTCCGCATTAAGTTCGGTTGTGATCCTCCAAGTGATAATAACATTCGCAGATGGTATCATACGTTTGAAGACACCGGTTGCCTTTGTAAAGGGAAGAGCAAGGGACGACCAAGATTAAGTGAAGAGACTGTTGAGCGAGTGAGAGAGTCATTCACTCGTAGCCCAAAGAAATCAGTCCGGAAGGCTAGTCGTGAATTACAACTTCCTGCGACGACCGTTTGGAAAGTTGTAAGAAAACGCTTACAGCTACGTCCTTACCGTTTACAGTTATTACAGGCTCTAAAGCCGGCAGAACACAGATTACGTGCCAACTTCGCAAACGACATGTTGTTACATGATTATGAGTTTATGAATCGTGTTGTTTTCAGTGATGAATCGGTCTTTCACCTTAGTGGACATGTGAACACTCATAATGTGCGCGTCTGGGGCTCAGAAAATCCTTACGAGTTGGTAAAAATGCAACGAGATTCCCCTAAAGTGAATGTTTTTGTGCCGTATCCCGGCGAAAGGTTTATGGGCCTTTCTTTTATGGTGAACGTGCTGTAACTGGTACTTCTTACCTCGATACACTAGAGCAATGGCTCTTCCCTCAGTTGGAAGAAAATGAGCCAGAGAACTTCATTTTCCATCAAGATGGTGCGCCACCTCACTGGCATAACGACGTACGCGATTGGTTGAACGTCACTGTACCCCAGCGCTGGATAGGCCGCAAAGGCCCCAATGACAGGACTTGCTTGGCATGGCCTCCATGTTCTCCAGACCTAACGCCATGCGATTTTTTCCTTTGGGGCTTCATCAAGGATCGTGTGTACGTGCCTCCGCTACCAGCTGATCTTCCTGAATTAAGAAATCAGATTGAAGCAGCTGTTGCTGAGATTACTGAAGACACACTTAATAACGTTTGGGAAGAACTCGACTATAGACTTGATGTATGCCGTGTTACAAATGGTAGTCACATTGAACATTTTTAAAGTTCGTAATAAAACTGTTTGAGTTGCTGTTTCATTTGACATTTAATTTATAACTGTAAGTTTAATGTATTCAATATTATAAGGCATTAAAACTCCGATATTCATTTGTAAACACCCTGTACTATGCACCCAGATTGACTTGTGCGGGTGAGAACTGGACAGTGATAAGTAGGGAGGAGAGTAGAATTCAAGCCAGTGAAATGTAATATTTTTACGTCCCACTAACTACTTTTTCGGTTTCAGAAAACGAAGCTGTGCCGGAACTTAGTCGCGTAAGAATTCTCTTACGTGCCTGTAAATCTATCCGCACGAGGCTGGCGTATTTTAACACCTTCAAATACCACGGGACTAAGCCAGAATCGAACCTGTCAAGTTGGGGCCAGAAGGCCAGCACCTCAACCATCTTAACCATTCAGCCTGTCTCAATGAAATGAAATACCTAAGAAGTATGATAGGAAAGGTAAGGAAAGACGGAGTGAGAAAGGAATTCGGAATGGAAAACCTAAGTGAGACAATAATTGATAGGAGTAAACTAAGATGGCTTGGACATGTAAAGGAGGATAAAATAATACTAAAACAGATAATGGAGATAAAGTTCGACGAAAGAGTGCGAGACCTAGAACAAGGCGGATAGATTCAATAAAGAGTGAAAGAAGAAACCTGGACTCGGATAAGATAATGGAAAGGGAATAGTGGAAAGAGATAGGAAGGTGGGGAAGTACCATACATGCCCCGATCCAGTAGGAGCTGGATAAAGGGAAAGAATATTAATAATAATAATAATGATGATGATGATGGTGATGATGATGATGATGATAAGGGTGCGACCTCCGAAGAGGCCTGGTGTAAGTATTTTGAGTAGACGCCTTTTAGGTGACCTGCGCGTCTGTGGAGATGAGAGCCAACATATGATAAATTCTAATGCTGAAGCCTGCACACAAACCCAGCCCCCGGTCCATTGAAAATAACCAATGAATTTCAAAATCTCCGACTCGGCCAGGAATCAAATCCAGGACACTCTGAAACGAAGGCCACAACCCTCACCATTCAGCCACGGATCCTGACTAGGAATTACACTAAGGCGAATACCATACCTTTATGATTTTGACACAGGCCTTCCCAGTCTGTACATTTATTTAAAACGATATAATTTCATGAACAACAGTTGGCTGTGCTATTGACATTTGGATGTCCACATTACACAACACCACTAATTTGCATGTAGACCCATATTTATATTGAAGCGTCATGTTTAGGAAATCGTATATACAGGGTGTTAGGTGTATACGTGCAGATATTAAGCTAGTCGGCTAAGAAAAATACATCTCATAATATATGCTATGTACTTTTTACCTTGTCCTATTAGTTTGCCCATAACTGAGCCAAATATTTCAGGACCTAATGTGTTTTGAACGGCCGTAGCAGGATACGCCGGTGATGTCATTCTGTCCACGCGTAGCGGAAGTACAGTAGCCGAGTATAGGGCTTGTTGAACCTGTTTCTTATCGCAGGCCAACACATGTTGTTGTGCACTTCCCCTAAAGGCTTGGCAAGTAGAAGAGGATGACTCACGTGCCAGGTCACGTGCTGTACTCGAAAACCGGTGTAGGGTACTCTGTGTGAAAAGTACACAGAATCCTTCCAGTGACGTCGAAGATCCGTACAAGCACATACGTGCGAATCAAGTGTTGTGTACTTGTGTGCGATTTTTAAGACGTCAATGGCATTACTCAGTGATCCAAGCTGACAAAATGAAAGGAAATGGTTAATAAGTAAATGAAATATGGGCGCAACATTTCTGTGCTGTTATTGCTACAGTCTACGATGAATTTCTGACAATAGACAATGCGGGTTGTCTATGCTTATTCATAAACATTTTAGGTCATTGAAAGGAGGGTGGACACTTAAAGAAAAGGCTATAAGTATTCAGTGAAATTGTTATTAATGAGACAAATTTCAAAAACCGTAGTTGCATCCATCGTGAACATTGCTCGAAGGAAAAAGACCTACTGTGGAATTGCCGCCGGGCATTTCTAATAGAAGGCTTATTCTTCTTTTTCCTAATCTGTTTACCCTCCAGGGTTGGTTTTTCATGGGAGTCAGCAAGGGATCCCACCTCTACCGCCTCAAGGGTAGTGTCCTGTAGCGTGAGACATTGGATCGGGGATACAACTGGGGAGAATGACCAGTACCTCACCCAGGCGGCCTCACCTGCTATGCTGAACAGGGGCCTTGCGGGGGTATGGGAAGATTGGAAAGGATAGACAAGGAAGAGGGAAGGAAGCGGCCGTGGCCTTAAGTTAGGTACCATCCCGGCATTTGCCTGGAGAAGGGGGGAACTACGGGAAACAACTTTCAGGATGGCTGAGGTGGGAATCGGACCACCTCTACTCATTTGACCTCCCGAGGCTAAGTGGAGCCCGTTCCAGCCCTCGTACCACTTTTCAAATTTCTTGTCAGAGCTGGAAATCGAACCCGAGCTTCGGGGGTGGCAGCTAATCACACTAACCACTGCACCACAGAGGCGGACGGAAGGCTTATTACTGAACAGTAAGTACCGATAGGTAAAATAATGACTGTAATGGACCCGTTTAGTTAGAACTTCCGTAAAAATAATATTACTACTACTACTACTACTACCACTACTACTACTACTACTACTACTACTAATAATAATAATAATAATATCTTTACGTTCCACTAACTAATTTTCACGGTTTTCGGAGACGCTGAAATGCCAGAATTTTTTATCGCAGTATTTTTAATGCAAATAAATCTACAGACACGAGACTGACGTATTTGAGCACCTTCAAATACCACCGGACTGAGCCAAGACCAAGCCTCCCAAGTTGGGTTCAGAAGGCCAGCACTTTACGCAGTGCTGCACCAATCATCTTGCCGGGCTGAGTGGCTCAGACGGTTGAGGCACTGGCCTTCTGAGTCCAGTCTTGACAAGGTGCTCAAATACGTCAGCCTTGTGTCAGTAGATTTACTGGTACGTGAAGAACTCCTATGGTACTAAATTCCTACAAATCCGCGTCTCCGAAAACCGTGAAAAGTAGTTAGTGGGACGTAAAGCCAATGACATTATTATCATCATCTTACCTGCACAGTTCATAGGGGTATCTTACCTGGAGTTCCTCATAGGTAGACTACGTTATTAGAGCTTTCAGAGGACGCTCCGTTTCGACTACGCCGAAACATGTGGTTTTTACACGATGGTCCACCACCTGATATAAGCCGCTTACTGCGTGATCATTTGGATCAGTCCTTTGGTCTATGGCGAATAGGACGACATGGACCCATCAATTGGCCCGCCAGATCTCCAATGGATATTACGGAAGACTGGATTCGGAGAAGTGATTTTCTTTTGTTAGTTGCTTTACGTCGCACCAACACAGAGAGGTCTTATGGCGACAATCGGACAAGAAAGGCCTAGGAATGGTAAGAAAGTGCTCGTGGCCTTAATTAAGGTTCAACCCCCGCAATGCCTGGTGTGAACTTGGGAAACCACGGAAAACCATCTTCAGGGCTGCCGACATTGGGGTTCGAAGCCCCAATCTCCCGGACGCGAGGTCACAGCTGTGCGCTCCTAATAGCACGGCAAACTCGCCCGGTACGGAGAAGTGAAGCCTGCAGAGTAGCCCATGGAGGTCACTTGAACAATTGCTACGTGTTTCACATTGGTATGTCAGATGTTACACAATTTCTGCAGCGTATTGAGTTGGGAGTTCAGTTCTCAATCGATGTAGTATTTTGAGTCTCGATAGTTCGATATTCTCATAAATCCGAGCAGAAAAATTGAAGTACCGGTAACAAAAATTATAAATCTAGAGTTTCAGTTCGCGATTGCCTTGTACGTGGCGCAAGCTGAACACAACACACGGAAGACATGCTTGTTAAAACGCTAGATATTGACCTTGAACACAGCATGGCAGTTCTTCATTCTACACTGTACTGGTTTGGGTACATTGCGTGTGTGTGTCTGTCGATGTGCATGTTTGATGTTTATACACAAAACCTGTTTGTCACACTTTGTCCTCTAGTGCTAACCACAATACGAAAATACACCTGACTCATCGCAAAGAGACCTGGTTCTGGTCTTACGCATACTATCCTGTAGTAAACTACTGCGAGCGATGTAGGCACGGGTGAAGTACATTTCATCTTGTTTCGTCCTACACCACGCATATTTTACTATTTTCTTCCCTGCCTTTCAGCTCCTAATGACTTGTTAATAATAATACCGGTAATGTTATTTGCTTTACGTCCCACTAACTACTCTTACTGTTTCTGGAGGCGCTGAGGTGCTGTAATTTAGTCCCGCAGGAGTTCTTTTTACGCGCCAGTAAATCTACCGACACGAGGCTGACTTATTTGAGCATCTTCGAATACCATCGGACTGAGCCAAGATCGAGCCTGCCAAGTTGGGGTCAGAAGGCCAGCGCCTCAACCGTCTGAGCCACTCTGCCCGGCAGCAAAACATATTATTATTATTATTATTATTATTATTATTATTATTATTATTATTACCGGGCGAGTTGGCCGTGCGGTTAGAGACGCATGGCTGAGAGCTTGCATCCCGGAGATAATGGGTTCGAATCCCTCTGTCGGCAGCTTTAAGGATGATTTTCCGTGGTTTTTCACGTTCACACCAGGCAAATGCTAGGGCTGTACCTTAATTAAGGCCACGGCCGCCTCCTTCCAACTCCTAGGCCTTTGCTATCCCATCGTCCTATAAGACCTATCTGTATCGGTGCGTCGCACCGACACAGATAGGTTTTATGGCGACAGATATAACTAAGGACTAGGATCGGGAAGGAAGCAACCGTGGTCTTAATTAAGGTACAGCCCTAGCATTTGCCTGGTGTGAACATGAAAAACCACGGAAAATCATCTTTAAAGCTGCCGACAGAGGGATTCGAAGCCAGTACATCCCGAATATTGGATACTGTTTGAACTTTCGCGACTGCTACTATCAAGCTCGGTGATGATTTAAGAGTGGATTTCTGCCGCTGGTTAATTGATCAAGCACTCAATCCAGAATTTCTGTCAAGGGTATTAGTGACACATGAGGCAATTTTTATAGAAGGAGTGTTTAATATTTAGTATACCAAGGCAACCTCTAGCACCGGCTCTCAATTAATATCTGGATGGATGCAGTGGGAAGTCTGTCTCTTTGACCAATCGTCTTTTTATTAGCTTATTTTGCTTTACGTCCCACATACTATTTATACCGTTTTCTGAGACGCTGAGGTGACGAAATTTCATATCGCAGGAGTTCATTTACGTGCCAGTATTTCTACGACACGAGACTGACGTATGTGTGCCCCATCAAATATCATCAGACTGAGCCAAGATTGAACCTGCCAAGTTGGAGGTCAGAAGACAAGGACCTCAACGGTCTCAGACACTCAGACCGGTACCAATCACCTTACTTGCATAAATTTGATCGGTGTAGCTTTCCTTATGGTGACGATGGGACGGGAAAGGGCTAGTATCGGAAAGGAAGCGATCGTGGCATTCATGACGTTACAGCCCCAGCATTTGCCTGGTGTGAACATGGAAAACCACGGTAAACCACTTTTAGGGCTGCCGACAGAGGGGTTGGAACCCACTATATCCCACTCATGAGCTGTGAAATATCCCCATTCAATAGGACAAGGCAGTTTCCAGCACCGGTTCTAATTAATATCAGGATGGGTGTAGTTGGAGGTCGGTTACATCTTTTTATTAATGTTATCTTGCTCCTGTACAGTAGATACAGTACGTTACTGGAGCTTTCAGAGGACGTGTCGCTTCGACTACGCCGAACCACGTGGATTTTACACGATGGTGCAGACATTTCCTCAACGGTAGACAGGACGATGTGGAACTATCAATTGGCCAGCCCTTATTCCAGTGGATTGTTATGCCTGGGGGGACATGAGAAACAAAGTATACCGAACTGAGGTAACCACTTCGGATGACCTCCGTGAACGTATGTTTAAGCACCAGAGGATATTCTGAACCACAGTGGTGTCTTGGCTCGAATGACAAGTTGCTTTACGTCGCACCGACACAGATAGGTATTATAGCGATGACAGGGCAGGTAAGGGTTAGGGGTGGGAAGGAAGCAACCATGGCCTTAATTAAGGTACAGCCCCAGCATTTGCCTCGTGTGAAAATGGGAAACCACGGAAAACCATCTTCAGAGCTACCGACAGTGGGGTACGAACCCACTATCTCCCGAATACTGGATACTGGTAGCACTTAAGTGACTGCAGCTATCGAGCTCGGTGTACCAGTAAATATACCGACACGAGGCTGACGTATTTGAGCACTTTTAAATACCACTGCACGGGGCCAGGTTCGAACATGCGAAGTTGGAGTCAAAAGGCTGGCACCTCAACCGTTTTAGCCACTCAACCAGGCAGGAAGCACGAAATGTAGGTACGTTTAATTTACTTAGTTGTATAATATGTCCATTTTTCGTTTGAAACAAAACGTTCGATGTGCTTCGATAATTCAATTCTGATTCTACTCATATGGATATCCTATGCCATGCATTTGTTCGTTGGCGCAAGGAACTGTCTTCCTTCTTCTACCTTTACGCAATGCACAACGAGGATCTTACCGCATTTCACGTTCCGGCGTGCGTATCCCAACCAAAAATTATATCACACGCTCGTACAGGTCGCGCACCGACACAGGTTTTCAGGTCATTTCCATACTCACTAGACCACAGGGCTGACGACCACAGATATCCCTAACCCCTAAAGGACGTAACAGCAAATGAACCAGTATTAACGCTGAGAATTCAATACATCTCCAGGGTCCGAAACCGATAACTAGTGTTGTCTGAAACCCCTAAGACGGAAACTAAATACTAACAACAACAAACCAGTCTGGCGTTAATGTAACGTAACATGTTGTAGACTGGTAGCCTTCAGCTGTTACCGTAGGTCAGTTGCTCGTAAACATAAAACCAGTTTGGCAAGTATATTACGTAACATCTCGTGGCATTGAATAGGGAGCCCTCAGCTGTCACAGTAGTACATTTGCTCTTAAACATAAACAGAACAGAAACCAGTTTGGCAGGGATGGCGCGTGACTTGCCTGTTATCAAAGGAAAGCTATTCATTCACAAGAACAAGGCATACTACCTATTCTAAAAACATCGTACCCCTTTGCTCTCGAAAATAACTTCCGAGGATTACCAAAAGTTTGGTATATAGTGGTTCTTCACATCGTTCTCTATTGCTACAATAAATATCTGCACGTATACACCTAACACCCTGTATATTGCTTTTCCAAAGAAGTATGATCGGAGAACAATTTTTTTCTTATTTTGAGAATTTTCGAGAAAAAATGGTTTCAATTCATTTTCATTTGCATATAATTGCCCATTTTGAAGTTTTTCACATTTTTCATACAAATTTACAATTTAGCAAGTTATTTTCTTTGTCTCAATATAATCCTGTTCTTATTCGCACAACAGACGACAGAAACATGCAATAGCGAAAAAGTCCCTCCGCATAAGCTTAGCGTCAGGAAGGGCACCAGGTAGTAAAACAAGTGTGACACGTATAGCGCCAGCGATCCCAGAAATTGAGGGAATTAGCGGTTGTAGAATAATACCTTAATCTTCTTTTGTTCAATTCCATATTCCATTTGCATTTTTAAGCATTACAGAGGTCTTTATTTGAGAAGAGTTATGGAAGTAATTCAGGAATTTATCACTGTCTTCTTTGAAGCGGGAATAAAAATTATATTTAGTGGGAATGGCCATAAATATGTTAATTGAGTGTACACCTCTTTTCAACGATTCATTTTATTAATAATTTACAAAGTAAGACAGTAAAACAACCTGGCAAACTCTCGGGAAGCAAAACGTTCGTCTGAACATATATTCAACGTCCGTTGAATTGGACGAGTTTTGGGCGCGTATTCAACGCTCGTGTAGTTCCGATAGTGGTGGTGGCGGTGGTAGCAATTATTGTTTTAAGAGGAAGCACAACCGGGCAACAAACCCCTATTAACATGAACGAGAGAGGAAAAACCAAAGAGGTCCAAACCTGCGATAAATGAAGGAATGGGCAAAGGAGAGGCAAGGGAACAAAGGACGTGAAAATGAAAAACTCCCTACGCCTGTAAAACCTAACACCGTCGCGGTTAGAAAAGATCGACAGTGCATTAAGTGAGATCGAACGGGAAAAGTAAAGTGCCCCGTGATTATAAAACGAGGTTCCCAAGTTAAGAGCCTCTGAGACCTCTTATAGTTGCCTCATACAACCAGGCAGGGGATACCGCAATATTTAAACATATTCTGTAATTATATGAGTATTTAGATTTTTCACGAAATGACATATACTGTCTGATACAACGGATATACTTGGATGGACGGGGAACCTCTGAAATCCAAGGTACAGCACTTCTGATGCCTGAAGCACAATTATTTCAGGATGGTCACCAACTTCTTGAGAGATAACCGTACAGTATATATCCCTCAAAAATCAACTTGTACTAAGACCAGTAGACGCTCAAGGAATGTATGACATAAATATGCCTCATGGCTGAAATTAACGGTACAAAATATGTGACGCGATGTTACCTAGCAACAGTGCAGGCTGTGACGTGAAGTATTGATGGATGACCATGACTGACAGACATATTATCAAAGAGTTTTGTTAGACTCATGGTAGCGCTCGTACTGGTAGAACAAGGCAAACTGCTTTTCTAATCGACTGCATAACGATGATTAAGGGAAGGATTGCAATTTTCATCATAAAATCGGAATATATTCTCATACTTTATTATTATATATTGTATTTTCCTAGAATTCGTAGCTCATATCCCTAGGATGTTTTCAACATTGAGTTGCTTGCCTCAAGGGCTAGAACTGTGGACTTGTTTAATAGTTCAAGATAAAGTGTTAATAATAATAATAATAATAATAATAATAATGTTATTTGCTTTTTACGTCCCACTAACTACTCTTTTACGGTTTTCGGAGACGCCGAGGTGCCGGAATTTTGTCCCGCAGGACTTCTTTCTCGTGCCAGTAAATCTACCGACACGAGGCTGACGTATTTGAACACCTTCAAATACCACCGGACTGAGCCAGGATCGAACCTGCCAAGTTGGGGTCAGAAGGCCAGCGCCTCAACCATCTGAGCCACTCAGCCCGGCAAGATAAAGTGTTAAATGAACTCTGAACTTCAGAAGTCCCACGTATGATGTACATATCCTAATCGTCTGCTGTTCGGAGACATTCCCGAGGATGCCATCACATGCGAGCGAAGTATATCGATCTGCGGAACTCATCTGGTGGGAGCAGAGAGAGATCCGGTCACTCTTCTCTCTGGTACTAAACTGTAACACTTGACTCGGTTGCTAAGCAACGGCCACTCTGGTGAACAGAACACGCTCTAGTGGCCTCTTTCGCAAGGTCTCCATGTTGTTTGGAAGACCTCAACCTTCACTCTCTTTTATTTATGGTCGTCTTTTGTCTTTTCACCAAAGCCTGTCCAAACGCAGTGGAACAGAATGAGAGGCCGAGATTCAAATCAGGACAGAGAGAAAACCACAAAACATAAGACGAGGTAGGAAGTAAGAAGAGTAATGGCGAGGACAAAAACGAATGGGGAGAAAAGAGGTTAAGGATTTCCCCCCCATAACGGTGCAACATCAAAGTCGTCTCCTACTTGTTCAACAAAAGACGAACTTGCATAAGATTTTATGTAGCTAGTACTCTTGTAAGAGAGGAATGTGCATACGAAGAAGAAAATAAACGATAAATTTACGAGTAAAGTACTTTCCTTGCCAGGTACAATTCCGCTTAACACTGCTGTACGAAGGAAGCGTACCTACAGTACATGAACATCAAATAAAAGTACCGAAATTTTGTTGCACTTATGGGGAAGATACTGGAAGATTAAATGTAGGGCAGCACATTGTTTCGCGTTTGTTGTAGAAGCGTTTCCGATTGTTGGGCACGCATGCCTTCTACAGACGATAATGATGTCTGTGTCAAAAAAAAAAAAAAAAAAAAAAAAAAAAAAAAAAAAAATAAATAAATAAATAAATAAATAAATAAATAAATAAATAAATAAATTGCAAATACGCATTTATATAAGCAAATACAGTAGAGACAATACGCGACACTCAGCGAGATATCGAGGGATAGCTATTAGAGCTCTCTCCAGCGGATTGACCTGAGAACTACTGATTCTGTCATAAGAGCACGTGTATTTGTGTGTGAAGGATTTGGTGTTATTTATGCGTTTTCAGTGAATTGACATAATTAAATAGTAGCGTGTTTCATTCCTTGATATCTCCTCTCAACATAAGGGGATAGGTATGTGCTGCGTTTGGCTGCAGAAACTGTGAAATAGAGAAGAATGCGCGGTCTTTCTTCAGTTTGCCTCGTGACAAGAAAATGTAAGTAATATTGTGTTTGCATATATATTCTTCCAGTGACAAAGAGATTTTTATAGTACTTCATAATCTTCTGACCTGCTCGACCCGTATTTTAACTGGCTTAAAAATATAATACGCATATTTTATTGTATAGTGCAGCAGTTAACCTTCAGTACCGATGTGTTGTTATAGGTATGATCTGTGGGTTTGATTTAATTCAGGAAAATACATATGCATATGAGTGTGGCTGGTTGTGTTCCAAGTTACCCCATTTGGAATGCCGTAATGCGTTGTCAAGTACTGAAGAAAATGTGGGTGATTTAAGAAATGTACATATTTTATTGAAACAATATGATGATGCAAATTTGCTTTACCCTAATATAATGGCATTATGGCAAGTATTGCTTATAGGGAAAATTTGAATGTTTTTGAGGCTAAATTTATAGATTTTCTTTTTGTTAGTAGGTTTCAAGTTAAAAGGAAAATTGTCCAGCTCTTAAATGTAAATTTATTTAATCATGTGTGTAAGGAATGTGCCGGTATTTTTGTTGACAAGTGTTTCAATATGATGATACAATGCTTTTAAATGAGAAAAAAGAAAAATCTAGCCGTGAACGTTCAGACAGGAATTCTAAAGCTAAAAATTAATGCATAAATGAAAGATCAAGCCCTTTTACAGCAGTCCATTTCACATCCTGATTATATGTCTAATTTCAGTCTTTAAATAATAACCTGTTAAGTAATTCTTCATTCATTTATCCAGAATTGCTTTAGCAACTTTGAAGTAAATAACTTAGTAGCATTTTCTTTCTAGACATAATTTATTTATCCATTTCCGTATATACATTTCCATTGATATTTGAATTTAGCGCGAATTTTCAGGTCAAGCCACTAGGAGCGCCACTTGCGACTTGTGTCCCATTTTAACAAGGCTAAATCCGGAAAAGTCACGTATTGTCTCTACTGTATTTCATATAATTGTGACAAAAAACAAACAATAAGAGTGAAACAAACTTCATATGCAGGCTACAATAACAAAGAAGTGTATCCACGAAATAATGAAAGAAAATGACGTATGGCTTTTAGTGCCGGGAGTGTCCGAGGATAATTTCGGCTCGCCAGGTGCAGGTCTTTTGATTTGACGTCCGTAGGCGACCTGCGCGTCGTGATGAGGATGAAATGATAATGAAGACGACACATACACCCAGCCCCAGTGCCAGAGAAATTAACCAATTAAGGTTAAAATTCCCGACCCTACCGGGAATCGAACACGGGCCCCTGTGCCCAAAGGCCAGCACGCTAACCATTAGCCATGGAGCCGGATTATCCACAAAATCCTAATGTACCTTGCAGATAGTTCGATATCTAACCTAATATTTGCTAACTAATGATGCATAATTTAATTGAAAGTAAGTTCTCCGACATTCTGATTTGTCTTCTGGAATACTGGGTATAACTGGAGCACCACTAACAAGGAGTGATTGGGGAATTTTACTTTTCATTTCAAAAGCATGTTCGATGCGTTCAAATATTTTCTTGTACTGTTTGGACGGAATTCATTGGTGCTGTAAATGTTTATAGCTTTCATGCATGAATAAAGCAGATATACACATCAGTAAGTTATATGAGTATGAGTTTTGGTTCTTCTTTAGGACAATAATTATAGCTTTGTCCATTTGGTTTTAAAATCCCGTAATTCACGGACATTTAAACTGATTTATAGGCAAAGTTAACAAAGAATACAACTTCATATCCTACTTCCAAGATATCTTTCTGTGAATATTAATCCTCAGAGACCGAAAGGTTACAAATAATTTCTGGTTTATTCACCTGTTAGTTCTTTCTGTATTCCTACAAGTCTACATTTCGTGACATACAGAGTTTCGTAAATAACCGATTCAGTTTGTATCTTACCAGAGACAACCTCTCCTTTACACCCTTACTACAACCCTCGAATACCCTCACGGCCGTATGAAGGGAAGTGTAAACTTTATTTACAATGTCGCTAACGTTATTACCCCAATGAAGATCTTACAGTGATCCCAATGAGGTACTTCCACTCCATCAACAATACAGTATAATTAAAACCGAGAGGGGTTTTACTTTTCGTAAAAATACAACCTGACCTTTCTCCCCGTTTACCATCACACCATCGCCTGCTGTCCTTCTCACAACATTGTCGAGGTCTCTTTGCAGTTGTTCACAATCTTGTAATTTAATTATTATTCTATGCAATACATCATCGCCCAAGAAAAAAGACTTACCTATGGATCTCGTTCTTTATTCATATAATTTATTTATAAGTAAAAACGGCGGTCCAATACTGCTGTTTGTTAATCATTACTGGACGAAGTATACTAATTTTCTTTAGCCATCCATTCAATCACATTTTTGTGTATCCCAATAGTCTCTTATTTTTTTATGTTGTCTCCCATTATCTACCATATCAAAAGCCTGGGATAGGTCAATACCGACACAGTCAATTTGAAATTCTGGATCTAAAATATCTGCTATACCTTGAAGGAATTCTACAAGACGAATTTAATTGATCTATTACTTTCTAAACACGAAGAGTCTTCTATAAAACAAGATAGTAATTTTGCAAACATGTCTAATGTAGTCAGAAAGAATGCTTAATCAGAGCTTGCATGCTACGCATTTCAAGTTGACATCAGTTTACATATCTCGTAACTCTTCCAATGCATGTCGGATTGGTGTCGGTGGAGACATTGGAAGTTGGTAAGATGAAGACTAATGAAATCATACGTCCAGTTGTTACACGTCCGAGCATGTCGAAAGCTCAAATAACTCGCCCACACTACATGAATAACAAGCAACGGATTGTAGGAAACGGCAAGAATGATAAGCTCAGAACCCCATGGTATCTCATTAAATTACGATTGATAATAGTACGCTGTGAGCCTCAGTGGCTCAGACGGCAGCTCGTCGGCCTCTCACCGCTGGATACTGTGGTTCAAATCCCGGTCACTCCTTGTGAGATTTGTGCTGGACAAAGAGGAGGCGGGACAGGTTTTTCTTCGGGTACTCCGGTTTTCCCTGTCATCTTTCATTCCAGCAACACTCTCCAGTCTCATTTCATAGCATCTATCAGTCATTAATAAATCACTTCGGGAGCGGCGACCCCATCGTACTAATAGCCTATATCTGCTTCATTCATTCCTTCCCTGACCCGGTCAATGACTGGAAAACAGGTTGTAGGTTTTAATGTTCAATAGTACGCCGTAGCACAAAATGTAGAATTAAATAAAGATCGCAGTTTCTTCAAGAAAATATTAATAAATGTAAATAAATGGCGAGAAATATCAATGACTGAATGTATCGGAGGCCATACACTGAGTTGGATTAAATGGGCCAAGTTCAATTTATATATGATGGCCATACCTTGCCTATCTAGTCCGATATAGTTCAAGAATCGAGACTGATGATGAAATAGCCGATTGGTAAACCAAAATATCATGTAACGGATTGTTAAATGAATTCCTTTGCCGAGGTTAATGTTTGTGTATGACTACTCTGAATCAAGAAGTCAGGTGTTTAACGTCAAAAATATGTGAAAGCAAACCGACTTTTATTATTAGAGTATAGTGTTTGATTTTGTTTTCGAAATAGGAGAAGAGTACAATTTTTTGAAAGATCCTAAAGGTAGAAAGGGTTGCACACAGTTCGGAAAGAAATCAGATAGAAAGTTGAATTGCATTACGATATAATCACTTGAAATAAGAACAATTTTTGTAAAGAAGCGAGATACGTATCTGGTTCTCTAAAATATTAAGGCAAGAGTGGTATAAAATATTGTAAATAATATTCATGTGTGTAAGGTTGTACTAACAGCATGTTAAAAGTTTCAGGTATCATGAAGTCAAGTACCAATGGAGATACACTGAAGAAAATGTAAATTGCAACACCCAGAAAGAGTGGTGCTACATTACTGCAATTGAACATGCAGGACGAGTTTTCGGTTGTGCTTCGATGATTACACCTTCAGGTCCCTCTGACTGCAAGTTTGGACAACGATCAATACAGGATGTGCCCACCACAAGCTGCAATAGATTGATGAATTTGTCGAGGCATGGAGTCAATAAGGTCCTGGATCGCTTCCTGAGGAATTGTGGCCCATGCTTGCTGCACTGCACGGGTCAGTTGTTCCAGAGTTGTGGGTGGCTGGGGACGGTTGGCCAGTTGTCGACCCATCATGTCCCACACATGCTCAATAGGACTGAGGTCCGGGGATCTGGCGGGCCATTCTAAGGTTGTGATGTCGTGGAGAGCTTCTCTGGAGATGCGTGCAGTGTGAACCCGGGCATTGTCCTGCTGAAACATCCCATTAACAATGTTCGCTATCATAGGGACAACCACTGGATTGAGTACCCTATCAACGTACTGTTGAGCAGTCATAGTGCCCTCAACAAGCACTAATTGTGATTTCACATTAAAGCCAGTAGCTCCCCACACCATAATGCTTGGTGTTGGCCCTGTGTGCCTCTCGACAGTAAGATCTGGGCGGCCCCTCTCCCCGGTACGTCGGCGCACACGATTCCGGCGATCACTGCGGACAAGACAGAAGCGCGATTCATCACTAAAGACAACCCTATGCCATTCGTCGACCCACGTCGATCTTTCTCCACACCAGGCCAGCCTTACACGTCGCTGTTGTGGGGTCAATGGAACCCCTTCTGCAGGGACTCGGGCTCGTAAGCTAGTTGCACGCAGGCGATTACCAACTGTTTGTTGTGTAACGTGGGGTGCCACAGCTGCTCGAATTTGCGCTGCTGTTGCATGGAGTTCCATCCGGGCCATCCGAATGATGCGGCTATCTCTCTCACAGTTGTCTGTCGCGCTGGGCCTGTGTCAGGTATACCAGTGTGGGTACCTTCATTTGACCACTGCTGCCATACACGTTGTACCGTAGATGCCTGTCGGCCAACACGTGCAGCGACAGTTCTTAGCGATAATCCAGCCTCACACAGCCCAATTATCCGACCCGTCTCAAACGGCGACAGTTGTTGATAGCGTGCTCTTCTCTGTCGTCGAGGCATGTTTGACGGGGAACACTTCACTGCGCAGACTGTAAGTCAACTACGCTACACCAGGGTCCGTATACTGGAGTTGATTCCTCCGCGACCAATCACGTGGGGAGATCTGTAGCAACAATCTAATGGGCCTGAAACGTTGATCGTTTACAAACCGCTATGGCATCGTTCCATATCTTGAAAATCAACACAAAGGACCAATGCCTTCATGGTGTTGTAATTTCCATTTTGTTAAATGTATTTTTAAGATGGTCGAAAACCCCAGCATAATGTGCTAAAATATGGCATGGTCTTGACAGTCTTGAGGAGTACTGGGATGGATACTAACGGATAAAATACCAATGCTAGAGGATGAGAGGAGTCTTCGTTCTGAAGCCAACAACCGGGAAGTACTCAAAGTTATTGTCTTACTATCCCGCTATATAGATGCTTAAAATAGAGTAGTTTATTTTAAAATTTAAAAAATGTGACATGTTCAGTTATACAACTTGAAGGTAACCGTTTAGTCGTCAATCATTACTTTACGATGGGTAGGAATAATGTATGTTGCGATGTGAATAAACCTGAATTTACGATATATGGTACTGTGAATTATGAGAATCTAAGCGGTCGGTAGTAAGTGTCACACAAGTAAGATTCAGGCATGGATAATGCATGTGATGAGATAGTGTAATTATAATGAATCTTAATTTAATTTACGGTTCAAATAGGTGTTTGAAGGAATCTACAAGTAATATGTGCGTGATTTAGAGTAATCTACGATCGTATTTTATATTAGGCGTAATATTCGCGAGTGTGACTGTGATATTGTCGCGATGGTATGGTGTTGATAATTGTGTTAAGATGAAAAGTCTTCGTAATATGAAGTGCCTGGGTGTATTATAAATGGAATGAGAATTTGTTGAGCATGACATATGTATAAAATAATGATGAAAGGTTTATTGTGATAGGGTCGTCGAATAATGTGATTGATTAATGTTATATGGATTGTCGAAGAATTTTTCACTGGGATTAAGCATTTAACGGAATAATGCGATGCAGAGGTCGTCAAAGTTATCTTAATTGAATATAGTATGGGTAATTGCGCACTACATTGGAAGATGATATAAGGTCTTCATTAATTAATGACACTATATAATCGAGAACCATGTCACAAATGGAATGTGTTACCTTGACTGATGTTTAATGTGTAGATTGATTGTCTTGCTAGCTGAATTCCTTCTTATACATAATTGAATTGACGCTTAGAGCTGAAGTAGTTGAATTTTAGGTTTATCTCACAGAGGACACCAGAGCTGCAGAGCCATCGTAGAACCATTGTAGTTGATGATTGCATTTTCAGATATTGTTGTTTAGGTGCAGATGCCGATGGAGCTCAGAAGAGATTAATTTCATTTTATTTCTTAAATGTTAATTTTTGAAAGGTTATAAAAATTGTCCTGCGTATATTTGATCATCATATGACATGAACGGTAGTAATATGCATGGGTTGTCGTTGCGTTCAAGTTGTTTAGATAGATTTTCAACGAATTAAGCAATGTTTTAAAAATAATAATAATAATAACGGGATTTTAAGATGTATTTGAGATCAGCGAACAGGTGTGCCAAGTTGACAAGATGTTATAATTTTTAATCATCAATTAAAAGACAAATATGACAATGATGGATTTGTTTATAAATTAAGCCTTCAGCAATGTGAGGTTGGTTTTCCTTTTGAGTTTAAAGAAAATTTCAATGTTTATTATTTGATATTATGACCAACCTATTATAATAAGGTCATGATGATGTGAAACGAACTTTTAACAAGAGTCAAAGATTAAGATTTTTTTCTTTCGATTAATGTTATATTCAGTCACTCCTAACATCCATTTGTGTTGCATTTATGTTATTAGTATTGTAGTTGTCATCTTGAATGTTACATGGAACATCCTTCCACGAAAAGTAATATCTTCGGTCTTCTGATTTAATATAGTAAGGTATATTGTGATGATTTAAGTTAGGTCGTTAATTAATAAACGTCCTCATATATCAGTCAGATCAATGTAGAGCCAGGACCCAACTCGATGAACTTTCAAGTCCCTAGAGTGGAATCTTTTGCATCTCTGTGTGACACCAGCCGAGGCATAACCTATTCAACGAGAACCCAGATTTTAGAGATGCATTAAAGGTCACAATACGTGCAAACCACACATGGAAACGGTTCTAACCTACCAGTCAACCGATGATTAATAAAATATCTCAGTAAATTTCATTGGAGATATATCTAAATTTTGAAGCGTATCAGAGGTTTCAGGACGGTCAGTTATTGAGAGAAAGTAAATGGTCTATTTGCGAACTGTCCTCTGCATCGAAGTAAAAACGAAAACTCAGCTTAACATTTCAAAAGACAGAGAATAGACAGCAGCCGAATGTTACTTGGCGCGACATCATAAAACAGTGGGAGTTCTGACACCCGTCTAATTACGCGACATACGTTGTCGACGTGTCAGTTCGCTTGGACAGGCAGCAATATCTGTCAGCGAGGCCATTCGTTCCACTCGCACCTCGGCGAGGAGAACAAGCGATTTTGAAATGCAGGCTTTACTGCCGAGACCACATGTGCTTAGTACAAGTGCCAATTGCTTTAACATTACTCTCCACAGCAGTCATTTCTAAACTGGGAGATTCAAATTCTCTGTAATACTAACACAGTCATATCTAGAGCAGAACACTGACAAGAACACTGTAACATTATCATCCTCTACAATACTAACACAGTCATGTCTAGAGCAGAACACTGACAAGAACACTGTAACATTATCATCCTCTACAATACTAACACAGTCATGTCTACACCAGGACTAGAACATAGTAACATTGCCATCCTCTACGATATTAACACGGTCATATCTAGATCAGGACTAGAACACAATAGCATTGCCATCCTCTACAATACTAATACAGTCACATCTAGAGCAGAACATTTTCGTCGCCATAAGACCTATCTGTGTCGGTGCGACGTAAAGCCCCTAGCAAAAAAAAAAAAAAAACAAGAGCAGAACACTGACAAGAACAATGTAACATTAACATCATCTAAAATACTAACACGGTCATATCTAGACCAGGACTATAACACTATAACATTACCATCCCCTACGATACTAACACAGTCATGTCTAGACCAGGAGTAGAACACTGAAACTTTACCATCCTCTACTATACTAACACAGTCATGTCTAGACCAGGACTAGAACACTATAACATTGCCATCCCCTACGGTACTAATACAGTCTTGTCTAGACCAGGACTAGAACACTGAAACTTTACCATCCTCTACTATACTAACACAGTCATGTCTAGACCAGAACTAGAACACTGTAACATTACCATCCCCTACGGTACTAACACAGTCTTGTCTAGACCAGGACTAGAACACTATAACATTACCATCCTCTACTAAACTAACACAGTCTTGTCTAGACCAGGACTAGAACACTATAACATTACCATCCTCTACTATACTAACACAGTCATGTCTAGATCAGGACTAGAACACTGTAACATTACCATCACCTACGGTACTAACACAGTCTTTTCTAGACCAGGACTAGAACACTATAACATTACCATCCTCTACTATACTAACACAGTCTTGTCTAGACCAGGACTAGAACACTATAACATTGCCATCCCCTACGGTACTAACACAGTCTTCTCTAGACCAGGACTAGAACACTGTAACATTACCATCCTCTACGGTACTAACACAGTCTTGTCTAGACCAGGACTAGAACACTATAACATTACCATTCTCTACTATACTAGCACAGTCTTGTCTAGACCAGGACTAGAACACTGTAACATTACCATCCCCTACGGTACTAACACAGTCTTGTCTAGACCAGGACTAGAACACTGTAACGTTACCATCCCCTACGGTACTAACACAGTCTTGTCTAGACCAGGACTAGAACACTGAAACTTTACCATCGTCTACAATACTAACCAGGCATGTCTAGACCAGGACTAGAACACTGAGTACTAACGGAACCGGAAGCGCTCCCTCCTTACTCCTCAAACCCGTACACAAATCTATCGCTAAAAAGTACGCAGATAGTATATATTGTATCAGTATTGCTTTCAATTACTATTTTAAATGTCATTATTAGCGCACTTTCTTAGTATGGTCTTCCAATTGAAGAAAGTGGAATTTTCAATAAAATCGCATTTGAAAATGACCGTTTAGTAGCTCTTCATTATTGAGAGTGCCAGGTAGTTCTGGAATTGTGTTGAAGGATGATCAAGGGAGATTCGGTCATTTCTGTGTCCGATTCAAACGTGATTTTTCCAGATCTCACAAGCGAGGACAACTCTGGTATTGGCAGCTTATAGTTAATGGAGATAAGACGTGAGGGTCAGAGCATGATATAAAATTTGGTCTACATTTATCTAGCTGTACTACCTGCACCGCGGACAGCGAACACTCCACAGAGCTACAATGCTGACACCTCCAGTGTTCACCACGGAGTCTGCTGTGTTAGATTCATTAGCCCAGGTGCAGGCACCACAGGGATCGTTCTATCTTGCCTTCCCTCGGGTTACATACATCTCCAGAAATAACGCTCGCTGCCCGGAAGACCTACTAATGTCCCTGTGGCCGAGATTCAGACGTGCGGGGTACAGCGCCTCTTTAAAGGTGAACATCGTAAGTTGGTTGGCAAGAGAATTCAAAGTGGAATATGGTTCGAGGTCAAAGGAATTATCAGAAATATAGCCTAGGCGACTGAAAGATTATCATTGATTATATTTCTGAATGTTGTTATTTGTTAATTGAGTCATCAGTCCATAAACTGGTTTGATGCAGCTCTCCATGCCACCCTATCCTGTGCTAAAAATTGTAATTTCTATATAACTGCTGCATCCAACATCTGCTCTAATCATCTTGTCATATTCATACCTTGGTCTACCCCTACCGTTCTTACCACCTACACTTCCCTAAAAAAACAACTGCACAAGCCCTGCTGGGTGTCTTCAGATGTGTCCTACCATTCTATCACTTCTTTCCGTCAAATTTAGCCACAACTATCTCCTCTTACCAATTCGATTCATTTCTAAATACTGATAGTTATTTTACATATAAAGTGCCTAATTCTGTCCATCATTCACAGCGATATTCAGAAAACGGAAAGGTTTCAATAGCTGAAACTGGCACCAGTTATAGAATGCTGTGTCTACTTACAAGATAAATACAACGAACTTCTCACGACCATGACTTTTGTACATTTTAAAGAAAAATACCTTTCTTTCAGCGACGTTGTTGTCTTATTCACCATTATGACGCAGGTTCTTCCTTTCCTAATCCGTTTACCTTCCAGGGTTGATTTTTCCGTCAAACTCAGCAAGGGATCCCACCTCTACCACCTCAAGGGTGGTGTCCTGGAGCGTGAGACTTTGGGTCGGTGGGGGAAGGGGATGAAAATGGGGAGGAGGTTTAGTACCTCGTCCAAGCGGTCTCACCAGCTATGGTGAACAGGGGCCTTTTTGGGGGGATGGGAACATTTCAAGGGATATACAAGCAAGAGGAAAGGAAGCGGCCGTAGCCTTAACTTAGGTACTATCCTGGTATTTGCCTGGGGGAGAAGTAGAAAACCACGGACAACCATTTCGGGGGTGGCTGTGGAGGGAATTGAACCCCCTCTACTATGTTGACCTCCCGAGGCTGAGTGGACCCCTTTCCAGTCCTCGAATCACTTTTCAAATTTCGTGACAGAGGCGGGAATCGAACCCGCGCCTCCACGGATGGCAGCTAATCACACTAACTACTACACTACAGAGGCGAACATGACGTAGGTACACAGCTGTATCTATCGGCATGTTGTCGAACTGCGTACGTCCTGGCTTATTTTCCCTTCCATAGACTTAAGCTGGTACCCACCAGTTATGAGTTACAACGATAATGCAATGATGACGATCATACTTGAACTGTACAGAGAAAAATATTACCTTTCTGTGATTTTTTTCATTCTGGACTTTATCACTATCGATAAACATGAAATAGAGAAGCTCACTTGGTGACCTGATAGTTAACGCCTCAAGTTCTGACACCGTAGTCACTTGGATCGAATACCGTTCGTTGAAAATATTTTTACCATCAGAACGTTGGTCGGTAGGGAAGAAGACGGGGTGTTATGAAATTTCTGATCACTAGATTGGGTGCCAAAAGCCTGAATTAAATTCAAAACCTCTCGGCAGTGCTCATAGAGAATGACGGCCAATGGCGCTATTGATGACAATTCGTCTTGGATAGTTGCATGTACCTTACTCAAGAGTACGCAGATCCCCAGACGTCGAAGTACAACTCCGAACTACAACTGCACTCAGTATGGTTTGTAAGGACATATTATATTACCTGTTTTTAGCCCATTCGAATACCATATAAAACCTGGAATCCGTAACTTTTATTTATCTACACTAATAATATAACAGCTAGTAATATACAGAGAGGTAAGCTTTGTTTGTATGTTATGGCTAATCTCAGGAAGTACTGGACCGATTCTAAAAATGATTTTACTAATGTAAATATTCATTATCCCTGAGGAACATGGGCTATATTTAATTTTCAAAACAATTCGAGGGGCACGGGTGCGTGGGGAGATATAAAAGTAGTTGACTAATATAGGCGATATATCGAATTTATCGCACAAGAACGAGACAAAGCTCAATTTAAGCCCCCTGACACAAAGAAGGGTAAAATTCGGTAAACCCTAAGGGCCCGAAAACCACGTTTTAAGGCCCCAAAACCAACCGTTATGGAGATATTGTCACCAAATGGCAACGGCAGCTCCAGGATTCTACAGCAGCGAAATTATCTATAATATATCACAAAAACCTAACATGTTAAAAACATGAAAGTTTGAAAGAAGAAAGTGTTGGGACAAACACAAACAACCTGTCCCTGAGCCAGAAGAATTAATCACACGCGATTTAAAACACCGACCCAGCCCGGAATGGAACTCGAAACCCTGTGAACCGAAGGCCTCAATGCTGACCACTCAGCCAAGGAGTGGGACAGTTTTTAAGAGTATATCTACAATATTTATCGTACACTTAACATGTTACAGACGTGAAAACTGGTATTTGTAATCTCCTTTAAAATAAAGAAACACGTACTTTTGGTTTTCGGAAAATCAGCTTAAGCTGGAGATCGAAAATAAGTGAAGAAGGAGTTGAACTCTCTTTACGAGGATACTTATATCTCAAAAACTAAAATGTTACAGACGTGAAAATTGGTATTTGGAATCTCCTTTGAAAATTATGAAACCATTTTTTTCGACTTAAAAGAGGACTGTTTCTCACATGTAGAGTTTCATGTCGCATGTTCCAGAAATAGCTCTGCCAGTAGCTTGGTCATCTTAGCCCCAAAAGGCAATGCTAGAAACGTGGTTTACAAAGAGGTTCCGGGGTAAATGAAATACAATTTTTCGGTGAGTTTTTACACTTTAGGGATTTTCAGATAATCTCTTAGTGCAGTACCGAGGAACAATTAATTTTGTATCAAATTACGAAATCCTCACTTCCCTAGTCTTTTCCGGAAAATGAACGACTTTGTTAGAGCGCTGTTTATCCTGAAGAGACTCCTCAGCAACCGACAAGTATTCGGAAAGTCACGATTTTTTGGCATTTTCGAATAATATAGCCATACAATACATGACATAGGAAGAGTATGTGTTAATGGTTTTTTGGTGCAGTCACTGTAGCTTCTTAAGTGGTGATAAATAACTACCTGGTAAAAAATAAAGTTTTAGACGGTGTGATGTACAAAGTAAGTAGCCAATCATAAAGTAAACAAAATTCACCCATACTACTGTAATAAAATTCAAACTATGAAAGTTGAAAATAATAATAATAATAACAATCATCATCATCATCGTCTGTTTACGCTCCAGGTTCGGGTTTTCCCTCGGACTTAGCGAGGGATCCCACCTCTACCGCCTCAAGGGCAGTGTCCTGGAGCTTCAGACTCTTGGTCGGGGGATACAACTGGGGAGTATGACCAGTACCTCGCCCAGGCGGCCTCACCTGCTATGCTGAACAGGGGCCTTGTGGAGGGATGGGAAGATTGGAAGGGATAGGCAAGGAAGAGGGAAGGAAGCGGCCGTGGCCTTGAGTTAGGTACCATCCCGGCATTCGCCTGGAGGAGAAGTGGGAAACCACGGAAAACCACTTCCAGGATGGCTGAGGTGGGAATCGAACCCACCTCTACTCAGTTGACCTCCCGAGGCTGAGTGGACCCCGTTCCAGCCCTCGTACCACTTTTCAAATTTCGTGGCAGAGCCGGGAATCGAACCCGGACCTCCGGGGGTGGCAGCTAATCACGCTAACCACTACACCACAGAGGCGGACGAAAATAATAATAATAATAATAGTAATAATATGAGATCATCATGAAAAGTGAACTGGACAAGGGAAGGAAACGCATCCGAAACAACGGTAGATCTAATTGGTGGTAAGTCACGATTTAAAATGTCGAAAAGAAAGGAAAATTCCTCCAGAAATCCTAGGAACAAAATAAAAATGAAAATGGAATTAGGATTAAACAAGAAACTACAAGAAATGTATGGAATCACAGAGAAGATCACAGATACATTTGAAAGGTTCCGCCAGAGCTAGTCATAAACCACAAATACACCTGTTTGCAGGAGAGCATTTTTCAAAGTTCAAAAAATTCCAACATTGAGAGGCGTACTTCCTTAGGGGCTGCCTGGCCGAGGCGGTAAAGGCGTGCTCGGTTCGCCCGGAAGGACGTGGGTTCGAATCCCCGTCAGGATGTCGTAAAATTTAAGAAACGAGATATCCACTTCCGGAGGTGCATATTGCCCTGAGGTTTACTCAGCCTACACCGAAAATGAGTACCAGGTTAATTCCTGGGGGCAAAGGCGGCCGGGCGTAGAGCTAACCACTCTACCCCATCACGTGCCGCGGTTAACAATGGTGGAAGCCTTTACCTTCCACTCCTCCAAGGGCCTTCATGGCCTGTATGGAGGTGACTTTGTCTTTGACTTTGTCTTTTTTGTGTTTATGTTTACACGCTCTCGGTCCAAATTACTCAATAAAAAGTTTTATAATAAATATTACTTTTAAACAAATTCTAAAGATAATGTTAACATTTATTTTCACCAAATTATTTGATACATTGTACTAACTGTTGTAACTGTTCGACCTCTCATCAAAACACTTGGGGAGATGAAAGTTATTATCTTGGGACACATGAATATCAAATAAACTATTTGTGGCTTGCCCGCAAATTGCCACGCAAATAGAAACAATTAACATTCCATGGTTTCCCATTTCTCTATGTAATGTTTGGGCGCCAGGGTTACAGTTTTAAACAAAACTCTAAACCAAAATTTATATTTACTAGCATAGAGACTTATAATTAAATCACAGGGGTAGGATTTTAAATAATTAATCATTAAGTATCGCTTAAGAAAGAAAATTAACGCAATATAAAATACAAATGATTTTATTATACAAAAAATGAGATGAATCGGAAAAGTTCCTTAAAGCGTGGAGGAATTTATAATTTAATTTACTGAATTTACTATTGCTTGCTTTATCTAATTGAAGCTCACCAATTGCAGCTTCCGTTGAAGTCATCTGGTTTCCGTGGTTACTCGTACTCATCTTCTCGATGTAGAATTTGCTCCATGGACATCCTTCCTTCCTTCTCTGATATGGTACGAGCTATCTGGACTTGCACTCTCTACTTGCCTAGTCTTTAAATTAGACATTGGACCTATACTAGTAAAAACTGATCAGCGTTGATCGTATGAGGAGAAAATTCAGAGATATGAATTTTTCCATATTAGTAGAAATCTCAATCCAACTGAGCTATACTATTTATACGGTACAGACTTGTACCAAATTCCGTAAACTTGAACTAAACGTAGTTCTTCGTCCAGAATATTTACTGAAAATAACACAAGCCGTACGCTTGTTTCGTCTCACGCAGATCCGATAACATTACCGCACCTAAGTACTGTATCGAAGCGACAACACATTGTACAAAAATAACTATGTCGCGGAGCAACCACACACTGTTTCAAAAAATCAAATCACGTCGTACAAAGTAGATGTTCACAGTAGAAGTAGTAGTGATGGAGTATCTGTCAGTATCTCGCTCGGCACTTGATAATATCACCGGGCTCCCCCACTCTTGGTAACAGCTTCATCTCAGATCTCTATATAACAAAACATCTGATTCGTAGATCGCATTATCATCTCCCCTTCTCTTCTTTCTTGTCGAGTCCAGTAGGCGTGGCGATGATGTAGTCTGCTGGTATACAAGCCTCGCGCGCGGGTCGCTGTTTACTGCCTTCGCCAAACCCATGAGTCACGCAAAATCCCCAGCTTCAAGAATAACCCTCCGTATACACAAATATGAGATGAAATGAAAACAACTATGTCTCAACATATTGACCGTACTTACAACATAATGAATTCCTATCCTACATAATATAATAATTTAAATAATAAAACGATGTTATCATATATACAATATGATTCCAAAAAGCCTTGATTACAAATGATTGACGTTGAATAAATATGTTATTACAAATAATTGCCGATGGCGGATAAACTTGATATCAAATGATATCGCGTAAAATGATATTATATTAAATTAGTAGGGCTGGAGAAGCCTGGACGGTTACACTGTCGTGAATAAAATTTGAAAATTTTTCATAACTATCAACAGAGTTATGAACGTTTAAAGTTAAGGTGTCCAAATTACACGGTCGTCACCTTCTGAATAATACTGGTACGTCTGCTAATCTTTATTTCAGCGCACATGCTTTGTAATGGCGATTGTTTCCCTCACTACTCTCATTGGTAAACAGGTACAGCTACCCATTTATTTACCAATACCACCATTAATTAATCCATCCACCACATTATGAATAGTTAAATTTGTTCAATTATACAACTGTTCACTGTGTAATCCACACATGTTTTGTCGTGCTGAATACGCGCTTAATTTAGTTTGTTCTAACTTACGTGCACTAGCGAAGTGCAATTTACTGTTAGGCAGTCTCTGAGTGGATTTGGTTTTGTAAGCGCACCATGAAATAAAGCAAATGAGGAAATAAAATACAACGATAATCAAAGGACACTAAATACAACCTGTGCCAAAGTTCGGTGAATAGTCCTACACTATCAACATAGACGAACAATGCAGGGCAGTGACCTTACTGTCCTTTGAAATAGTCCCCTCCAATAACTATGCACTGCTGAGATCGGCGATACCTGTCCTGGAAACTTTGCAAGTAAGCTTCCTTTGGGACGGCGTTCAAAAGCCTCGTCACGTTTGGTTGGATGTCAGGAATATCGTCAAATCTCTTTCCTTTCAAAGCGAGTTTGATGCGTGACTTTTGGCTCTGACCTTTTTCCGACGAGGGGATCCCGGAGAACGCCATTCCATGCTTTGCCGTTTCGTTTCAGGGTCGTTCCTGAGACACCACGTTTCATCCTCAGTGACGATACAGTTCAGGAAATTTGGTGTCGCATCCGCCGTTTCGACAAATCATGTGAAGCCTCTAAACGTGCCTGCCTCTGATCGTCAGTCAAGTGATGTAGCACAGGATGAGAACACGTTTTCCTCTT
Source organism: Anabrus simplex (assembly GCF_040414725.1). Classification (NCBI taxonomy): domain Eukaryota; kingdom Metazoa; phylum Arthropoda; class Insecta; order Orthoptera; family Tettigoniidae; genus Anabrus; species Anabrus simplex. The sequence goes on from NC_090278.1 coordinate 33,904,970, forward strand.
CCCTAACTTCTGGGTAACGATTCGTCGCACGGATTCAGGGTTAATCTGCAGTTCGTCCGCTATCGTGCGCACACTTAATAACCGATCGTTCGTGATTAATGTCCTCACCTTCTCAATGTTTTCGTCACTGACGGCGGTCGCCGGTCTTCCGCTACGAGGGTTGTCAGAAACACTTTCCCGGCCTCCTCGAAAACGGGCAAACTACTCGTACACACACTTCAAGGACAGTGCTTGATCCTCATAAACACGTATCAGCATCGCATGCGTTTCTTTCGGTGTCTTGCCAAGCTTAAAACAAAACTGTACGTTGATCTTTTGGTCGTTCATGTTCCTGTTCGCAGTTCAGAACCAACGCACTAAATACGCACTGTGTCAAACACACGATGCTCAACTGAACAACGTTAGGAGCAGGTGGTCAAAACCTGCTGCTACGCAGGTGCAGCGTTGCGTGTCGCCAGTGTTGCCGCATCGACCGGTCTGACTTCATTCACCGAACTTTATTGTCACAGGTTGTATAATAACCGTGCAAGTGGCAGTGCGGGTTTGGTCACGTAGCTGTCAACCTCCATTCGAGAGTTAGTGGGTTCGAATCTCACTGCCGGCGGCCCTGAAGATTGTTTTATTTGGTTTCCCATTTTCATAAAAGGTAAATTCTGGGGCTGTAAATTAATCTTGGTCTGGAAACGTAGGTTTTTGAGGCATTAATTGAAGCATGGGGTACCGAGTATCCGATATTTTAAAAGAAAATTTACGTAAAGCGTCCTGCTGTATTACAACTGACGCAAAATACAACACTTATAGAAGTACTACTGAACGAACGTATACGGAATATTATTTTCAGAAGTCATATTTTCAACAATAATTAAAAAATTCTGCGTACGTATCTCCATTACACCGTTGCCCAGTTTCATGTTTAACCCGCTGGGTGATGCTTTCGTTTCTAGTTAAATTAACTTGTTCCCCACAATTCTCAACAACCCCGCCACCTCTCCTGGTCAGAGAGAGGTCGTTTTCCTCTAGGTGGCCCGCCCCTTCCCATCGGGAAGGGGAATGAAAATATCCCACTAGTTATGCTTTCGTTTCTAGTTAAATAAACTTGTTCCCCAACATTGATGATCAATCCCAAAGCATCGGATGTTATTTTCACGAACTTAGCATGGCCTTTAGGACCGAGTCTAATAAAGACAAAGTCTTTCCTCGGTGTTCTCCAACTTTTCTTTTTACAAGTTGCACCGGGCGAGTTGGCCGTGCGCGTAGAGGCGCGCGGCTGTGAGCTTGCATCCGGGAGATAGTAGGTTCGAATCCCACTATCGGCAGCCCTGAAAATGGTTTTCCGTGGTTTCTCATTTTCACACCAGGCAAATGCTGGGGCTGTACCTTAATTAAGGCCACGGCCGCTTCCTTACAACTCCTAGGCCTTTCCTATCCCATCGTCGCCAGAAGACCTATCTGTGTCGGTGCGACGTAAAGCCCCTAGCAAAAAAAATACAAGTTGCTTTACGTCACACCGACACAGGTAGGTCTTATGGCTACGGTGGGACAGTAATGGGCTAGGAGTGAGAAGGGGGCAACCGTGGCCTTAATTAAGGTACAACCCCAGCATTTGCCTGGTGGAAAAATGGGAAACACCGAGCTTGATAGCTACAGTCGCTTAAGTGTGGCCAGTATCCAGTATTCGGGAGATAGTGGATTCGAACCACACTGTCGGCAGCCTTGAAGATGGTTTTCCGTGGTTTCCGATTTTCACACCAGGTAAATGCTGGGGCTGTATCTTAATTAAGGCTACGGCTGCTTCCTTCCCAGTCCTAACCCTGTCCTGTCCCATCGTCACCTTTAGACCTACCTGTGTCGGTGCGACGTAAGGCCAGTAGCAAAATAATGGGGAAACCATGGAAGTCCATCTTCTGGGCTGCCAACAGTGGGGTTCGAACACGCTATTTCCCAAATACTGGATACTGGCCGCACTTAAGTGACTGCAGCTATCGAGCTCGGTCTTCCAACTTTCACATGAGTGTTTGGTGATCGTCAACGTCCGTTCATTCCTTTCATTTAACACGCCCCTGTAATATACATGCTGTCCTCTTCCTTGCAGCCCTCAACCATAGTGTCCACCTCTTCGTCATGTGGACTGAGTGATGTTTCATCTACACTCACCCCTTGGTCTGAATTTGTCAGTTCGTCTCGAATCTAGTCATCAACTTTATCACCAATATACGTATTTTCCAGTCATATTATTAACCTATAAGTTACTGAAGGAGTCATAGAAAACAAATCTATTATATTCCTTGCCGAAGAAACAGTGACAGTTCTACAAACAATAAAAGACTTGGAAGAAAAACAAAGTCATGTAAACTGAAACGTGGCATACCCCTTACCCTAAAGCTACCACAGCCCACAGAAGCAAAGCTCCGCACACTAACACATTGTTATATTGTTATATTCGAATGCTGACTCCCTCCGAAGAAAAGTCACATCATATGGGGTTCACAGATACTATCAACATAAAACGATAGCGGAAAGAATTTTTCTTGGGCACTGTATGCCCCATGTTTCCATTGCAGGGTTTTAAGGCTACGGTCGCTTCCTTCCTTCTCCTAGCCCTTTCCCATCCCATTGTCGCTGAAAGACCTACCTGTGTCTGTGCGACGCAAAGGACATTTTAAAAGGAACAACTAAATATAAGATAGACGTTACACTGGAAACTGTTAGGCCGCGTTCACACTAAGGCGATATAAGATAAGTGATATGTCGTAAGCGATATACGATACGCGATACGCACAGACAGATACTTGAAATCTAAAGGGAGGCGATAAAAAAGGTTCACAGCTGCGCGATTGCACAACATACCGCAAGTGACATATCTCTCGGAGTGCAGCTTGCTAGTCTCTTCAGCGATTAGTATCGAACGATATTTCGAGCTGTGAACATGACGGGAAGAAGAGAAGACAATTCTGTAATACCTTTAATTAATTTAGTGGTACTGATTGGTACAATTTGTAAAAAAATATGTAAAAAGTTTATCAAATTAAAACTGCTAAATTTTATTAATACTGCTTTTTATACACCGGATCCCGTGAGAACTCCGAAGTTAAGCAACATTGGGCGTGGTCAGGAGTTGGATGGGTTGCCACGCGCTGTTGGTGGGGGGTACGGGAATGGAGGAGCGGAAAGGAGCTGGCCACCCTACCGCACGTAAACTCCGGCTCAGGAAGACCTCTCCGGAGGTTCGGACCTGCCTTCGGGCAGAACAACCCTTACCTACTTTTATATTCATATCTACTTACCTTATAGCAATCAGAAGTTTGTTATCTGAAGAATGGCCTTCCTGAAGGGTGTATCTTTTGTTTCAAGGGTTCGAGACACTAGGCTTTTCAGAAAATGAGAGTTTTCAGGATTCATTCGATAAAACTCCCTGAATTTTGATTCATGTTGAGACAGCTTTCGAGCTATGGTGCAGGTTGGTAAGATTGTAGGGATGTACCCATTATTTCCATTTTCTTCTTATCCTACGCCTGAACCAATAAGCCACTAGAACGTCTTTTATCGCCGAGTGTCATGAACCTTCCTAGCAATATATCGTCGCAATATATTCCTTACTATATATCACTTATCTTATATCGCCTTAGTGTGAACGGCGCCTTAGTATCTTTGTGATTCGTACAGATTGTTTCATATAAAACGAATGCTATTGTAAATATAATATCTCTTGCCATACTGCATGATTCTGGTGCTTTCTCTTTTAAACGAATTTGGAACTATGTGAGTTAAGTTCTGTGAACTACCCGAGTAAAGTCTCCGTAGTCCATACGTCCATACGAACGCCATCACTGATACGCAAAGGTTATCCCGAAGAGAAAATGGTACACTCATTCCTTCGAAAAGAGACTCGATTATGACCTTGGTTAGGAAGTCGGAAACAACAGGTTAGTTGCACATCGCACATCTCGTCTACAAAACGTGGTGGAAAATGGACGTGCCGGAATAGAGCAGTTTCCTCGTAAATCATCATTTCGTTTGTCTCGGGAGACAGGTTATTCCTACACCACTCGTCCAATGCTTCTATAGCCCAAAATCGAAGTATGTTTGATGACCGAATAATCTCACTGAAGATATGGCCTGCAACATCGCCTGACCTCACGCTACCAGATTATTTTTTATTGTCCGGTTACTTAAAGTGGAGTTCATCTTATTCGTTCAAGAAGAACCGAAGAAATGAAGAAGAATATTGCCACGGGAATGAAAAATATTAATCTAGAGGTACTGCAGTGAACTGCCAGAATCATGCAACGATGAGTACGGGTGTCTTGTGGCAGACTAAGGTCATTTTCAAGTTGCTTTACGTCGCACCGACACGGATAGAGCTTATGGCAACGATGGGACAGGAAGGGGCCAGAAGTGGGAAGGATGCGATCATGGCCTTATGCTAGGTACAGCCCAAGCATTTGCCTGGTGTGGAAATGGGAAACCACGGAGAACCATCTTCAGGGCTGCCGACAGTGGGGCTCGAATCCATTATCTCCTGAATACTGGATACTGACCGCACTTCAATGACTGCAGCTGTCGAGCTCGGTAATGTCATTTTCACCATCAACTCTGAGGGAGAGCAATTCTCACCAAGATACTACACATTTAGAACTTATTGCATGTTTTGCAGCTACCAACTAACAGAAATGAGGTAGTATTAAGAACCACCTGCTTCTTCTCATTTCTAGTCGTTTCCGAATTACCATTTGAAGGGATCTCGGATGCTTATGCAGATGGAAGTTTTCACCACTACCCAGTTCTGTGGTAGTTTCTGGTGTGTTAGCGTAAATGGAGACATGTAGTGGAATTCCCCGACCCAGCCGGACACGGTGACAAAGCGTATAGAGAAGAGAGGAGTAAATGTAGGAGAAATATTCGAGGATGGGAGAGATAGATAACTGTGGACGTCCTTGATTTACAACCCGGCACAGAAGACTGGAAGAAATGCGAAGTGAAGAAAAAAAGTTGGTTGTTGTCCTTATCAAATATGTTTCCTCTCACAGTCCTGCCTGAAGTTTGCGGTCATTCTCAGTGATTAAATATCAAGGTAGATCTTTTAATGCACTATTTAACCTTTATAACACGATAAGAGAATAGAAATGATGCAAATATTACGTTGAATTCTTTGTAGAGCGGAGATGTGTTCATTACGAAAGCCAGTGATCCAGAGTCCCGCCTCAGAAGTACATTTCTTTTTATTACCCAAAGAAATGTAGCACGCACCATTTTCCACTGATTGTTCAAGCAGACATTCGCATTTATATTGGCTGACATGTAATCGGATGTGACGTCATTCGAATCAATCCAGAGAAATACATTTCGTTACCAACCCGCTTATAACAAAAACACAGTCATTGACGGGGACTTGTTACATCAAATGCTCTGCAGTCTCGATCTCGAGGCGGTGCCTACCCAGCCGCACGTGACAAATCTACAGCAATGGCTTTATCAGAATTCGGCATGGTTAATTAATTCAGCGTTTCACCACTCTCCAATGTAGAATGCGCTGCTGTTTGCTGTTACCCTGTGGAATAGTAGAGCGCTAACCTTGTTTGCCTCAATCCCAGTCCAATGGTTTTGTCATTAGCCGGACCTAACCATTGCAGCATCTATGCGGCATACATAATTAATTAATTAAGCTTTTCACCATTAACCAACATAAGAATGCACTGCTATCACCCCACGGAATGTTGGGCAGTAACATGAGGGAATAAGCCCGCAGATCCCCTCTGCTTCACCCCAGTCCACTGGTTTTCTAACTATCCAGACCTAACCAAACAAGACTAATATTCATGTTAATAACCACGCTTGACAATGATGTACAAATCACATCAATAGTGTCGCCTCTAGATCCGAAGTTGGAAAGTTGGCAGCCTTGTGCACCGCGCGATCACGTCGGCCGGGAGAAAGAAACAAACGACGGTCATACTGCGCCTAGATACCCGCGCTGCAAGTCGCGATTGTTGTTACTAATGTTGTGTAGCACAATAATACATCTCAAGACATAAATTCAGTGTGTATCAAAATTCAATATTTCAACTTCTAGGGATAATAGACGAAGCGGAATCATACGATTTTCTTGTAAATGATCATAATTCTGAAATGAATTAGTGAGTGGAAAATCAGAAACTCTACTTTAGAGAAGACATGATTAAAAATTTTAACTTCTATAATTCATCTCTTATCAAAACCAAATTCAATGCACAAGCACGTATCAGTAAGATATAGTCCCGTGCAAAATTTGGAGTTTATTAGTTTATTGGTTGCAAAGTAATTGACAAATAATTTTAATTTTTATATGTTGCATGGAAAATGCTCCTTGCGGACGGGTTTTCATTTTCCTGAGCTATATTTGGCATACTTGTCAAAAATACTCATATATTTAAGAATAACTCCGGGTTTTATAGTCCGATTTAAACTATTGGAGAATTTTTATTTAAATTTTTCATTATCCGTTCAATAGGCAAACATCTAGTTTCGTGCTATTTCAAGAGTAAAAATATGAAGGTAGTATTTGACCTTTAATTCCTGTACATACTCAAACGTTCCTTGAAAATTTCAGATGAATCTGATTATAACTCTGTCGCGAGAAGTATTTTATGCATGGCAATGAGCTAATTTTTTTTAAGGTAGATAAAAATTGAAAGTTTTAAGAAACATTCTTGCAAACCGCCCTGGACCGTAAATAAATTACTCCTATAGATATATTTCTCCTCCTACGCACTGCGGGATTATTTAAATGGTAGTCAGAAATACCTTTGATGCTAACTTTGTGTAACAGCGTGAGACTAAAAAGTGTGGACTTGCTCTATACGCGCCAAACCGTTACCCTTAAATTCCGGCAATTAGAGATTCAGAAATTACGTTAGTGAAGAAATGATAGCGGGGTTTGAATGAGAAATAATTGGGAGGTTTTAAGGTTAAAATAAAAAAAAATTCCCAGCTCAAGTAATCTGCCGCCATCACAACACTATTTCCAACAGATAAATATCGCACATATTAAAACCTTCCTACTACCTTATAGACATGATATAGGCTTTTAGGCTTATGCCGTGATAAGAAAAGAAGCCTTTCTTGTGGACAGTCGAGAATTATTCTGAGGACGCAGAGCACTGTTTTCTGCGAAACGTTAAGAATTTCACCTTATTTTATTGACACGGCACAAGCCCAAAAGCCTATACAATATCATGTCAAAAAAATCAATTTTTGTAAAAACTCGCAATGTTACAGTCATGACTTCCCTCTTAACGGTATAAATGAATTATCTCCCAATTGTTCAAAATTCTCAATGTTACATGTTATGTTAAACATGCCAAGACGTCAGAAGGCCATATCTGTGCTATGATAATACGGAGTACGTATTCGTTAGTTAGAGCAGATCGAGAGAGAGAGAGTATGAATCCGAGGGAGAGCTTGTCTCTCGGGTGTTTAAAACTGCGTGTTTTCCACAATACATACCTCGGGTCTTTGAATGTATAGGACAGATAACAACACGTCATTGCAGCGAGTGTATTGAAACAGGAGGATGCACTTTTCAACAGTTTTTGTAAAATATTAAATCGACATGGAATAATTTATTTATTCCATACTATGACGTAATTACCTTCTTCCCGCACTCAAAAGGGTACGGAAAATGTCACTTTACCGTACTGTAATTAGTTTGCTCACTGTTTAATTAGAAATCGTCTCTGATTGATTGAATTCCGCTTCAGATTAATGGAAACACGGATTGTCAGAGATATTATAAATCAGAGAACACCAGACTCACGGCCGACTTGATGCGTCGCTCTAGCTAGCTCTATACGGAGCGCAGCGAGCGATCCAGTCGGCCGTGCCAGACTTCCTAACCTTGTTGAACTGTTCCTCCGCCTGATTGCAGCACTGTGGTTCTGTACTCATCTGCATTTAAAAAAGTGTCCGTGCATTCCCAGCTCAAGTACTCTGCCGCCATCACAACACTGACTAATGCATAGGTTAATCAATTTCCAACAGATAAATATCGCACATATTATAACCTTCCTATTACCTTATAGACATGATATAGGCTCTTAGGCTTATGCCGTGTCAATAAAATAAGGTGACATTATTTACGTTTCTCAGAGAACTTTGCTCTGCATCTTCAGAAGAAAATCTCGACTGTTCACCAGAAAAGCTTCTCAAACAATGAGGTTTGAATTTAGACGTTATAATACAAGTTGAAGTGGTACGTTCATTCGTCACCAGATGGCTCCCCGGACGCAATACAGCGCTGGCATTCGAAGCGGAAGCTGACGGAACCATCGGATTCAGTCTGAAAGGGTCACATAACATAACAGTTGTACACACATACGAAAGTATGACATTGATACAAGCCTGGAATGAAACATCTGGCGATGAGGAACGTTCGAATTTGGAAAAAACCGAAACGAAATAACAATAGTGAAGGGATAGGGAAGGGAACTACCTAAGTACATCCTTAATGGCTGGCAACCATGTGTTACTTAATTGATAGCCAGTGCCCCTCTTGACATTGTCAGGATTTGTACGTATTTTCACAGCTTCCTGTATAATCCTGCACCTGCAGTGTCTAGTGTGGGTAAGAGCTCGAGCATCTTGGAGCTCGACAACTTCACCCGACGATAGAGCGTGCTCAGCTATTGTTGATTTGTCTGGCTGGTTGAGACGAATATTACGTTCGTTCATGTTCCTTGATACGGTACCAATAGAGCGGCATGTCTCGCCGATGTATACCTCACCGCAGGTACATGGGATTTCGTATAAACCACGATGTAAAAGTGGGGAAAATTTGTGATTGGTTTTACCCAGATTGTCAGCAGTTTTGGTGACGGTGCCAAACACGGTTTTTATATCATGTTTGCGGAGGACGTTGACAATTCGATTTGTGGTGTTGTGAATGTAAGGGCCGTGAAAGCATCAATGGCAACATTCCTATTACCTTCATTAATCTAGAACCAGGGGAACATGGTTACTCATCTGGCAGCTTATGGACTGTTCGCTGCTTCAAATTTAATTTATATATTTTATTACAATATCGCCCCATGTACACACCTCTTATGTCTTTCATAGCAAGACACGAACAACAGAACAAGAAAACGCCAATGCACATATCAAACGTGGACGATCTGCGTCATGACAAATAATTTAAAATAAGTAAATTCATCACACTATGAAATAAAATATTGAACACAAGATCCACTAAAGTGATAAGTCTACATTACTCGTCTGTAAATTCAGTTAACATCTCACTCGTAAAATAAAGTGTCGCTTTCTGTGGCAGTTGCATAAATAACTAATTTTTTAGCACTTTAAAATTCATTTCCCAAGTTAAATTTCGACCTATGTTTATTTAACACAGTGTCTCCCTTTTCGTCTTTAGAATTGTGAGTACTGTATTTTGGGACCTGTATATATTTCGGCAGATGTTTTCGCCACGGATCTCGTGATAATTGTGATTATTTTAGACCGTTATGCGTTAAGGGATGAAACAAACTGACTTAATGTTTACATTGTCTTCTCTGGCTCTAAAGAGGAGAAAACATAATCGGCCGGAAAACGAGGAATTTAATCAACATGAGCAATTAAAATGTTGTGTAACACTCCAAGAATACCTCTTACAAAGTTAATGGAAAACAATGGAATGTTATGGATTTATAAATGAATATTCTCTCCGTCTCCCAACGGCGACGGAAATATGTAGGCTTAACTCCGCCTCATCCTAGCCTTCCCTTCCTCATCAACATTAATTTAGAAATTCTTGGTTGTGTACCTTCTAATTAGTAACACGATAGTACCTTGCCGAAGTTCTTCCTGTGTTTGAGAAACAACTACGTCAAAGTTTGCAAATTACGCCGCTAACAAATATAGTTTTTATACCAGATCGCGATTAAACCAAGTTTGTATCATTACTCTAGAATTATAGGTAGGGAACTATTCCTCTGTTGTTCAGAAAACTGACTAAACAATCTAAAGAAGAAAGTGTACATGGTGTGCCAAAAGTCAGGTACGAGCATGTGATGGTTCATATCGCAACCGCGCACTGTATTTACAACAAATGACTATTATTATTATTATTGTTATTTATACATGTGAATAACCCCATTAAGACTACTTAAGAGGCGGCCGGAGTCAGTTCTAGATTCACATTTTATTTCAAAATATCGCCACTAGTCTCGTTGCTGTCGACAACTAACTCCACTGATAGTTACATCGCGGGTGCATAGATGTCAGTAAGACAGGCCAAGGCCGAGCGAGCGATTCCCCTCTCACCCTCCAGAGTCACATAGTCTGTCACCAGGAAGTTGTGATACGGTAGACTACTTGCACGGAGCTGATGGTGTTGACATTTGTACGGAATGCGAAACATTCCAGGAAATTATTGAGCATGGGTTAGTACTGAGCAAAACAGTCAAAATAAGGTACTGTTTCCGACAAATATAAATGAAATGGCGTAGGGCTTTTAGTGCCGGGAGTGCCCGAAGACAAGTTCGGCTCGCCAGATGCAGGTCTTTTGATTTGACTCCCGTAGGCGACCTGCGCGTCGTGATGAGGTTGAAATGATGATGGAGACGACACATACACCCAGCCCCCATGCCAGAGAAATTAACCAATTATGGTTAAAATTCCCAACCCTGCCGGGAATCGAACCCGGGACCCCTGTGACCAAAGGCCAGCACGCCGGACACTGTTTCCGATGTTGAAATGAAGTAGAGCATCAATCCCGTCCCCGCCTCACGTCTTTCCCTGTACCGGCCAGTCAGTGATACATAATTCGTATAATTCTATACAATGAAAATACAAACTGATATAACAGAAGTTAATTCATTTGAGAATTTTTTTGTCACACAGTGATACTTTGGACATACGATAAATATTGTAACGCGACCAAGAACGGAATTTTCCAACAACCCTGAGTAAAAAAGAGCCTTACAAATTTATAACAGTTTTTTTCCTCTTGGAAACAAACAGTTCTGAAATATATAAACAATGTATAAAACATCCCATTGTATATTGTATTAAAATTTCAATTCGATCAAATAACTTGTTTTCGGAGACAAAGAGGTGCCGGAATGTTGTCCCGCAAGAGTTATTTAACGTCTCGACCTTCCAATACCACCGCCCTGAGCCAGGATCGAACCTGCCAAGGGGCAGAAGGCCTGCGTTCCCGAGCCGTTGTGAGAGTCTCTTTGTCTTTACAAAGACGGATTTGAAGTCGTATGTTTTCGTATAAGTTTTAAATAATAAATGTTACAGCATCTAAATATCCATTAGTTCTGTATTTCATGACTTGAGTGGAGTGTAATTAGAGTAACTACTAAGCTCAAAAATATACCACTTCATTCTCGCTCTCGGTGACGTCAGGCGCTTTAGCCAATAGCAACGCTGCTCACCGGAATGACCTATCTGACCTGTGAGTTATTCCAGTTACGATGGATAACCCAATTTCCAAGAAATACAAGGATTGTAAACGACGGTTTTGTATACCTACCCGTTATGAAACTCGGAAACGGTGCTGGTAAAGAACGCAACAGCTGAGGGGCACTGCAACTTCCCTCTGTAGGGGGGGGGGGGTAGTAGAATAACACCCACAGTATCCCCTGCCTGTCGTAAGAGGCGACTAAAGCGGGCCCCATAGGCTCTGAACTTGGGAGTCTGGGTTGGCGACCACATAGCTCTTAGCTGAGTCCTAGCTTTATTTCCACTTACTTGTGGCGGGCTCCTCACTTTCATATATCCTTCTTCTTCAAGTGACATCTCCTTTTTTTGCTAGTTGCTTTACGTCGCACAGACACAGATAGGTCTTATGGCGACGATGGGGCAGGAAAGGGCTAGGAGTGGGAAGGAAGCGGCCGTGGCCTTAATTGAATCGATTATTTCAGAAAGCAGTCAAGTGCCAAAAAATGGAAAAATGAGTTATACGCACATTTTGGTGCTGAAACCAGTCAAGAAACGTCGTCCTACAATAGTCAGACATTACGTTGAATTTCGTATTTAGTTCAGAAACCAGTTAAGTGACACCGCTTGGTTGGTTTCTGCGATAAACTGCTGGTACCTTTCCGGTTGACGCTGCTGTTCTGAATCCAGAATAATCAGCTGTTCATCTGTTTTTGTTGCCATTGTTGTGTTTCTGGAATCGCATGTTCCTGGTTTTGTGAACAACTGATTCAAAAAGTGTTTCTTTTGTTCAGTGCAGTGTTTTTTATATTCTTAGTAATATGTCTCGCCTCTGTGGTATAGTGGTTAGTGTGATTAGCTGCCACCCCCAGAGGTCCGGGTTCGATTCTCGGCTCTGCCACGAAATTTGAAAAAGTGGTACGAGGGCTGGAACGGGGTCCACTCAGCCTCGAGAGGTCAACTGAGTAGAGGTGGGCTCGATTCCCACCTCAGTCATCCTAGAAGTGGTTTTCCGTGGTTTCCCACTTCTCCTCCAGACAAATGCCGGGATGGTACCTAACTTAAGGCCACGGCCGCTTCCTTCCCTCTTCCTTGCCTGACCCATCCAATCTTCCCATCCCTCCACAAGACCCCTGTTGAGCATAGCAGGTGAGGTCGCCTGGGCGAGGTACTGGTCATTCTCCCCAGTTGTATCCCCCGACCCAAAGTCTGAAACTCCAGGACACTGCCCTTGAGGCGGTAGAAGTGGGATCCCTCGCTGAGTCCGAGGGAAAAACCGACCCTGGAAGGTAAAAAGATTAAGAAGAAGAAGTGATATGTCTGAAAATTCAGAAGCGGGTTCGAATCCCACTGTCGGCAGCCCTGAAGATGGTTTTCCGTGGTTTCCCATTTTCACACCAAGGAAATGCTGGGGCTGTAACTTAATTGAGGCCACGGACGCTTCCTTCCAATTCCTAGGCCTTTCCTATCCCGTCGTCGCCATAAGACCTATCTGTGTCGGTGCGACGTAAAGCCACTACTGTAGCAAAAATAAATCAGAAGACGAACCTGTATCTAAAAAGGAAACGAGGAGTGGTAGACAAACAAACTCACACGCGTAATATTATTCGGAATGCAAGGGTAAAAGGAGAAGGTTATATTCTTACTCAGACAAGGAAGTACCTGGTCTGAGCCCTACATTATTCTTTGTTATTGTTTGTTTTAGGTGCCCATCAATATCAAGAAGATACGTGAACTAAATGCCTTAAAACCTTACCTGATGGAATATGAATACTTTTATGACAGCATTTTACAATGGCCTACTACAGAGACAGAATGTGCTGTTGAGTTTGTTTATGCGGATTGATTACCTCCTGTCATGATGAGCAGGCATTGCTGATTTCATCCTTTTGTATCAGCAATACAGTCTAAACCTATTAAAATATGTTTTTTAACAAATATGGGGTTTATGACAAAATCCCTTCAAAATTCAAGAATCATCCCATAAAAATATGTTTGCAACACTCGTTTATTTCCGAAACCAGTTAAGTGGAAATTTGTTCCGGTTTTTTTACGGCAAAGTTAATAAGCACAACATATTTTTCCTTAGATAGAAATTATTAAGAGATATAATACTTTCAAGCTATAATATTAAAACCCCTACCGTCAGGCCCCGATTTCAAGTAGTTAGCGCCCTGGGCAAACAATATTTAGCCGCTTGCCCCTCTGCTCGTTCTAAAAAATAATTAAATATTAATTTTTTCAAGATTATGAGTTTTTAAACAGCACATTATGCAAGTACAGTTAATTCTCATAATTAAAGTTATCAAGCCAAATAAAGATAACAGCCAAATGAGAATGAGGCTGTTTTCATTGTTATTTAAAAAGCCGTTGGTTCAGTTTGATAGTTTGTATGTAAGTAAATAATTTTAGAAATAGGACACGTTTTCTTCGTAAAATTTAAATATATAGATTAAATTCAGGTTTTAAAGTTAGAATAGTTTAAAATATTTTATATAGTCTAATAAAATAATTGGAATATATTTGTGGAATATAAAAGTAATTTGAGTGTAATGAATTTAAGACGTAATTCACGCAGGCCATAATTACTCGATCCGCCAGCCGCCGACCCTCAAAAACTGGCGCCCTGTGCAAATGCCCAGTCCGCCCATTTGTAAATCGGGGCCTGCCTACCGTAACATATTGTCTGATGCTAGACAGTTTCTTTCATTTTCCCAAAAATGACAGATTTGGCGCTTGACTTGTTTCTGAAATAATCGATTCAATTAAGGTACAGCCCCAGCATTTGCTTGGTGTAAAAATGGGAAACCACGGAAAACCATCTTCAGGGCTGCCGACAGTGGGGTTCGAACCTGCTATCTCCCGAATACTGGATACTAGCCGCACTTTAGCGACTGCAGCTATGGAGCTCGGGTTTTAAGTATCTAGAACCGCCACTGCCCATATTGTAATAGGCTACAACTGAAAGAGGAACAACATATATTTATAGCAATTTATTCGTATTCTACTAAACCTTAAAATAGTTTTATAAATGTATACACACAGAGATAATACAGAAACATTAGTAGCAACTACTATTCAGTATGCGGATTCTCAACCAGTACTACATCTCTTTCTGTAACGTTACGCCATTTAGCCATTCTTTTAGTGAGATATGTTGTAGCTTATTCGAACTGACGATTCACCTCCGACCTACAATTAGCAATAAAAATAAGTTAATTGTCTTAGTTTGAATAGTAAGCATCATTGCGTCACTAATATTATCATCATCATCATAAGTTTTCCACTCCAGTTGCCCGGGTGTGGTTTACGAGCACTCTCCACTTCTGTCTGTCCATGTACCACTCTTCTCTCAAGACGACATCCCAGCTGATTCCTCTTGTTCCTATGTCCTCTTTCACTTGGTCCAGCCACCTCTTCCTAGGTCTTCCTACCGGTCGTTTTCCAGCCACGACTGTGTGTAGCCATTGTTTTGCTGTCCTTCCATCGTCCATTCGTTTGACATGGCCAAACCATTTCAAACGGGCCCTTGTCACTTTTTCATTCAGGGATGGCTACACACCAGCTTGCTCCCTTATTCTTTCATTCCTTACCCTGTCCCTTTTTGTCTTCTGTACCATAATACGCAGGAACTTCATTTCTGCGGCTTGTAGTTTGCTGTCCACTTGTTGGGTTGTTGTGCAGGTTTCTAGGCCATATGTTATTATGGGGGTGAAGTATGATTGGAATAGAATCTGCTTTGATCTTAAGGGAACTTGTTCGTTCCAGAGGAGGTTCCGAACTTGATGGTAAAACTGAGCTGATTTTTGAATGCGGTTGTTAATCGCATGCTGTATTCTGTTATCACTTGAAATGATGCACCCAAGATATTTATATTGGTCTACTGTTTCCAGTTGTGTACCTTCCAGCATTATTTTTCCTTTCTTCTTCTGCCTGTTGACAGACATAGTAACAGTTTTCGATTTATTTATTATTAATCCGTGTGCTTTCAAATGTTCATTCCAGGTGTTAAGCCTCTCTTGGACTTCCTTCTCTGTATTTCTCCAAATTACTACATCATCTGCAAATGCAAATGCATTGATGTCCATATTGTTCTTCTGCTTAATTTCTTTCATGACTTCATCCATGACAGTGATAAAAAGTAATGGTGAAAGGGTACTGCCTTGTTGCACTCCTTTAGTGGTTTGGAACCAATCAGAATTACCATTTCCTATCTGTACGCAACTGCAGCAGTCTTCGTAAAGCATTTTAACTTTCTGGATAAGCCCTTTGGGTACATTCTTCTTTCTTAAACATTCCCATATAGTCTTCCTTGGAACACTATCAAATGCTTTTTCGAGATCCAAAAACACTAGTGTTAAGTCTTTGCCCTTCTCCCAATGCTTTTCTAACAGTATTCTAAGTGCAAATATGAGATCGGTAGTTGATCGGTGTTCTCTGAATCCATATTGTTCTTCCTGTAGTTGTGGTTCTATTATTTTCCTTAGCCTTTTTTCAAGTATTTTCTCAAATATTTTCAAACCATGAGACAATAAAGTGATCCCTCTATAATTGCTACATTTCTTCCGGCTTCCTTTTTTGAAGAGAGGTATTATTATTCCCTTTTTCCAATCATCTGGGACTTTCCTATCCTTCATATATTTTGCGTCACTAATATAACAAAGACAATTCAATAAAGTCGGATAACACCTACCTCAGATAAGGCAGCTGTTCTAAGTTCATTCGCGATTTTATGGTGTTCTTCACCAACACATTTGTCATATTCTTCGGCGTGTTTTAAAGAATAATGTCGATGAATGTTAATTTTTTTTGCTAGTGGTTTTACGTCGCACCGACACAGATATGTCTTATGGCGACGATGGGATAGGAAAGGCCTATGAGTTGGAAGGAAGCGGCCGTGGCCTTAATTAAGGTACAGCCCCAGCATTTTCCTGGTGTGAAAATGGGAAACCACGTAAAACCATCTTCAGGGCTGACGACAGTGGGATTCGAACCCACTATCTCCGGGATGCAAGCTCACAGCCGCGCGCCGCTAAACGCACGGCCAGCTCGCCCAGTGTTAAAATTTTTAATAAAGTTTAATGTCTTATTACAAATCAAGCATTTTGCCATTCCATTGCACTCGGTAAAAAGATACGGTATAATAAAACACGACAAAATATAACGTGCTATTGAAAGGTCATACCACAACTAGCGAGTAACGAAGTATTGTCAGCGTGTCCACTGCCGCTTGTTATGAAGCAAGGGTGAGGAAGCGACTGATAGGCCAGCTGAAGATCTCGCTCACCACATCCCTGCATGGGTAACAGCTAATCTGTCATCATCCCTCTTCAAGGACAAGGCGCTGCGGCATCTGACGGAAACTGGCTGAACTACCAGCACTAGAATTCGGCCGACACTCGTAAGTCAATAAGCAGAGCTTTATTAAAATCACGATTAAATATATAAAGAATCCCTAATTTTAAAGTATGTTAAAGTAGCCCCTTAGAGAAAAATATAAACTTCGCTACGGTATAGTTTGCTTCCAATTTGAACACCATCTTGACTTAAAACAAGTTTAGGAAAACCACGGTTCAGAGCTCAATTTCACATGGAGATTCGTTAATTTAATTACCATTTTATAACTATATTTGCATTTCTTTTTGAAATATTTTTGCACTAATGGAAAGTGTATCACAGACTACCGTGCGCTATAAAAACAAAATAATTTTACCTTGTTCCGTTTCCTTATAAAAACTCTTACAAACTTTTGACCCATGTTACAACAACTACTGAGCTGGTGGCCGGCCGTTCCAGCTCCGGCTGCCTCTTAAAGTACTTAGAGGTGCACATTTGTCTTCCTCTGTACCCATATTTCTTTCATTCGTTTGTTTGGGCTTTCTTTCTGTCTTCAGACCAGGTTGTTCCAGTCTTCTTCTTTGGTCTTTCCTCTTGGTCAACTTGCCATTTGTGAATTTTTGATCTGAAGATTACCCTGTTTTGGACGCCTGCTTGTGTAATTTCTGTCTGTTTAAAATCGGTTTTGATTTCACCAATCCATTTCATTGTGTTTGTTTTATGCTTTACTCCTGTTTTCATAGAATTCGACCATTTATTTAATAAGTCTGTCTGGATGCATTATTTTAATATGACCATAGAATCTTAGCCTGCGTTTTCTAATATCACCGTGAATATTTGTGTACTGTTTGATTTCCAGTCTGCCTCTAAGTTGGTGTTATTCATTGATGAGTTTCGGCCTAGAATTTTTCTTATGATTTTGCGTTCCCTTTTCTCATGGTTTTCAATGTGTGCTTTCCTATTCAAAATTAGCGTTTCTGATCCTTCAAGACATTCTGGTTTAATGACTGTATTGTAATGTGTGAGTTTTTCGAGCATGGAGATACAGCTTTTGGTATATACAGTGGCGGTCAAAATAATAGAGCCACCTCTATTGACGAGATTAAGAACTAGGATATCTATTAGTTAGCAAAATCTCCACGAGTGCCGTGTTGTCAGTCCCTTTTAGACAATATCAGGGAACACGTCGCTACTGTCTGTAGTCGTGCGAAAGGAAGCGTTTGAGCTAGACGTTCGAAAAGAGGCATAAAGGTAAGAATCTTATGGGTCAAAATAATAGAGCCGTTTTACAGAAGTCCCGTTCAAGTTGATTTTTTGCAGTTGTTTTGGGGGCTAGCGATATTATTTGTCAACAAACCTCCACTCAATATTATTTTGTATGTAAACTGACGTTTGGTTTTGTTTACATTCTTCTAGATGGGCAGAGCAGAGCATACAAGTGATGATGGTCGTATAGTAATGTTCCGGATGTTCAAAAGTGGGATATCCATGAATCAAATAGCCAAAGATTTACACGTTTCGCGAAAACGAGTCCAGAACGCCATTAGACTGGCAAAACAAACAAAGCCGCAGGTGGGGAACAGGAGGCGACCTCGTGTAACTACTCCTCGCGTAGACAGACTCATCACTAGGGAAGTAAAGAAACCCATTTTTGTCACCACCACGACTGAAAGCCCTTTTGTTTAGCGACAAAAAAGATGTTCAACCATCAACTTCAACGATTCAAAGACGACTGAGATCCGCAAAATTGAATGGGCGCATTGCGAGACAGGAGCCATATGTTTCAAAAGCTAATGTTCGGAAAAGGTTGGCCTTCGCCCGGAGAAATGAACACAAACCCAATATTTGGGGGAGGAACATCCTTTGGTCCGATGAATCCAAGTATAATAGGTTTGCCTCAGACGGAAAAGTCTATGTGCGCCGCCCACCAAACCTGGAATTTAATCCCAAGTACACTTTAAAAACTGTGAAATACGGTGGCGGAAGTGTTACGGTATGGGGATGTTTTTCATGGTATGGCCTTGGTCCAATACACCGTATCAACGGCATAATGAACGTAGAAATGTACAACGACATCTTAGCAAATGTGATGCTGCCTTATGATGGAGGAAATGCCGCTGAAATGGAAATTTCAGCACGATAACGATCCAAAGCATACTGCAAGGATCATAAGGCAGATTTTTCAATATCACCATATCGAAGTATTAGAGTGGCCACCTCAATCCCCTGACGCATCATCCATCGAGAACTTATGGGAGATCGTAGACAAGAGAATTGACCGCTCAAAAGCTACGTCTTTAGATAAACTTTGGGAAGAAATCCAGAGAGCCGGGCAGCGACGAATGCAGGCGTTTAGTCGACTCTGTGGGTAAGAGGTGCAGGGAAATCCTAAAAAATAAGGGTTACACCACGAAGTACTAATGCACTCCTATGCAAAAACGACTGTTCCTGTAAATTTCATAAGACTTAGATCAAGTACAAAATATTTGTGTCAATTGGCTCTATTTTTTTGACCTTGTGGTCTGGTATTATTTTGAATATTATTGATTAGTTTCAGTTGTGTTATCTATATAACTGACTGTGGTACAATGTGACTCTGTTGTAATGGTTCCTGTACAACGTAAAATTTTGTTTCCATCATAGTACAAACATGTCTAGTAATAAATTTGCACTTTATTCTAAACCTTTGCCAGGTGGCTCTATTATTTTGACCACCACTGTATATATTGGGTTAGTCGATATGCAGTTTCCATCTTTTGGCATCTAATTTCATTGGCCCCTTTTTTTCGAGTCAATTTCAATTTCCTTGAAGATACTTATATTGAGATACTCGTTTAACTTTTCCATACTTTGTCTACATGAATTTTGATGCATGTTTGTGCAGGTCATGTGTTACAAAAGATGTAGGATTATTACTATTATTATTAGGTTCGCTTTGGGCTACTAGAGACCACGAGGCTCGTCTTAACTCTTAGTTAGGGTCTTTACTTTTCCTTGGCCCAGGACGCTTTAATTTTCTGGCTAGTGCCTGCTTCCTCCCATCCGTCCACTTAGTTCTGGTGGTCCCTTATACTTTTCTTGTTTGTGAGGGACAGTGAGGAGACTCCCTGCAGGATCGCCTGTCGGTACTGAGATCGGTTCTGTGTGGCCTCAAATGGGAAATTCAGTTCCTCTAGGTTTGCTTTTACTGAGGTGAACAATTGGTCTTGAAAGACTTTCCTCTACTTGTCACTGTGGGGATTCTGTTGGAGAGCCTACTGAGTTTACAGGCGGGTCATGGGCCCGTAGAAGGTCGTCGCGATTTTCGTGTAAAAAGCCAACCTTCCAATTAAAAACACGTCAATACCAGTCGTTAGAGAGGAAACCTATCAACTCACCCAACATGCTAAACACATTCACGTTGTTCCATCAATATAAGCTTTGGAAAAAGAACAAATGCATCAATACTAATACACCATTCGTATCATCAGTAAACATCCTAGACTTTACTTCCGATAACGACATGTCATGGAAAACGCTTATTACGAACTTCTTTCTTTTTTTCTACCGCTTTTTCCCACACCTGTGGGGTAGCATGTGGACTTGGCCTTGTTTCGCGGCCGGATGCCCTTCCTGACGCCAACCCTATATGGAGGGATGTAATCACTATTGCGTGTTTCTGTAGTGGTTGGTAGTGTGGTGTGTTGTCTGATAATGAAGAGGAGAGTGTTGGGACATACACAATCACCCAACCTCTGAGCCAGAAGAATTAATCACAAGCGATTAAAATCCCCAACCCGGCCGTAAATCGAAACCGGGACCCCCTGAACAGAACGGCAGTACGATGACCGTTCAGCCAACGAGTAGGACAAAACGCATATTACGAACATCGCACCCAAAAATCTTTCTCTGCATTGGACATGCTGGGCGGGTACAAATACTTATTTCCTGAAAAACCCTTAAGAAATGCTAGTAGAAGCTCTGGTTTTTACTCATTTCGACTATTGTGACGCGATTTATCGAGATGCTGGGCGCGCATTATTGAGCAGATTGCAACGTGGTCAAAATGAATGTGCGAGTTACGTCTGTGATCTGATGTACTATGACTATGTAACTCCTCCATACAACCACCTTTCTTCGCCCCGACTAGAAATCCGTCGGACTGTGCATAAACTATGCCATTTCCATAAAACCCTTCATTATTCACAGCCATTTACCTTACTTTATATTTCAAATACCTCTCATCCTATCAGAGTTTTAACACCAGATTGACAAATAATTGTATTCTTGCTTTACCTACCACGAACTGCAATTTACGATAATTCATTCACAGTAATTGCCTGCTGTGAGTGGAACCTCCTTCCCGAAAGCATCAGAGGGGTAAACGTTATTCGTACTTTCAAAGAAGCACTTTGAAGACATTTTATGCACCAATACTTATCATATGTAAACTTAATGCTGCTAGTCACAATGCCATTGTCACGGATGACCTGGTAGAAGATTAGTTTGAAAACTTTACGCGTTTTAGTCTTCAAATTTTATTAAATTATTCTACACTACCTCTTTTTTATATGTAGGATATTATTTTTAAGAATTGTTCCGTTTATTACACTTAATTTATTTCAGCTTTATTTTTGATTACTCATCATTGAATTTAATTTGTATTTCATCTAATTAGTGTAAACTAATACAATGTCATGTACGTATAATTCAGTGCTTTGTTGGGTGGAAGAGAAGCTCTGAGGGCCTTAATGATGCCAGGTAAAATAAAACATTATTCTTACTAGATTACTATTTTTGTACACTATTTGTTGGTGATATACAAGGTCTCAGTAAGGAATCCCAGCAAATCCAATCACAATAGAGGTATGAGATCCACGTCTAAATTAAAGCCGATCTACGCTTCTATTGTGAATGCTCATGCTGATACATATTACGGCCAAAAACAAATTCTCATGAAATTTGATATTGTTCCAATTGAGAGGTGCACAATGTGTGGTGTGGTGGCTAGAGGTTTGCATTATCGATCTGTGCTTTGTACGTCATTCTCGTGAAATGTGATACCGTTCCAATTGTGACTGGACAATATATGGTGGATATCGATTTGTATTCTCTATCTGTGTTCCGCAATTAACGAACAAAAGTAAAATTTAAAATAGCCTGAGACTATGCAAATAAATAACTCACTCAAATTCACACAAATTCATGCACTGCTGGGAAGCCTATATTCGGACAAACATCTAAAATATGTTCCTCTCGTTACTGCGTCGTGTAACAGCGGTTATTGTGATAAGGCCACACAGTAGTGATTTCCCCCTATTCTTTATGTCATACTGGGCTGCAAAGTTAACCATATCACCTGTGTGGGACGAGTTTACTAAATCTGGTTTTAATGGATCACGTCCTTCTTGTTTTCCTATTATTATTATTATTATTATTATTATTATTATTATTATTATTATTATTATTATTATTATCATCATCATCATCATCTGTTTACCCTCCAGGTTCGGCTTTTCCCTCGGACTCAGCGAGGGATCCCACCTCTACCGCCTCAAGGGCAGTGTCCTGGAGCTTCAGACTCTTGGTCGGGGGATACAACTGGGGAGAATGACCAGTACCTCGCCCAGGCGGCCTCACCTGCTATGCTGAACAGGGGCCTTGCGGGGGATGGGAAGATTGGAAGGGATAGACAAGGAAGAGGGAAGGAAGCGGCCGTGGCCTTAAGTTAGGTACCATCCCGGCATTCGCCTGGAGGAGAAGTGGGAAACCACGGAAAACCACTTCCAGGATGGCTGAGGTGGGAATCGAACCCACCTCTACTCAGTTGACCTCCCGAGGCTGAGTGGACCCCGTTCCAGCCCTCGTACGACTTTTCAAATTTTCGTGGCAGAGCCGGGAATCGAACCCGGACCTCCGGGGGTGGCAGCTAATCACGCTAACCACTACACCACAGAGGCGACATTATTATTATTATTATTATTATTATTATTATTATTATTAAAAATACATCGCAAATGGGAATATACCGGTGGGAATGGCCACTTCCAGTCGTCTAATAATAAAGTAAATTTAACATAATTACCCAACAATAACATCAGCAAACAACAACATGAGTACAACTAGCAATTGCATGAAAAAGAAAGAAAGAAAGGATTACAAGAAATACTACTAGTTTGACATTCTATATCAAGCATCATATACAGAAACATACACAAAAGTATTTTCAGTGCTTAACACTACGGCTTACAATAGTATAGGTTAAGCTTAAAAAAATGCTATTTCTTCGGGGCGTCGACCTTATAGAGATCTTTTACCCCTACTTGCACCATGTGATATGAACCTGCGTGTAATTGGAATGGAGGAAGTGTAGAGTGTTGAATGTGAGGAAAGGAACGTTAAGGACGAAACAAACACCCAGTCCCCAGGCCAGGAATATTAATCATTACAAACAAAAACCCTGACCCAGCCGGGAATCGAACCCGGGGCCGCCAGGTGACAGGCGGACGCTTTGCCCCCCACACCGCGGGGCCGGGAAAAACATGAAGAACGCTTCACGATTTTGCGTGTCATCTTTGCGCAGAGCCATGTTAATCTTCTCTGTATCGTTCCAATTTTAGTATATGTACCGCCGAAACGAGTACTAGGTTGAGCTTAACATTACAAGAGATGATGAAGTAAAGTTAAAAACATAATTATCCAACTAAAACAACAACAACATCAACAACAACAATATTACAACAAGCAATTCAATGTCTGGAGTTTATCTGTTATAGCAAATACAGTAGAGACAATACACGACACTGAGCGAGATATCGAGGGACAGCTATTGGAGCTCACTCTAGCGGATAGACCTGAACGGTACTGATTCTGTCATAAGAGCACGTGTATTTTTGTGTGAAGCTTTTGGTGTTATTTATGCGTTTTCAGTGAGTTGACATAATTAAATAGTAGCGTGTGTCATTCCTTGATATCTCCTCTCAACATGAGGGGAAAGGTATGTGCTGTGTTTGGCTGCAGTAATTACGAAGTAGAGAAAAATGCGCACTCGTTCTTCAGGTTCCCTCGTGACAGGAACATGTAAGTAATATTGTGTTTGCATATATATTCTTCCAGTGACAGAGATTTTTATAGTACTTCATAATCTTCTGACCTGCTCGACCCATGTTTTAACGGGCTTAAAATATAATACGCATATTTTATTGTATAGTGCAGCAGTTAACCTTCAATACCGATGTGTTGTTGTAGGTGTGAATCTGTGGGTTTTGAAATGTCACAGAAGCGATTTGGATAAAGTGTACAAGAAAGAAGGGACGTTACGCTTGTATAAGAATTATAAGATCTGTTCAGATCATTTCCAGGCCAGCGACTTTAAAAATCCTCGACTATACAGCCAAGGGTATGTTACATTTTTACTCTAATTGTACGTAAATATTCCTCAAAGCATCACTATCGACAACATTTTCAAACTTTTCTTTCTTTTATCCCTCTTCTCAGATTAAAGCCGGGATTTTATAGATTTTCTTTCTGTTAGTAGGATTCATGTTAAGAGGAAAATTGTCCAGCTATTAAATGTTAATTCATTCCATCATATGTGTAAGGAATGTGCCTATATTTTTATTGACAAATGTCTTAATGTGATGATACATTGTTTTTAAATGAGGAAAAAAGACAAATCCAACCGTAAGATTTCAGGCAGGTATGCTAAAGCTAAAAAAGTAATGCATAAATGAAAGATCAAACCATTTCACAGCAGTCCATTTCACACCTTGTTTATATGTCTAATTTCAGTCTTTGAATAATAACCTTTTAAATAATTCTTCATTCATTTATCCAGAATTGCTTTAGCAACTTCGAAGTTAATATCTCAATACCACTGTCTTTCTAGACGTAATTTATTTATCCATTTCCGTATATACATTTCCACTGATATTTGAATTTAGCGCGATTTGTTCAGGTCAAGTCACTAGGAGCGCCACCGTCGAATTGTCTCCCATTTTAGCAAGGCGAAATCCGTAAGTGTCGTGTATTGTCTCTACTGTATTTGGTTATAGCTCACAAACGTGGATTATTGGTGTATGTGATAAGGAACGTCAGGAGGGATTTGAGGTGTGGTGCTGGAGGAGGATGTAAAATATGTCATGGACAGTAAATCTCACAAATGAAGACATTCTTAGAAGAATACGTGACAAAAACCCTTTACTATCAACAATAATAAAGATTATAATTTTACAGTAAATGTTACGGGAGCAATGGTTCAAGGTAAGTGTGCAAAAGGTAGACCAAGACGGTAATACTCTAAAGAGATCAGAGAATATGTAGGAGCAGGCTCATATGAGGAAATGAAGAGATTAACAGATAACAGAGAGGAGTGGAGGAGATCAGTTGCTCCCAACAAATCTTCCAATTGAGAATTAAGGAGAAGTATGTTGTTATGTAACATGACCCATTACATTAATAATACTGTTGTATGTCCGGCGCTCCCTTCTCGCTCCGCCAGCCAGCTACACGCGCGCCTGGTGTCATTCTTCTAGCCTCGACGCGCAGCCCTCAGTGCGCGTGCCTGAACATCGTGTGTGTACTATAAAGAGGAACTCCCAGCCTGTCCAGAGGCCCACTTGCCCCGGTGTCCAGCTCCAGAATACACCCTACGTCGAGCACGGAGGCTACTCCTCTTGAAAATGTGCTTCGACCAGGTGGACTGAATTTCTGGCAGTACGAGGTCTCACCTCTGGTCACCGCTCCTCTTATTCCGCTGCCCATATCCAGTCATACTATTACATACTGTTATATTTCCCTAATTAATGCAAGCTCCCTTGGTTTCGCTAAGTAAAATTCTTCCTACATTGAACTTGCTTTTATGAACTCAGCAAGGAAGGACTTTCCAAAACATTTATGTCAGTACTTCTGATAGTTTTCGACTATCGACTTTTCATATCAAGGACTATCTTTTCGAGATAGAAGTGGATGTAAATACTGTAAACTTGTATATAGTGTACAGAAGATAGACTCTTTCTCAAGATTCCTAATTCATTTTGCTTCAAGTTAAATTTCAGTTTTATTTGTGTAAATAGTGTATTTTGCATTTGAAGCGAATAATAAAGTTGTGTTTTGTAAATCTCAACCTTGGTTACAACAAATACGAATTTAATGTTGAACTTACTTATTAAACAGGCTGCCTGACTGGGGCGATAAAGGCGCCCTAGGTTCACCCGGAAGAACGTAGGTTCGATTGACCGTCAGGAAGTCGAAAAATTTAAGAAACAAGATTCCCACTTCCGGATGTGCAAATGGATCTGAAGTCACTCAGCCTACACCAAAAGCGAATAGGTACTAGATTAATTTCCGTGAACAAAGGCATCAGAAAAACAGCTAAGCCTTTGCCTTCCACTACTCCAGCTGCCTCTGTGGATCAGTGGTAGAATGTCGGCCTCCGGATCCCAAGATAGCGGGTTCAAAACCGGCAGAGGTAGTCGGATTTTTGAAGGGCGGAGAAATGACCATTCGACACTCCATGGCGTACGATGTCGGCATGTAAAACATCTCAGGTGACACATTTGGTGTTTAACCAACAAAATTCATTAAATCTCAGCCATAGACGCCCAAGAGAATTTCGGTTTACTCAGATTGCCATCTAGTAGGCTTAGAGTAAAAAGGAACGTCGAAATTGATGAGCAGACAGCCAGATGGCGTCAAATCGAAATGCCTGCACACGGTAGCTGAGGCCATATACGATTATTATTATTATTTTTATTTTCCACCACTCCAAGAGCGTTCATGACCTTACGGAGATACGTTTGCTTCTTTCCTCGCTTTGCTTAATTATAAAGAGTGCATTTGTACGTGCAGTTCATCGCAAGGATATTGTCAGTATTTGCTGCCAGTATTCACTTGTATACGAAGATTAAAGTACTGTAATAGGAACACAACTCCATGGTGTCACTCTTATTTAAAAAAAAATAAAAATATCCCTTCACTGACACGTTGCCCGTAAATTACGATACATACCGGGTACGCTCAATCTTGGCTTTTGCTGAAGGTTTGTAACAATAGACAGGTTTCCTTCCACTACGCAATGAGCATATTCAATTCTACTCCAGCAAGGCTAATCCCGCCGACACGTGGAGTCGCTGATGTAGATCTGTTTCCTGCATTAGTTTTTATTCAACACTAGGTCCTCCTGAAGTCCCAGTTCATTGATATCGAGATGACGAAGTCCTAACATCTGCCACGAGGAAAGGTTAAGGTTTCTTCCCGCATACTCACTTCTTCTCTTCATGACATTGCCAGACCATCGTAGTCTAGAATCCTCAATCTTGGCTTTCACACTTATCACCTTTACCCGTTTCTGATCCTATCCTTCCTTGACACACCGTATGCTCATCGCAGCTTTTTCATTTCTACCACCTTCAGTTTTTTCTTCAGAGGCATTTTACATTGCCACTGTTTGGTGGAATCCTCTTGTCACACAATACTTTCGTTATTACCGCAGTAAATAGTTAATAACTGTCACATAATTCACATAAATCATATAAATGGGCTTGTAAATAAATGGTACAGACCTCCGCACATGGTTGTGAGGGTATTTAGGGTTGTAGTAAAGATGTAAAGGAGAGGGCATACAACTCTCTGGTAAGACCCCAACTAGAGTATGGTTCCAGTGTGTGGGACCTTTACCAGGATTACTTGATTCAAGAACTGGAAAAGATTCAAAGAAAAGCAGGTCGATTTGTTCTGGATGATTTCCGACAAAAGAGTAGCTTTACAAAAATTTTGCAAAGTTTCGGCTGGGAGGAATTGGGAGAAAGGAGACAGGCTGCTCCAGTAAGTGATATGTTCCGAGCTGTCAGTGGAGAGATGGCGTGCGAGGACATCAGTATACGAATAAGTTTGAGTGGTGTCTTTAAAAGTAAGAAAGATCACAATATGAAGATAAAGTTGGAATTCAAGACGACAGATTGGGGCAAAAATTCAATTATAGGAAGGGGAGTTAGAGAATGGAATAACTTACCAAGGAAAATGTTCACTAAATTTCCAATTTATTTGCAATCGTTTAAGGAAAGGCTAGGAAAACGATAGGGAATCTGCCACCTGGGCGACTGCCCTAAATGCAGATCAGTAGTGACTGAAAAATTGGAAAGGAAAAATTAAATTCACAGGAAGTTTATGAGAAGAATTTATTGAACGTTAGTATGTGTTTTAGAAGCTAAATTATGATAGTTTCGGAATTAATTGTATGAAGAAAGACCCGAGGTATTATGCGAGGGTTAATGGCGTAACGTGGAAGGAAATGGGATATTGATTTTGAGACAGAGAGTACGATATGAAGGTTGTGCAGTAACCACCTGTGTTTTCATATTACTGTGTATAGGCCTGGTATTAATACTTGTGCGCGTACACCCGCTGGGAAACAAATATCTCGTGGCGGCACACATAATGGCAAACTGAACTCCAGCACACGGTGTTTGAACCATTCCAGTCACTTAATTTTATAAATGTACCTGCGATTCAAATTACTAGATGATTATAATTGTGTAATTCCCAGAATGGTATTTAATGCTGCAGGCTATGGTGAAAAGCAAGATGTAATGTTAATGTTGAATAGATTGTCACGCCAGAGTGATTCAGTTCAGAATGTCTGACACTGAACATGGAAAGGGAAATGGAGAAGATAGAGAAGAAGGAAAGAAAGAAAAGAAAAATCTTGAGATATATCTTGGTGCCGGGAAAAAGGAATGATGCTATATGGAGAAAGAGGAGAAGATCACATATATTATACGTACGGGGAGACTGAAGTGCTGGGCACCTCACGAGAATGAACGAGACACGACTAACAAAAAAAATCTTTACAGCAACCACAAAATGGGTAAAAGAAGGGAGAAAAGACATGGAGGAAATTGACACCAATCATAAAGAGATTTTAAACAGAGCTAAGATTGATAAATTTAAGGGGTTCCAGGAAATGAAAAGTAAAATGGCCAAGGTCACTTCGTCAGAGGAAAGGAAGAGAAACCACAGAAAAATGATTAAGAAATTATGGGAGAAGAAGAAACGACTAACCATCAAATTAATTGTTTACCGTGGTCTAAAGTAGGCCAAAATCGAAGAAAGAAGATTGAAAGTACTGCATAAATGTTTGCAGTCATATCTCTCCTCAATGTACTTTGTCAATAACTGAATTATATTTCTTACTAGCAAATGTACCCGTACTTCGCTACGGTATACTACCTTGTATACGGATTTCTCCGTAAATTACTGTACACTCAGTGAATAGGATTATTTAAATTGCATGGCTCTTAGAGCAATCCTAGTAACAAAAGAGGGGGGGGGGGGATTCTACGCGTTGTTCCCGATGTAAGCTGGCATTAGAAAAGTTTTTATCTTAATGGCAGGTCACATTTCCAACTGCCAATCACAATCGGGTTCGGGAGTTTCTACTATAACGGCAGGCTCACTTGGCAACTACCACTCACAGTAGAGATGGAGAGTTTACATTATAAAGACAGACTCCTTTTCCTAATGCCACTCACAATCGAGTTGGAGAGATTTGATTATAATCGAGAAATGCAGAGCTATCTAACGTATCAAGAATCGAAACACGACAGGAAGTCACAGGACCAATGTTGAAGATTTCTCCAAACCGAACGGAAATTGTGCTTTCTGTTTTGTAATGCGACTTACGCCACCAAGTACCCCGAAACGAAGGTCTGCAGTGTCAGTAAAATTGCATCCATATTTCGATATTTTCCGGGGCCAAAAGTTATACATTTGAACATATTGGCTTTTTTTTTTGCTATTTGCTTTACGTTGCACCGACAAAGGTAGGTCTTATGGCGACGATGTGATAAGAAAGGCCCAGGAGATTGAAGGAAGCGGCGAT
Source organism: Anabrus simplex (assembly GCF_040414725.1). NCBI lineage: Eukaryota > Metazoa > Arthropoda > Insecta > Orthoptera > Tettigoniidae > Anabrus > Anabrus simplex. The sequence goes on from NC_090278.1 coordinate 33,934,581, forward strand.
GGCCTTAATTAACTTACAGCTCCAGCATTTGCCTGGTGTAAAAATGGTACAAATGGAAAACCACGGAAAACCATCTTCAGGGCTGCTGACAGTGGAGTTCGAACCCACTATCTTCCGATGCAAGCTCATAGCCGCGCGCTCCTAGCCGCACGGCCAACTCGCCCGGTACTTGAAAATTTTCCTCAAAGAAAGGAGAGTCCAGGTCTCGGGATTAGCACTCGCATACATACGGAGTAGTCAAAGGAAGAAAGTAATACAGTTAGGAAAGTTGAAATTAATGGAAAATAGGATTTTAACAGAGGACAGACGGATAGGAGATATATGTAAATATCAAGTGGGTGTATTGGGAAATGAAATGTCCCCCACTAAATTGTGATGATGTGAGCCCCGAATATAAGCAGGCGGTAACAGAGGAGATATTTAGGTGCAAGGATTCTTAGATAAACAGAGGAGAAGATGACTTATTTTATTATTACTTAAGCCTGCAGGGGCAGGGCAGAGGCAAGAAATTAAAACGGAAAACAGAAGTAGAAGAGAAATACAGTAACAATTATAGCAAATGCCAAATGAAATGGCGTATGGCTTTTAGTGCCGGGAGTGTCCGAGGACATGTTCGGCTCGGCGCGTGCATGTCTTTTTATTTGACTCCCTTAGACGACCTGCGCGTCGTGATGAGGATGAAATGATGAAGACGACACATACACCCAGCCCCAGTGCCAACGAAATTAACCAATGATAGTTAAAAAATTCCCTACCCCGCTGGGAATCGAATCTGGGACCCCTGTGACCAAAGGCCAGCACGCTAACCATTTAGCCATGGAGCCGGACATAGCAAATGCCAGAAAACACATTACGGTATGAAATCATGGGCTACATTACGCGGTACTGCTCGAATCTTAACAGCGCCCCTTAATGCTATTCGGGGATGACTGTAACCTCCGCCAATATCCCGCAGCATAGCCACTTGACGTTTCTCCCGCTTGCAACCCACGGAACAACCACGAGTTTACAGGAATGATGACGAAAATGGCAATACGTTACTGCTCTGCTGGCAAGCAGCCAGAGACGTTGCTATAGGTTCACTGCCGATCTGTCACTCACTCAAATCTTCTTCTCCTTCTTCTTTTCTAACCTATTTCAATCCTCTGCTGCATATAGGCCTCTTCCATATGCTTCCATCGTCTTTGGTCTTGAGCCACTTGGAACCAGTGTGTTCCAGCCAACAGCGTTACGTCATCGAGCCATCTCCTCTGGGGTCTTCCAATGCCTCTCTTGTGTCCCCATGGTCTCCAGTGAACAATCCTAGAGGTCCACCTGTTGTAGTCTTGTCGAGCTGCGTGTCCTACCCATTGCCATTTTGGTCTTACTACTCTCTCTAGGATGTCTGTTACATTAGTTCTTCTCCTGATGTCCTCTGAACGGATCTTATCCCTAAGACTGATCCCTAGCATCTGTCGCTCCATGGCTCGTTGTATTTGCTGAAGCTTGCGAGCATTTTCCTTCGTCAGAGTCATCGTTTACAGATCGTAAGTAGTAACTGACAGCACGCACGTATTATAAACCTTCGTCTTCAGGTTAATTGGAACATCCTTGTTGGTCAGAATGAATCTTAGTTTCCGCAATGCTAAACAAATCAAACGTATTCTGCGAGGAATTTCTGCACGTTGGTTGCAGAGCATGAAATGCGCGGAAAATAGTAATTTTCTCCGTCATTTGAAGAGTAAGGGAAATACTCTGTATAATAGAAATCGTTTATAATAAAGGGCCGCTTCATATCGAGTCCACGGATTTTACAGAAAATCAATTACTTTAGAGAGAATGGAAGTGAACTGTTCTCGTTTTCCTAGTCTGTACAGTCATTTTTAAATCTAAGGCATTTGAAAACCTTCCCCTGGACGAGTGTACTCCAAATATGAAGTTTGGTCGAGATCTATACAGCCGTTTCGCCGTGACAGTGGAACACAATTGGGTGAGTGAGAAAGAAATATAAACAAAAATAGCAGTGGTAAAACAGTGTAAAACAAGAACGAAAAAGTGCAGCAAAATGGGTATGAGTTAAGAAAACGATTGGTTAAACGTTTCATGTGGAGTATTTTTCTGTACGGCTGTGAAACCTAGACGTTGAAGAAAATAAAAATAAACAGAATGGAAGCTTTCGAGATGTGGTTTAGGAAGAAAATGGTGAAAATGCAATGGGTGGAGAAAGTGAAGACAGTACAGTACTGGAAGAAATCAAGGAACAAAGAACTCTCCTAAAACCTAATTAGAAAGCGAACTGGATTGGACATATATTGAGAGGAATGCTTCTAACAGCAGCTCTTGTAGATACAGAGGATAGAAAAAAAAACTAACTAGGAGAAGAAAGACAACGTTGAACGAAGTGAAAAGAGGAAGATACCAGATCACCAGACAGTTGGCTTGGGCCAGGAGCAGATGGAGACTGTATAGCGCCAGGAACCTGCAATAGGCAGGACAACTTATGATGATGATGAAGATGAATGTGATTATTGTCAGGTAAGCTCACCGGACAAAAATTTTGTCACTCCTGAAGAAATCGTTACAAACATGAATCAACACCGTGTAACTGGACTTGATAACGTCTTGGATTTTGTTAGGCAGTGAGTCCACAAGGTTGTGCAACTACAGTATGTGTCAACCAGCTGACGATCTGATCGCGCAATTCCTCCAAATTTCGGGGATGCTGATGTCTGTGTTTTACCCTCTGTCCCAACATGTCCCACAGATTTTCAATGAGATTCAAGTCAGGTGATTTTGTAGGCCAATCGAGATATAATAGTGTGGGAGAGTGTTCATAAAAGAAGTCCATTATGCGTCCAGCCCGATGAAGTTTGCTGTTGTCATCTTGAAAAATCGGAGTATCAATATCATACTTATCATGCAGATGTTGACTGAAAGGCAACATCGAATCGTTTGGAATATTTAAATGAACATGCTGGTTCATGTTCTGGTCACCTCAGTGAGCGAACCTAACACATCTAACATCGCCAGAACATAACAGACCCACCTCCTACCGGGCGAGTTGGCCGTGCGCGTTGAGGCGCGCGGCTGTGAGCTTGCATCCGGGAGATAGTAGGTTCGAATCCCACTATCGGCAGCCCTGAAGATGGTTTTCCGTGGTTTCCCATTTTCACACCAGGCAAATGCTGGGGCTGTACCTTAATTAAGGCCACGGCCGCTTCCTTTCAACTCCTAGGCCTTTCCTATCCCATCGTCGCCATAAGACCTATCTGTGTCGGAGCGACGTAAAGCCCCTAGCAAAAAAAAAAAAAGACCCACCTCCGGCTAGAAACTGACATTGTACACATCCAGGATGAAATGCTTCATTTCGTCTTCGGTACTCTCGACGATGTGAGTCATAGGAATACAGGCAAGAACGTGTTTATTCAGACCACATTACGTTCCGCCAGTCAGCTACTGTCCACATTCGAAGATTTCTAACCCATTGAAGACACGCAGCTTTATGTACCCGTGTGAGCAATGGTCTCTTGCGAGGTGACCACCTAATAACTGTTCATCGCGTGCAGTTCCCCTCGCAGTGTTCTCTTGCTAACAGTTTGGGATGGACCTTCATTCACTGACTGCAGAAATTCCTGTCGAGTTTGGAAGCGATTTTGAATCACAAGCCGTGAAACGCGTCTCCGCTCCTTCTCAGTTAGGAATTTTTTTTCCGACCACAATTCTGAGGTCCTGTTTTGTTGGCCACATGTAGTACACCACTACTTGTAGAGACGGTGAACAGTCCGCTGCGAATCACCAACAAATCCAGCAACTTCACACAGCGTATGACCATGGGCACGGCCAAACACAATTGCCCATTTTTAGCACTCTGCCACATCCTTACAGCTACGCATGTTAATGTACACTGACCACCTGAAACATCAATGTCTCACTGATCGCTACTGTGCCCGTGCGGTTGAGCAGGGGGCTCGTTCGCTGCACCATCTGTACAGGCTTAACTATCCATCTGTGTATGCGCATTAGTGTGACTAGAGTGACTATAATGCATAGTCTCTATTGGAACATCAGTATTCTCCAATTTCAAATGTATTTTTTGGATTTCCCGTAAAATAAGGTTTTGATAGTTATGAGGTCTCCATTGTCAAGCGACGATATAGGACATGTAAAATGTCAATGGCTTGACCTTCTTCAGAGTGATCTGATTAGCTGTAATCAGCGATGGAATTGAGTTGCTAGTACGTAACTGTCTCACCCATTGATCTCACCGGAGTAGACGTAGGCTTGCACATTTCAAGGAGCGCTCAGCCTGTAATTAGAGAGATGACGAAAAGTTGTCCAGCAACAGAGCTAAAAGCTCTACTGGTTTAATGGCATTCTACGGTTAACTGGCGTAAAGCTCCCTTAATGATCAGGCAAAGGGGATTGTAACAACACGGAATAAAACGACCACTTTCCTTCTCTTCAATGTACGCGTCCCAACATCGAGTAGTTTCAAAGTTTTGCACGTGTCTAAATTCAACTGTGCGTACGTAAACTGGTCGTAACAGTTTCAGTAGTAAAATTCTGTAGAGGAAGTCTGCTAGCGAACTGTATATATATGAGGGGAATTTGTAAAATAAAGTGCATCTTGTAATAAAATATGAACTGCTAATGGGTACCTAGTGAGTTGCTTCCATGATTATAAACATCCAAAACTCTCTTCATGGAAGAGTCTTTGTCCATGTCGGACGTGCTTCTCTTCTGAGGACGAGAGACAAAGTTCCCGCGAAACGTAAATAATTTTCAGTTTATTTATCTGTCAGTCGAAAATCCAAAAGTTTATTGTGTCTAAAGAATTTGCTCCCGACACACGACATGCCTCGTTTGAATAGTACATAACAGTTTCGAATAATAATAATAATAATAATAATAATAATAATAATAATAATAATAATAATAATAATATAAACGGGAGCCGTCAGTTCGTTGTTCGTGGCCTTCTGTTCGGCACGCGAGGAACTGTGCACGAATACGTGGCCTAAGTTCTCACAGCACTGACTAGTTCACGTCAAGATCTCAAGCGTATTATTATTATTATTATTATTATTATTATTATTATTATTATTATTATTATTATTGTACCGGGCAGTACACCTCCACGCCGCTAATTCAAATATTGCGCCAATTGAAACTTCTCTACTGGAGAAACTTGGAACTTTAACTACTGAACTAATTCCACTGTTATTCAGAAGATGTCACTGAGTGTTTTTTATTTGCCTTTTGTTTTTCAACGATTAAGAGGTGTGGACAATCTCTAACATATGTCTCTACCCAGAAGTATGGTAACACACTCTGGTGCAATGGAATGAACTTTCTTGAAGAAATATTGTATTCCTAAGTTTTGTTTTTAATAAATTTTGTTCTGTGGTTTGTGGGTTGGCAATATAAATCCTTTCTTTCCGCCCGTTTTGAATGTAACCAATCAGGAAATTATGTAATTAATTTTCCACCAATAAGGTGTTTCTTCCTCGCCTTGTGTATTAGTTTTTGCTGTTATCCAATAAAAACGAAAGGGTGTGTCTACTCATTCCTGAAAGGTCTCGAATGTTCCACGAGGGTATATAAACTGCTGATTTTCTTGTCTCGGTGCCACTTCAGTAACATCTCTCTTAGTGTGTGAATATGTAGCAGGGGGCGGGAAGCGCCTCTTTCTTCAAGCAGCAGTTCTCCTACAAGGTAATGGCCGGTTAACATCTTCATTTCTTGCTAGCTCAGCAGTTTAACTCTCGGGGAGGGTTCGAAACCTTTAGTATGTAACTTACCTTTTAAAATGTAAATTCTTTTCTGTCTATGTAAAATCTATAAATTACTGTAAAGCGGGGATAGAGAGTGCTTCACCCTCTCGAACTCCCCTTCATTTCTGAATAGGAGGTGACTGCGTTTTCATAACCGTTCTTCTTTAATGTAGTAAAGTTTTCTCATACGTGTCACCTCCCTAGCTTGGGATTAACCCCTGTATGATCGGCCTAGCGCCACGTAGGTTTTAGTCAAAAACTTGGTGTAGGAGTGCAAGTTATCGCCTCCATTCAATTTTGTATTTTGGGCCATTTACTTAACCCGTTTTGTTTTCCTTCCTGCGAAGGCCCAGTAGATTGGGTATTAGATACCCCTGTTTCACTGTATGTGTGCCTCGAGGGCAGTTAATGTAAAGCCAGTTTATGGCCTCTTAAATAGGCTTGAAGACTTTGAGAGCGCATCTGCTCTTTCTTGTGTGTGAAACGTGCCTCTAGGAGGCTTAACATGGTAATTGGGAGCAAGTGCTCCTTGGCATGATTGGGGTTTTCTGCCCCTTTGTGTGAATTGGGTACATTGGTAAAGTTGGGCTCCTAGCTCAAGGATTGTTATTGTGGGGCTAGAAGCCCAGATCTTGTATTATCCCCTAACACTTATAATTTCTTTGTACCTGATTTTGGCTTGTTATTGACTTGTTAAGTTTTCAAATTCTATGTCACCACTGTTAAGTTTTGAACATATAACCTTTGTTAAAGTTTTAAATTAACTTTAATTTTGTAGTTGAGACCTATTCCTGCCCGCACCTTCTTTCACCTCTAACTACCACGGATATCTCCGTAACAATTGTTATTATCATTATTATTATTATTATTATTATTATTATTATTATTGGAAGTAGTGTTAGTGGCAGAGGACCCGTACTGCTCCGTAGCACTCCTTATAGATTATGTCAGATAACTCGTCTTGATATGCTTGTCGTAATCATATTGCTTTACCTGCCCTTTTCAATGGTTTAATGAGCATTTAAAAAGAAACACCGTGTAGTATGCCGCAGTTTGTAGTCATAATTTATCCATTCTGACATCATCATGCCGTCCGTTTGGTAAAATTCTATCCATATATTCGCTTCTTTATCCTGCAGTTCTTGATGTAAAACTTGGCACTGTGTTATGGAAGGCAGTGATATTTTTAATCACAGTTCTTCTCTGTGGAACGGTTATCTCCTAGGTTAGTCTCGAAGGAGCGTTTTTTGCCAGGCAGAGAACATTTTAAAGATAATAATAATGTTATTTGTTTTACGTCCCACTAACTACTCTTTTACGGTTTTCGGAGACGCCGAGGTGCCGGAATTTAGTCCCCAAGGAGTTCTTTTACGTGCCAGTAAATCTACCGACACGAGGCTGACGTGCATTTTAAAGATACATGGCCATCACTATTTCTAGTGTAGCTAGGTTATCTTTTGATAGGTGTTCCCAGATAATGTCCAAGGCGTATTTCATGATGAGGTCTGTTTGTACGCAGACTTTTTTTCTGTCTGCAGCGTGTAAATTTAGGAACGCTCTGTCATCTGTTGAATGTATTTGGAAGCTGGGAAACGTTACAAAATTAGAGTATCTAGCGGGTAAAGTTCTTTCCGTGATCAGAAGTGTATATTCTCTGGCTTGACAGGTAGTGATCAAGCATGGCTGCATGCAATGGCATTACTGAGCATGAAATGGCGCATGGCTTTTACTGCCGAGAATGTCCTAGGACATGTTCGACTCGCTAGCAGGTCTTTTGATTTGACTCCCGTAGGCAACCTGCGCGTCATGATGATGAGGATGAAACGATGATGAAGATACATACACCCAGCGCTCGAGTCTGCGGCATTAACCACACATACATACATTATCATTATAGACTGTTATGCCTTTCAGCGTTCAGTCTGCAAGCCTCTGTGAATTTACTAAACGTCGCCACAATCCTCGCTTTGCAACTAGTGTTGTGCCCTCAATTAGTTCTATACCTGTTATCTTTAAATCGTTAGAAATCGAGTCTAACCATCGTCGTCTAGGTCTCCCTCTACTTCTCTTACCCTCCATAGCAGAGTCCATTATTCTCCTAGGTAACCTATCCTCCTTCATTAGCCTCACATGACCCCAACACCGAAGCCGGTTTATGCCAACAGCTTCATCCATCGAGTTCATTCCCAAATTAGCCTTTATCTCCTCATTCCGAGTACCCTCCTGCCATTGTTCCCACCTGTTTGTACCGGCAATCATTCTTGCTACTTTTATGTCTGTTACTTCTAACTTATGAATAAGATAGCCTGAGTCCACCCAGCTTTCGCTCCCGTAAAGCAAAGTTGGTCTGAAAACAGACCGATGTAAAGATAGTTTCGTCTGGGAGCTGACTTCCTTCTTACAGAATACTGTTGATTGCAACTGCGAGCTCACTGCATTAGCTTTACGACACCTTGATTTAATCTCACTTACTATATTACCATCCTGGGAGAACACACAACCTAAATACTTGTAATTATCGACCTGTTCTAGCTTTTTATCCCCAATCTGACATTCAATTCTGTTGAATTTCTTACCTACTGTCATCAATTTAGTCTTTGAGAGGCTAATTTTCATACCATACTCATTGCACCTATTTTCAAGTTCCAAGATATTAGACTGCATTAAGACCAAGTCGTCAGCATACGCCAGAGTGCTTACTACATTTCCACCTAACTGAATCCCTCCCTGCCATTTTATACCTTTCAGTAGATGATCCATGTAAACTACGAACAGCAAAGGTGAAAGATTGGAGCCTTGTCTAACCCCTGTAAGTACCCTGAACCAAGAACTCATTCTACCATCAATTCTCACTGAAGCCCAATTGTCTACGTAAATGCCTTTGATTGATTTTAATAATCTACCTTTAATTCCATAGTCCGCCAGTATAGTGAACATCTTTTCCCTAGGTACACTGTCATATGCTTAAAATTCTCGACCGTTCCGGGAATCGAACGCGGAACCTCTGTGACCAAAGTTCAGCACGATAACTACTTAGCCGTTGATCCGGACATTACTAAGGATGAAAATAATATTCATGAGAATATTATTGAAAGTGTTAGTCGCTTAGCAACCTGCTAAGTTCAGATTGTATTACGGTTAGTGCAGTTAATGGAGTGATCATTTAATGATTTGATTTTATGATTACTCAAAGTTGGCTGAACTTCAAGACGTGTTGACGTCTCGTGATTCATTGGCTGATAATTCCAAAGAGGATAAAATAAAAATGAAGCAAAACGGTCCAGTAGAACGGGCGGACGGTTTTGTCAAAGATGTTTTTAGTACCGGTACACTCTTTTAATCTATACATTATTGCAATTTGTTTTAAGTCACACCGACTCAGACATGTCTTACGTTGACGATGGGATGGGAAGCGGCCGTAGCCTTAATTAAGGTACAGCCCCAGCATTTGCCTGGTGTGAAACTCGAAAACCACGGAAAATCATCTGCAGGGCTGCCGACAGTAGGGTTTGAAGCCACTATCTCCCTGATGTAAGCTCACTGCTGCATGCCCCTCACCGCACGGCCAAATCGCCCGGTGATTATTATTATTATTATTATTATTATTATTTGCTTCCGGTTTAACGTCTCACTAACACATCGAACGTTTTCAGCCACGGGTGAATTGAAAAGGGTCCAAGATTGGAAGGTAACGGTCATGGCCTTAGTTAAGTTAGAGACCCAGCATTTAACTGGGGTGAAGATGGGAAACCACGGAAAACCATCTTTAGGGTTACCGATGTTGAAATTAGAACCTACCACCTCTCAAATGTAAATTCCTGTATCATTAAAAAAAAAATTCTTATCTGTCTACTTAGCACCACGTTATTTCAGCTGTCTTCTCTGGGCATTGCTCTTTGCCCAGCGCTTCTTCATTTGTTGCCGATGTTGCTTTTATCTTTCCTCTGTTCACGTCTTTCCCGTCTTCATCTTTGGCCTTTCTGATATTTTAGTTCCCTCCTGAGAGGGTGATGTTCATGTATATATTCATAAGTGACCTCCATCCCCTTTAGGTCCTTCCTGACACCATTGAGCCAAGCAGGCAGGGTCTTCTTATATTTAAAATTATTATTATTATTATTATTATTATTATTATTATTATTATTATTATTATTATTATTAGTTTGTCAAAAGCCATACTGTTAGTCTGAGAAATTGTTTCAGTAACGCGCCAGTGAACCTAACACCGGAAATCTCTGACACTGGCAAAAAGGGTGTCCCAAAAGTAGCTGTATTACTTAAACATCAATTTACCAAAGTCTTAATAAATGAGGGTTATAATTGTTTCGAAGAGTAATAATAATAATAATGTTATTTGCTTTACGTCCCACTAATTACTCTTTTACGGTTTCCGGAGACTCCGAGGTGCCGGAATTTTTCCCGCAGGAGTTCTTTTACGTGCCAGTAAATATACCGAAACGAGGCTGACGTATTTGAGCACCTTCAAATACCACCGGACTGAGCCAGGATTGAACCTGCCATGTTGGGGTCAAAAGGCCAGCGCCTCTGAGCCACTCAGCCCGGCGTTTCGAAGAGTTCCACGTTCTGGATGAAAATGGCTCCAATAGATTTCTTGATGTTGTTGTTTACAAAAAAGATCCTGACGTGGTATAGAGCCTTGACCCGACAATTCGTTTTGAAACAAACAAGAACAGGTAAGTCTCCTCAAGTCGATCAAAAGAAAACAAATATTATGAAGGGTGCATTCCTTTCTTCACAGAGAAATGTCGCGAACGCTACGGGAGCCGTCAGTTCGTTTTCATAACAATCTGTTCGACGCGCATGTATCAGTGTGTGGCCCAAGTTCTCGCTACATTGAGTATTTTACGTCAAGATCTCAAGCTGATTATAGAGAGAATCAACGCTGACACCATGGCCATCATCCACCACAATATTTATGTCATTAAATAAGTAGAAACAATTATTTACCAGGTTTTGTCCAATATAGGCCTACCAGGTGGACCGCTAGCTCCATACTTTCTACTTGTAAGTGACCCGAATACAACAGTGATGAATGGGATGCCTAACAATTGATTTTCACAGGGGTATGACTGCCTGCAGGTTTACGGCAGAATATGAAGAGAAAATAAATGGGTGGCAGCTCGCTGGCTTATTCCTGAGCACTACCTGTTTAACAATGCGACCCCTTGCGTTAATAAGCCTCGTTTTCGAACGCATAGTAGTAGGCTTGTAATTGATACAGTATCACTGCAGTGCTATCAATATATCGACAGATACTGTAGTGTGCAGTAACGGCGGATGCGCATACATAATTTTAATCTGTTCTGGATGCAACCGAAGCTCGCGGACGGTATGCGCTGGAGTTTCTATATAGCCACCTGCCTTCTATACACGTATTTCCCCGAAGAGTTGCAATTAACAGGTAATGGATCGCTCAAGGCACACGCAAGATACTTTTCGGTAGGGTGGAATGTCTGTATGTGTATACATTAATGGTTATAAAATTTTACTTCCTGGATCTTTGGCGTGTATACAAATGCGCCCTGTTAAAAAAAACGTGTGTAGTAAAATGAATGCTATTGGTTTCACCCCTCAATTGCACGTTGTAGTGTTCCTATGTAAACCAGCGGTTAGGCATCCCATTCATCATTAGTGTAAGCGGGATACTTATGAGTAGGAAGTACGGGGTTGGTAAATCAACATGTGTTCACAATAGACTGTCAGTATTGATTGATTTTAGTATAGTGCTTCTTGTGGTAACAAAAATAAAATCTAGCAGTATATTTGTAAATAAATGTTTTCTCTCTTTTATTATTGAATCTCTTGCATTTTTAATAACAGTGTGTACAGGTATTCTTTATTCCTCAAATCTGTGTAAGAGGTGGGCTTGAGCCTTGATGTCGCCAAAATTAAAGACATGATTTATCTGACATTGCAAGCAATTCGAGTGCTTTTCTAATTACTAGGAACCTTTCGGCGAGACGCGTCTGATAAAATGGCGTCCTCCATCACATGTGTCACCTCCCACTCAAGTAATCTCTTACTTGCGGGAACTGTTGACAGGCCTGGAACTGGCGCCCTCGTTGCCTGGCGTGATGAACGACGACTGTAAACAACATACAATCGCAGTCCGTAACACAGCGTGTGCGTTCAAATGTCGTATATTACCCGGGAGAAGCTATAGGTGAACGGGTGTGGGGTTGGTCTTCCAGGGCACACCGGGGTGACAAATCGGTTACAACCTTCCTGGCAATGAGGACTTCAGAAAAAAATATTTCTGGGACTACAGTACGAATGATAATTCACCTGAAGGAATTAGGCTGAATCCATAAGCTAGAGTTCGGCATTGTAATAATATAGCTAGGTTTGCACGTACTTTCAATTTGCAAAGGCAAGTTGTTCGTCTACGTAAAAGTACAGGGTGTTCAAAAAGTATTTGAGCAGCATAAATATCACATTTTGAAAGCTTCCAGAATCTCAGTGATTTGATGGTGTCCTGGAAGGAAATTGGCCCACGCTGCCTACTTAAGGCACACAATGCCCCGAACTTCTGACCATGTAGAGGCATTTCTACCGACACGTGAGGGTTGTTAGTGAGTGCTCTGTCCATAAACGTATCCGGACGGACATCTGCCACCACCGCGTCGTTCCTAAGTTTCTTCTAAACTGCACAGCAGAGCGATGTCTTAAAACCTTGTACAGTATATGGATATTCGATGTTAGGTTCACTGACGCGTTATAGAATCAGTTTTTCACAGTAAACGTTTGTTGGTTTAGATAATAATAATAATAATAATAATAATAATAATAATAATAATAATAATAATAATAATAATAATAATAATAATAATAATTTCCTGTGGATATTTCCAGCCGAGTGCAGCCTTTGTAAGGTAGACCCTCCGATGAGGGTAGGCGGCATCTGCCATGTGTAGGTAACTGCGTGTTATTGTGATGGGGGATGGTGTTATGTGTGGTGTGTGAGTTGCAGGGATGTTGGGGGACAACACAAGTACCTAGCCCCCTGACCAATGGAATTAACCAATGAAGGTTAAAATTCCCGACCCAGCCGGGAAAGGAATCCGGGACCTTCTGAACCGAAGGACAGTACACCGACCATTCAGCCAACGAGTCAGATATATTAATAATAATAATAGAATAAATGGAGCATGACCGAGAAAAGTGGAGTTCATATGAAGGCTCTCCCAAGACATCCACTACATGATCGAGAATGTCCGGACACCTATCTGATTTTGCACTATACTTTATAAGTGAGACGTTCCCTATTATTGAACATTAATAACGGGTGGTCCACTGTTTGCCTTTATCAGGGCTTTAACTCCGTTGGCTATACCTTTAGTGAGGTGTCTGAATGTCTGTGGAGGAACGGCAGCCGTATCTTCCTCAAGGTGGTGATGTTCGATGCTGGAGTCCGGAGAAAAGTCCAAGTTCTAACTCATCCCAAAGGTGTTCCACTGGGTTCAGGTCGGGTCTCAGGGCAGGCTAGTTCATTTCAGAAATGTTACTGTCCACAAACCATTGTCTCACAGGCAGAGTGCACTGTCATGTTGCACTTGTCATCTACTGTACGTAGCACACAATGGTTTAAAATATATTGATATCCTTGCACAGTTACAGTTTTGTTAAGTGCATTGAAATGGAAATGACGTATTTATTTTAGTGCCGGGAGTGTCCGAGGACATGTTCTGCTCGCCAGGTGCAGGTTTTTCGATTTCAGGCCCGTAGGCCTCCTGCAAGTCCTGTTGTGAATGAAACCCAGAGTCCGTGCCAGAGAAATGAACCAGTGATGGTTAAAATTCCCGACCTTGCCGGGAATCAAATCCGGGAACCCTGTGACAGAATTACAGCATGCTAACGATTTAGCCACTGAGCGCATTGAGGGGACCACACCCTAAGCACAAAAATCACCCCCAAAACATAACTCCACACCTCTCCGTACTTCACTGTTGGCACAACACATGATTGCAGGTAACATTCTCCATGCATTCGATAAAATCAGACCCTTCCATCAGATTGCCACTCAAAATCACTCGATTCCAGTCATCCACAGTCCAATGGCGTCGCTCTTTGCACAATTTCAAGCATAGCTTAACACTGACTACAGAAAAGTTTGCCTTATGAGTACGGTCCGGATGTTTATGACCAAAAATCTTATTAATATGTAAGCATTTATGACCTAATAATGTATTTTTGGAAACATTTTCGAAATATTGAAAATCTGGCCGGTGTTTAAAATAACATTATATTGAAAATATACTTTTAAATTCTACCATATTTAATAAGAAGTAAGTAATAATATTAATTTTTATAATTACATTTTGAATTTATTTAATTACGGTACTCAATTCAGAGTTAACTCTCGCCTCTACACAGAATGAAATAAATGTCATATTTTGATGAGCGATCAAAAATAATTACAGTATCAAATAACATACGATCTTCTATTTTCACGCCACATTGATGCGGAAAATCCGTCTTTGAGACGACTGCAAGCAAGTATGCAGAATGGAATTCAAAAGATTAAAAATATTACAAAGAAATCAGAAATTCATGGGGAAATATGACCATAATATGAAAAATTGCCGGAAAATGACAGAAAAGTTAAAAATCCAAAATATGACTTTATATGACCCGTGAAAGAAGCCTCCATGTTTGAGGCGGCAGCGTGTCGGCCTCCCATCACCGGGTTCCGTGGTTCAAATCCTGGTCACTGCATGTAAGGTTTGTACTGGACAAAGCGGAGGCGAGACAGCTTTTTTTTCTCCGGGTACTCCGGCTTTTCCCTGTCATCTTTCATTCCAGCAACACTCTCCAATATAATTTAATTTCATCTGACAGTCATTAGTCATTACCCGAGACGAGTGCGACAGGCTTCGGCAGTCGGCACAATTCGTATCCTCGCCGCAAAATAGGGGATTCATCCATTCCATCCCTCACCCGGTCACTGACTGGAAAACAGGTTATAGGTTTTCATTCATGAACCGTGAAAATTGCATAATATTAATCACCGTGTGTAACATCATGCATAAGGTGTATTTTACATGGAAATGTGCGGTTCTAGGACTAAATGGTTAGCGTGCTGGTCTAGGGGTCCCGGATTCGATTCCCGGCAGGGTCTGAAATTGTAACCATCATTGGTTAATCTCCCTGGCACGGGGGCTGGGTGTATGTGTTGTCTTCATCATCATTTCATCCTCATCACGACGCGCAGGTCATCTACGGGGTCAAATCGAAAGACCTGCACCTGGCGAGCCGAACCCGTCCTGGGATTTCCCGGCACTAAAAGCCATAAGCCATTTCAATTCATATTTTCCATGGAAATAACAAAGAAAAAATATGGCGTGTCATAAATATCCATTTCCTGCTTATGAGCATTAAGCCGAACATTGCTCCCTATTCTTTTTAACAGCCGACGCACAGTGGACCACTGGTAGCACTTTGAATGTGACGAGTGATTTCTGCCACTGATTTGTTGCGATTTTTTACAACCACCCTCCGCAATGCTCGACGGCTCCTGTCCGTTATTAAACGAGGTCTGCCTGGTCTTGATGTAGCTAAAGTTGTTCCTTCACGTTTTCACTTCACAATCATATCACTAACAGTCGACTTAGGCAGCTTTAGAAAGGTTGTAATGTCCTTGAAGGATTTATTACTCAGGTCACATCCATTCTGAGCCATTCTGCTGTTACTGCTTCTTTAGTGACAACGCTATACTCACCGCTGGTAGGTCCGCCTCTCGTGACATGTATGTTTCAATTCCGCATTACGTAGGGATGTCCGGATACCTGCTATATGAGATTTTCTCTCACATTATTTTGTATTGTGAGTTTACTTGTCAGTGATGCAAGGGAGGTGACTGTTCCCTCTTCTAGCTGAGTTGATAACTGTCGTGAGTAAAGCGATTCAAATTTGAAGGGTAAACATCCCCTCCTCTAGTCGGAAAAAAGATCGTATGAGTTCGTGCACCCTGTGTGTGAGGTTATCTCATTACGCGACCAGTAGCGTTGGTGTTCTGTTGAAGTCAAGAGGGAAGTATTCTTCTGTTGTAGGCGTTAGTATTTGACGTAAGTCGCGCGTAAAACGTTCTCCACTTGCTGTTACTGATAAATGAGTCTTCACAAATAATAAGCCGAGTAAGAATGCCTGGGTAATAACCGCTATTACAAACTCCAGCTAACTCAAATGTTGGAGAGAAGTCCTGTTGTACCTTATTCTTGCATTCGCATTGCGTCTGTCAGAAAGTTCTATATTAATAACAATGTTATTGGTTTTACATCACAATAACTACTTTTTACGATTTTGCAGATGCTGAGGTACAGGAATTTTGTTCCACAGAATTTCTTTTACATGCCATAAAATCTACGGCTGATATATCTGAGCACCTGCTAATACCACTGAACTGAGCCAGGATCGAACCTACCAGCTTGGCCTCAGAGAGCCTTCTGAACCATTCAGGCCGGCACTCTTGTGAATACTACGTACTGACATGGGACTGAACTAATGACTAATCTCCAACAAGTAGTAATTTGTTTCTGTAATCTACGGCTAATCATTTCATTTTTAATCTAAAATGCATAACGCAGGCTTTGCGTATCATTTCAAAAATTCATTTCACTTTTACTCCGCGGAAATTTGTGGAAGTTATATTTATTTTAAATGAAGTTTAAGGTGATAAAAAGTCTCATGTGCGGCCACTCGCGGCTTAAGGTACAGTCCTGGTATTTTCCTGCTGTAAAAATTGTAAACCACGGAAAACTATCTTCAGCGCTGCCGACAGTGGTATTCGAACTCACTATTTCAAACCGCACGGCCACTTGCTCTGTAGCTAGGAATTTAACGTAGGAAACGTGTCTGTTCATTTTTATGAAAGGTACCCAGTGCAATAAAATAGAAATAAAAGCAGATCTGGAAGGTCTGCGTAATTTACCCATACATCACACATTTTAACTCCTTGAATAGAGTAAGAGAAAGAAGACCTTGTACTTATACACATTGGATCTTCTGCTCTTGAGTTCTCATGCTTTTGAACTCCATTACGTCCGATGGCTCCTTACGTTGAGTGCGGCTCCATTAACGGCTTCCATGTATATATTGTAAATTTTACCCCTTCAGTGTAATATGAGAGAACTGATATCTCAAATAAATTCCATTTTGAATCCCTTTCCACTCTAAACTTAATGCTACATTTACGTCCGATGGATTCCCAGGGCTTAGAACGTGACATCACGATATAACGAAGAGGATATTGGCCATTCTGGGGACCACATACTACAATTCTCCTGTCCGTTAGAAGACTGCAGTAAATGACATTAAAGAGCGAACCAAAATGAAACAGCGAGGTAGAGTTTTAACGAGTTCCATGCAGGAGATTGAAGCTGCAGTTTGTGGCGTGCTCCCGCAAAGGTAATTTGCAGCAGGCTAAAACAAGAGGAGAGAGCTACTATAGCCAACTGTGATTTCCACCAGCTTGGAATTACAGAACAGACTTCCAAAGCGTTAATAATGTAGCGGCCAGTTCCGCGAGCCTACGCCCAGACAGGGGGCACTGTTATGCACAAAGTAGTTGTTCTGGTTGCATCATGAAGTGCCAGCAGGGGAAGTGCTGCTGCATTACACTACATTACTCGCTACATGCAGTTATGGTTTACTGACATGTACAGTAATGTTAAGCTCCATAAAGCTTAAACTAACCTCTACAGAGGCCGTTGAAAGATTGACGAGGATGACAATTCTAACCTGCAGATATCTGGAAGTTGGCTCAATCTGCAGTGTTGCAGTTTTGACACGATATATTTGATTGTTTCCAGATTGTTACCAGGGTATTTTGTATTGGCGAACGAACGAACGAACGAACGAACGAACGAACGAACCAATCAATCAATCAATCAATCAATCAATCAATCAATCAATCAATCAATCAATCAATCAATCAATCAATCAATCAATCAATCAATCAATCAATCAATCAATCAATCAATCAATCAATCAATCAATCAATCAATCAATCAATCAATCAATCAATCAATCAATCAATCAATCAATCAATCAATCAATCAATCAATCAATCAATCAATCAATCAATCAATCAATCAATCAATCAATCAATCAATCAATCAATCAATCAATCAATCAATCAATCAATCAATCAATCAATCAATCAATCAATCAATCAATCAATCAATCAATCAATCAATCAATCAATCAATCAATCAATCAATCAATCAATCAATCAATCAATCAATCAATCAATCAATCAATCAATCAATCAATCAATCAATCAATCAATCAATCAATCAATCAATCAATCAATCAATCAATCAATCAATCAATCAATCAATCAATCAATCAATCAATCAATCAATCAATCAATCAATCAATCAATCAATCAATCAATCAATCAATCAATCAATCAATCAATCAATCAATCAATCAATCAATCAATCAATCAATCAATCAATCAATCAATCAATCAATCAATCAATCAATCAACTCTGATCTGCAATTAGGCCAGTCACCCATGTAGCAGATTCCCTGTATGCTGTTTACCTTATCTTTTCTTAAATATATTGCAAAGAATTTGTAAATTTGAACATTTCCTTTAGTAAATTATTCCAATCACTAACTCCTCTTCCTAAATATGAATATTTGCCACAGTTTGTCTTCTTGAATTTCAACTTTATCTTCATGTTGTGATCTTTCCTACTTTTAAAAATACCACTTAGACTTGTTCGTATAATAATGTCATTCCACGACATCCCTCTATTGACAGCTCGGAACATGCCACTTAGTCGAGCAGCTCGTCTCCTTTCTCCCAAGTCTTCCCACTCTAAATTTTTGTCGGAAATCACCCAGAACAAGTCGAGCTGCTTTGGACATTTTTCCAATTCTCTACTGAAGCAATCCCTGTAAGGGTGTCATACACTGGAACCATACTCAAATTGGGGTCTTACCAGAGTTGTATGCCCTCTCCTTTACATCCTTGTTTAAAATACCAAGGTCCATGATCTAAAACAATGGCCAACCGACCAACTTGAGTTCAGAATTATAACAAGAAGAAGAGGAAAAATAAGACAGTCACATCATTTAAAGAAGAGTAGACTTTATTTCTATGGACACACCAAAAGAATGCCGACAAATGGAACAGTTAATATAATTCTGGAATATGTGGTGAGCAGGAAGACACAAATAAATTGGCTTTAATGAGTTCAAGGAAGTTATGGAGGAAAAGAACAACTCGTAGGACTCAGTGTATGATAGACAATATTATGGGATAGCCATCAACAAAATTACGGGATTCCGAGATTAAAATATCAACCAAGATGACACGAATTGGACACGAACAGGCAAAATCTGTTCACAAGGACGTAAAAAATGTCCATTTCGAAAGGATGAAGAAATACTCCGCTGATCGAAAGTAGAACAACCAGATTTGAATGACCCATAGTAGACCCTAACGGAAAAAATAAATCAGTTATTTTTTTTGCTAGTTGCTTTACGTCGCACCGACACAGATAGGTCTTATGGCGACGATGGGATGGGAAAGGGCTAGGAAAGGGAAGGAAGCGGCCGTGGCCTTAATTAAGGTACAGCCCCAGCATTTGCCTGGTGTGAAAATGGGAAACCACGGAAAACCATTTTCAGGGCTGCCGACAGTGGGGTTCGAACCTACTATCTCCCGAATGCTGGATACTGGCCGCATTTAAGCTAGTGCAGCTATCGAGCTCGGTAAATAAATCAGTAATAATAGCCGGGCTGAATGGCTGAGACGGTTAAAGCGCTTGCTTTATGAGCTCAAGTTGACAGGTTCTATCCCAGCTACGTCCCGTCGTATTTGAAGGTACTCATACACGTCAGCTTCGTGACCGTTGGTAAAATAATAATAATAATAATAATAATACTAATAATAATAATAATAATAATAATAATAATAATAATAATAATAATAATAATAATAATAATAATAATAATAATAATAATAATAATAATAATAATAATATGACAGTTGAGAGAGAAAGGATTCAGAAAGTGGAGAAATTCCAAATATCTGGACAAGAGGATAGACAATAACCTGTGAGAAAGAGAGGAACTGTTATCGAGAATCAACAAGATGAACTTGGCATACAAAACGAATTATGAACACTTACAATATGAAGAATATCTCGATCAATGAAAAACTCAGACACTACCAGACAGTCATCCGCCCAGAGGCATTATATGCAGCTGAATGTTTGAACCTGATAAAAATGAGAGAGATTTTGAGAAAGACATTGGGACCTCAAAGAACAGAGGATGGATCATACAGAAAGAAAAGAAACCAAGAATTATATCTCAAGGTGGAAAATATATCCGGAAGAGGAGAGCCATGTTATTTGGACGTATCTAAAGAATGAACCCGGAAAGATCAGTTCGTAAGACTAGAAAAACTATGACGTGCTGGTATGAGGAGGTGAAGGAGGACCTGGAAGAAATGGGAATACAAGGAACGGAAGTCAGCAAGAGGGATGCTTAAAAGTCGAGTATCAAGCCCACCAAGAGGTTTCAAGAAAAAGTTTGATCCTGGGCCCAAGCACCGTGGACAGAAGAAAGAAGTAGACTGCAGAGTGAAAAGATGGAGTACTGGACGAGGATTAAAGCCCAGAAATAGATGAAGCTGAATTCTAATTAACATGGTCCGTAGTCTGTCAAAACCAAAGAAGAAGAAAAATCGAATGCTCATTTATCTTGGCTAACTTGTTTGCCTGAAAGAATAATAAATAGCAAACATCTGCCGTTGGAGATGGGCAGGAGAAATTCAAAACGACTTCTCATCACGATACACTACGGATATCCCGAGAAACGAACGACATTTTACAACTGAACTTGAGCGAATGTAGATTAAGTCCATTAGGATTAAAATAAAAGCAATAAGAAGGAAACACTTGTCGCGAAGTTTTCTGGAATGTCTCCAACGCTGATGTACCTAAAGCTTAGTCCTCAATATGTCTGAATTAGTGTCAACCTACTTTCAGAGCTCGGCTTATTCAGGGAGTTTTGAGAGATTTACGATCGAAACTCATGCAATGTAGGTAGGTTTGTTTAGCAAAGAGCATGCGGTATTCAGATTTTCATTATATTTATTGATTAAATGTCTTGATACTGAGAAGTGCAACATTTCGTAATTATCGTGTGATACTAATTTTTTTTTCAATTTGCTGTGCGTCGCACCGACACAGATAGGTCTTACGGTGACGATGGGAGAGGAAAGGAGTAAGAGTGGGAAGCAAGCGACTGTGGACTTAAGGTACAGTCCCAGCATTAGCCTGGAGTGAAAATGGTAAATGACCGGAAACCATCTTGGGGGCTGCCGACAGTGAGTTTCGAACATACTATCTCCCGAATACAAGCTTACTGCGATGCGCCCCTAACCGCACGGCCAACTCGCTCGCTGGTTCACGTTATTTCCGACCATCCTGTATATATATTTTACTAGTTGTGTAACAGTTGACTTGAGTAAATGGTGTGAATGAAACCAAACAATTATATATGAAATTTAAATATCTTAGGCTGTCGCACCTATGTTTGTACTCTCCTCGTTCAAGACTATGCACTGCTCCCAGTAATACGTAACATAGTAACATGGTTTTTAGTGAACACAGATTTTAACATAGTAATATTCCGTTAAATTAAGTTTGTCTCATATTATAAAAAATGTTTCCCTTTAGGCTAGTTAGTAGACACATTCTTCAGTTATTAATTTGATATTATTATGTTATTGTCTGTTGCCTATTTATCCTATACTTTTTCATCAATACTTATCTTAAATAATTATTGAATTCTTATTCAAAATCTGATTTCCTCTTCTTTTCTCATTAACTGTAATCAATAACCGTAATATTTTAAATTAATGCTGTAAAAATATAAACATTGCACATGGCTAAGTGCAAGAGAGTAGTAAGAACACTAAATAAATAAATAAATAAATAAATAAATAAATAAATAAATAAATAAATAAATAAATAAATAAATAAATAAATAAATAACCTCGATTGACATATCAAAGGTTTTTGGCGACGGAAAGAAAGGAAAGGAAGCGTCCGTCATCTTAATTAAGTTCCAGCACCAGTATTTTCCTCGTGTGAAAATAGGAAAACACGGAGAACGATGTTCAGGTCTGCCGACGGTGGGATTTGAATCTGCCGTCTGCCGTATCCAAGTTCAGAGATATCGAACTCCAACCGCACGACTATCTATTTCAGTCTTCATATAATAAGTGTTACGATTACTCCTAGCAATGTGTTAAGTATTTTAAATCTCATTTCCTGTTAGTGATATGTTGACCCGGGATTTTTATTATCCGGCCCATTCTTTGAGCAGACAAAATCTGAAGAAGTATGTATAAGCCAGGGGAAGGCGCGCCTACAGTGTTGATACCTGTTAGGAGAGGGGCAAGGGGGTGCCCGTTCCATGCCTCCTATAAGCAGAAGTTACGGCAATGGTGTATCCACTGCGAAGCTGCCATACTTACTCAGTTGATGTCTTGACAGCGTGGGTGCAGTCACTATCATATTACGTTTCGAAACACAGTGGCTTTATGGGACTCCACGAACACGAATAATTTAATTCAATCCATTCAAATGTCCGCATGTTACAATACGTGAGCTCTGCTGTTTTACAGTGTTGGAGTGCAACTTTCAACCGCTCGCCAGTTCATTTTGCAACCATGGCGAGTGTGACGAGACAATGATGTTACTTCCGCTTTAGTCTGTTCAAAAGGAGGCCTGGAGTATAGGCAGTAGCAGGTTAGAATGCGAACTAATTTGGTTAGTAGGAAGTGTCGCACAGCCCGTTCGTCAGTTATGTATCGAGAGTAACATAAATTGTAGGTGTTTTGCTGGGCCGAACCCCTAATGTCTATGCAAAACTCATATCATAACCTTTGTGCAGACTATTATATACACACACTATCAGAAAAGTTCAGGGACAATTGTTGTATTTCTGAGGTTGCATTGCGAATAAAGACCAAATGTAGGTTTTATGTTACCTGATATGTGTACGTTCTGAGATGGCCTTGGCCATGTTTTCACGCACACGTGCTAGGTGGCAGGGCTGTGCTTAGCAACACTCTGTATGAATTACTGACGGTGACACAAAGGACGCTGATTGTGAAAAACGAGTGAACATTAAGTTTTGCGTTCAGCTCGGGAAAACCCCTAGTGAAACGTGGACAATGATACCGCAAGCATATGGAGGCGATGCACTGTTAACAATTTTGATACCTGAAATAATCCTGTCATTATTGAAAGACACAGTGCAGTATGCAACACAACGAAATAATCCAGCTCTTCAACTATCAATGGAAGATATATACACCTTCATAGGCATTCTCTACCTTAGGGGATATGTCCCTCTCCCACGCAGGCGAATGTTTTAGGAGACCGCAGAAGATGTTCAAAATGTTCTTGTTCATAAGTCAGTGAGAAGATCTAAGTTTGAAGATATAATGAGGTATTTGCACGCATGCGACAATGAAAATATTATTCCAAATGACAAATTCGCTAAAGTTCGTCCATTGTTGGAAAAACTCAATGCTCAGTTCATGTTGAATGCAACAAATGAAAAGAAAATTTCCGTGGATGAATCCTTGATTCCCTGTTTCGGGCGACATCGCTGCAAGCAGTTCTTACGCTTGAAACCAGTTAGGTTTGGGTTCAAAGCTTGGGTAATGGCACAAAAAAAATGGATATTGCTTGAATGTTGATCTGTATCGGGGTAAAGAGCCGAGTGTGGTCAGTAATCCAAAACTGGGACTTGGAGAATCTGTTGTGCTTACCTTTTGTGATTCCTTCTTATCCAAATATTTTGTGTTCTTTTTACTTTGGTAACTTTTTCACCAGTGCCAAATTGATATCTGAACTTGTGAAAAAAGGAAAGGAAGGAACGGGTACAGTACGGTCAAACCGAGTTGCTAAGTGTCCTCTTCCTAACAAAAACTTTGTGAAGAAGTGGATGAGAGGAGATTATGTGTCCTATGTTGCCTCCAAACAGAACATCGTCGCTGTAGCATGGATGGGCAACAACGCAGTTTTCATTCTATCCAATGAATCGGGCATATGCTCTCTTCATCAAGTCTCAAGATACTCAGTGGCAGAGAAAAGTAGAATAACTGTACCTCAACGCATGGTGATAAACAAATATAATTCATATATGGGTGGGGTAGATCTAATGGGAAATAACGTAGCCAACTATAGGGTTTCCATCCGCGGGAAGAAGCGGTACATACCAATAATATTTTGGTTATTTGATGTGTGCATGAACAATGCATGGTTGCTTGCGAGATCTCATAGAATATCCCTAGACAGTCTTTCTTTTAGGATAATATGTGTTCAAACACTTCTCCAGAAATATGGAACCCCTCCGAATGCACCAGGACCAATGCGGTATTCTGATAGAGTAAACAAACCAGCTCGAGAGGTTCTTGGAGGTCATCTCATCATAACGGGGCAAGCAAAGAGAAGATGTGCCCTTTGTCGCAAGGTGAAGACAGTCGTAGCTTGTGAGAGGTGCCAAGTTCCACTGCTTCGCTGAATATCACAAAAACTAAGACTTTTGTGCCATATTCTCTATACAAACTTGGTGAAAATCTTAGATTTGTTTGCATTGAGACTATATTCAGACATTAATTGCAATAGGTGAAGTGTCTTTGTGTGTAGGTGCACATTGAAACACACTATCGAGCAAATAATTAACGAAATATTTATAAAATAGCGCTTGTAGAACTCGTGACCAATGGGCACTTACGTACCCACCACCGTTTTGTATAAAAAAATCGTATTGGCAAAAATGACTGTAAATTTAGTAAATACATGTGATTTTAACTTAATAAAAATATTCTTATTTTAAAAATTCAAAAAAAAGTTCCGGGCATAAATAGGTTAAGAAATCATGTGATCGAGTGGCACAAAAGGTTTCGGGAAAGCAGAGATTCAGTGCAAATGATCCCAGAAGTGGCCACCCGTCCACAGTATATTCTGATGCAAATGTGGAGCGAGTAAGGCAGTTATTGCAAGAATACCGTCCTGTAACTGTGTGTGCGATATCAGAAGTACTTAATTTGAATCGTGACCGATTTAGGGAAACGTAAGCAGCATGCAAAATTCGTCCCGCACACCCTAACAGACGACCAGAAAAGAAGAACTACTGGCTAGAGCCAGACGTGATTCTACATTTCCAGCAAAGATTACTACTGGGGATGAAAGTTGGTAATACCAGTATGACCCCCACACGAAGCGTCAAAGTGCAGAATGGCAGAGTCCTGGGTCACCAGCCTCGAAAAAAGCCAAACGTCGACTTTCGAGAAGAAAGACAATGTTGATCACATTCTCTGACAGTAAAGGGTTATTTCAGCATGAGTACGTCCCACCAGGTGAAACAGTGAACCAAACTCTTTACATAGAAGTATTGGAACGTTTGCGATTTGTGGCAGTCGCAGGACTGGATCTTACTGCACGACAATGCAAGACCTCACACTGCTTTATCTGTTACCGAGTATCTGGACAGACATTCTGTCACTGTCGTCCCACATCCTTCATATTCGCCCGACCGTCATCTTGCGACTTGTTCTTGTTTCCGTGAGTGAAATTGCGACTGAATGGAGAGCTTCATCAGGGTATCTAAGATATCCAACGGGCTGTGGCACGTAAGGTTACAAGCATCGCAATTGACAACTTCCCTGCTTGCCTTCAAGACCTCCAGAAACGCTGGCAATAGGGAACATGCATGATCCGGGGTTTTAATTAAAAATATGCTAATCTGATACAAAATTGCATGCAGAATTCAAAAATGTGATCAGAATGTACAAATAATAACTCCAAACATGATAAAAATCTACGAAAATGTCACGTCACGCAAGTACGCGATCTCATTGGCCTGACGTCATCGTACAGGTTGACTGAATTAGCAGACGAAATAACACGTAGTGTGCTGTGAGAAGCAGGATACACTTCGCGTATTTCTACTTTACGTTAGTGTCTAGTATGGTTAGATTCGAGGTCTATACATTGGATAATAATCTGAGTGGTATATTTTAGACTTAAAATGAATCCTGCGCAGACAGTGAGGCAGAAAACTTATAAATGATGTAGAGTTCCGATGTGCAATAGCACATACCCTATAATGTAACAAAGAATAGGCGTGTACAGCATGAAACGAAACGACGTGAATTTAACAAATGTATAACTCTACACAAAACCAATGCTTGTCTGTTGGAGTCTTATAAGTTAACAATGCTCAATTATAATAATTATCATAATATTAATGAAATAAATAACATAATTGCACACAGGTGAAAATAGTGATGTAGGTGTTTAAAATATAATCCAACTTAGCCTAAGTTTTAGGTTATACAAGCCAAGTCAATAAACCGAAGGGTAAAAATACCGCGCGAGTTGGCCGTGCGGTTAGGAGCGAGCAGCTGTGAGCTCGCATCCGGGAGATAGTGGGTTTTGAACCCCACTGCCGGCAGCCCTGAAGATGGTTTTCCGTGGTTTCCCATTTTCACACCAGGCAAATGCTGAGGCTGTACCTAAGGCCACGGCCGCTTTGTTCCCATTCCTAGGCCTTTCCTGTCCCATCGTCGCCATTATGTGACGGTGTGACGTAAAGCAAACAGCAAAAAAAAAGTCACAGCACCCAAAGACATTCCTGTATTGAGCGACTAAAATGTCACCAGGACACTTTTCTTTCCTGAACTGCTCAGCTTGTTAAAAGCCAAATGTAATTAATGTTACTGGCTTCACGCCCCGCTAACTACTTCTACGATTTTCGGAGACGCCGATGTGCAGGAATTTAGTCCTGCAGGAGTTATTTTACGTGCCAGTAAATCTACCGACACGAGGCTGACGTATTTGAGCACCTTCAACTACCACCGGACTGAACCAGGATCGAACCTGCCAAGTTGGGGTCAGAAGGCCAGCTCCTCAACAGTCTGAACCACTCAGCCCGACTTGTGAAAACTAGATGAAGTCATATTTACCTTTATCATGTTTAACTTTTTCCCTCCACAAAGATATTTAATTCTCTTTCATGGGCCCCGAAAGTGGGTAGGCCAGTTGTCCCAACCATAAATATATATATTTTTGGGAATGATAGATTATAGCCCTATAGTACTATGATCTTTCTTTCTTTCCTTCTTTCTTTCTTTATCAGTTTATCCTTCAGGGTTGGTTTTCTCTCGGACTCAGCGAGGGATTTCACCTCTACCTCTTCAAGGGCACTGTCCTGGAACGTGAGACTTTGAGTATGGTGATGAAACTGGTGAGGAGGGCCATTACCTCGCCCAGGGGGCCTCACCTGTTATGCTCAACAGGGGCCTTGTTGGAGGATGGGAGGATCGGAAGGGATAGACAAGGAAGAGGGAAGGAAACGGCCGTGGCCTTAGGTGCCTGGAGGAGAAGTAGGAAAATACGAAAAACCACTTCGAGGATGGCTGAGGTGGGATTCGAAACCCTTCTACTCAGTTGACCTCCCGAGGCTGAGTAGACCCCGTTCCAGCCCTCGTACTATTTGTTTTCAACTTTCATGGCAGAGCCGGGAATCGAAACCGGGCCTCCGGGAGTGGCACACATTAACCACTACACCACAGAAGCGGACTAGTACTATAATGCTACCTATATGTTTATGTTAGTGCTGAAATCCGATTTCTTACTTTACATTTTCGGGCTTTCAGCATTAGTAATGTTATTCTTTAATAGGGGAATCAGTCTAGAAGGAAATGTTGAAAGTGATGTGATATCTATCCAGATTCGTTGTTATCCTAATACTATGGGTTACAGCACATTGCACGTATATAAAAGACGCCACTTACAAAGTTGCTTGTTATCCGCGAATTTCTGCGGCCACAAAAGTTGCATTTTTCAAGAATGATGACATCTATACATGGTAGATTGTCTGACTGTGCTGTTTTGAACCTTTCTTCTGTCATATCGAAGTTATTCGCGATCAGGAATAATAAACAATCGGCTTTTAGCAACGGCTGATGCACAACGGCTGGTAGAGCTCCATGCGGTACTGGATCGTGACGTCACAGCGCGCCGCTTACGTCAGAGGCCGTTTCACTCGCCTTGCGGAAAGGCACTATTAAATATTTTTTTAATGGTAGAAAACAAGGCAACATACCACAATGTAATACGTTTACGTACTATTTCATTGGTGTACTTTTCAAAAAAAATATTTTTGAAAATGATGCATGTTCCCAATTGTGTATAGATAGCCAAGGGATCTACTTCGACAGGAGCTAAGATCATTACTTGGTAATTGCAACTTTTCTATTTTTATGACCTCAGTCCTGGAACTTTTCTGACGTAGATTGCACTTGTTATTCGCTTGAGTAAATTTGCATTCTAACCAATACTGTCCAAATATCCGAGTTCTAGTGACATGTCTTTTGTGATTTACGTAGCACAGCTTATTTTATTTTCGACTACTCACGCGAGTGCGTAGCGTTGAAGACTAAAGGTCAATTAACCCTGAAAATCAGCGATGAACATCAGAATAATTTAAAAGTGAACACCGGTAGTTCCTAAGACTATGAAATGCGTTGTTGGAGATTCGATCCTCGCCTCATTTGGTTAATAACCTAGCATAGCATTGCTGAACAGTCAGCTCCCTCTCACTGCCAGATGTTCAGTTGCAGACGTAAATTGCGACATGTGCTGCCACCTGCCATTGATCAGAAGTGCTGCGATATATCATCGTATGGTTAAAATTGCTATGGACAAAAAGAAGTATATAGCTAGTGATACCATTAATCCTGATTACTGTAAATGAACTGAATGAAATCATTCGCAATATCAGACCAGCATGCGATTCAAAGTGAGCAATTAATTATTCAGCCATAACTTTAAAAGGGCTACAGGGAGAATGTGTAGGATGGTTCTGAAAATAGGATATGGAAGCTTACTGCACACCATTCGCAAAGCTGATTTTCTATATATCTACAAAATAGGAGCAAATTTCCTTACGCTGCGAAGACAAAAGAGCAGATTTATAGAATCTGTTACCGTGTTTTCGTGGATCACAGAGATGAAAGAAGGTGCTGGTGGGACAGTCAAAGATTAATTTATAACTTTAAAATAAAGGTTAAATTTCTTTTCAGATCTTAAATTTTAACAAAACTCTTCACTTGGTGAAAGAACAAGTTTTCAGGTACAAAGCAAATTTGTTACAGAACAGAAAAACCAAGAATTGGAAATTTACAATCTTGAGCTTCAAGCTCATAATTTACAAAGGTCCCAACATCACACATGTTAGAAAAACCAGGTTTCAATTTATGGCCTTCCAAAGGAACCAGCCAATATTCCACAATTATCTGTTACATTAATGGAAAAGGTCTTACATGCTCTACGAATTCAACCAAGGAGACTGCCTTCCGAACCCCTACAGCCTGATTAAGGCAACCTTTAAGTGTACATTAGAGATCTTCTTTACTCAATAAAATAACATTTCTAGGCCTCTCTAGGCACAACCTACAATTCACAACGCCATATCGATTAGTTTACACAGGGGTACCTCGTACCCATTCTACTGGGCCCTTATAGAAATGAAACGGCCCCAAAAACAAAATGTATGGAGACGGCCAGTTGCGCTTCTTGAAATTAAGAGGCTATAATCCTACTTGGGCTTGTGGCGCGGCGATGCAGAGGCTAATCCCACACTACTGAATTATCTAGATGGACAAGTTAATTTGCAAGTTACAAGCGGGAACGGTTACAAAATCATGGTCACCTCAAAATTAATTGAAAGGGGATAATCGAGAGGGTAACGCACCCTCTATCTCCGAATTACAGTTTAAGTACTCGACTTATTCAAACTTTTACATTAGAAAGAAGAAAGTTTCATTTTAGGAAATTTACCGTTACATAGTTAAAGATTGGAACCTTCCCCTCGGGTCAGCTTGCGGAGATAACTACTTAGATTGAAAAACTGTTGGCCATTATCTCAGCTGATGTTCTGCTTGCCGAAGAATGAGGCCCGCGCCTCCTGTCTTAAAACACACACACACACACACACACACACACACACACACACACACACACACACACACAGAGTAAGACGACGATTAGAAAGACAAGTTAACTCGAAAAAGCGACAGCTTTTATACCCGAGAGGAAGTTTCGAGAAGGCTCTGGACTAAATCCCGACACACCCTCTCATTTTATTGGACAGACAAAAAGTTACAAGAAGCCTATGATTGGCTGAAAAATTAATACGCAAAATTTCTGATTGGTCAGAAACCAAAGCTGGCGGGGTGAGAAGGAAGTGAATAAATTCATGCCCACGACATGGAAAGGGCGTCTTTCAAAGATGACCAATGAAAACTAGTGTTCGTCCATTTCTAGGGTCGTAGTATGTAAGTGTAAATGGTTTCTCGAGGACCCGCTGCAATCACTGTTGACGATTAAGATGACAGATACCACACCACCTCGACTACATTTAGGAAATAAAAAAACATACGCCTCAGCCCAGGAGCGACCCCTCGACCACCTGCATGCTAACCCAAAACTCTATCCACTGCAGCAACTGTACAGCACGACTAATATGTGCTGACAGGGATAGTTACCCTACATGTGGTTACAGTGTTGTCATATTCCCTCTCTTCAACGTCCTTTTTCTGCCGGATGTACTCGCAGGACGAATTTTATGAGAGACATTTTTTTTTATTGCTGGCATGTGAGGAGTTGCGCTGCGACTCCCTAGTGCACGAATTTCGGTTCATCCTGTATTTAGAAATGCACCTTGTTACAGAACGTGTGTGACAAATTGACTGTTATTTATTTTACATCTGAAACGCATCACTTTGTACCACTGCATTTTAAACAAACGATTAGGCTTCCCATTCGTCATTAGTGCATGCGGGGCACTTAGAGGT
The DNA here is from genome assembly GCF_040414725.1 of Anabrus simplex. Lineage (NCBI taxonomy): Eukaryota > Metazoa > Arthropoda > Insecta > Orthoptera > Tettigoniidae > Anabrus > Anabrus simplex. The sequence goes on from NC_090278.1 coordinate 33,965,259, forward strand.
AGAGCACCGCTGGGGGGCCACCTGGTACTGCCAAATGATGAGAAGTAAATTTGGGAGTGCCTAATTAAAATGAGTAGCTATGGCCAGGAAAAGAGCAAGGAAAAGGAAGATGAATTCTTTAAAACAATAACTATTTAAAGACGAGTCTGAGGGACTCGGGATATAAAGAAGTGTAACAGAGCAAATACGGTTTTTATGGCATTAAATGGTATTGGAATTTCAACTTAATGTGTTCCATTACAAGGGAGATATGAAGTTTCCCAGCCAAACTATTGAGCTACAGCAAGAGAATGAGTTGGTCTTGATTCCCCTGGGACTCACCGCACAGTTTCTCACTCTAAAACCAAGAAGTACTTGTGTTCCTGTCATAAAACATCCCTCCACGGTCTCTACTGTGTTATAGAGCGGAAACTTACTTCAGCTCGTTTTCTCTCGCAGTGTGAGTGGTAATTCAGGACACTGGAGCACGCTGTGGGCAACCAGAATCTCCCACATGCGCCGCAGGAGATGAAGGAAAATGATTCTACTCTGGCGTATCATACTCTTGAGATATTTTCGACTGAACTAATTTTTAAATATTATAAATTACCTTGATTTTGTTTCATTTTACTCTTTGTTGTAACTATGTGAAATTTAAGACATTAGGTAAATAATAATAGTAATAGGTCATGCCCCGAACAAATTTTGAACCTCAAAAACATACTCAAAATGCGAGCTCTCAGACAAACACTCCTCGTATGCAAATTTCAGAAAGGCTTACTATTCGATCGACAGGCCCTCACTGTTACAAATTCTAGAAGAGCGGGGACTAGATCCCAAAATTTGAGAACTGATAAGAAAACACTGACAGGCACGAAATCTAAAGTGGGAGAAATCTCAGAACACTTTGACACTCAAACAGACGTGAGACAATGTGATAGACTCTCTCCTATTCTGCCCACCGTCCTCCTAGACAAGGTTACGGAAGCAGAAGATAAAAAATCAAGAAATGTGAGTTTTGGAACCTAAAGCGACTGGGTTATCCCAAAAGGTAACCTCTACATACCATACCTCGATTTTGCAGATGATCTGGTGATACTAACAGAGGATGAGCATACTGCCGTTAAACAGCTCGAGATACTTAAAGAAAGTGCAGAAAAGGTAGGACTGTAGATATCGTTCGAGAAAACTAAATTCTTATGTTCAAAGGCAGATACCAAGAGCCTTGGATCAAAATATGGTACAATTGGCAGGGTCCTTTATATTAAATACCTAGGGGAATTTATCGAACCGACAGGCCTTGAAAGATCTCACAACAAACCAGTCACACAAAATTTGAAAATGTGTTGGGTTTAGTCCAAAATAACAAAAATACTTGTCAAGACATACAAAAATTCGGCATTACAACACAGTTATAAAACCAACAGTCCTTTACGCAAGTGAAAAACTGGCACTCATTAGAAAACAAGAACTAGAAGAAATAAAAAAGGAAGAGAGGAGGATCATTAGGAAAATCTTAGGAGCAAAATACAGCCAAGACGGTTACAGGTTACTATCGATCAAAACAACAGAAAAGTTCTCAAACATCGAAATTGACGTTAGGAAAAGACGAATTAAATTCTCCGTCCATCTGACTAGGTTACACAAAGGATAATAGATTTTGTAACCTCGCTCAAGAACTCAACACCCTGGCTAAACGAAGTTCGAAAGGACCTCAAAAACACAAAAATAAGTTCAACAGACAGAAAAAGAAATATTTATACACAAAGTATACAATCCGGAAGCTACATCAGAGCAAAGTTGTCGGAAGAACTTAAACACGCCTTATCGAAAAAATGAAAGCCTTTCGGAACAATAAGAGTAACCCACAAAAGAAATGATTGATTTATTTGCTTAGCGTCTTCCAATATTGGGAAAATTTTCTAATAATAATAATAATAATAATAATAATAATAATAATAATACCACTGACCCAACCTGGACAACGAGGACCAAGTACGGTGTCATCAGAAGAGCTACAAAATTCAAGTACCTAGGAGAGATTTGGACTCCAAACATGAATGAAAAAGCAGGAAATCAAGAACGTGCAAGAATGATTGAAACTGCATTTAGATTATGTCAGAACATTTACAAATCTAAGTCACTCTCCTACCAGGCCAAATTCAAGCACTACAGAACGATTGTCAAATCTGAATGTTTATACGCAGCTGAGACAATAGGTACGAAGGGACTCTCAGATTTGGAAAAGAAAGAAAGGAGGTTCCTGGACCCAGAAAATCATAAGACAAGTTTACGTTTCGCACGAGACAAAACCAAGTACTATACCAACAATTTGAATACATCACCACCACAATGGAAAAGAGGTGATTGACGTTCTACGAACATATTAACTGGATGGATCAGAGAGACTCGCCAACAGGATCTTCCCCTTCCAGGAGAACAGGAACACACAAATCCCATGAGCAAAAGAAGTCCACCGAGATTTAGAAAAATGTGGGATCATCGGCAGAAGATACAACAAACAGAAAGATCTTCAGGCAGAGAGTTGCGGAGGTGAAGGACCTAGCTGATGAGAAAACGAGGAAGAATAGAAGAACGAGCACGAGCAAGCCAACGGATGAAGGAATACTGGCGAAAGAGGAAGGAGAAAGAACTTGAGAAAGCAATGGAAGTTGCGTAATCGCAGCCCATAAATGGCTGAAACGAAAATAATAATAATAATAATAATAATAATAATAGCATTATATTTATGAAATGTTGAATGTCTTTCATTTCCTCTCAAGTCGTGAGCATTCCTCCCTGGTTATATGAATTCTTCTTTCAGTTTAACGGGACTCCTTGTCTCCCCCTACGAGTGGAGCTGCCTGCAAATCGTAAGATTCTACTAAGAGGGGAACATTCAAAGAATCTGTATTTTGTGGGGGACGAAATTACCAACACATTTTTGGTAGTTTAAATATTGCAGTGTTTATAATTATGTCAAATATTGACTACGTTGCGTTGTAACAGTTTCAGTGTAACGTGCGCGTAAGTGCAGAATATGTTCAGTAAAACATATACAAATTTCTAGCCTTGTTCGTAATATTCCTGGATTTATACAAGTGAAAACCCCGGTAAGGGGACGAAATATGGGCCCCATACCTTCCTCTTAACAAACGTGAGTTAGGGCCACCTTTCACGGCTGAAATTATGATTTATTGCCTTACGTCAAAAATAATGATGACATTCTGCGTACATGATATTAAAATGTTTATAATGGGCAATGTATGAAGGAAGTTTCTGGGTACGTAGTAGTATTTAAAGCACCGCGATGCAGCGGTCATGAACTGTGAAGGATGCGCAAGCTGAACAATACAGAAAAACACTCCACACACATATCAACAGTTCCATGTGTGCATATTTTCACTCTATAATGCTATGCATCACATGTAAACTAAAAACCTCCCCAACATGAATTTGCATACCTGCATAAATTCCAAACAATACTGAAATAATTGTCTTGTTTTCATTGACAATAACGTGTTTTATTGTTAACCACTCCGGCCACTATTGACTGCCTGTTTGTTTTTTAAGTTATTAACTAGAACTGATACAAATTTGAATTGTTTTCGTTTAAAACTGTCAAATTTTTAATCAGTACAATTTCCACAATAATTTTTGTGCTAGTGAAAGTAATATTTACGCAGTAATACACCAACTATGACATGCGCTTCTGCGAGGTCATTCACGGTCAATGAAACCTATAGTTCGTGGCATATTTCATGTTGGTCTTGCAGTAGGAAGAGAGGATACAGGCAGGCAGTCCTTTAAAGACAGGTGGATAGATATATTTATTTTACATCGCAAAGTTACGGATACGTATCCCTGTCTTACACTTGATCAGTGAATACATGAATAGTATAAAATAAAAGAACTGAAACGAATTATTGTACTGTTGTGCTATCTTACTGTATATAAAGCATTGATTATACTACAGAATATAAATGTAAATGGAGGATTTGCTTCGTACGTTCAATAATGTGTTAATAGCTACGAAGAAATTAAAATGCAGGTCACCCAAAAGTCCGTCAACATTTGAAGAGTAAATACTTCACGGAATTTTGGAGGTAGAGAAGTAATAATTAATACACATGGTTGGCATGGCATGGAGTTTTATTGACACCAAGGTAAAGTACACAAAATGACCAACAGATGGTGCTTCATACGATACACAAGCAATAATTAGTATAACAATCGAGTTTTAGCTAAGTGAATGTTCGTTATAACACATCTCAACATGTCGGCCGTCATTGATCAACACTACCTCTAGTCGAGGGACAATGTTTTGAACAGCACTGTACAGCATATCCGTAGGTATGGTGAGAAATTGCCGTCGGATGTTGTCTCTAATGAGGTCGGACGATTGCGGTAGGTTTGCGACTTCAGGTAACCCCACAACCAATAATCTCATGGATAGAGGTCGAGTGATCGGCAAGAACGGGTATGACATACCGCGATTGCAGACGCATCTGACGCCCTCTCTCACAACGGCTCCTTTAATATCGTACACGGGTCTCATGTGCCAACACTGACGTGTTGCCGTCCAGCGCCATCTATTGGCCATTTTGTGCACTCATTGTTGGTGTCAGTAAAACCCGATGTCATGTCAAGTATGTGTGGCCATATTTGTACCTGACGTGTTGCTGTCCAGCGCCATCTGTTGATCATTTTGTGTACTTAATTTTGGTGTCAATAAGAAATCATGACGTGCCAATCATGTGTGTCAATTATTACCTTTCTACCTCCAATATTCGGCGAAGTATTACCTCATCAAATGTTAACGGACTTTTAGATCACTCTGTACAAATAATAATAATAATAATAATAATAATAATAATAATAATAATAATAATAATAATAATAATCTAGGCAACTGTTCTATTATTTACAATTTAATGTTGAATACCAGAATTTTCTCATGTTGAGAAAAATTTTATTAATCAATACTCCACGGAATATTGCAGGTAGAGAGGTAATAATTGAAAAGCATGACTGACATGACATGAGGTTTTATTGACACCAAAATAAAGTACACGAAATGACGAACAGATGGCGCTGGACAGCAACACGTCACGTACAAAATACAAAATAGGGATTAGGATAAGGGTTTCTTAAAAGGGGAACCACTGCTGAGTACTACTACTACTACTACTCTACTGCTTACTTTCAGTAACAGAGACGATATTAATATGATCATTATGATAAGAAGTCTGATATGGATGATGGTTCTCCTGTGAAAGTCAGAGAGCATTTCAATATCTAGGGCAGTTCTACGCTATGTTCGGCGCTAATACTTTCTTCGACATATTGAAACAGTAGAATAACAGAGATGATTAGAAGTAAATGCTGCCGGTATGAGAATTCGGATCCTTGTCACGAACGCCTACAGAGGGCAGCATTCGTCAAGGTCGCGGTCACGTGTTCTGTGACCAGACTTGAGAGTCAAACTTTCCGCAGCCAAACTATGAGTACATACTGGTAGTTGCAGTAGATTAGGGACATTTTAAATAATTCTTTGTACGGTTTACCACGTTACATTACAACAACCGCATTTATTTTACAACATCTGCATTCATTGGCTAAGTTTATAAATAGTTGACATTGCGTATAATGCCGCTTACTGTTCTCTAACATTACAGTTCTTCACAAGATATCGCATTAGCAATGTTACTAGTGAATTCTGCAATTAAAAAGGAAACATATCTGATTCCATGTCTATTGTATGATATGAAATTAAACGAGTCCAATTTCTCAGGAATTTTTAGGTTAATACGTGTGCAATTCTTTCGGTGACTTGATCTTAAGTTGCTACGAATAAGCACCATGAGCAATCTCCAAGTACCACGTGTATGCATAAGTCTCTTCCGGTTTCACTAAGAGATGGCACCAGCGAACAATACGCAGGGTATAAATTTGACACATAGGTCAGTTTGTTCGTCTGACACTAACCTACCAGCGCACACAAGTTGAGTCCGCCAAACACTAGCGTCTGTGTTGTATCGTTCAGTGATCATGTCGACGTTTGTGCCTGAAATGGAACATTTGCGGCACGCATGGCTTTTCTTATTTAATCCCAAGAAAAATGCTGTGGAAAGTTATCGTCTGCTCGCAGGAACATATGGTGAACATCCTGCATCGATTAGAACACGTGAGACGTGGTTTCGACAAATTAAACGTAGTTAATTCAATGTGAAAATCTGTGCGTGTTCTGGTACACCACAAAAGTGCGAAACCGTTAATGCACAACGCTCTCGCCAACAAATGATTAATTTAAATCACTCATTGATCGAAAGACGACCGGAATGGGCCAGGAGACATGGCAAAGTGATTTTGTTGCACGACAATAAATTGGCGGCATCTGACCATCACCCCTTCGCATCAATGGGGCACGCGCTCGCAGGTCAGCACTTCAGCAATTACGAAGAAGTTGGAAAATGACTCGGCGAATGGTTTGCTGCAAAATACAAGCAGTTTTTCTGGCATGTTATTCATAACTTACGTGAAAGATGGGAGAAATGTGCAGAAACCGACGGCCAATATTTTGAACAAACAAAACATGAATTTCCATTGAATATTACGTGTTTTCCTTTCGACAAAACCCGGCAAAAACTTATTCAACAACCTGGTATTTATTATGCAGTAGCGTATGTGTTAGGTGTTCAAGTTTAGTTGTATTAGCCTGTATTCCTGATTTGGAATTAGTCTAGGATTATAGGGGGATTATTATGTTCTTACTCTAACGCTTGAACTTACTGGCTACGCTGGAAATCTAGAAGAGTCTCATTCGGGAGATGAAAGACTTCAACTTCAACGTCGTTGACAGGTTTTCTGCCCATGGAGGGACGATAATGTACACATGATAATGGAAGTATGTTCCTTTATTGTTAACCTTTCTGTCCTTTTTTCTGCTAGGGTAAACACCCAGCTACTTTGTCCACGGGGCACCGCCTGTATTTCAAGGAGTTAGTCCCTTGTATTACAGTGTCCCCCAGTGGGATCGAATTGGGTGCACCAGTGATGTTGCTAATGAACACTGTTTCCTTGATGGTGATCCTGAGTCCTAATGTAGCAGCTGTGTGGTTGAGGGACCCCACTGGACTCAAAGAGTATGAGGTCATCCGTGAAGGCCAGCAGTTTTCAGTTACATTATCCTCTCTCTAACCGATTCTCAACTGGGAGTCGTCCGTTAGTGTGTTCGTCTATTCACGAATTACTTGCTCCAGTAGGCATTGAACACAATGGGGGATAAATCACCCCCTGTCTAACAACTGTTCTTAACTCGATGGTCTTTGATTGTTCTCCTTTGAATTTTGTCGTTTCCACAATGTTAATGGTCTCCTTGTCTATTCAGAGTTCAGTGAGTGTCTGGAAGAGAGGCTGCCCATCTCCCGCGTAGACTTTGGAATTTTTGCCCGAAATAGGTTAGAATGCGAACTAATTTTGTTATTAGGAATTGCCGTCTAGCCCGTTGTTCTACGATGTAGCGAGAGTAACATGAATTCAAGGGGTTCTGAAGGATCGTACGCTTAATCTTTATGCAAAACTCTTAACATAACTGTTGTGCTGGCAGTTGTGTATACTTGTTACTCGCTTCCGTCAGTTTGCATTCTGTCCTATTACTGACCAAAAATCCCAAGTCTAATACCGAGTTATAGGCCTGCTGGAAATCGACAAAGTTTGCTACGCAGAGTGAGACACTTACATTCTTTAGGTGAGGATTATATTGAGGTTCAGAACCTGTTCCGCATATAACCTTGACTTACTGAACCCTGTTTGTTACGCAGGATTTTGGTTGAGCCTCTGTTCTCGTTTGCGCTGCCTTGAAGAGGATCTTGTAGGCAACCGTTAGGTGAGAGATCCTCCTATAGTTGTTATGGTTGACTTCTCTCTTTTTGTGCAGGTCGATAACCGCGGACCAACCGGTTGGTAGTTTTTCTGTTTCGTATAACCTTGTGAATTATTACAATTATTATTATTCTCATAGTACTCATTGTAGTGTATCTTCTAATTGCTGGGATATCAAAAAGAAAAACTTCAGGTCCAGCAGACAATACCATTGATTTTTTTAGCACCATACAGGGATCCAATACTAAGGTCAGCTACTTTCACTTGAACGATAAGCAAACAACTTACACACTTCAAGTACAATTCATTAGAGAGAAACTTAAGTTTAATCCCCATCCAAAATTTCTTGGAGTTGGATTCGATGAGAATACCTCAGCAGAATATCTGAAAATGTCAAAACCCGTCAGAACATCCTACAGAAACTCGCAGGAAAAGGCTGGTGTGCAACTGCATCTACCTTAAGAACAGCAGTTCTTGCTTTATTTATCCTCCAGCTGAATATTGCAGTCCCGTATGGCTTAATGGTGCTCCCGCAGAGAAAATCGGCACTCAACTGAATGAGGACTATGTCAGGGACCATACATTCTACACCTATGGAATGGCTACCAGTACTTTCTAACAATTCTCCCTCTCATCTTAGAAGACAAATGTCACTGAAAAAAGAACGGCTTAAATGCCGTGAAAATTATCTCCTGCCAATACATCAGGACTGTTGTCATCAACGCCTCAGATTAAATTCAAGGAAACCAAGAGACTGATTCAAAAACAAGCTAACGTGAATCAGACATGGCTTAAGCCTGGATCCAGTTAACCGTCCTCCTGGTTTCAACCTACCCAGAAAAATCTGGACTTCTTTAAATCGAATAAGAATGCAACATGGCAGATGTCAACACTGGAAGCATAAGTGGAAGGCAAGTGAGAACCCTTACTGTGACATTTTTCCGACGTGCCCCAGACTCTCAAACATATCGTTATGGATTGCCCACTCAGGAAGTTCAACTGAACAATGCAGGACATCCATGAGGCCACTGACGAAGCAGTAAAATCGTTACGCATGTTGGACATTCAAATCTGACACTACTACATCACGTGATCTATGTCTCATTCTGTATGTTTTTAAGTCTACTCAAGTAATTATATATAATTGTAAATATTTTAAAACATTGTTTGTAAATTTTTATCCTTGCGCCATAAGAAGTAAATAAATATTATTATTCATGGTATGATTAGAGTAGTGGTTTTCCACGAGGAATGATTAGATCCGAATGAATCTTGATCTATTCCACGTAGAAATTTTCACTTAAAAATCACCTGACATCTGGAAGGGCTTTGCACCCCGTCAAAACCCGAAAAGAGCCACAGTGGTTCCAGTAATCCCAGAAAACCACGAAATAAGTAAAATAATTGTTTATTATTTTAATTATTATTCTCAGACGAATACTGTAGTCCACTATTAATTATTTGTCCACAATTACCCTGTATTCGCACTGCATTTATCTCAAAGTGAATGACATATTTATGTCACCGTCAGCCAAGAGGAGGCTACCGCTCAGTTTTCAAAATACTCAAACGGCTTCAGTTATTCGTATGACTCATATAGATCTCCTGCTGCTCTCCTGTAATAAATATATACGAACTTTTGACTGTGTGTGTACTCTGAGTGGAATATCATGCTTCACAACAGTAAAATAAAGATAGTGAGCGAAATGATATTTCTCTCTTTGTTCCTTGCAACCTGTGATGAAAAATCAATCACACAACACATATGCATGATAAGAGATAAAAATTGTACTGAATTTAATAAAAACATCATATCCTCTGAATGGAAATGTGGATTAGGCTGCGAACCAGTGGTGGTGACCTGCTTTAATGGATTTCTCTGAGAAGGTTTCCGATAATAACTGAACCACGGCGTAGTTGTATACACAGTGCTTTGAAATATACTTGTCACAAAGGAAAATATTTCCAATATCAAGCTTTTACATATGTTGTACGAGGGAGTTATAGTTACTATTCTGCCCAATAACATAGGCTCGATTCTTCCATTTTTACTGGCGTTACTTACGCCTGATTGCAAAGTCCGTACAGATGCGTTGTCTTCGCCACTAATTACGGTTCATGGCATTATTGGGGATGATATTGGCCTTCTTTAATTCATTGAATAATAAACGTGTGTTGTTCTCTTCAGTGGATATTGCGATATTATACTCAATTCTAATTTGGCTACTCTGTTACATTCTGCATTTCAGAAGTTAAAATTATTCCTTTACAACAATTATTATTTTCTTTAAGTCGCGCCTACACAGATAGGTCTTATGGCGACGTCTTTTACAACACTGATGGACTAATGAATTCGCATTGCTATATATAGAACATGGTGTTAGAAATGCTTAATTACATTAATTGTATGTCTTTGTCATCAGTGACTGTAATATGGTCAGAACATCATTAGTACCCCTTAAGAGGCTCGTGCAGCATCTTGTTCTTGTTCAAACACCGACGGAAGCGATAACGCTCTGTAAGGCCTGAGTCAAATCCCCGAGTGCTGCATCATTAACCGTGTATCTGCTCCTCTCTTAGGCCTGCCTTCAAAGCACAGGCCCCATTAACTTGTATGCACACAAAACCCTGTGTCTCGACCTAACACGATGAATAATTAATGACCTGCTTGAGAGAGTTCAATGCAGGTATAATACACGAACATGGTCTACGTGCGGCACAGTCAAGTCTGTAGACTCTGAACAAAACCTCATCTGTGCTCAGTGAAGAAAGTATATTGACTTATATCGTATGAATCATTAACTGAATTGTTCGGATGGAATTGAGTAAGAACATTATTCTCACAGCTACGAAGAAAAACGGAGCAAGTGGCCTTGCGGTTAGGGTCGCACAGATGTGAGCTTGCATTCGGGATATAATGGATCCGAACCCCACTGTCGGCAGAGCTGAAGATGGCTTTCCGTGATTTCCCATTTTCATACCAGGCAAATGCTTGGGTTATAACTTAATTAAGGCCTCATTTGCCTCGTTACCACTCCTAGCCAATCCATATCTCATCATCGCCATAAGATCTATCTGTGTAGGTGAGATGTAAATAGCCTATGTGGTTGCCAGTGTATGTGCGCTGATTATGTTTCATTAGGATTTCAATGACTTATCACCATCGCAATCAAAGACCATCCTGCGATAACTTTTTCAATTTTAATTTTGCAGGAGAGCATTCCAACCCTTCGACACAGGCATTTTGTTAATGGGTGATCAAAATGTTTTAAGGGAAGTGCACCAAGATAAACATCCCTGTATACCATTGCTGTTTTCATGGCTCTTACTTATAGACGTGATATAGGCTTTTGGGCTTATGCCTTTTCAAGAAAATAGCGTGAAATTATTTACGTTTCGCACAGAACTTCGTTATGCGTCTTCAGAAGAAAATCTCGACTGTTCACGAGAAACGCTTCTCAAACATTATTATAAGAGTGGTATATGAACTAGCTTTTAAAATAATGGTATTAGTTGGATTTTATTTAATTCAGATAATGAATGAAGTATCTGTTTTGGGTCGTGAATGAAACTGACTTCTCTTATACTGACCAGGCATTCTTTTGTTGTATGGACCAGTAAAAATCAAAGCGTGTATGTCTCATTTGAGTATTGTTAGCTGGTAAGATGTAATCATTCTGTTTAACAGAAGCAGCTGTGTAAATTCGCTGCAAACGATTCATTTACAAGATAATAATGTCTACGTCTTCAATAACAATAGGAAATATATTACACACAAGACAAACTGATTTATGAACAATATTCGGAAAATTAACAAGACAACTCAACTTCTCTGGTTCTTGAATGATGTGGAAGCAAAATTTGGCTATTTATTCAATATTATGACTAAAGCCTGGATTTTCATGCCGTAACAGGTTAGATTGCAAACTAAATTTGGTTAATAGGAAGTGTCGGCCACCCGCTCTTCCATAATGTAGCAAGAATAATATAAATTATAGGAGTTCTGATGGGCGGTACCCCTATTGTTTATGCAAACCCCATGGCATAATCGTTGTGGAGGTAGACTATACTTGCTGCTCGCTTCAGAAACTTTCCATTCTAACCTGTCAATGCATACAAATCCAGGGCTATAATTATGACGAAGTGACTTATCTTGTTAGTATCAAAGAATAGAGAGCATTGCTCTTAGTAGATACCTGCAAAAATTTAAAAAAAGCTTATCTGTTTGTTTCACGGGATTAACTGGTTGTATTCGCTCTACAAACGTGGCCTGGCTGCCTACACTCAGTAATATTCCACCGCCTTGCTTAAGAAAGTCTGAAGCTCTTCTAAAACTGTGGAAGAACGCCAGCCAGGACTCCAATCTCCCCGTTCACCAGGATATTACTCAACCTGCCCCTCCACGACTTAAGTCTAGATCTCCACCCTGGCGCACTGCACTTACATTGGAAGAATCTGGGTTCTCCATCACGAACGCCTGGTTATACCAATGGCAGCAGTCTTCTGTTACCAATCAACATCTTGTGACTCTACCTCATGTTCAACCTCTCGGATTCCATCTACCCAGACGTCAATGGAGGACTCTAAACAGGATAAGAGTCAAGCAAGGAAGATGCGGCTATACTCTTTATAAATGGGGCTGGCAGAAGTCTTCTGGGTGTAATTGTGGAGCTACCTCACAGACCATCCACCACGTAATTGCCGAGTGTCCACAGAGAGCATTTCAAGGTCCTTTGGAGGACATACACAACGCAATTGAGAAGGCCTTAAAATGGATCAATGGACTTGATTTGGAACTATAGGCTTCTGCTTGTATATATTATGTATATATTGTATACTTATTTATATAATCTGTCTGTGCACATCATGCGATAAATAAATAATAACTGGATGAGTGAATTATTAAACACATACACACACACAATTATTAACGCATCACCATTAACACCGGCGGTTTATGCATCAGATAGTTACTTCCCCTATAAAGATTTAAATGACGCTAAAGAAATCACGTTCCGGATGTCAATTGGAATTGAGTTCCATGAATCTGGTTCCCGTCACAATAAATGAACGATGATAGACAGGTGACCTGTTAAACGGAATGGCAAGGGTGATAGGAGAGCGTTCATAGTGCTGATGAAAAGAGGGCAGATAATGCGGAGCTCTCTCAGTTAGATATCTGAATACCAAGACAGGTTCACAAAGATTTCTCAAGTCTTCACATTTCAGAAGAGGAAGTTGGTTGTATCAAGATGTGAGATTTGCGTCATACCGTAAAGAAAAGAGAATCGGATGCAGGAATACATTGTCCGTTGTATCTTCCATTTTTTCATTTGTTGCAACAATTATTACAACACGAAATTATTAGAATACAGGAAGAACTAATTTTTGAAAGAATAATTTGCATACATACTTATAACAAGTTGTGATGATATTTTTTTTTTACAATTTGTTTTACGTCGCACTGACACAGATATGTCTTACGGCGACGATGGATTAGGAAAGGCCTAGAAGATGGAAGGAAGTGGCCGTGGCCGTAATTGAGGTACAGCCCCATTATTTGCCTGGTGTTAAAGTGAAAAAAAAACAGAAAACAATCTTCAGGGCTGCAGACAGTGGGGTTCGAACCCACTACCTCCTAGATGCAAGCTCACAGCTGCACCCACCTAACAGCACGGCCAATTCGCCCGATTGTTAGTATATCAGGGATGGAACTAGGTATATACTTTTTTTACACATACGAATAATATGTACCATCAAATTTAGATTCTCGTTCACAGAGACAAGTATAATGCAGTTTTCCTTCAATGAATTTTATTACAGAGTTTTTACAAGCATAATATGATATATTTGTATTTTTTATTTTGGCTATTTGCTTTACGTCGCACCGACACAGATATGTCTTACGCGACGATGGGGTAGTAAAGGCCTAGGTATTGGAAGGAAGCGGCCGTGGCCTTAATTAAGGTACAACCCGGCATTTGCCTGGTGTGAAAATGGGAAACCACCGAAAACCGTCTTCAGGGCTGCCGACAGTGGGGCTCGAACCCACTATCTTCCGAATACTGGCCGTACTTAAGCGACTACAGCTATCGGGCTCGGTGATATATTTCTAAGTTAGAATTTATGTATTTATTTTATTTGGGCAGTTGTTGAGCGAATATCTTCCATTTTTGTGTGACAGCATATTCGAAACTCATCAGATGACAGGTAGGAATTGCAATTTAAGATGGGATAATCCGGTTTTTATGTATAAAATGAAGAGTAGTGATACATTGATGTTTCAAGTGGACATTGCACGCCAACATGTGTAGATTTTAGGATGTGGCAGAGTGACAGAACGGGGCAATCGCTTTTGGCCGTGTCCTTGGCAATACGGTGCGTAAAGTTGCTGGATTTGTTGATGTTTCGCAGCGAACTGTTCAACGTGTCTACAAGCTGTGGTGTACTTCACTTTGCTACGGAACACGACGTCACAATTGTGGTCTGAAAAGAAAAGGTTGTGACAGAGAGATCGGAGAGGTTTTTCACAGCCTGTGAATCAAAATGGCTTCCAAGCCCGACAGGAATTGCTACAGTCAGTGAATGAAGATTCATCCCAACCTGTTGGCGAGAGAACATTGCGACGGGAAATGCATTCGATGAACATTTCGAGTCGGCGCCTTCAATGGTTTGGACATCATCGAACGTTAACGTTGTGGTTTGACGGATCACATTTTTGCCTGTATTCCAATGACGCACGTATCATGGATTTAGTCCTGTCAATGAGGTGGCCACTAACATGAACCAGCATGTTTATTTATACTTTCTGGATGATCAGGTGTTGCCTTTCAGTCAACACATCCATGATGAATATGCTATTGATACCCCGAATTTAAAGATGACATCAGCCAAGTTAATTCGGCTGGACTAATATGTGACTGGTTTTATGAACTCTCCCCTACCATATTACATCTCGACTGGCCTGCAAACTCACCTGACTTGAACCCCATTGAAAATCTGTAAGATATATTGGAATAGTGGGTAAAACGCCGACATCATCCTACCCGCATTTTCGTGGAATTACGCAATCAAATCCTCAGCACTTGGATGCGACATACCTGCACAACCTTTTAGACTCACTTCCTAACCGAATCAAGGTTGTTATCAAGTCCACAAGTGGAATGACATAGTATTAAACGATTATTCTAATGATTTCTCCATGGGTGAATAACTTTTTCTCCGTTGAGCTAATTAGCTGCTGTTCACTCATTGAGTGTCTAAAGTCATCTGTAATCAGACTGAATTTTGTCCCATAGGAGTTACTTGTCAGTAAAAACCACCGAACTAAGCAAGGATCGAACCCACGGAGCTGCACTAATAATGACATCGCTCTACTCTATTGTCTGCACAGTCCAGCTATTTCTAATCAGAAGAGATATATTAAGAGTGAAAGTATAATGAGTAGTGTAAAAATGGAAGACTGTAAATTTCGCGAACCCTTGGGTTCAGAGGAGAACAAGGTTTGTCCAAACAAGGCCAGATATAAAGCGAGTGTAACTGATCATGCTGCAGAATAATAATTATATTCCGAGTAGCACATAACAGTGATTTCAGTACGGTACGCCTCTGCCTCTAATTCACAGTCCGTCAACGCAATAATAGATGCCAATGGTCACTATTACTACAGATCGCCACAGTATTCTTCGATAAGCACATCACACGGTGTATACGTCCAGCCAGTCTACCATAAACAATATTAATGGAGATGCAACTGGCTAGTTGTTAACAACAATCCAATGCATGCTCAGAAAGGTGAAACAAATTCCTCTGCATCAATCCAATTATTTCAGGGCGTAATAATCGTCCTGTTGGGCTTGAAGAGCGAGAACGTGACATTTCAGCTAATAGTTTACTTAATATTTCACTGACCTCAATAGACCAGCCAGTTAAATTGCTTGCTACGCTGAAAAATATCCGTGAACAGGGCCAAGTTACGGTTTTGCGATTTGGACGATCACCAACTGCAGCAGTTCCGCATTGTGTTCTAATTATTCGTAGTACTTTTCTTCTTAATCCTAACTCAGTGGATATAGTCGAGGTTGGAAGTCTAGTTTTTGCTGGAAATTGTTTCTTCGAATACATTAACGCGGACCGGTCCCGAGTTATATCTTGTTAGCAGCAGACTGAACTTTAGTGCTATCTTTTGAGATATTCGGGAACTGTTTGGAAGTCAAGGGTGATAGAACTCTGTTATATATGGTTCTACACAATCAATAGTCGCATTTCTTTTCGAGTATTCTTCGTATCATAGATTTTCTTTGCATTTCCTGACAATATGTTTACAAAGTTCGAAGAGCCATGCAAGATAGCAGCGAGCAGGAATCGTACGTGTTTAGACAAAGATGAAATTATTCGCGAATTATGTGCTGATATAGGCTCCGAATATCTAAGTGATGCTGAATATTTAGAGTTCGATGATGAAATAACTTCTAACGGAAATGTTTCAGATGATGACGACGATATAGTTTTATCTTCAAGGTGTGGAAGTCACGTAGCGCAGAACGAGTCTGATAATTGTGCTACGGGTGTAAATATTCTAAATATTGCAAATAATGCAGTGTTTTCTGACAACTGGGTTATGGGCAACAGTGAACCTAGGCTAGAGGATTTTGAAAGTGCTCCTGGTATAAAGGTATGGCCTAATGAATCTGGAAACACAGGACAAGTAGCAGGACTTATGTTTGGTGAGGAATTTTTTCAGTGTGTAGCTGAACAGACAAACTTATACTACGAGCAGTATTCACATTCTCATAACGTATCCCCTAAAACACTAAAGTGGACTAATGTCACTAGCATGGAAATTTCAAAAATATTGCTCTTTGTATATTGATAGGGCAGGTGAAGAAATCCTCTCTGAAAGATTACTGGCCAACCGATCCCCCGATAAAAACCCATATTTCCGAAAACTATGAGACGAAATAGATTTCAAGGAATAATCTGAATTTCAATAACTATTCAGGAAGGAAACTAGAAAAATACACAGTAGTCCTTCAAAAGCTAGTGAAGTTCTGACAGTTTATTTGCAGCTTTCAGGTAGTTAGAAAGTGGCCGGGAACAAGGCTGTGCATGGGGTGAAGGGCACCCGGTCCACAATGTGTTAAAATGTCTACAAGTATACCAATACAAAGGCAGCACTGTTTTCATTCTATATTCAAACAGATAAGGGTGCATTTTCACCATTCGTTTACAACCTCGACATGGACTTTATTATGAAGATGGCAATGGATAGGAATGATATGAACATTTGGTAGAATGAGAGATATCATCTAACTGACTTAGAATCGGCTAAGCCTCGCTGTTTCTCGGGTGTTAATTAATTACCGGTCACATACGAAATCAACCCCCGAAGTCGCAGAAGTCAGGCTCCATTTATGAATCTCGGCTGTGTGGTATTGAAGAGAAGTTTCATCGTGAAGGGAGGAAAGGTTAACGGTAACAAACAGAAGAGACAAACGGATTGTTTCCACATTCGGTAGAATGAGACATATCGTCTTACTGACATAGAATACATTTCCCTCCCAGATTGGAGAATGAGACTTCAGTGGTTTAGTCATGCAATTCCCAATTTCGTCATCGCCTCTCACCACCTAAAAGTCGAAGGTGTGCGCCCTCCTGATTGATTGATCAAGACGGTGCTGGATTGTCACTCGCAAAATCGTTGGGCTTCGTCCCAAGGCTGCATACGACTATGCTAAGTGGCGATTCACGATTGCAGGAGAAGATCTTGCAATTAAGTGGGAGAACGTTTTTAGAAGGAGTAGGATGAGAAGAAGAACTGGGCTGAATGGTTGAGACGGTTAAAGCGCTGGCCTTCTGAGCTCAGATTGGCAAGTTCGATGCTGACTCAGCCCAGTTTTATTTAGAGGTGCATTTACTGGAGCGTTAACTAACTCCAGAGGGGCAAAATTCTGGCACCTCTACGTCTCCCAAGTACATAAAATATTAGTTAATGGGGCGCAAAACAATCATTAATGAATAAGGGCGAGGAAAATGAAGAAGGAAAAAATTACCCTCAAAGCTGAAATAAAAGTAAGTACAGTCGAACCTTCATTATTCAAATTTTCAATATCTCGAAGTAGCTTAAATTTCCTAGCCGTTTGTCCTATTATTCAAGTGTATTTATTTCTCTGTTACTCGAAATACGGTTACACGAATTTCTCGATATCTCGAAGCAAACATTTCTTCCCTCAAAGCTAAACATACTCTCTGGAATGCGACATTGTGGTTTGCGAGGAACAGTTAAGAAGTAAGGAAGGGTTTACAGTGATGCTGGGAGCTAATATGACGGGAACAGAAAAAGTAAAACTTCTAATGATCGGAAAATCGGCCAAGCCTCGCTGTTTCTCTGGTGTTAATTAATTACCGGTCACATACGAAATCAAACCCCGAAGTCGCAGAAGACAGGCTCTATTTACGAATCTCGGCTGCGTGGTATTGAAGAGAAGTTTCATCGTGAAGGGAGGAAACGTTAACAATAACAAACAGAAGGAAGAGACAAACGGATTTTTTCCACATTCGGTAGAATGAGACATATCGTCTTACTGACATAGAATACATTTCCCTCCTAGATGGGAGAATGAGACTTCAGTGGTTTAGTCATGTAATTCCCATTGTCGTCATCGCCTCTCACCACCTCCTTGTTTCACTACTGTATGTACTGTATCCTGTCTTCTAAAATGTTACTATAATAAGGGTTATAATTAAATCGTTGTCGTAACATAGAGTTTGTTTGCATATTATTAAAAATATTATATAAGTCGGTAGATACATATTATGCAATTATGTGCTTTAGATGCTCAAAAACGGCATTCTATATATCTAGAAATATCGATAACTCTAAATACAGTTTAGCTCCTGAGGTGATTGGAGATATGGAGGTTCCGCTGTATGTAGGGAGCTAGTTAGGATGATCAGATGTCTGGGGCTACGAATACATTCATCATCATCATCATCATCATCATCATCTGTTTACTCTCCAGGGTCGGCTTTTCCCTTGGACACAGCGAGGGATCCCACCTCTACCGCCTCAAGGGCAGTGTCCTGGAGCTTCAGACTCTTGGTCGGGGATACAACTGGGGAGAATGACCAGTACCTCGCCCAGGCGGCCTCACCTGCTGTGCTGAACAGGGGCCTTGTGCAGGGATGGGAAGATTGGTAGGGATAGGCAAGGAACAGGGAAGGAAGCGGCCGTGGCCTCCCGAGGCTGAGTGGACCCCGTTCCAGCTCTCATACCACTTTTCAAATTTCGTGGCAGAGCCGGGAATCGAACCCGGACCTCCGGGGGTAGCAGCTAATTACGCTAACCACTACACCACAGAGGCGGACACGAATACATTCATACAGAACAAAAACAATGCAAAAATTGTGAACACTGTACTGAATGAATTAGAGTGCAAGAACGTGTGCTGAATTATGCTGACCATTTTACGCGACACGGAAAATAGGAAAAAGCTGCTACAATCTACCAACGAATACACTGCATACGAATGTCAAGAACCATTATTAATTCATTTATCATGTGATGCTTACATGACAACCTTCATAAGTTACAAAACAGCTTAAATACTAGTGGATTATACATTACATATAACTGACTAATCAATTAATTAGCTAATTATGAAGAAAAATATGGAAATAGTTACAAAAATGCTGCACCTAGGAGTAAAAACATAAATCATCACTACGGCCCGGATGTTTGTAACATAACAATGTATTAAATGTATTTGGTCACATTTTCGACATCTTCAAAGGCTTCCCACTCTTTAAATTGACATTATATTGAAAATTTACTTTTGAAATCTATAATATTGAAGATTAATACATACGTAATAATATTAATTTTATTATTATATTTTGAATTTATTTAATTACTCATTCAAGAGTTAAATCTCGACTCTGCAGGGAATAAAATAAATGTCACATTTCGATGAGCGATAAGAAAGAATTAAAATAGCAAATTATATATGTTTTAAAGTTTTCAAATCGGAACTATCTTCTATTTTCACGCAATATTGACTTGCAACGGGAAAACGACCTCTCATCATCGCAGGAAGTTATTGGGCCATATTCGAAATACAGTGGAGCCTCGGATTGCGAGTAACTTGATCTACGAGTGTTTTGCAAGACGAGCAAATAATTTAAATAAATTGTGACTTGATAAGCGAGTGAGGTTTCGCAATACGAGCGTCACGTATACGTACGTTTCCACCTCCCCTGTGCCTTTGTTTTCCCCTTCCCCTGCCACTCTCTTTCCTGGGAAAGTGTGTGTAATAATTTCCCTAGCTGGCGTGCCTCGCTCGCATAGTCAACACCGTACGAGTGTACATGTTTTGTTTCTGTCATCTGTGATAAAACTGTTCTGCAACGATCGGCCCTGCGAACGAAAGGAATTCGGTCGGATCAAGGAGATGATTACAGTGGATGAATCTGTTCAATGACAATGCAATGTCACATTTTCGTGAAATCCTCAAAGAGAGGCAAAAGCAACAGTCATTGGACAGGTTCCTCGTTGAAAAGAAAACACTTCCAGTGAGCCAACCGATAGCAGTGATTCCGTTAGTGAAATTCGTACTATACAGTAGCTCTTCTCATGTCATCTCTCGTCTCCCTCACACCAACAATGATTCTATTGTAAGGTAAAGTGCAGTTTAATTGTTTTACGTTATATTTTGTTTTAGAAATGTTATGCGAATAAATGTTTTTGTGTTGTGGACGAATCATCTGAGTTTCAATAGTTTCTTATGGGAAAATTTACTTTGATATACGAGCGATTTGGATTACGAGCATTGTCCGGAACGAATTATGCTCGCAATCCAAGGTTCCACTGTACGTCAAATCATTAGACTTAAATTGAGGCTCACCTTCCTGCCGTATTATACGAATCTGTCTCCTTCTATACAGCTTACCCTCCTACTTCACAAAAATATATATTTCTAAGATAATTGTAAGGAATTACAGATAACAATTAGGAGATGTGAAAAATTCGTCTTTGAGATGACTGAAAGCAGATATGCGAAAAATGGAATAAAAACATAAAAATATGACAAAAAAACACGAAAAATCACGGGGAAATATGACAATAATATAAAAAATTACTGGAAATGTCAAAAAACCGTTAAAAGAGCCAACATATGACTTTATATTCCGTGAAAAATGCAAAATATTAGTTATCGTAGATATAAAGATGCTTAACATGTATTTTCTATGCAAAGAATATAAATAAATAAAATATGACATGTCATTAACATCCGAGCCCTAATCATGACACAATTTTATTAACTATATTATATATAATAAATACACAGCAACAGAAGGTACGAATAACTTCACATTACTGTCAGCTTTAACTGTCACGTCGGACTAGACTATAGAAGGAGATTTAGATTTTGCATTTATTGCACTGCTCCACGTGCTGATCAATGAAGGTCTTCCAGGCTTCTGGAAGCTAAGACCTTATACGTCTACTCATGTAGACGTGCTGAGTGGCTGAGACGGTTGAGGCGCTGGTCTTCTGACCCCAACTTGGCAGGTTCAATCCTGGCTCAGTCCGGTGGTAACTGAAGGTGCTCAATTACGTCAACCTCTTGTCAGTAGATTTACTGGCACGTAATACAACTCCTGCGGGACTAAATTCCGACACGTCGGCGTCTCCGAAAACGTAAATGTAGTTAGTGAGACGTAAAGGAAATAACATTGTTATTAAATTTATACTCATGTAAAACCAGCGTCCAGGCCCTATGTTTTCACCAATGTCTTCTGCGGTTGATCATGAAAGTAAGCTACGGTGACCCTAAGTTTTGTTAAGATGTTGTCTTCATGGACTATACAGTATCTTCGCCGATGTAAGGGTCCAATATGAGGGGGCATATTTTGTGTATGGGATAAAAATATACCGAATTTGGCACTGGTATTAGTACCAACAGATAGACTTACGAGAAGAGTGCGGTCACACATTACCTGGTGGCGAACGTTCCCAAAATGATCTGCAATTAAAAGTTTGATATGTAATGGCACTCACTGGAAGAATCTCGTTGCCAGGTATGTTACTGAGGCATGAGAGTCTAAGTAGATCCAAATACTTCGTTGTAATCCGAACAATTCTCCTTCCACATTAGACTAAATTCTAAAATCAACGAGATGGAAAAATAAGCGTCCAAAGTAAAAAGTAGTCCTTTTTTATAGTGGTTTAAAATCGGGATAAACTATCGAAAGTTTCCGCGAATTAATAATGGGGAAGTGTTAGGTCTCGGAGTTTGGCGACCGTGGCTTTAAATAAGGTACAGCCTAAGAATTTGCGTGGTGTCAGGGTTGCCAACGGTTAGATATGCGGATACAAAGTAAATATATTTAGAAACTGGCTACGTAACAAATTGTAGAATAGCATATAATTTACAATAAATGAATAAATGAGCCCTCGAACTGTCGTGTAGACGAAGTTGAGAAATATCAACAAGTTTTCACTGGTATTCAAACCCAAACCTAGGAAGGAAACAATATAAACTTAAGAACTCAAACCAGGGAGTGACATCGAACGGTAGACTTAGTTAACATTTCCAGCTATCAAGCTAGCCGGCCCTGCGGTGTAGAGGTAGCGAGCCTGTCTCTTACCTGGAGACCTCGGGTTCGATTCCCGGCCAGGTCAGGGATTTTGACCTGCATCTGAGGGCTGGTTCAAGATCCACTCAACCTACGTGATTAAAATTGAGGAGCCATCTGACGGTTAGATGGCGGCCCCCGTCTTGAAAGCCAAGTATAACGGCTGAGGGGATCAGTCGTGCTGATCACACGACACCTCGTAATCGGCAGGGCTTTGGGCTGAGCAGCGGTCGCTTGGTAGGGCATGGCCCTTAGGGGCTGTTGCGCCATGGGGTTTGGTTTTGGTTATGTATCAAGCTAGTGTATGTCCACAATGCATACAAACCAAAAATACACTTAAATAAACTGTGAAGGAGGGCTTGTATGGCAATATATGAGAGAATTGCTTCCACATGTCATAGCATTCGATGTTACTCACTGATTCATGTTAAATTCACACATACAAATAATCCATACGTCTTACAATATCAGATTGTATGCTATGACTCCCTCTGTGAAGTAGTGGTAGAGCACAGACTTCCGGATCGCAAGATAGCGAGTTCAAACTCGGCAGAGGTAGTCGGCCCGCAAAAGATTTCTGGTGATATATTTGGTGTTTACCTGACAAAACTCATTAATGATCAACCATAGATAATCAAAATTCCTTCATCTGGTAGTCGAGACATTATTATTATTATTATTATTATCATTATTATTATTCAGAGATTGGCTATGCTTACACAATCTACCTGGCCTTTCTTTACGCAGACTAATGTTCTTCTCTTTGCATTCTCTCCAAAGATACTTATGTCTTTGGCTTCTCCTTTTTGTTTCTTCCGCTGAGATATTCCGTGACTTGACCAGTGGCTTTTCGGGTGCATCCCTCACTTCCACAACGTTTTTGATAAACAGAGTTCTGTCCTTTATCTCTCCTCCTTGACACCCACTTCTGCTAGTTTCTTGTGATATCCAGGCTCCTTTCTTCCACTTTCCTTGTAGAAGGGTTGTTTTGTTGGCCAACCTCTCTTGTTCATAGAAAGTCTGTCTTCTTTTACTCATTGTCGTCGTAATTTCATCGAGTATTTTATAATAGTGTCCCTGCTTTGATCTCAGCCGGAAAGTATGTTGATAATTTTACAATTTTTGAGACCCAAGATTTTTCGTAGAAAGTAACTTTCTCTTTTTTCAAGGTCTGAGCTCCCACCCTTGTCAGTCTTTCTGCTCCATAAAGACACCCTGTTCTGACCAATGTGCAGTAATGTTTTTATTTGGCTTGAATGGAGATGGACATGGACTTGTATGTGTTACGTCATAGTCTGAAAGACATCTCTATCCTCTTCAGCCTGTATTTTAATAACTCCTTTTAAATTTCATTGGGAGAGAGAATTTCTCCCAGGTATTTAAAGTTATGAACGCGATGGGTGCCCAAAAGTGAGTTCAAATTTTGTCCGTGTCATCTGCTTTGAATGAGTCTAGGAATGCTGTTAATTGAAAGAAAATTCTTAATCCTGTTTTCAACTTGCTTCTTTGCAGTCTAAGGATTGGCTGTTATCAGAACGACGTACTGTAAGCTGCGGAGGCTAGACAGATTATGGGTTTCGCCATGATTATGATATTATTATTATTATTATTATTATTATTATTATTATTATTATTATTATTATTATATCCTGTACATGTATCTTAACGGAGCAGGGTGGTCACGCATGTTAATACACGACGGCTATAGCTAAACTCTGCATTCGGGAGAAGAGTGGGTTGGAGCCACACCGTCGGCTGTGGATTCCCATTTTCACTTCCAGAAAAATACCTGGACAGTTCCTGTTCATGGTCCACATCCGACTTCCTTCACCTGATTACCCAGTTTCAATCACCGTTATTCATTTCATCTTCACTGGCTCCTCATCTGAAGTACGCGCCAGGAAGGACATTCGTCCATAAAAATCCTGCGTTTTAATGTTCATGTCATCTCTTTACCGAATAACTAGCGGTAGGCTGAAGAAAGGAAATACCTTCATTTTTCACTGTAGACATAGTGTAATTACACCACTGAATGTGCCTACGTCAGTCGTGGTATGCAAGTGGCCGAAAGTAGTGTGGTCTCATATGAAAACGTTGGAGTCACCCAGACTCATTTTAGTTCACTCCGGGAGTTTTTTTAAGATCAGATATTCACCCTGAAGACCCGTGACTTAAAGGATGAAAATATCAACCCAGGGTCAACCGGAATATTGAACCGCACCCTCTGAGCTAATGAAACTTACAGTTAGGAAAGCACAAGTGCTGGTACTTGAAACTTCGAGCTTCGCCTCAAGGATGCACTAAGCGGCAAGTCAACACACAAAGGCTACAGCTAAGCCACAGCTTAGCAGCGTTCATGTCCAAGCCTCGCATCTACTGGAGCACTACCCTTAACAACAAGTGTGATGACAACAGAATACACACCTTCAACGGATCGAGAGATATGTGGGGCGAAATATACGTGCTTCATCCTGGACAAGAGCAATGCACCAGCCATTTACTATACAGAATGTTAAAACACGGTATGGGCAAAATTCAGGACTTCTTCACACGTAAAAGGAGAAAACTTGTTATACGGTCATAGGTACGGAAATGCTTTAGTTCTATTTTAGAACTGATTTATTACAACATGAAGTAGTACATTAATTACGGGAAATACACAGGAACAGAATGTACTCTTTCTTAGGTGAAATGTGCCCTCCGTTAGCGTTGATACACGCATCAACCAGCCGTCACACTGAATCTCACACGCACTGATATATGCTTGCATCAATGCTAACGGAGGAATTTTGAATATTTCATGTAAAAAAATATTTTAATGCGTTATACTTGTACGTTTTTTTCTGTGTGTTTCCCATAATTAATGTACCTTGTAGAATTCTAACGTGGAAACGAACCATTTCTGGACCCATGCCCATGTAATGCGTAGGTCGAGTCGTAAGTCATGGCGACTACATTTTCTCGCAAACAGGAGACAACGCGGAAAAGCTAAGATATGCATTTGGAAACGTACGGTATGTACTTGCGTATGATGCCACTAGATGGTGTATGTAAACAACAGTGCCGGTATAAGCATGCCCCCAGTTTCAGTGTGTGAGTGAGAACGTCACAAAATGGAGGTCAACAAGCAGGAGCAAGCAGGAGGGGCACACTGTTAATGCAGTTTATTACAATTCCTTTCTGTTGTACCAATTGCGCCGTGCAGTGCGAACCAAACGTCCAGATGTTTTGGATAACGCGACAGCTCACACAGCAGCCATCGTCCAGCGTCGCTTACAACGGTGGGGATGGGAGGTTCTTCCACACCCGCCTTATTCGCCTGATCTGAGCCCATTTGACTATAATTTAATTCCTAAAGTCAAGGAGCCATTACGTGGACAACGGTTTGCTAACAAAGAGGACATCGTAACAGCATTTCGGAGAGAGGTGTAACACATTAGCGATACACCCGCAGCGAATGCTATTCATTGCCTGCCCCACCGCTGACAACGCACAGTGGAAACCTTGGGTGATTATTTCGAATGTCTGTAACCAGTGGAGACCTGTCCTTTGTACGTAGTCTTGTATATTTACTGCCTATACCATAACAAAACAATGTTTATCAATGGTCTGTGTACTGTCACTTTCCTACGAGAATCTGTTGAAGTCAGAATTTGTCCTCAGGCACTGTGCTTGAGTACATGCCCTATATTTCCAAATGAATGTCTTAGAATTTCCGTGTTGTCTCCTGTTCGCGAGTAAGAAAAATAGTTGCCAAGACTTATGACACGATCCTCATATAAATTCTTCTTCTACGTGTGAGTAATGTGTCCTGAAAATATGGCCTACATTATTTTTACACCCTGTATGATGAGATAAGAACCAAATACGCTTCACCGTACGAGAACAAACACCTAATGTGCTTATGAGGATATCTAGACCCCAGGTGTTTAGGTAGTCATAGGTTAAAATTTTGTTAGTAGCAAGTGTCGCCTAGTCCGTTCATCAGTAATGTAGCGAGAGCAACATAAATTCTAGGAGTTCGTTTAGGCCGTACCCCTAAAGTTTATGCAAAACTCTTAGAATAACCGTTGTGGAGGCTAGTGTGTACTTGTTAATCCCTTCAGAAAGATTGCATTCTATCATATTGCTGCCTAAAATATCCGGTCTCTACAGAAAACTTCGTGGGAATATTTCAACATTTGCGTACACATGTGCTTAGTGAATAATCTCGATTTTCCTTGCCTGCAATATCGAGTGACACTTATCCCTGTTATAATGCAAAATGATTAGCAGATCTCGTGGTATAGAATTTAATCTGCATTTAAATATTTTAAAACATACAATAGCAGTTCGGTAGTGTCCACTTCATTCTTGATCTCTCATCATCATGGAAGGGTTTTCCTACAAGAAACAAGTGGAAGTACCTGGAACTGTTTCCTCAGTTATCTGAAGAAATTTATCAGTCGTTAGATATGACTTACCGCTCCTGCGTTTGTCACCTATATCGGTTCTGTCTTTCAAGACTTCACGGCACCATCTCGTTACACTCTGTCGACTCTTAAACGGGAACAATTGTTCTGTTAATATCCGCTGGGTATAGTTTCTAGCATGGGGGAAACGTATGATTGAGCACACTTCATATCTTGCGGGATTCCGAATCAGTGCAGCTACTGTTAATACGCTTTACTCGAAGCAGACTCCAGGTGGGAATTATAAAACGCCTGTGAGAGGAAAGAGGAAGAATGAAGGTCGATGCCTAACCAACGTACGCAGTACAACATTGCCTATACGCTAATACTGGCTGCAACCGTTCATTCCGTAGTTACGGCTCATAGACTATATTCGATATAACCCTTGAATGCAAGAAGTTCCGTATGTCCGAGATTTTGTTTATCTGACCTTTCCCTAGTCCACAATACAATACAATACAATACAATACAATACAATACAATACAATACAATACAATACAATACAATACAATACAATACAATACAATAGCCGGGATCATTATTTTCATGACGGACGGTAACTGGAGGGTGTAAATTACTCAGTTTACTGGTCATGGTGTCCGTGTTTAAATGTGACCTTATCTGGTGTTCCCCAGGGCTCAGGTTTAGCTCCAGTGTAAGTGAAGGGTAATGACGGTCGACCTTTCAAACTATGACCTACCTCAATCTTGTCACCCGCTCTACTCCTCCTTGTGGGTGTGAAGTGGCTCTACTGTACTGTTACTCCTAAAATAAATGTCGCTACTTCAGTAACCGAAGACTTTTCTATATGTGGAATAACGTTGCAAAGTAATGCATTGATAAATACGTTAAAACAAGTATCATGGCCAGTATTCCAGTAATTATTTGTTGTGTGGACACTTAATTCTTGTTGAAAGTTTATATATTAGTATATAAAGTTCTGCTTCCTAAAATAACCATCCGTGGTGCTGGTGCTGGTGGTTACAAAGTGAATACTATTTTTAAAATAAATAGTCGGGATCATTATTTTCATCGCGGACGGTAGCTGGAGAGTGTAAATTACTCTGTTTACTGGTCATGGTATCCGTGTTTAAATCTGACCTTATCTGGTGTTCCCCAGGGCTCAGTTTTAGCTCCACTGTAAGTGAAGGGTAATGACGGTCGACCTTTCAAACCCTGGCCTACCTCAATCTTGTCACCCTCCCTACTCCTCTTTGTGAGTGTGAAGTGTCTGTCCATTACCCTCCCTGCCGGAGGCAGCCTTCGCCTCTTCTTGTAATGATATGCTGAATTATAAATCATCGAGGCACTCCACGGACGGTCCTGTCACCGTGCATACTCGATGTTGCTATGGTCAACTTCTTGTATCTTTCTCTCCGGCCGGCCTTTACACACCATTTTGCAAGCTGTCATATTCAGACAAAGTCGATGAGGAAGGAAACACACGGCATGGAGGACACGTTGTAGATAAATCAGTAATCCTGCGGGATACATATGTCTTTCTACTTCCCCTGTACGTAACCTTCCAAGGGTTTGCATCTGTTAATAGTAGTTCAGTGAGGTGCTATTAAGTTCCCTTCCAGATGGAAAAATAGTAATAGTTGAGAGTTTCTACCAATTTGTGAAGCACGTTACATATTGTTGTATATATTGTACAGTAATGTATCTAAGGAAACGAGTTGCATATTGACTGATATACCCCGATGTATTTCTCACCGTTCATTGATTCTTTGTTTAATTTTGTTAATTTGTACTTTCTTTATTCCAATGAGACAGATCTTAGACGATGAAATACAGCAAAATAGAAATCAGGCTACTCGGGTTACCTAAAAGGTCATGTTTTACCATTTTTCAATATACCAGTTGCATATAAATATATCGAAAGGGTATGTACAAACTGCGGACACGGAATGACACTACACTGCTATTCTTCCCTTTTTATTACTATAAATCTATGGGTCTAAAGAACAGCACACTGCTGACTCTTGTAGGCACTACCACAACGATTCTTTTACTTATTGGTGCCGTCACCAGATGGCAGTCTTGTTCAGTTTTATCAGGTGCTAGCACTGTGCATGTTAAGAGTGGTACCACTGTCGTTGGTATTCAGCATGCATCGCCCATACTTCTCCATAGCTTGCCAGTGATTGAAACAGAACCGGAATGAAATAAATAAAAGTGCTGATTACCACATCAAATCTAAAATAAGATATTGTTTTTAATTCATACTTTTAAAATGATAATTTTTAAATTACTAGATGTTTTTATGTCTAAGGTAATCCCTATTACTTTAAGAAACAGGTTCGCAAAGTGTTTTGTATGGAGTCATATGCAGCTGAGACATGGACATTAATAAAGGAAGATATAATGTATTTGGAAATGTTTGAAATATGGTTGTGGAGAAGAATTTAAATAGTGAAGTAGACAGGTAAAGTGAGAAATGATGGAATGATAAGAAGAGCATGAGAGAATGGAAACGATAAAGAAGAGGAGAATATCATGGTTGAGTCATATACTAGGCAGAAATTGTCTTCAGCAGAGGGCGATGGAGTGATAAGTAGACGGAAGAAGAGGAACTTCAACAGATGTCAAAGAACAACTGAACGAAGGACACTGAAACAAGATGTTCAGGACAGAGAATTATGGATGATGTCCAGCTAATACCTTTCTCTAGACAGATTCACAGAAGAAGAAAATGTTTTAAATATTGTTTATATTACATATTACTGTTAGTCTTGAGTTTCGAGCCTCGAAGTACACATTTATACAGAAACCGCTACTGACTGTGAAGGAGACGTTGCTTCTGTTTTTATTTTCAGTGTTTGTAACCACTCCGCGCATTTATGACCTCGTTTATGGGCAACTCGTAACGTTTTCATGCAACCTGGATACAGATTTTCGCCACAATGCCCAACTACAGCTTCTCTAGAATCTGCATATAACTGGCTATATCTATGCCGTTATGTTCTGCTAGGGACGACGTGCCGCTTTCAGCCTTTCATGTTTGCTATTTCCTTTCACTGTGTTTTCTCCTTTTGTCTTCAGACAACTTTGTACTAGTTTTATTTTCCCTTTTTCCTTGGAATCTTTCCATATTTCACACTGCATTCCTAAAAATGCCTGTTTCTATGATTTCCTTTCCCTTATATTATTGTGATTCCAAAATCTTTCTTGACTCTTAAAAAAGTTGTTGTTGATGTTTATGTTGTTCACTTTTCTCACAAAGATATTCGAATACCTTTCCAAAACCTGTTTTCATTAATCCTAAGGATACGGCCAAGTGCTGCCTGCATTTCCGGTTGTTCTGTTATGTTCCATAATTCTGTACTTCTCACAGGATCCAGAATTTTTCTACGGATTATCCTTATTTAATATTTCAAGTTTATCTGATCTGTAATCTAATATTAGGTATTCTCTCGCTTATAGATTTTTAGGTTTCACTACTATATTATAGTACAATTTAATACCTTTGGATAGGCACTTTTTACAGTAAAAGCTCCTAGTAATACTCTAAGATCTTTCCACCTTACGTAACCTTTCTTGTGTAGTACACTTTTCTTGAATTTTCTCCCCTAGTTTACATTATCGATTCAACCAACAATTGTCTTTAAAAATGTTGCAGCATGTTTATGTTCGTAATAAATTTGGTAGTTACATATCTATTTATTCATTCATTCATACGTGTATTTACTTTTACACTGTATAGAACAACATACAGACACACTGTTTTAATCACTGTGTTGCAGTGTCATAGTTTAGCTCGCCTTGAGGTGGCCTTTCCCTTGTACAAAGTATGTGTCCTACGAAACGCAGAGGCCATCTTCTATCGCCTGGTGTAGTTGCCTTCCTTGTCGCTGGTTTTTAGCTGTGCGATTTCTCCAAGGTACTTGAAGCTGTCAACTCTTTCTATCTTACCATGATCGGTCCGCTTCACTATCTTAAAAGCTGTCAGTATTTTAATATAACCTGAAATTAGATCACACATAACTAGAGCCCGGAATTTTATGCATTAATAAGTTCGAATGCAAACTTACTGAAGCGAGATGCAAGTATAGTCTACCTTCACAATGATTATGCTATGGGGTTTGCATAAACATTAGAGGTACTGCCCATCAGAATCCCTATATTTTATGCTACTCTTTCTACATTATGGTAGAGCAATCTAACACATTACCGCATGAAAATCCGGCCTTTACACATAATGGTTCGACAAGTCCGTGAAACTCAATATTATCGTAACTCAGTACTTAGGTTAATTACGCGGTATTAGGGTAGAATTCAAACTAATGTGACTGCTTGGAAATATCGTCTAGGCCGATATTCCGTAACATAGTGTGAGTATAAAATCTGCTTTACCTCGTACCGACACAGATAGGTCTTATGGGGCTAGATGTGGTACGGGAGTGACCGCGAACAGCATTTTCCTGGTGTGAAAACGCAAGAGAAAATGCAAGACTACGGAAAGCCCTCGTCATGGTTGTTTGAACCCCTTATGTCCCGAATACAAGCTGGTAGCTACGTAGCTACGTGATCCAATCTGCTCGGTCCTTTGCTCGGTAAGAGAGAGTAACACAACTTCTGGGGGTTCTGATAAACCACCCCGCTAATGTTTATGCAAATCTCCAAGCAGAACTCTTGTCGGGGCTAGAGTAGATTTGTTATTCTCTTTTGTAAGTTTGCATTCTAACCTATAAAAGCGTAATCTACATCTTAAACTTCCCACTACAGACCATTCGCTACTCCAGACTCAACCTGCCAGTCTGCGCAGCGAGCCAGTGCAGCTCTCCACATTCACCTAGGTCATTACTTAAGCCCAGATTTTTATGCAGTAACAGGTTAGATTGCAAACTAATTTGGTTAGTAGGAAGTGTCGGCCACCCATTCTTCCATAATGTAGCAAAAGTAACAAATTGTAGGGGTTCTGATGGGACGTACCCCTAATGTTTATGTAAACCCCATAGCATAGTCGTTGTGAAGGTAGACTATACTTGCTACTCGCTTCAGTAAGTTTGCAGTCTAACCTATTAATGCATAAAAATCCGGGGCTCTAGTCATCACTAAACTGAGTACATCTAGGCATTAAAAGTCCTGCTTTAGCTAGCCTAAAAGGCATTATTAAAATGTTTATCAAACTTTTAACTAAGTTTAGTTCTTCAATATTTTTCCACACCCAGGGCATGGGGGGATTCGCGGTTGCGGACTCTGATGAATATGTGGACTTAACCTCTTACTTACTTACTATTTTCCCGCTACAACCCACGAATCACGTGTAAGCAACTAACCGTTCATCACACACATTCTTTAATCGCATCATAATGAACAACCTAAAGTAAGTCATAACCCACGGGAAAATCCCTGAACCATCCATTTCGAACCATGACCTTGTATATTTATCCTATTCTCTCAAAGTACCCAAGTGAAGACCTAAGTACATAACTGTTGATGAGGTGTTTAGAAGAGCAGGGGGGAGAAGGTGTTTTATCGCGCTAATAAAAGGCGGCGGTATCACCTAATAGGCCATATATTTAGACATAATGGATTATTGAAGAAAATTATAGAGGGAAATCTTATATGGGAAGACGAAAGTCAGAGCACATGACGCAAATATTAGATGACATGAGATGTGATTCCTACTACGAACTGAAAAAGAAAGCAGAGAAACGTGAAGAATGGAGAGGTGCTACCAACCAGTTTCACGGCTGATGACCAGAGGGAGACCTATCTAGGTGTACATCCTGTTGCCTACTCTGTAGGTCCCAGTCCAGGAACGTATTGACTGTAGTAGTAAAACTAACGCCTCAGCTTAATTCCTTGGCAGTTGATACTTGGGATTAGTGAAAGTTCGTCTATTTGGTCATCCAATTGAACTACCCCTGAACCAGAGTGGTTGCTGCGAGTGACTAAGACAACAGCTGCATGGGAGGTAGGGGATCTTGCAGGGACTACCGGTTCTGGCTTTGTCTCTCAACGCAATTTTTTTGTGTTTCAATGACAGAAACAACTGTGAGTAAAGTGAAGTGAGAATAATAATAGGTCCAAACTTTTATTTACTTCGAAGTTTTGAAGGCCTTGGACAACGCCTCAAAAATTCTCCTAAGAAATCTCTTTACCAGCAAACGGAAATTTCTTACGATTCAGTACAAAGAGCTTCGTTCCGTGTCAGTTTATTAACAATGTGACACGTTAAATTGTACGATATCGGAGAGGATCAGGCTTGTATGAAAATAGGAAACCACGGAAAACCATTTCAGGATTGCTGAATGTGGGGTTGAGCCCACTACCTCCTGAATGCAAACCGAAAACTAGGTAGTCCAAACCGCACACTCACTTGCTCGGTGAATTATATACTATCTTCCATGACAATGATAAATTCACACTACCACAGCTAAACACCGGACTAAGAATAAGAATGAGCAAATGAATAAATTCTTCATACCAGGTCTGTCATATTCTTGAAAGTTTCTAACCTGGACAGCGCTTATTTTATTTGATTAAATATTCAAGTTCCTTCATATTAAGTGTTTCTGCGCTGGGAAACGTTAGGGTTTTAAATTGTTTCCCACAATTCGCAGTTCGCACAACGGTGGGGAACGGGAGAGTGTTATAAAAATTATGACACAAAAGAATGATATAGGAACAAATAATTGTGGGGGAGAGGGGGAATATTTTACTATAGTAATATTTTTACAAATATAATATACGAATGCCAGGAGGAAGTTCTATTGATTTATGATACAGGCATTTCGTTGCATAGCGCTCGAGGTTATAACTCACTGGGAGGTAGGGGTTTTACGCGCTTCTGTGTGATAAATAGCACTAGTGGGCATGTTATTAGGTGCACAAAGCCACAATTACATTGGTTAAGTTCACCGCAATTCCGATGATACTTGAAATCATAACTGTCTACCACCACAGAAATGTTGCAAGAATATTCTCCACAGTGTTCGTCGAGAAAAAAACAATTCTTCACATTCTTATATCCTGATAAATAAAATATAGTTGTTTTATCAATCAATCAATCAATCAATCAATCAATCA
The DNA here is from genome assembly GCF_040414725.1 of Anabrus simplex. Lineage (NCBI taxonomy): Eukaryota > Metazoa > Arthropoda > Insecta > Orthoptera > Tettigoniidae > Anabrus > Anabrus simplex. The sequence goes on from NC_090278.1 coordinate 33,999,249, forward strand.
ATCAATCAATCAATCAATCAATCAATCAATCAATCAATCAATCAATCAATCAATCAATCAATCAATCAATCAATCAATCAATCAATCAATCAATCAATCAATCAATCAATCAATCAATCAATCAATCAATCAATCAATCAATCAATCAATCAATCAATCAATCAATCAATCAATCAATCAATCAATCAATCAATCAATCAATCAATCAATCAATCAATCAATCAATCAATCAATCAATCAATCAATCAATCAATCAATCAATCAATCAATCAATCAATCAATCAATCAATCAATCAATCAATCAATCAATCAATCAATCAATGTTCTGCATTTAGGACTGTAATCTGTAATCTAAATTCCCTATAAATTGTGTTTTTTAATTATTTCAAAATTTTAACGGAATTTTTGGGAGGTAAAGTACTAGGAAAAGCCCTCGTGGAGGACCAAGAAAGACATTCATGATGACATTTCTTTTGAACTCAGGATGCAGGAGCTATGCAGACGCAGAACGTACTGCACATTTGGAGAAACGTCATCGCAGTGACAGTCATTACACTGGATTACTCAAAGAAGAAGAAGAAGGTGGTACGCTGCCACTATTTTAACGGCCGCAGGGTTTTAAGGGTTTCAAGGACTTACTTATTAGAAACCGACAGCAGTGTATTCACAACGACAGCTAACCTCCAACCGAGCGCGCGTGTCAACACTGCGCCACCTTACAACGAGTACTGTATGTGCGTGACGTCACATTTAGCACACATTTTGCCTTACACTGAAGCGATTTACGCGTTCTACCCGAACACTAAAAGCGTTTTAAAATATTTCTTTCCATGTGCCCGATATCGAGGAACGCAAGTATGCGTTAAACATGGAAACATATCATACATCACCCTTGATATAATACTCCATTCCTTAAACCATATTCTTCGAAACAAATATTTGCCCCAATTTGTCCTCTTTAATTCCAACTTCTTCCACATATTACGATATTTGCTACTTTTCAAAGCTTTACTACTGAAGTTTGTTCGCATACTAATGACACTCCAGAGCAGTTCGTGTCATTACTCCAAAGTCTTTCTAGGCCAAAGTTTGCAACATTATCGTAACCCTATACTTATGTCAGAAATCACCCACAACAAATCATGTTGCTTTTCTTTGGATTTTTCCCAGTTATGTAGATATTGCAAAAATGTACGATGTTTTGCTTGACCCCATCCCTGTGTGAATGGATTTTTATTCCGTTCGTACTGCCCTTTAGAACGCCTGGGATGTATGCATAGCCAATTAACAGTCCGGACGCACAAGTTGCCGGTTCAACTCCTAGCCATTCCAGTGCAAGGGCACCTGTGTTATCGTTGCGGTAATGCGGGTTGTGGCATCTGCAGGCAGAAATTTCCTGTTGTATGGATTAAAATTTGAACGGACTTACGTCCCTACTATATTCTATTGCGGGTCTCCGTTGTGTTTGGTAATGTGATGTTTTGTATGTACTTTAGGATGTGCATTAAGACGCGCACAAATACCTAGTCGCCGAGCCAGAGGAATTAACCAGACGCCGTTAAAATCCTTGATCCAGCCGGGAATCGAATGTGGGTCCTTACATTGACCATTCAGGCAAGAAGCCGGACGTAATCTATCCTGACGAGCCTTTGAATTAATGATAGGTGCGTTTTGGTGAAAAGGCTCTATACTAGTCTTGGAGTAAATGTAATAGTGCGGCGACAGTTCACATGGGATGAAATAGTAGCCCTAGTTTATTCACAAACGTCCCTCATTGGAGAACGATACAGGAATTTCCATCTCATGATGTCCACCTTTCTGTTGTCCTCCAGCATTTGTGACAGACCTGTACCTACAGCAAGACAATGAACCGGCGTATTGCTCCCGGATTGTGGCCTATTGTTTCGATGAACACTCCAAAAATATGGGGATTCTTACTTGGCCTTCAAAGTCGCCTGACCTCATTCCTATAGAGCAGTCGAGAGGGATGTGCGCCACCCTCCTGCGAACATTCTCCATGCTTTATCGGAGGCTGTGGAGCGATTATGGATCGTTATGCATCCTAACTGCTTTTAGTTTCCTGTAGATCCTTGTCTCACCGCATCACCAACGTCATCCAGGCGAAAGGAGTTGCTACTCGCTACCGGCCAGATATCTCGACTTTAATTGTTTAGAAGTGTTTGTAAATAAAATTACAATGTTGTCTCATTTCAAGCATTAGGCTCACAATTAGTTTGAATCTCGGATTAGCTGTACAAAGCTCAAAAGCATGTTCAGTTCATGTTTTGACTTTCTTTCTGCCTGTTCCTCTTTCCGTTTGACTGGTCATCACGTGAAAAAGAAGGCTTGACAGAATTTCTTCAAACACGATATGTAATTTCACTCGTAGTGTGCTTTAACCTATACAAAGAAATGATTATCATACAATGGCGGAGCAATATTAAGCGGAATAAAATAGGAAATATCAACTGTCTGCAGCCCTGAAGATGGTTTCCCGTGGTTTCCCATTTTCATACCGGAAAAATCCTCGGGATGTTCCTCAATTAAGGTCACGACGATAAGACGAGCGTGTTGGTGCGACGTCAAGCAACTTGTAAAACTTTAAATACATTAAATACCAACATTCTGTTAATATTAGCTGTCTAACAACTTTGCATATTAAAATCATGCAATGTACTGTCTCAGACATTTTATATTTCATGTATTCGAGGAATAGTAATGAGAATATTCGTGATTATTACGTTTCTCACAAAAGTTCAAGTGACTACGGAAATATGAGCTTTAGTTAGAAGGTGTATACAACGAAAAGCATAGAAAATCTAGTGAAGCACAGGGTATCTCTCTCTTTTCCCCTATCGCTAAAACAATAGCATACCACTACAGCTTTTACAATCTCTCTGAACGACTCTTGAATAAGCTTCCACGTGTTATGAAGGCCATATCCCTACAACAATTTTTCTGCAAAGGAAACGTTATAAATATCCCTCATTCTGCCTGCCATTCACAGCCATATTGAAACAGTTGAAATTGGTACCAGTTATAAATTGTTATACCTTCTTTTAAAAATGATCCTGTCACGTCCGCGACATTTGTACCTTTTCAAAGAAAAACACGTTTCTATCAGCGAAGTCGTTGTCGCACATTCGCCATGATGACGTAGATACACAGCTCTATCTATCGGCATGATGTCGAACTGCGGACATCCCGGCTTCTGTTGTCTTTTAAAAAATATTTGAGAGAGTAAAACACGTACCAGTTATGGATTACAAGAACAATGCAATGATGACCATCATAATTAAATTATTCAGGGAAAAATACTTTCACTGAAATGAATGAACCCTATTCTCTTCCACTCTTGGGTTTAAGTCTATCTATAATAATAAAAGGAAGTGTTTGTCTATGTTGTGTGTGTGTCTGTGCGTGAGTGATGCCCAGACAAATCTACAGCACGCAGAGGTCTGAAATTTTGAACATAGGTAGATGGAAGTGGGTCCGAATGCCCCTAGAAGCCCGATTTTCCATTTTCGCTTTCATTGGTGAGTTATGAACGAAAAACTATCGGAAAATGTGTGTTGGGATATGACAATCCAACGTGCTGTCACCAAGATTGAATGCGTAAATTCACTGTTTCTAGGCACCGTACAAAAAATAGGTAATACAAGTCAAGGAGCCATAAGTCCATGGTGTAGGAAGCCATTTCGGACCCAGACACGAAGAGCCATATTCAGTCAGTCCAAGCTATCCGGAAGTGTTTGTCTGTATGTGTGCGATGCGCGACCAAATCCACGGAACGGAGAGATCTAAAGATGTGTAATTAAACATACGCTTATTTTCTCTGAATCCATCGTAGAGAGGATCTGAAGAAGTTCCTGCGTTCTGGAATATGGTCTTAAAGAGAGCGCCAAAGGTGAAAGAAAGAAAGAAAGAAAGAAAGAAAGAAATAAATAAATAAATAAATAAATAAATAAATAAATAAATAAATAAATAAATAAATAAATAAATAAATAAATAAATAAATAAATAAATAAAAGGACGTGTTAAAGGATTACAATGGAAGATGAAGACCAAGATATGAGCAGTGCAAAATACAACAAATAATAATAATAATAATAATAATAATAATAATAATAATAATAATAATAATAATAATAATAATAATATTGCTGTTGTACTCTACAGTTGAAACTGGTGAGTTGTGCTCACAATGCTTAGGTCGTAAATGTATTTTACTTTTCTAATTTTCACACTTATTCAAACCATGATTTTTAGAGTGGTTAATTATTACTCCTTTTGGAAATTAAATGAATGGTAAGGTGTCAAACAGTGCGTATAGGTTGAAACTTACACTGTTCAATGAGGACGTATCGGGAAACCGTTACATACTCAGCAAACTGATTTGACTGCACTAAGTCGCACTGCGAGGACACAATGAAACCGATTCATGCGATAATCCTGGAATTTTTCGTGAGTTGGGTAATTGAATGCTCGAGATAGACTGTACTTTAAAGGGGCATGTTGGAAAAACTAACAGTCGTGTTTTCCTGGGACTATCTAAAACTATACAAACGAGTTTTTAGACTCAACCTTCAGTTGATATGTGACGAGAATTTTCTGAGACAACAACAACAACCATTACAGTCATCCAAAATCTTTACTCAGATCATTTGTAGATGAAAACAGTTCTTACGCATCCTACCCTAAAACTCTATCTAGTCTCTCAATACGACATACAGCAACCTACGTGGTGGCCCTGGTCGTTAACGCGGTAATTCGATAAGACCTGACAGCGTACTCCGTTCATTGAAAATATTTTTACCTTCAGAATGTTGGCCGGCAGGGAGAAGAGGTGGTATTATAGAATTATTAATCACTAGAATACATGCCAAAAGCCTGGATTAAACTCCATACCTCTTCGAAGTGCTCATATGGAGTCAGTGCATACGACGCTTTTGATGGTGATACGTTTTGGACGGTTGTACGTAGATTTCTGAAGAGTACGCAGATCCCTAGATATCAAACTACAACTGTACTCAATATGATTTGTAAGGAAATACTAGAGTACCCGTTTTCATTTTATTCGAATTCCGTATAAAACCTGGAAATTGTAACTTTTATTCATAAGATATGTTAATAGTTCATTTACAATTAGTTTATAGATAGTAATTTCGACAGTCGAAGACAGGCCTACGTACTAGTTTATTATAAGCTATGTGTTAACGGGGTCATGCACAGGGGTTGTGTATATAGTAATGTTAAGGTATAGTGTAGTACATATGTTATATATAAACGTACAATCAACGGTGATGTGGATACTTCTCTGTATGTGAAGTTTCCTCTCCCTCCAGCTGCCGTTCACAAATTACTGCTACAATGTTCGAGAAATAAACACATAAACAACGATCATTATCTTATGGCGTGAGCTACTGTGGGGCAGATATTCTAAAGAGGTGTTATCTTGACGGCCTGCCTAACAGTTTCGACATTCCAGTTGTTCTGCTATTTATAAACGAAAACAGAATTCTATTATTTTTTTCCTTCTGAGCATCTTCGAAAAGCTGGGATGTAAAACCTGCCAACTTAAGTTTAAAAGGTGGATCTGTCAGCTATGTGATATGAGAGGCAGAGAAGAGAGTAAGTAAGCATAACCAATAGACTGAGGAATTAGCTATGCAGCTAACTTGCCTTCCAGTAGATACAGGTAATCAGAATTTTTCAGTGAGAAGTGCTTTTAGCATGTACAAGAAATTTCGTTGCGCGTATTTCCTATCTGAGGAAACTTAAATGCACATTTACAGTTACGAGAATAGCTTCGATATCAAGAACTTTAACATGCAAGTACAAGTATTACTTATTTATCACAATATCTGTGCAAAAATATGGAAGATCCAGAGAAAAGGGATGGGACCCCATGTACATATAAACGAAAAAAATTGTAACAACATCTGAGTCACATATCCAGATAGAAGAATAATTTGCAATTTGTACAAAAATGAAATTGCATTAATTTAAATTGGAACAGAACAGGAGGGAGCAAAAATAACGAAAAGTGTTAGACAAGGTTGTGCTTTGTTTCTCATGCTTTTTAATGCCTACATCCATGATACATTGAATAAGATTTGAGAGGATTTCCATATAGGAATATGGATACAGGATGAACAAATAAATATAATTAGATTTGCAGATGACATTGCCATAGTTGCAGACAGTGAACAACATCTAAAACAAATAATAGTAAAAATGGAGGAAATCATAGGTAATGAATAAAACATATACATTTGCATTTATTCAGGAACAGCCTCGTGTATTTATAGGTTGCCACTAAGTAAAAGGTAAACCATATCAAATGTTCTGTACAGTTCTATTAATTAAAGGAAACTTTAAATAAAAAAACAGTATAATTAGTGCGTCATTTCAGAGCTGTAGCTGTAGAAGCGATGTCTCAGCATCTTGATGGAGCCTCTGAGGACGAGAGTCGCAATTTAGGGGATGAGCTTCGTTGGAAGTTAGATGCGTTTCCATGTGGCGACAATGTGACCAGCTATCCCTATTATGTCAATTACCTGAAAGTGGTATTTATATTTATAGCAAGGGATTGTGTGTTTGTATTTTTGGAATATTGATTGGAATAAATGTAGTTGATAGACATTAGTAACAGTTTTGAAATTACCTTAAAGGTTTTTTTTGAATAAAGGGCATATTTAAGATTTATTTTAGACTGGTTGACAGTTCCTTGAAAACTGGATTATAAACTAGGATTAGATACCCCATTATTCCAAATGTAAAGATCTTTTACTTGAGTAGTAATAATTACGTTCTTGAAACTCAAAGAATTTGGCGGTCCTGTGGCTGACCGCTATAGTGCTCGAACCTGACAGTCGAATCTAAGATGAATCCTTGAGAACTGTTGTCTTTAAAGGCTATGATGTCAATTCTCTGTGAACTACCGAATATGGCCAGTCCGTGTACCTTCTCATGTACATTGAATCCCTCCTTTCTCAGTTCCTCTGCAGTGAATGATCTGATCTGGTGGTGCCGCGTGTTTCTTATAAGTTCCCCGCGTGTACAGAATCCCAGAACATAACGAAGAGTTTCTTTCTCTCCGTGGCAATGACGACAGAGGTTGTTGTGCAGGGATCTGCCCGGCACCGAGCGCACCGCGGAAACATTTGCAGTCATCTTTATAGCCTATCTCCACTCGTTACAAGACAGTCCGGTATGACCTCGCACCCAAGAGTTTGCTGATGTGTACTCTTTGCAAAGTTGTACTCCGATTCCTTTTCGCGGTGGTGAAAACACCAGGAGGTGAATTCACGTTCTCGTGTCTCTTGACGGATTTTCTTAGTAGCCTTTTCGGCGTTTGTTAATTTTTGACGTTCTATACATTCCCGACTCTCCGCGTGAGAATCCCTCGAAGCAACACAGAGTGGATTTTTAGTATTAAGCAAGATGTTGCAGGTATTCATGCATTGTAGGTAGACTTCCCACGAGGTTTTAAAAAGAACGAGTCCATCGTATTTATTTTAGGTGTACAGCATGCCATCTGGAGTATCCGTCGCCAACTGTAATATCCCCTTTGTTCCACTTTTAATCATTTTATCGCTATCGGATAAAACTTTCTGTGCAATTTTCTTGAAACTGCATGTCAGGGTGGGACAGACTGAATAATTTAGTACTATGAGCTTTTGGTCTTCCTTAAGCAGTGGCGACGATGTTAGAAGTTGGAGCTTGCTGTGGAGATCTTTCATTGCGGCAGTCTCCTCGAGCACTAGAGTAAGACAATGACGAATGTTGTGGTCTGCGATAAAAGAAAAAAGAAAGCAGACTCAAGTATGAAAATAATGGTGGGCAACAAAACACTGAAAAATGTGAAAGAATTTAAATATCTCGGAAGCAAAATTACCACAGATGGAAGAAGCAAGAAATATCAAAAGTAAAATTTTACAAGCCAAATTAGCATTTCACAAAAAGAAAGGTTTATTCACTACAAATTCCATTAATCTTAAAACAAGGAAAATATTATTGAAAGAGTACGTTTGGAGCATTACCATTTATGGTTGTGAAAGGTGGACAGTTAAAAGAGAAGAAAAACTATTTTTTGCTATTTGTTTAACGTCGCACTTACACTTCGATGGTTTTCGGCCACGGAAGTTTGGGAGATTGGGAAGGTAGCGGCCGTGGCCTTAATTAAGGTACAGCCTCAACATTTGCTTGGTGTGAAAATGTGAAATCACGGAAAACCACCTTCAGGGCTGCCGACAGTGGGGTTCGAACCCACTATCTCCCGAACGCAAGCTCACAGCTGCGCGACCCTAACCACACAGCCACTTGCTCGGTAGGGAAGAAAAAAGCAGGTTAAATTCTTTTGAACAAAGGTGTTATAGAAGAATGCTAAAGATTAGCTGGGTAGAAAAAGTAATGAATGATGAAGAACTTAGGAAGGTGGAGGAAAATTATACCTTATGGAAAAGTATAAAGAGGAGGAGTACTAGACTGATAGGACGTATTTTGAGACACTATAACCTGTTGAAAACCGTATTGCAGGGAATGGTTAAAGGCAAAAGATGTCGGGGAAGACCACGCCTACAATATGTACAGCAAATCATGTCTGATATAGGATGCAGAATCTATGAAGAGATGAAGAGGAAAGCTATGAATAGAGCGAACTGGAGAACTGCCAAAGACCAATCCATGAATTGATTACTTAAGATTAGATCTTATTTACAATATTTACACAGTCGTCAAAGTACTTGCATATTCTTTCTTTATTAATCTGCTTACCCTCCAGGGTTGGCTTTTCCCTCGGACACAGCGAGGGATCCCACCTCTACCGCCTCAAGGGCAGTGTCCTGGAGCGTGAGACTTTGGGTCGGGGGATACAACGGGGGAGGAGGACCAGTGCCTCGCCCAGGCGGCCTCATCTGCTATGCTGAACAGGGGACTTAGTGGAGGATGGGAGTATTGGAAGGGACAGACAAGGAAGAGGGAAGGAAGCGGCCGTGGCCTTAAGTTAGATACCATCTCGGCATTTGCCTGGAGGAGAAGTGGGAAATCATGGAAAAACACTTCCAGGATGGCTGAGGTGGGAATCGAACCCACCTCTACTCAGTTGACCTCCCGAGGCTGAGTGGATCCCGTTCCAGCCCTCGAACCACTTTTCAAAATTCGTGGCAGAGCCGGGAATCGAACTCGGGCTTCCGGGAGTGGCAGCTAATCACACTAACCACTACACTACAGAGGCGGACACATGTGATTTACTGCACATTAAAATAACACAGATACCCGTAATACGATCGAAATAATAGGTTATGCCACGTGTTCTCTAGTTTTAAAATGTTAAATGAACATTGTAAACCATTATTGAACAATTTGGTTCGACAATTAACTTTCGTGGTGGGAGAGCCATACTTATGTACTAAACGCCTAGCGACTCTGTGGCTGAATTGGGTTATGAGTTGGAACACAAAGTATATGAGTATAGGCAGCGTAGTGGTTCAAATCCAGTACATGGCAAATGTTTTGAACGACATAGTTGCTCCAGTTTAGCGAGGATACAATAATAATCAACATCCTTTTGCAATTTGTTTTAAGCGGTGCGCTCTGATTTGGCGTCTTTTCCCTAGGGATTGGTGGGGGAAGGATTGGGAGGGAAATCTGCCTTGGTTTTTATTAAGATATATCGTCACATCACTTGCCTGGTACTTAAGAGGGGAAACCGAGACAAATCATTTTCAGGACGGCCAGAACGCGATTCGAATCTACCGCCTTCCGAGTCCAACGCACATAAATAATTATCCACACGTACCAGGTCACATCACAGCACTTTTTAATTTCCTCACGATGTATTCCTATGAAGACTACGTTGAACTGTTGTTAGTTTACGGAGAAAGTAGGTCGAATTAATATGTAAACTACGTGCTCTGTAATGGTAAAAAGTTAAATGAACACTGTAAACTGGTCAACATTTCGAACACATGTTACTCTGAATATGCACGGTACCATAATTCCTACCTGCTGACCATCACGTCGTAGTCCAACCTTGTTACGTAACACCGGATAAAACGGTCCTTTTCAGGACCAAATAAAATTTCACTCTTTCGAACAGGTTGATATGCGGTCATATTACCGTCAGTGTAAACGGCGTTAATCGAAAAATAAAAATGTGTCCCAACCTGTGATTCGAACATACTACCATACAGCTTGGCTAATGCAACAGCACTTGATGCGTGGTTTAGCCACCCTAGCTACCGCGAGCCTAGGTGCATTGCTAGCACGTTGTAGTCCTTATAGACAATTCTTGTCCAAACATGACGTAGTGTTATTCACAGGTGTGATGATTTTTTGCATGTATTATAGTTTAAGTAATAGAAATAACACTGCCATTAATGATTTATACCATATTCGCGAGTATTATGTAAACGGTATGGTTGTACTAAGGCCATAAGGAAGCAGCTACTAATGTTTTAGGGTTGACTATGTTATACACGTTAATTGGGTTACCTATCACCGAAAATATTAAGGGGCTGGTGAACCACAGCGTGTATATATATATATATATATATATATATATATATATATATATATAATTGTACTTGATTTATAATTCCTGCTCTCACACACTTCCTTTCTGTGTGCCAGTCTGCCATCAGTGTTAAGGTTGATAGCACGAACACCTGTGCTATTGAATTAAAGAAAGGAGTGAGGCAAGGCTGTGTTACTCTGAAAGGATATTTCCTGAAGCACTAGGAAGAAAGTAGGAGGGTATTGCTGATAATGGAATCACAATAAATAATCTACGATATGCAGACGATACTGTTCTGGTTGCCACATCTGGTGAAGATCTGAAGACCTTACTAAACTGTGTGGTTAAACACAGTGCTGCAGCACTGTCTCCGTGTAGACTTAAAAAAGACCAAGCTAATGGTCATAAGTAGAGCCCGGATTAATAAGTTAGAATGCAAATTTACTGAAGCGTGTAGCAAGTCCATGCTATGAGGTTTGCATAAACATTAGGGGTACGGCCCATCAGAACCCCTATAATTTATGTTACTCATGCTACATTGCGGGTGGCCGACACATCCTATTAAATAAATTATTTTGCAATCTGACCTATTACTGCATAAAAATCCGAGCTTTAGTCATAAGCAGACATATAATTCAACCTGTTAACTTGACAGTAGCTGGCACATAACTGGAGCAAGTATCTCGGCAGCGTACTTGATCACAGCCGGAACAATGCTGTTGAAATTAGGTCCCGGAGTGAACAGACAAGAGAAAGAGCAAACTTATTTTTAACAGGGACTTTAAGATCAACCTTCGTCTCCGTTTACTCGGGTGTTATGTATTTTATGTCTTAATTTATTGTGTCGAGACTTGAATTCTAAGAGGGAACACCACCAAAAAATTTCGACATTTTGAGATGTGGTGCTACCTACACCTGCTCAGAATATCACAGATTGACTGTATACTGAAGTACTCCCACACCTGAACAAAGAGAAAGAGGTCATATGCAACATAAAAAGGTACAAACTTGAGTGCCTTGGCCATATCATTTAAATGATAAGTATGGACTCCTACAGCTTTTCTTACAAGATAAAATTGAAGAAAAGAGAATATCTTGGCTACAAAATTTATAACAATTTTATTGGCTCAGTTCCCCCATTATTTTACGAGTTGTTGAGAACAAATAACAGGTCGCCCTGATCACAAGACGAGGAAAAGGAAGAAGAAACTGTAATTCACTCATTCATTTTCTCACATTCTTCCTTTCTCTCTACCAGTCTGCCATTTACTCATTTAACCACACAATTTTCGTTTACATCTGAAAATTTGGAAGAAGCATGTTCTTGACATCCCCTGACAGCGAATTATATAGCTTTGAGGAACGCCAATAGATACCTTTCTGAAAGGCAGTTGGGCGAAAGCCGGAAAGAGAGTTACTTCTTCGCCTCCGTGAGCTGAGCGATCAATTTCTGCAGAGACAGGGAGGAATTTCCGGAGAATGACTATTGACGGGGACTGTACTCTCTGCAGCCTTCTCATGTTCTCCATGCATTACGGGCCTAACTAAGAAAAGATAAGCACATTGCCGTTGGTCGTCAATGATGCATTAGTGTGTTCTATTTTGCATGAGATCTCACTGTACCATGAAATGTGACGCAGCAACGAATGAACCGTACAAGTCCTCTAATGGAAGTCCGCGAATAAGTAATCTGCCACCTCCGGTTATTGAATTACCTAACAGACAGCTCTACTGGTTTTCTTTCTCCCTTCATACCAGCCTTCCTTCCAATCTTTCGTACATAGCTTTCCTCTGTCCCGTGTTCCATTCCTTAATATTCGTATTTTCTACGAGTGTTTCTGATCTCTTTCTCTTCTGACAGCTCATAATGATATTTACAAAGAGCGAAAACTGAAGTCAATTTTCTCTTAATTGCCATCAAGATCCATAATCAATACCTATCTCAAAGGCAAACTACCCTCAAAGGAATTCTTACGAAATGTCTATTTAGATGTACTTCAAACGTATTTCAGCCAGTATTATTAACTTCATTCTACAAAAGAAATCACGTTACGGAGCAGAGTTCACTCAAAAGCACCACCTCAAAGGGAAATTCTAATATGAAGAAGGGAGTGTTCCCGCTCCTTTTCAAGGAATGGTGACGTCTAGGAATCTGGCGAGAGCAATGTAAACAAACTTTACATTACATCAGTTGCTGACTTCCTTCACCCCCTTGTGTCTGTGCAGGTCACTCTGTTCTGTGATAAATACTTGTACATTAATAATTGATGTCTCGTGTGATGAATCACTCAATATAATTCATACAGCCACCGTTCAGAGATATGTTCTGGAGGGGTAATGGTCAAACTCTAGCTTCACAATACCTTCTTCTTCTTCTTCTTAATCTACCGCAGCATATCCCGCACAATGCAAAGTCGCTGCTCGTAGTGAGTATCTTCCATCGCGTTCTGTCCTGAGCTACTTCAAAATTTAGTTTCACTGGGTGAGTTGGACATTCGGTTAGGATCGCGCAGCTGTGAACTTGAAAACTGGAAGATAGTGGGTTCGAACTCCACTGTCGGCAGCCCTGAAGATGGATTCCGTGGTTTCCCATCTTCACACTAGGCAAATGCTGGGGCTGTACCTTGATTAAGACCACGGCCGCTTCCTCCCCACTCCTAGGCCTTTCCTGTCCCATCGTCGTCATAAAACCTATCTATGTTGTGTCGATGCGACTTATAGCAAATAGCAAAAAATAAGTTATTTTCAATCAATCAATCAATCAATCAATCAATCAATCAATCAATCAATCAATCAATCAATCAATCAATCAATCAATCAATCAATCAATCAATCAATCAATCAATCAATCAATCAATCAATCAATCAATCAATCAATCAATCAATCAATCAATCAATCAATCAATCAATCAATCAATCAATCAATCAATCAATCAATCAATCAATCAATCAATCAATCAATCAATCAATCAATCAATCAATCAATCAATCAATCAATCAATCAATCAATCAATCAATCAATCAATCAATCAATCAATCAATCAATCAATCAATCAATCAATCAATCAATCAATCAATTCTAATAATGTTAATGGCTTTTCGTGCCGGGAGGGCCCAAGAACAAGTTCGGCTCGCCAGGTGCAGGTCTTTTCGATTTGACGCCCGCAGGCGTACTGCGCGTCGTGATGATGGTGAACTGGTGATGAAGACGACACATACTCCTAGCCCCAGTGCCAGCGGAGTTAACCAATGATGGTTAAAACCTTCGACCCTGCGGGGAATTGTAGCCGGGACGCCTGCCAGCAAAGGCCAGCACGCTAAAAATTTAGCCATGGAGCTGGACAATCATTCAATACTGATTTGCATTTAGGGCAGTCGCCCAGGTGACAGATAATTTATCTGTTTTTTACCTAACCTTTTCTTAAATAATTAGAAAGAATTTGGAAAATAATTGAATAGTAGCTGGTGTACCCGAGTTTAGCTACGGAATTATACACTGTACACAGAATTCCAGATGAAGTCCTGTACACGTTGCAAATAAGATGTTATTAAATTTCATGATAACACAAACATTTGAAGAAATGAATTTTATGCACCTTCCCTTAAACTACTATTTCAACAGTGTAAATAAAATTGTTATTTATAACCTAGACCGTAGTAGTTTATTTCCAGAATTTATATACCGATTTCGATTAAATAATGTTCACCCACTTCCTCGTGGCTCGGCACACGTATTGGACTTAGCAACAAAAATAGAAATTCATTAATATCTATGTTATCACAGCCGGTACGGCAAAAATGTATAAGGCATAAATGATCGGAAATGTAATTTTATATAACTTTAGTTATGTAGTATTTGTCAATAGGACCACTAATAACATAACTACTTGAGCGTCCTCTAAACTACCACTTCACTCAGAATGAATAACATAATTTATATCCTAGATTATACTGCCTCATTTTTCCACTTTACATACCGATTTTCATTCAATTCTCTTCAGACACTTTCTCGTGATGCGCTTAGATGCATGCACACAGACAGACAGACAGACAGACAGACAGACAGACAGACAGACAGACAGACAGACAGACAGACAGACAGACAGACAGACAGACAGACAGACAGACAGACAGACAGACAGACAGACAGACAGACAGACAGACAGACAGACAGACAGACAGACAGACAGACAGACAGACAGACAGACAGACAGACAGACAGACAGACAGACAGACAGACAGACAGACAGATATGACGGAAACTTAAAAAGTGCATTTAAACAATATTCTTTCAATTCTGAACAATGTACAGACAAGACTCTTACTTTATATATATGGATGTCCGTTGGTAAAATCCTCCAATCCCTAACTCCCCTTCATATAAACGTTTGCTCCCATACGTCCCCTTGAAGTCCAAGCTTATATCCATACTGTAACCTTGCCTACTTTTAAAAACACCACTCAAATGTATTCGTCTGCTAATGTCATTCTACGTCATCTCTCCACTGACAGCTCACAACATAAAACATAGTCGAGCAGCTCGTCTCCTTTCTCCCACGTGCTCCCAGTCCAAACTTTGCGGCATCATCCAGAACAAAACGAGCTGCTTTCCTTTGGATTTTATTCCAGTTTTCGAATCACGTAATCCTGGTGACGGTCTCATAAAGTGGAACCATACTCTACTTGAGGTCTTACCAGAGCCCTGTATACTCTCTCCTCTTACATCCTTAATACAAATTTACAATTCTATTTATATGTTTACCACAATGAAGGTCTTTTCTTATATTAACACCTAGGTATTTACAGTGATCCCCATAAGGAACTTTCACCTCATCAACTGGGGGGACTTTTCCTGTTAACGAATCTCAAAACCTCACTTTTTTCGAATTTGATTTACCTTGCACCGACACAGATAGGTGTTATGACGACGATGAGATACGAAAGGCCTATCTCCCAGATGCAAGCTCATAGCTGCGCGCCCCTAACCGCACGGCCATCCGCCTGGTACCTCACTTTTAACCCCGATTATCATCATACCATTGCCTGCTGTCCATCTCACAACACTGTCAAGTCTTCTCCACCATTTATTCCGTCGCCAATCCTTCCTCTTCTCCTCAGCTTGCACTCGTGTACTCTTTCTCCGATGTAGTCATTGCCCTTCCTTCATCTGGTAGGATTGTTGGGGTCTTCCTTAGGGCCCTACGGATAGGGCCGGTCGTGTCATCATCGGGAGGGCGGCCTTCCTCTCACCAGGGGTGATGACACGACCGGACAGTAGCAGTAGTCACCAATATTATTTCTTGGTTTATTTGATTATCCTTTATTGTTCATTTTATTGTGTTATTTAATATTACGTCGAGACGATGGGCGTGGCATGAGAGACTGAAGATGACTGCCGTGGTGATTCTACCTTGGGGGTGTCACGTTTCCGGAGTATCCAATGGACCTCAGCGCATGCCCAGGGAATCCGGTATTTCTTCTCTTTTCTTTTGATGTGAGTTGTCCATGTGAACATGTATTGGGGCAAATTCGCATGTTATGTTCAATAAGCATCTATCTATCATTTGATGTAGAAATCACCTTTATCGTGCCTGCTGAATATTCGCCCCAAGGTTAATAACGTTTAGGGTGTCCGGACATTGGCATTGCGGAGGCAGTCCGTTCCGGTAACACTTCACATCCTTGTCTCTGCTATCTTCAACCTGCTGATATAATTCTTCCCTTTCCCCCTCCCCTATTTTTATTCTAGATGTAATACAGTGTTACATATTGTAGGAAAAGTATTTATATTACTCTTCATTATTTTCTTTAGTGGTTGTTTTATGCGTAGGGAGGCTCAGCGGTATGTAGATCAAACGCTGATTGGCTCTCTGGTGTGCGACGTCTCAGCGCGGGAAATTTGAATGTGGGCGCGGTAGTGTGTGAGAGCTGTCAGGCCACGTGGGGAGCGTGTGCTGCGCTCTGGTGGGCGATGTTAAAGCTACGTGGCTAAGCGTGCAGCCTTGCCAACCTAGTACAGGATATCCCAATCTTTTAACCAGCCAATGGCAGATGTTGTAATAATCGTTTAAATATGGGCGACATGAATCCTAAATATCTCTCTTTTCTGTGTCAACTTCAATCATCCGTTCAATACCTGCATCTTTTTCTAATTTGGTTTTATTTTCCATACCTAGTTATTTTACTCTTATTGTATCCAGCTCCCTGCAAATGATCAATAGATGCGCCTCTTCCGTTATTTCTCCACAAAATAAACAAGTGTTTTCGTTATGTTTCTCCCTCAGACCGTAATTCTTATATAACCCCATTAGCTGCCACACCATACCTCTTATATCTCCGCTTGGAAGCCTTTCCTTCTTTACTGACATATCTTGGATCATTTCACAGGATTTCGATAACGTTCCCTTACTCTTACATTGTACCATATTCATCTCCTCGATATCTTTCACTCGGATCGTTATTTTCTTCTAAAGTGTCTATTCTTGGTTCTGAATCTCTTTATATCAGAGTTTGGAATTGTTATTTTATTGCTGTTACATATTCAGCAGTTTTATCTTATTTTTATACTTAAGTGGCTGTGAGGATGTGTATTACATTCTTTTTAATGTGCCTGCGGATATTACAGGTGGCAAACAGCTGTATGGTTATTTTCTTTATCGATACATATCCCTTTATCCCTCTTTACAACAAGCCCTGCGCTACCGTATCAATATCATGCCAGACACATCTTATGCATTTTTTGCATAAATATGTCTTATGGCTGGGTGGGGGGTCATCTGAAAATTTGCTTTATGGAAGTCAGCGTCGCAAACTGTGGGGCAAAAGTGTAACCCTAGCAATGGTATGGGTAAATGCCCAGATAATGTTACCTAGCAACCGTGCAGGCCACAATGTAAGCTATGGATGAATGGTCAGATATTGTTGCCTAGTAACCGTGCAGGCTCTAATGTAAGATACATTTGGATGGCCAGATAATGTTACCTTGTAAACATGCAGACTGTGATGTAAGGTATGGATGGATGGCCAGATAATGTTACCTAGTAAACATGCAGGCTGTGATGTAAGGTATGGATGGATGGCCAGATAATGTTACCTAGCAACCGTGCAGGCTCTGATGCAAAGTGTGGATGGGTGGCCAGACAGTGTTACCTTAGCAACCGTGCAGGCTGTGATATTAGGTATGTATGGGTGGCCAGATAATGTTACCTAACAACCGTGCAGGCTGTAATGTAAGGTATGAATGGGTGGTCAGATAATGTTGCCTAGTAACCGTGCAGGCTTTGATGTAAGGTATGGATAGATGGCCAAATAATGTTACCTAACAAGACGTCTTATATCTGCCGGTCATCTAAAATTAACAGCCGTTGATGGATGGCCATGACCGAGAGATATGAAGGGTAGGCAAAATAACACTGTCCTGGAAAATATAATACTGACGCTGAATTGAATAGATGTAATGACCAGGAGAACTGCCCATCACAGGAAATACTGGAAACCGTGATTTCGCTACACCAGTTGCTGTCACATGTTTACGCGTGAGCATGTGAGAGGAGCAACGTGTTTAGTGACCAGTTGAATGCAACTCAAAATGGTGCTCCCGATAAAACAGACCGTGTTCTTTGTCGAATGTTTTGCGAAGCACGATTTGTGGCAAACCTGTGCGGAATTGTTTGACCAAGTGTTTTGGAGAAACTTCCAGCAAAGTCTGCATTACACTTAGAGGCTATATGACGCGAAACGGGCTATAAACCGTAACTATCCGAAAAGAGTCCGTTTACTAGGAAACATTGCTTGAGTGAAAGAACGCCTTGAACGAAGTCCGACTAAATCTCAATGCCTTTTATCTGTGCAAGTGGGAACTGAGTGATTGTCGTGTCAGAACATTATCGAAAAATATCTGCATCTGTATCCTTACACATTTACTGTTGTGCAGCCTTTAAGGGGAGTATCTCCGCCCTATACTCATAATGTTAAATGTAACTGATTGACAGTCCCAGCCAGCGATGTAGAGGGCAACCCGTCCGCCTGTCACCCTGCGGCCCCGTGTTTTATTCCCGCTCTGATCGGGGGTTGTTAATTGTAAATGATTAATATCCCTGGCCTGGGTGTTTGAGTCATCCTTAACGTTCCTTTCCTCACATTCAACACTCTACACTTCCCCAATTACACATACACGCAGGCTCCTCTCATGTCGTGAAAGTAGTGGCAAAAGATCTGCAGAGTTCGACGCCACAAACAAATATCATTATAAAGAAAACCAGATTGACATTCCGGTTTCTCTGGAACTATCCAAGGTAATAAAATGAAATGTATATAGCATATACATTCATATCTAATTTATTTACTGATCCACTTTCTTCAATTTATCTTTATTAAAAATCAAGATATGGATTTCTTAATTCAATTTCCTAAGTTTTGGAATTTATATATTTTAAAATATTTATTATCAAACTATGTGCTGTACCTCTACCGTCGCGGATCCTTTTAGAAACAGAAATGCAGTTACGGCGACACTCCGGAGATAAAAAGGATATTTTTACCTAATGCATGGATTTTCACGAAAATTTGTGGAAATGTCACCTACATATAAGTAGGGATATCAGGAACATTTCTTTCATAGAAAATTAATAGTTTTCCAAAATAAGTTTTTGAAATTTTTTGAATTTTTAGAAATTTTTTGAAATTGTTTGAAATTTTTGAAATTTTGAAATTTTTGAAATTTTAGAAAATTTTGAAAATTAGAATTTTTTTGAAATTTTTCGAAATTTTGAAATTTTTTGAAATTTGATTTTTTGGAATTTTTTAAAAAAATTTGAAATTTTTAATTCCATTTATTCATGAAATTTAAGTAACATGTTAATGTAAATTCGTAATTAGGTTAGATCAGGGCCTCTCAGGGTGCATGCGCGTGGTGCATGCACTGTGCACGGTGCAAAAGACGACTTGGCTTGGTTGACCAGAGTGCAGACTCCCCACTCCTCGATTTGGAGCAATAGCGCTGTCTCTCTCTTTCCTCACGCCTGTCTCGCTCGCTCCGCCTGTCTCCCTCTCCCCCACTTGCGCCGTAGCGCTCCAAATCCGGGCTGAGTTGAGCCGAGTATAGCCGAGTATAGCCGAGTAGAGCCGAGCATAGCCGAGTAGCCCAGAGACGAAGCGTTGATCCGAGCCATACCGAGCGGCACCGATGCACAGTGCACGGAGCTCTTGCGCCTCGCTCTGCACGCGTGAGATTTTGGGCGTTTGAGAGGCCCTGGGTTAGATAATACTTCTTTTAAAAGCACTACGTATCGATTCTTTCGTACATAATATATAAGGTGATATATATCGTACTAAACCTTGTGTAATTTATACGTTCTAAAATTTAGGAGTTAAAATACCTACTACCTACTTGAAATTGTTTGAAATTTTAGAAATTTTGAAATTTTTGAAATTTTGAAATTTTTTTGAATTTTTTTGAAATTTGGAATTTTTTGATTTAAAAAAATTGGAATTTTTAATTCCATTTTTTCATGAAATTTAAGTAACATGTTAATGTAAATTCGTAATTAGGTAGATAATACTTCTTTTAAAAGCACTACGTATCGATTCTTTCGTACATAATATATAAGGTGATATATATCGTACTAAACTTTGTATAATTTATACGTTCTAAAATTTAGGAGTTAAAATACCTACTATACCTACTACTTGAAAAATTTCTGCGTTCAAAAATTCCATAGTGAGGTTTCTTAACATAGCTATGATTACATATACCAAACAAATTTTGTTACATTGAGTAGAATATTATGTGAGAGAAAGTGGTATTTAAATGTAAAATTATGTTGACAAACAAAGCATTATTACAGTAATAAATTCTTAGAATTCAGCGATTTAACTTCGTGACAAGAAAAAAGAAACCCAATCCTTTCAGTCAAAAATTCACCAAAATAACCACAATATAGATGTTTATCTGCGGAGTGTCGCTTTAATGAGATGTAAAAATGTCAGACCTCGATCTGAAGTATTTACTGAGAAAATGGGAAACACTCGCAAAAAAAAGAAACCAAACAGTAGTTTCTCAGAAATCACACTTGAAGGTATAATGCCACTTACAAGGTTTGGATGCCACCATGTTTCTTACTACACAAACACCAGATATGAATTGTGTCATAGCAACCAACGTTGCCAACTTATGCAGCAGGATGTTTAATATGAATCAACAAAAATTAGCGCCTTCTAGAGCAAATAGTTCCGGAGATACCTTGCCTTAACTGAGCAAGTGCTCACGAAATCTGGGGAAATAGCTTGTGCAGTAACGTATGAAAACGCAATTGCGATCATCCAAAATAAATGAAAGATACATAAAATTAAAAAGGAAACTCAAAATATTAATTTTCCATAAAAAAATAAAAATCGACTTTTTTACCAATAACACTCCCCACAAGGGTTCAGGCGGACCTTCGCCTATTGAGTGTACGGGAGATGCACATGTCAAACATATAATAATAATAATAATAATAATAATAATAATAATAATAATAATAATAATAATAATAATAATAATAATAATAAATGTTCTTTGCTTTACATCCCACGAACTACTTTTAAGGTTTTAGGAGACGCCGAGTTATCGGAATGTTGTCCCTCAGGTGTTATTTTACGTTCCAGTAAATCTACTGACATGAGACTGACGTATTTGAGCACCTTCAAATACCAGCGGACTGAGCCAAGATCGAACCTGCCCAGTTGGGGTCACAAGGCCAGAGCCTCAACCGTCTGAACCACTAAGCCCGGCCTGTGCAGACATGTGACAGCAACCGACCAGTGCATCCAAATTACTGCATCCAACATTTTCTGCGATGAGCAGTTCTCTTGTTCCGCGTCAGTCTTAAAAATATTTCCCGAGCCTATTTTATTTTGTCCACCCTGTATTTATAATCATTTGATTTTCGCAGCGGGATAAGTGGTTTCTTTTATTTAATCTCGTATGAATTCTTTCTGTCTATTTCATTCTAAGACAGGCATGACTACTCATGCGTCATACAGACCACTGATTTATGACAATGTTAAAACTGCGAGGGCTGTGTGTAATTCTAGCACTGATAGGTCCAATATTGCAATGACTACACAATACCTTGCATTGTATCCGTTATTGATTTCCCATCCGATATGAGCTGTAAGCGATATAGAGGGTGGGGATATGGCAAGGGATGAGGGAGGAGCGGTGTGGGGGGAAAACTACGGTGATCTGCGGTTATGGTAGAGGTATCAACAGGATTAAAAGTCATTTGTCGTAATAGACGGATTAACTGCGGAGTTTACATCGGTCCAGTGGTCTGGAACAGGGCCTGATACGTCATCATCATGACCAACTTGATGGTTGAATGTCGCCATTGAGCGTAGCCACCACTTTGTTTACCTTTGTCATCAACAACTACCGGGGAATGAGTGATGAACGTTTGGCTCGGAATTCAACTCATTCCAGCTCGAAAATGAGCATTATGTCTGACAGGAACTAGACATTTTCATAATTCTCGTCCGATTCAGATTAGTGAGATGAATTGATGAGCTATCTAAGATGAGAGGTAGAGGTGCCACTCGTGAACAACTGGCAGAACGGCTGAGGAAGTCATCACATTCCAGTACCTGCAAGTCATCTGTTTTGAGGTTTTCTTTCTCCTCTTGTTCGGCGAGCTGAAAACCACTTTATTTCAACCGTTTGAATCCTTCAGTTAGCTATTTCCCCATCATTCCCACATTCGCTTTCTGTGAGCCTCCTTTCTTTCACCAGTCCATTTCTTTTCTACTCATCCAAATGGGCCAGCAGTTCATATTAGCACAGGAAAAGCAACAACACATCGCTCGAAATAAGAGTTCGTAACTTCGTTATTCACAACAATATAGGAGATCACTAGGAAAAGGATGTACAGATCCATACTATTGTGACGCGATTTATAGAGACGCTCGAGGCAAGTTATTGAGCAGATTACAACGTGGTCAAAATGCTTGTGTGAGATACGTCTGTAACCTACGGTACTATGACCACGTAACTCCTTCATATAACCATCTATCTTGGCCCCGACTAGAGATCCGTCGCACTGTGCATTCCCTATGCCATCTCCATAAAATCCTTCATTCTTCACAACCATTTTACCTTACTTCATATTTCAAATACTTATCCTCTTATCACAGTCTTAACATCAGATCCACTAATAATTCCATCCTTGCTTTACCTACCCACAGAACTGCCATCTATGATAAATCATTCACAGTAATTGCCTGCCGTGAGTGGAACCTCCTTCCCGAAAATATCAGGGGGTTAAGCGCTATTCACACTTTCAAGGAAGCACTTTGGAGACATTTTATGCACCAGTAAGGATCATCTGTAAACTTGATGCTGCTACTTACAACCATTCTATTGTTATGGATGTCCTGGTAGAGAGTCTAAAATTTTTATCCGATTTGTCTTAAAAATCAAATGTTATGTACTGCCTTTTTTTTTTTTTTTTTACATGTAGGATATTAGTTTTAAGAATTTATCCCTTTTAATGTCTGATTTACTTAATCTTAATTTAATCTTAACTTAATCTTAATTTAATCTTAACTTAATCTTAATTCATTTCATCTTAATGTAATCTCACCATTCTTGTATTATTATTAATTTAATTTGTATTAGACGTAGTTATTGTAATACAATGCAACATATGTATATTTCAGTTCCTGGTTAAATGGAAGAGAAGGCATGAAGGCCTTAATCTTGCCAGGTAAAATAAAACATTACTAAAACATTACTAATAAACAGAGCAGAAGGCCCAGACTACACGGCCACAAATGTGAAGAAAGAGCAAGGGAAAGTTACATTAACAAAGGCCGTAAACCAAAAGGGAATGGAGGCACGACATAAGCACTCCAAAAAGAGAAATTTTGGCCTTTATTGGAATCTCTCGTATGCTCAAAGTTTCACCTGGATGTCTTAACGTGTGTTCCCTATTCATCGAAGGTCTGCTTCAATTTCGGTGAAACAAGAGTCCTTTCTTTTTCTCGTTTAAAATGTAGGAAAAGTTCCGGTTGGCCAATCTCTGCGAGCTCATACGTGTTATGTGGCCATAGAAGGTAATCATCATTTTCAGAATTTAGTACGTTATCCTTTCCACATACAGGTACAGTTCGTTGTTATGCCACCTTCTGTATTTACCATTTTATTTGATTGATCCTAGGACCTTTCTCACGATTCTTCTTTCTTACGCTTCTAATTATTCAATCTGGCTCTCGTTAGTCAATTCAATGTATTAGTTTTCTTCCCCGTTAGTCTTCAAGGAATCAGGTGCCAATTTCTGTGCTTCATCCTTCTTTGTTCCTTCTTCTTCCTCCAATATTACTTCATCCTCTATGTCTCCTTTTCGTCGGACCATTGTGATCCTGTTTCCTTTCCCTTCCGACCTTGGAATCCTTCCAATTTGAACTATTTTTAAGATCTCTCTCTATGTTGCTTCTTCTTCCTCTTCTTCTTCTCCTCCTATGTTGACCCCTTCCAAATCTCTCTTGCCTTCATGAATCCAGGTTGACTTCTTGTTCCAAAGATATTTGAAGGTCCGTTCGGTTAACCTGTGGTCAACCATTCCGTGTAAATATCCGAAAATATGAAGGTATTATTATTATTATTATTAT
This sequence comes from Anabrus simplex, assembly GCF_040414725.1. Classification (NCBI taxonomy): domain Eukaryota; kingdom Metazoa; phylum Arthropoda; class Insecta; order Orthoptera; family Tettigoniidae; genus Anabrus; species Anabrus simplex. The sequence goes on from NC_090278.1 coordinate 34,023,415, forward strand.
TATTATTATTATTATTATTATTATTATTATTATTAAGTTCCATGGCTAACTAGTTATCACGGTAACCTGTTGTCCAAATGGTGCCGGATTCGACTGTTAGCCAGGTCGGGGATTTTAAGTTACGGTACAATAGTTGATTCCTCTCACTTGAGGATTCGGAGTGTGTGCGCCGTTTTTATAATTGATTTTCACCTTAGGTTGGCTCTACGCTCATAGACACGCAGGTCGTCCACGGGAGTCAGGATGTCCATTTCTTGCGTGTCTGAGGACTAATTTACAGAAGCAGAAGAAGGTGTAGAATATGTGTACCCATTCTGTACTAATTAGGATGAGAATGGTACTGCTGTAACTTCACTTATCAATCAATCAATCAATCAATCAATCAATCAATCAATCAATCAATCAATCAATCAATCAATCAATCAATCAATCAATCAATCAATCAATCAATCAATCAATCAATCAATCAATCAATCAATCAATCAATCAATCAATCAATCAATCAATCAATCAATCAATCAATCAATCAATCAATCAATCAATCAATCAATCAATCAATCAATCAATCAATCAATCAATCAATCAATCAATCAATCAATCAATCAATCAATCAATCAATCAATCAATCAATCAATCAATCAATCAATCAATCAATCAATCAATCAATCAATCAATCAATCAATCAATCAATCAATCAATCAATCAATCAATCAATCAATCAATCAATCAATCAATCAATCAATCAATCAATCAATCAATCAATCAATCAATCAATCAATCAATCAATCACCACTGATCTGCACTTAGGGATGTCGTCCTTGTGGCAGGTTCCCTACTGAATCTTCTCTGGTTCTGGATTATCACCTCACTCGAGATACCGTGGCGTGCTATAATCTTGCGAACGCTCTATTCCACGGACGAGGGGAGTCACGTACATTGCGTTATCTCATGGCCTCCGTGAGTTTCGTCCATCGAGTGTTACTGTGCGTCCCGGAACTCTCGTAGACAGCGAGATCTCAAGGCCTCCGAGAGTTTCGTTCATCGAGTGTTACTGTGCGTCCCGGAAGTCTCGTAGACAGCGATATCTCATGAGCGCCACAGGGCGTGCTGCACAATCTCGTGGAGTGAGCTTCTATTTGTTTTTCCACACCCTATTATCAAGAGTATATACTTTCTACTCTAACTTTAATTTCTTAAGGCTGAAATCACATTGTTGCTGCAGGTATACTCCTTGAACACATTGTACGAATAGTGCAGAGTAATAATTTTAATTAAAGTAATGGTGGATGAAAACATAAGCCCTGTACTGTACTTACATCTATACTACGGAGGAAATCACACAAGATTGCCTCATTATACTACTAGTCACATTTAATTTTACTCCTACCTGACAATACACTCGCCGGCCCCGCGGTGTAAGGTTTGATTGCCTGCCTCTAACACGGATGCTCCGGGTTCGATTCCCGGCCAGACCAGAGATTTTTATCTGCACTTGAGGGCTGGTTCAAGGTCCACTCACCCTACGTCATTAGAATTGGGGAGCCATCTGACAGTGAGATGGTTCCCCGGTATTGAAAGCCAAATATAACGGCGGAGAGAATTCGTTGTGCTGACCACACGGCACCTCTTAATCTGCAGGCCGCTTGTTCGGAGGCTATTGTATCATTTTTTTGACAATATACTCGGTGGGACAAAGGAAACTAGACCGGAAAATATTTACAATTTTACGCGATATTGGCCCTTGTTAATGAACATCACAGAAGATGCTGGAACTGGCCTCGTCTGAAGAAATGAAGAACTGAGGATCCAGAAACCTGACCCCACTTTACTCAGAAATTACCAGCAGAACTCAACACGCGAAGGTTTGTTTGGATGCCTTAACGCATACAGCAGTAAATTTGTAAGGATACAGATGCAGGTCCTTTTGGTAATGTTTCGATGCGACGATCTCTTAAATTCCCACATACACAGATAAACGGTGTTGAAAATTCGTCGGACTTCACTCCTTCACTCGAGCAATATTTTCTGGTGTTAGACCTCTTTCCTGATAGTTACGGTTTTTATTCGCTACAGTGCCACTAAGTTTTGCACTTCAGACTTTGCTGGAAGTTTCGCCAAAACACTTGCAGTCTTCAACTCTTGCGCAAACAATTCCGCAGAGGTTTTATACGAATCTTGAGAACGCGCGATTCCATGGACGACGAGAGTCATGTACATTGCGTTATCTCATGGCCTCCGTGAGTTTCGTTCATCGAGTGTTACTGTGCGTCCCGGAAGTCTCGTAGGCAGCGAGATCTCATGACCTCAGTCAGTTTCGTTGATCGAGTGTTACTGTGCGTCCCGGAAATCTCGTAGACAGCGAGATCTCATGGCCTCCGTGAGTTTCGTTCATCGAGTGTTACTGTGCATCCCGGAAGTCTCGTAGACAGCGAGATCTCATGGCCTCCGAAAGTTTCGTTCATCGAGTGTTACTGTGCATCCCGGAAGTCTCGTAGGCAGCGAGATCTCATGGCCTCCGTGAGTTTCGTCCATCGAGTGTTACTGTGCGTCCCGGAAGTCTCGTAGACAGCGATATCTCATGGACTCCGTGAGTTTCGTCCATCGAGTGTTACTGTGCGTCCCGGAAGTCTCGTAGACAGCGATATCTCATGGACTCCGTGAGTTTCGTCCATCGAGTGTTACTGTGCGTCCCGGAAGTCTCGTAGACAGCGATATCTCATGGACTCCGTGAGTTTCGTCCATCGAGTGTTACTGTGCGTCCCGGAAGTCTCGTAGACAGCGATATCTCATGGCCTCCGTGAGTTTCGTTCATCGAGTGTTACTGAGCGTCCCGGAAGTCTCGTAGACAGCGAGATCCTACGAGCGCCACAGGGCCTGCTGCACAATCTCGTGGAGTGAGCTTCGCATTACACTGGACAATGAACACGCTCTGTTTTATCGCGAGCACCATTTTCAATTGCATTCAACTGGTCACTAAACACTAGGGATGGGCGCGATTGAAGCCTGGAATCGGGAGCGTCGACTCCATCGACTCCGAACACCGGTCTCGCTTCGCATGAAGCCTCGCGACTCCAAGGTAACTTGATGCGCATTGCGGGGCCGCACGGTCGCTTCGCATGAAGCCTCTCGACTCCAAGGTTACTTGATGCGCACTGCGGGGCCGCACGGTCGCTTCGCATGAAGCCTCGCGACTCCAAGGTTACTTGATGCGCATTGCGGGGCCGCACGGTCGCTTCGCATGATGCCTCTCGACTCCAAGGTTACTTGATGCGCATTGCGGGGCCACACGGTCGCTTCGCATGATGCCTCGCGACTCCAAGCGAACTTGACTCTCATTGCGGGGCCGCTTGCGTGTCGAGGCACGGAAAGTAACATGAAATATCATACATGTTGCTGCTCATTTGCCCATTAGGTTTTTTAAGAGTATTGTAGAGTGAAGTACGGTATGGTTAACGAAGACGACGAGCGTAATTCTGTAATGGCATAGCAGACCACGGGCATCTAATTTCACGTCTTTATTTGTCGTGATCAGGAAACTGATAAACAGATATCGATGGTAATGAATTGCACATGAATGATGAAAACAAATCTAATATAGGTAAATTTTCTAACATAGATTACACCACTATAAGCCTCCGTGGCTTAGACGGCATCGCGTTGGCCTCTCACTGTTGTATTCCGTGGTTCAAATCCCGGTCACTTCACGTGAGATTTGTTTTTCTCCGGGTGTTCCGCTTTTCCCTGTCATCTTCCATTCCAGCAACAGTCTCCAACATCATTTCATTTTATCTATCAGTCATTCATCATTGCCCCAGAGGAGTGCGACAGGCCTCGGAAACCGGTACAATTCCTATCCTCGCCGCAGGATGGGGGCTTCATTCATTGCATTCCTGACCCGGTCACTGACTGGAAAACAGGTTGTAGGTTATCATTATAATTCAAGGACCACGTTAAGACTTGTTGTATTATTATTATTATTATAGTATTAGTATTAGTAGTAGTATACACAAAAGCCCCTTTTCGCGACAGCCCTGGTAGGCCTTGGCCTACCAAGTGACCTCTGCCCAGCTCGAAGGACAGTAGATTACGAGGTGACGTGTGTACAGCACGACGAATCCTCTCGACCGTTATTCTTGGCTTTCTAGACCCGGTCTCTACCTCAACGTGATCACGAAATCTGAGATACAGGTAAAAATCCCCGACCTGGCCGGAATCGATCGCGGGACCTCCCTAGACTGCGGAGGCGGCTATTATGACGCACAATGATTGGTAAAATATTTGTTGTAAAATCATGCTCTAAGCAATCGCTTCTTTTTTTCTGTTTTATGCCCCAGGTCGGGGGTATTAAATCAGTTACAATTAAAAAACCTAAACCGGCCAAGAATCGAACCCGGGACCGCCGGGTGACAGGCGCAGGCGTTGCGCCCTACTAACTAACTAACTAATGAAGTTATTTCATTCCTGTCCTTTGACAGGCGGGCCGTCAGCTAAACCAGTAGTTCTTAGGCCTTTTTTTTGTTGATTTATTGATAATTTGACTATACCACGGAGCCGAACTCATTGAAGTCAATATTGGCGATTATGTAAAAGTATACTGTCAGATTATTATTGACACTATAATTATCGTCATCATTATCATCATCGTCGCCGAAATAGACCTACAACATTAACACTAACGATGATAAAATCCCGAAACAGTATTTTTTTGTTGCTGACTAATAATCATCTTGCGTTCATCGTATCACGAGTTACCAAGGGAGGAACGTGGAACTATGAATCCAAGCAGTTCCGACAAGAGTTGATAGATAGTGGAGTCGACACTGAAGTCGAGAGTGTTGGTTCCAGAGGTAGCAGTCTCGACTCTTCGCGATTCCGTTCGCAGCCCATCCCTACTAAACACGTCTGCTCCACTCACTCACACGTAATGACACAGCGACGTGCTCGGGAGATGCGCAAGCGCAAACATGTGGCACCAACCAGCTCGTGCACAGAGATCTCGGTTACCAGCAATCCCTGTGATGGGCAGTACTTCTGTTCTTTTCCGGAACAGTCTTATAAATATTCTCTGGGCTAGTTTTTATACAGCCCACCCGATGTATTGCACAGACATATTTTAATATTATATGTTTATATAATCGATTTAACTCTCCGGTAGAGAAATGCAATAAACTTGAAATCCGTAATATATCCAGCCTCGCTCTAGGGAAATTACCTCCAGCGGATAGAAATGTCTGTGTGGAACTGAGCTCGTTACGAGTAGCAGCAGTTTAACATTTTACAACTCATGCACAGTGTTCGGGAGATATCTTCTTTATTTCCGTAAATACTCTAACAAAAACACGACCGCACATTAGAAGTACAACTTCTCATGTCACCTATGTATTTCGGGTTCGTTTAACAGGTATAGACATTGTCATAAAGCCTTCAAATTTATTTTTAACGCACCACCTACAAAATAAAACATGTCTTTAAATAATGCATATCTGAATATCGACAGTCATTTGTCCAACAACGAACACGTACAAGGGCGCCCATACCCGGGGGCAAGGTGGGGCCGCGCCCCACCCCCTCTAGCTCTCAGGGAAAGCGGTAGTACCATTAGCCACCAACTGGCAGGGGATACCGTGGGTTCTTCTACCGCAGAATAGAAATCGCCATTTATCTTCCAAAATATTAAAATTACTACGTACCCCCAGGTCTGGGCCCCCCTCTAGAACACGTATAATCATCCACTTCAACCAACAGAACAAGAAAATAGACAGCGCCACAACTGGCCGACAATGGAAACTCTTACCAGTGGACGTCAGAAGCATGTCAAGCAGCTCAGATTTTAACCCTGGAATGGTCGCGATGGGTTTACGAGACCCGGGTGGACATAATTATTGGTGTTCCTGTTGTTGGAATGCACCGAGCGCTTCCCCATCCCTGGTAGCTTCTTGGCTCCCGACCTTCAACCGAACACAGTAGCCCGCTCTCAGTTGCCTTGGAAACTTTGCGCGTACAGGCTGTTCAGGGTCTCGCAGACCCGGTGCGACTGTTAACGTTGATCTTTTTTGTCAAACTTCACATTGTTAGTTTAGTACGCATTTTCTTCTGTGTAACAATGGATGAAGCTAATTCTGCCTGGATTCGTTGGAGGAATCTGAAGACGAAGAAGCTCTTGGTCACTTCTGCCCAACAAACAAAGACAGGAAGACATCCTTTATCTGCCCCAAATCCCAAAATTTCATTTGCGGAGAACATGGACAACTTGTCTGCAGAATGTGCATAGAAATTGATTAAAATGATGTTTCCCTGTACCTGGATGTGTTTCCAAAACCAATTTGATTTTTATTTTATGAATTATGACACATTAATTCACACATACCTTTAAAGAAATCCATATTTTTGTACCAATAGTTCAAGTGTGAAATTCTAAAAAATATGTTTTATTATGACAGTGTAGAAAATAGATGAAATTGTTGCTTTGTGCGTTTAGATGCAGGAAAAAGTGAAAAAAATGATGTAAATACATTTTACCGTTACCATGTTTTACCTTTCACAAGTTAACAGAAAACAATCAGTTTTACAGTGTAATTATAAAAATACAGTTTTTGGTTAATAAACAGGATAGTTAAATATTTTAGTCGCGTAAACTGCATTAAAATAAACGAAATAATGTCCTATAATACTGTAATTGGAAATAACGTATTAAAATCTAATAGTAAAACACTGAGAAAGAATGGGTCTGACAGATCCGGTGCGACCATTAATATTGACGAAACCCATGCGACCACTCCAGGGTTAAACACGCCTGGACGGAAATACTAGGTATACATGTATGAATCATCAAGTTTTGATCTGGAAATACCTCCTCCTACTTCCTTTTCATCATCATGATCTTTTTCTTAATATTTTTCTTCACCTCTTAATTGAAGGCTACATCTCGGAATCTTCTTGAACTGTATGTATTTTTGAAACATTAATTTAGTACAGTATATCCAGTACTCATTATTCATATATTTTAATGTACGCTATGTACAATTTGTATTATATAGATGATATGATTTGTTTTTATATATTTTTGAATTTTTTTCTTAAGTAATATATCTAGTACTTATTATTAATAATGTAGTTTCAATATAATCTAGGTACAGTGTGTATTATATAAATATATGATTTGTTTTTATGTATGATATGATTCTTCCTTAATATCACTACGTTTGATTATTAATACTATTACTGTTATTATTGTTCTATTCATTGAAGACTTTATCAATGTCAGTGGTTTGGTATGAGATTAACACATTCTCTACGACTCGGTAATCTAACGCTTTACAATAAGCTATTCTGTACAGTGCGTCCCACAGAAGGAATGGTTAATATTCAAGAATATGACAGAAGCGATCATTTGAAGTTACGAGTCAGATCGATAGTCGATTTATAGTAAAGACTGAATTCCATAATTAGTTCTTGCACAAATATTGTTTTCATATTGTTGTAATCAGTAGTTATTATTAAAAATCTTCCAGGTTAAGACTTGTTAAGTGTAACAAACGGACTACCTCCCTAACTTTTCCAGAATAAATAACACATATTATTATTAGTATTATTATTCTTATTCTGCAGGGCTTTGTGTTGAGCACCAGGACTGCAGCGATATGGGGTTTTGTTTTGTTTTATTCATGGAAGACTTCATCAATATCTATGGTTTGATATGAAAATAAAACATTATCCACGACTTGACAATCCAACGTTTTACACTGAGCTATTCTATTACGGTGTGTCGCAGGAGAACTGGTTAATATTCAGGGATGTGACAGACAGGATCATTTCAAATTTCAAGATAGAACACATATAATGTACATTTTTTAAAACCATAAAAGCAGTTAGTGGAACGTAAAACAAATAACATTATAACTAAAGCCCGGAATTTTATTCAGTAACAGGTTAGATTGCAAACGAATTTGATTAGTAGGAAGTGTCGGCCACCCACTCTTCCACAATGTAGCAAGAGTAACATAAATTAAAGGGGTTCTGAAGGGCCGTACCCCTAATGTTTATGCAAACCCCATAGCATAGTTGTTGTGAAAGTAGACTATACTTGCTACTCGCTTCAGTAAGTTTGCAGTCTAACCTATTAATGCATAAAAATCCGGGCTCTAATTATAACATTAGTTTTCGAGCTTGTGGCACGCACGTATGTGTCTTTTCCACTCAACCTCTTTGAAGTTCTGAAATGGGTACTAGTTTTCCGCATGTACTGTTTGCCATACACGTGTTCGTGAGACATTGATACGTGTGCTGATAGTAGGACTACGCTGCATCATTTCAAGAATGTGTTGCTGTTGTTGAACTACATGTTTAGAAGATAAATGGGAACTTGGAAGAATACCTGTTTCACGCAATGTGCTGTAGAATCTCCTAAACACTCTACGATCAGGAATCCGACGTGTCGGAAAGCAGCAATTGCATTCGCTTCTAGTACATATATCCTCTGTTCGCAGTAGTTTTCTCCCACTCATCTAGTTATATTTTCACTCAAAATTGAATCACAACATTCATTTGGTACGTAGTTATTCAAGTAACTTCTCCTAACGTAGGTCGTAAACTGTGAAATTACACGCACCCGTTTTATGGAGTGACGCATGTTTAAGTTGTGTAATGTTTCCACAGGGGGTTTACCTGCCTGTCACAATAACGTACCAAGTTTAAACTAGCAGATGACTTGTAGAATATTCAAATCTGAGGTAATTGCAACGCTTAACGCAACTCGGCAATTATCACATTACGTTTGCTTGTACTTTCAACTAAAATATGGAAATTAGAAAAAAAGAAAAAAACTCCGCGCAAAATTAAGTTAACTTGTAAAATGTCAACTAATCCCGAAGTATTACTTTGTTACAGTAGAGGAAAATCACGTCCTTTTCGAGTATGCTTTCTGACTTTAATATTTTATGATATCGATGTGCAAAAAAAAAAAAAAAAATCGAACTTGTACATTTTCTCCGCTACATGGAAATAGATTCTAGACATATTTTGGGGCTTAAAGGTCGAGTGTTCGGGTACATATTCTGTGGTTGTTCCCTTCTTATTAGGGAGTATAGATAATACATCCTTTGACTTCACCCACAGGGCAGATAAAAATGAATGTATCCTGAAAGAATCGCAAAGCTCTTGAATTGTGTTCTTTTTTCAAATTATCAAATTGTGTTTAATTATCCTCCTAGTCAATACATAACATACATATAGTTAAGGGGCCAATGACTCAAATTTCCAGCTTCTACAATTTTGCAGATATCAGAATGAAATTTTGTGACCACATTCACAAAAAAATATTATATGTTATATTAAGTTTGAAAGCAGTGGTTTGATTCAATATTCTTCCATTATTACCTTTCCATATTTAGTTATGAGTTACTGAAAAATTTTCCCCGAGACACAATTTTGAATTCTATGACTTCAAAATTTGACAATGATGTTTACATACATACATGAACATGTATTTCTCCTCAAAATATTTGTCAGACTAAACATCTTTCCTAATTTCTAAGACATGTAATACACTGTCGTAATCAAATGCATGTAACGTTGCTTCCAATCAACAAATACATTTTTTGTAAGTATGTTGTTTTAGTTGAAGATATTACTACAACTCCAGAAAGTTTCATGTCAATCAGGCAAGAACTGCAGCACATGGAGCTTTTCGCAGAAACCAAAGAACTTAAGAAATGGAAGATGAGGAAAAGGCATCTGAAATTTTGAATGTATCTATTATTGCTTAAATATTATGACTTAAACAGTGGAACTTATACCATATCACCACCACTTGTTAAACCTTGGAGGCAAATTCAAACACAAACAGCAAAATATGCGATAAAGTGCCATTATTATGAGGTGGGCGTGACAGAGATACCTGCATTAAAATGTCAGTACGGTCTTTAAAATTGGCAGAACGTAGAATTTGATAATTTCTATAGAAAAATAATATTGTTCTGCCGCAATCAAATGGATTTAACGATGCTTCCAATCAACGAATAAAATTCTTTGTAAGTACGTTTTGTTAGTTGGATATTACTATAACTCCAGAAAGTTTCATCTCAATCAGAAAAGAACTTCAGCACATGGAGACTTTGGAAGGCAGTAAAGCACTGAAAAAATGGAAGATGAGGAAAAGGCACATGAAGTTTTGAATGTATCTATTATTTTTTAAAAATTATGAGGTAAACAGCGGAGCATCCTAAAGCGCTGACACCATACTACTGTCAGTTGCCAAACCTTGGAGGCAAATTCAGACAGAAACGCAAACTACTGCCAAAATATACGATAAAGTGTCTTCAGTGTGAGGTAGGCGTGGCAGAGACCTCCACGGCAGCCCAATAAAATGTCCGTACGGCCTTTAAAATTAGCGGAACTTGAGATTATCTGCCATTTTCTCATAATAGAAGAATTGGTGTTACTATTTACCAGTAATTGCGAAAATCACAAAATTTCAGCCATCGGTTCCCTTAAGATGAGATTTCAGTAAAAAAACTTAAATCATTAGACACACGATTGTACAGAGTGCTTGTTAAAAAGTTTTCCTTCAAAAATCATGATGAAATTAAATTATAAGGTGATGGTTGTTATAAAAGTTTTTGTGCTGGAGGTCTTTTTGTAGTAATTTCCTCGTTACCCCTGGATGCACTTCAAATATATCTGTACATTGCTGGCTCTCAATTATTTGTTAAGTCAGAAGTTTACATTGTGAGTCGACAGTGAAGTTGAACCGTCTGATTCATAATCTGTAATGTGGAAAATGAAAACCAAATTAAGAATTAAAACGAATGTGTTCAATAGGAACGTTTAAGGAAACTAAATTACGTTATGTGGCCCACTTGACCATCCCGTGTTTGCTGACTGCGAAGTCCAGCTCTTGATAGACGTGCTCCTGCAGTCAAAGTGTGTGACGTGCTATTACGAGGAGGTGGAGTGGGGAAATGTGCAGGATTCGCGGGAGTGTTGGGGTAGTAACTGAAATTGAGTATAGTAGTTGTGAATTCTTCTGATCTTGCTTTGTACTGTGAATAATCAGAATTAAAGTATCCCATATTATTTTTTTCCCATTCATCTCATTTATGTTGATGGCTGGATTCTTGTATTGATCCACGCTAATATGAAAATTCTCTAAAATATCGATTAGTGGACCTTTGTGTTCAGAATTGTTATGTCTTGGTCTGTTGTGGTATAACTATGGTTATTGTCTTAATGATGGTTGCTCGCGGCGGAGCGTTGCGGTGTTGTGTATATCTTACCAAGAAGTTCCTGCCGGTCTGTCCAATGTAAGTTGATCCGCATCCCTGGCATTCCAGTTTATACAAGGTTAGTGTTAAACAACGTGAAGCGAGTATATGAGTGTCAGAGAGTTGGTAATACTGATATCACGCTCCGTTGTTATTTTACCAACTTCTGAAGTTAGTAAATCAGATTGCTTCGCGGGCGAATTCAAATGTGCTGTACGAGGCGGTGTTGCTAAATTTGCCCGTGGCTTGGTCGAACTTGAGGGCCATGTCGAGAAATGAGCATCAAGCACCAACAGAGCGTGTGTTTCAGCCAATACCGCCACAAAGCGTGCTTGCTGTGGGCCCAGTCTATCAGCAGGGAGGTCCTTGTTCAAGTCGCTACCCTGGAGAAGTTTATTTCTTCTATTGGCTGTCTGGCCCACAAACTGTTTAACATAATGGTGAATGTACACCCCTCAGCAGTATTATAAGATATTTTTTGCAGTCTTCCTTGAGAAGAAAATCAGGAGAAGAAGAAGAAAGAAAGACACGAGGAAGCAGAATTTTAAAACCCTCCTGTATATTTTCTCTTCTTCTCCTCCAATCTTGCTAAAAATAATATATTAACGGAAAAGTAGTAGAAGAAGAAGAAGAAGAAGATCAAACGACAAGGAGGAAGGAAACTTTTCTCTACTTGTTCAATATTCCTTGAGGAAAAGTAGAGGAAGAATAAAATGAAATCAACAAAGAAGTAGGGGAAGAGAAGAAGAACTGGACGAAGGACGATTGTAAGAACCTTGTGCGTGTTTTCTGGTCTTGTTCTCCAATCATCCTTGGAAGAAAAGGAGAAGAAGAGGAAAAGACAAGGAGGAAGCAGAAATTTAAGACCCTCCCGTATATTTCCTCTTCTTCTTCTTCTGTAATCTTCCCAAAATAATATGATGATGTTGACGAAAAGATAGAAGAAGAAGAAGAGAAAACGACAAGGAGAAAGGAAAATTTTAAGATTCTCCTGTATATTTATTCTGCTTGTTCAATCTTTCTTAAGTAGAAGAAGAATAAAATAAGATATTAACAAAGAAGTAGAGTATGAAAGAAGAACTGGACGAAGGACGATTGTAAGACCCTCGTGTATGTTTACTCGTCTTGTTCTTCAATCTTTCTTGAGAAGAAAAGAAGGAGAAGAGGAAAAGACAAGGAGGAACCAGAATTTTAAGACCCTCGTGTATATTTCTTCTTTTTCTTCTCCAATCTTAAGACCCTCATGTATTCTCCGAAACGATACATCAGAGCAAAGAACGAGCAAGACACTAGTAACATTTTTCATTAATTTCCTTATTCTCCGAATCATATCTTTTCAAAAAAATGTTACATTGAAAAATTATTCACGAATGAAGCCCTCCATGTAGACTTGATTATAATTTCAGATGAACATTTGAGGAAGCACAAAGTCCAACCTTCATAATTATGCAAGCATTCAAAATTTAGAATTCAATTAGCCTGACCAGTGCTTTCCTCGATAAATGGCAGCCTAATGTGTGTCAAAAAGGCAATGTGTATGTCTTTTAGTGTCGGGAGTGACCGAGGACAAGTCCGGCTCGCCAGGTGCAGGTCTTTTGATTCGACGCCATTACGCGACCCACGCGTCGTGATGAGGATGAAATGATGATGTAGACGGCACATAAACCCAGCCCCAGTTCCAGCGGAATTAACCAATTATGGTTAAAATTCTTGACCATGACGGGAATCGAATCCGGCACCTCTGTGACAAAAGGCCAGCTTACTAACCAGTTAGCCATAGAGCTGGACACGCATTTTGGGAATGGCATGCCATGGTCTTGTGGTTCGATTAGGTGGTCATCCCTTGGTAGCGAAGTTAATGCTCTTGGAACATTTTTTCCACTGTAACAATAATATTGTTATAATCCTACAAAAATTAAGGATGCACATCTTAAAGTAACATCCCTGAAAAAAACCTACTTTTTAATGTCATCGATTGTAGATATTTATTCCTACTCTCAAAAGCTCCACTGAAGCTTATTCGTCTAAAATGTCTCTCCACGCCAACATACCATACAGTCAAGCATCCCTTTTCCTCACTCCAAAGTCTTCCCAGCCCAAAGTTTTTAACATTGTTGTAACAACACTCCTTTGCCTTAAACCACCCAGAACAAACCGTGCTATGTCTGCCCGTGCGACGTAAAGCAAATTGAAAAATAAACCTATTAAATGAATTACGCTATTTTGAATTCTATTCTGATACTAATAAAGGCCTTTAATGTTACGTCCCAAATTGGTCGAAATCAAACTATCGAAGAACAGATTTGTAATTGAAAATAATTAATAGAAAACACAATAGAAGGTTGATTGAGAGACTGGTTAATATTGTTTTCAATTTAAAAACAGAGCAATCAGCAACAACTGCGATTATTTATCGATCGACAAAAAAATTAAAATGTGAACATTCGCAACGAAATTGACGGGGGTTGGTAATATGCAATCCCTTTGTTTCAGAATTTTATATTAAATTAGAAATGAGGGAATTAATTATACCATGATGTACATCTATATATATGGTCAACTAAATGACATATTATTTGCACGAAAAACAATCTCTGCAAGCTAATGACTTTCAAAAATAAGTCTTTGTCATGATTTTTTAATGAAGGAATTTTTCCATCAAGGGAACTGAAATTCCCGGGTAAAGAGATTTAATAACAACCAAATAATTTAATTAAATTTAATGCAGTGTTGGATTCTAGGCTAATGAAATTACAATAGTGACTGCAAGTTGAAACGCAGGGAAAATTATTCAAGATGCATTAGGGATTAACATTGGGTACCGTAGATAAATAATATATACTTTTTGACAACGATTCGTCACTACGGATGTATACAGAGTGCTGCATAACTTGTAGGTGTACGGATATATACAGAGTGTTGCATAACTTGTAGGTGTACGGATGTATACAGAGTGTTGCATAACTTGTAGGTGTACGGATATATACAGATTGTTGCATAACTTGTAGGTGTACGGATGTATACAGAGTGTTGCATAACTTGTAGGTGTACGGATATATACAGAGTTTTGCATAACTTGTAGGTGTACGGATGTATACAGAGTGTTGCATAACTTGTAGGTGTACGGATATATACAGAGTGTTGAGTACTTGTAGGTGTACGGATGTATACAGAGTGTTGCATAACTTGTAGGTGTACGGGTATATACAGATTGTTGCATAACTTGTAGGTGTACGGATATATACAGAGTGTTGCATAACTTGTAGGTGTACGGATGTATACAGAGTGTTGTATAACTTGTAGGTGTACGGATATATACAGAGTGTTGCATAACTTGTAGGTGTACGGATATATACAGAGTGTTGCATAACTTGTAGGTGTACGAATGTATACAGAGTGTTGCATAACTTGTAGGTGTACGGATGTATACAGAGTGTTGCATAACTTGTAGGTGTACGGATATATACAGAGTGTTGCATAACTTGTAGGTGTCCTAAAAGGCTTAAGTGAATTTCATTGAAGAAACTCCAGGCAGTATGTGTTATACATGACAGTTTTTAAAGAGATTTCCTCAGCTAATATATTATAGAAAAAGGATAGATCTAATACGAGGGTTGAGGCATAAGTTAGACTGACTAGACTTTTTCGCACGAATGCGGATCTACCATAGAAATGTAAATGTTGAGATAGGATGGCGATGCTGGGTGGTTAAAGGGGCCTAACCGCTAGGTCATAGACCCTCAATGGTATGAGGTGCAACGAAATGGCACGATAATAAAAACTTCAAAATGTATCTACGGACTAGATTCTAAAACGTGGATCCAATTCACAATTCCATATTTTCAGAGACGACGCTTGTTCTCCAAAGGGGTCCAAAATCCAGGTCACCGGCCCATCATAACAGTAATCACTGATAAAGCAGAACCATGATGTTTCTCCTGCAGTGGTTCTAATTACAGGTAACGTGGGCTCATGGTGTTTCTCGCATGGTGATACTAATCACATATAATGTAAATCCATGATATGTACACACAATGACGCCGGTCACAGGTATCAAAAACCCATGGTGTTTCCACACGAAGGTACTACTTACAAACAACGCAGACCCATGGTGTTGCTAACATTTTGAGACTAATCACGGGCCACGTATACTCATGATGTTACTCACGCGGTGGTAGGCAATGCAGACCAAAGGTGTATCACACATATAGTAACACCCACAGACAACACAAACCCGTGGTGTTCCTCACATGATAGTACTAACCTCAGACAACACAGAGGAATGGTTTTTCTCACAATGGTTCTAATCACGGGCGCCAGCCAAACTCAAGGTGTTTCTCACATAGTGGTAATTATCGTAGGCAACGCAGATCCATGAGATTTCTTATAAAGTGGTACTACTTATAGTTAACTCAGAACCATTCTGAACATAGTGGAACCGGCCGGTGGAATGCACACGATGATACCACAATTAACGCCCAGACCCGTGGTGTTCCTCACATAATGGTACGGCTCCTATGCAGCGTAGACCCATAGTTTTCCTCGCAAGGTGACACTAGTCGCACGTAACGTCGACCCAGTGTGTTCCACACGTAATGGTAGGCCTACTAACTACAAGTAGCCTCATAGTTATGATGTCATCATTAGAGCCCGGGTTTTTATGCATTAATAGGTTAGAATGCAAACTTACTGAAGCAAGTAGCAAGTATAGTCTACCTTCACAACGTCCATGCTATGAGGTTTGCATAAACATTAGGGGTACGGCCCAACAGGACCCCTATAATTTATGTTACTCTTGCTACAAGGTGGGAGAGCGGGTGGCCGACACTTCCTACTGACCAAATTGGTTTGCAATCTAACCTGTTACTGCATAAAAATCCGGGCTTTAGAGTCATCATCCTTTGATCGCCCCATTTAGTTACTTCATATGACGGGCTGGGGATACAGTGGATGAATTCTTCGTCTGTGTCCACCACCCACAGATTGGAGTGGGGAGTTTAAGGTGCTGTGGATTGCAAGAAGAATGACAAGAAGGTTTACCAGATTTAGGGTATAAAGCGAGAAAACACTCATCCGTGTGTTTCGTAATGTATATTATCAGAGAGAAGAGTAATATTTAAAGTAAACCTTCGGAAAAGTCTCCTAGATTGTTGCGAATGATCCACCTTACCATCGGAATTCTTTTGTAACACCCCACTTCAAAAGCTTATTTTTGGACTATTTATTGCCCATGCTTCACTTCCCTACAATGACATGCTCCTGAATAAATTCTTGACAAATATCATCATAATTCCTACATCGACGTTCAAAGTGAGCAATTTCTTGCCTTCCTTTCTTGTGCTGGTCTGGACTTTAGGTCTACCTTACTTCTGTCATCGATAGTAATTGTTCTACCCAAGCACCAGTATATGCATGAGCGTTTGCTGGTTTTATGGTAAATAAAACACGTAATATTGGAGAGAAATACATTTTTGTTTATTCGAAATATTGGCCACCGGCTTCTACGCACTCCTTCCATCTTTCACGAAAGTTTTGAATATCTTGCCAGAAAAATTGCTTGTCTTTTGCGGCAAACGATTCGTCAAGCCATTTTCTAACTTCCTCGAAATTGTTGAAGTGCTGCTTTGCGAGCGCGTACCCCACTGATGCGAAGAGGTGAGAGTCAGATGGCCCCAGGTCGGGGCAGTTCGGCGGGTGTGGAAGGATGTCCCATCCAAGCGATTTCAATGGGTCTTTTACTGATTTTGCTGTGCGAGTCGGCGCATTGTCGTGTAACAAAATCACTCTGCCATGTCCTTCGGCCCATTCCGTTTGTCTTTCGATCAATGCGTGATTTAAATTAATCATGTGTTGGCGGTAGCGTTGTGCATTAACGGTTTCGTCGGGATTGAAGTGTTCACAATACACAATACCGCTCTGTTACCACCAGACACAGAGCATGATCTTCTTGCCGAAGCGATTTGGCCTTGGCGTTCTAATCGATGGAGCGAGTTGACCATATGTTTCTACCAGAAAACGATGACATTCTACAGCCCTTTTCTTTTGATTAAGTAAGGAAAGCTATGCGTCTCGCAAATGTTCTCTTTCAGGCACAAACGTCGACGTGACCACTGCACGATACAACACAGACGCTGGTGTTTGGAGGACTCAATATGTGTGTGTTGGTAGGCTAATGTCAGGCGAACAAAGTGACTTATGTGTCAAATTCATACACTGCATACAGTTCGCTGGCGTTATCTCTTTGTGAAACCGGTAAAGACTAATGCACACGCCGGTTAACAATATTCATCTACTTCCTGTAAGACATCATTTCCTAATATTTCCCTTACATTTCTTTCAGATTTATTTACATTTCTCTCTTCATTATAAACTGCATAACATGGTGTATCATGGGAAATTAGATCTTTCTCCGACGTACAAATTTAAGCATGATTATTTCCTGAATTCTGCAACTTATTGCCATATTTTTATTTATTTAAACTTTCCTCATCTGAGGCCTGCCGTACAACGAAGTATGTGTAGAATATTCTTCCCGAAGGTAGGTCCGAACCTCCGCAAGGTGTACCTGAGCCGGAGTTTACGTACGGTAGGGTGGCCAGTTCCCTTCCGCTCCTCCATTCCCTTACCCCCAACCAACAGCGCGTGGCAAGCCATCCAAATCTTGACCACGCCCAATGTTGCTTAACTTCGGAGATCTCACGGGATCCGGTGTTTCGACACGGCTACGGCCGTAGGCGTAACGAAGTATATTTACTTTTAAACACATTAATAATATTATTCGTAATATTAGCCGTAATTTTTACAGGCTATAAAGATAGTTCCTCAGAATAAACATAGATTCTCTTAAGGAAGTGAGTGCAATTGAATTGAGCATTTCCATTTCCACACCTTGGTTCATCCAAAGCCGGTGTAAGTTTCGATACCGTTCCCCGCGCACCAATCATAAGTCCTATAATAGCTATACCTTGATAACAATACTTGTTTTTAATATTTGATGGTTGGTTCGTAAAGCGTTTACTTTCTCAGGCTGACCATTATGAGACTCAAAACGAATGGTAGGTTTAATGATCACTCCACTCTTGCATAATGGTTCTCATCTTTGATCCGAGACCCTTTGAGAATGGTTGCCTAGATGTACTTCCTCTTAAAACAATTATCACCACCACTTCGAAACTCTTGTAGTTATTTTGTAGTATTTATAATGCACTATTAATGACAAAACCTGTTTTATCATGTACGAAATAAGTCACTGAAATGAAAACTGACGCTAAGTTGGTAGGAATCATACAAGAAAACTTTAAAAATAGTGATATGTTTAGATCCAAAATTCAGAGGAACAATAGAAGAAAACCATCGGAAAAACTTCGACCAAAAAGAGGAAAGAAGCTGCAGTCTTCTCCCGAAATGTTTGCATCAACGTTCAAGGATATTAACCCGACAGTGGTGGCGCGGTGTCGTTTGTGAACTGGTGCAATTTTATTTTGTTCGATTGCGCTTAATTTTAAAACTTAGAGACCTTGGCTGACAAATGCTTCTCCCTACATTCCTTTCATTTCGTCTGAGGTCAGTGGCATTATACTGAAGGATGTTCATTCTTAGATAGATGGATTATTGTCAAGCGGTGCAATATAATGTTTCGTTGAACCCCACACCAAAAGTCCCGTTCGTCGAAGTACACCAGCAGCAGTGTTAAGTGTACCCAGTGAGTTTCTTGTGTAATCATGTTAGGAATTCATTAAGTCAATCCCTTATTGCTGATATGAGTTGTGAAGAGTATGAGGCATTATGAGACTCAATGATCACTCCACTGTCTTTAGTGAGAGTGAGAATGAATTAGAAGCAGTAGGCTATAACAGCGAAAGAGCGCTAATGAAGAGATAGTACATATTAGTGATGATTATTCACCTCTTTCTCAACGGTCTTGGACCATAACTAGAAAGGGTGGTGTTACAAAATGGACAAAAATTCCTCCTCCTTAAATCTCACGTATTCGAACCCACAACATTTTCACTCACTTACCAGGAGTGAAACTCGTAGTAAGAAGTGCATCATCTCCTGAAGAAGCTTGGAGCATTTTTTTACGAATGATAATATGTTGTAACTCATCTTAAACTGCACGAACTTGGAAATTGAAAGAGTCAGAGGAAATTATACTCGCAAACGAATTACTTATCACGATATGGATTGTGATGAAAAGGAAAATAATTATTTCCAGCTGTGTAATTATTTTAGGGGCTCCCTGACCAAGGCAGTAAAGGCGTGCTCGGTTCGCCCGGAAGGACATGGGTTCGAATCCCCGTCAGGAAGTCGTACAATTTAAGAAACGAGATTTCCACTTCCGCAGGTGCATATGGCCCTGAGGTTCACTCAGCCTACACCAAAAATGAGTACCAGGTTGGTTCCTGGGGGCAAAGTCGGCCGGGCGTAGAGCTAACCACTCTACCCCATCAAGTGCCGAGGTTAACAATGGTGGAAGCCTTTACCTTCCACTCCTCCAAGGGCCTTTATGGGCTGTACGGAGGTGACTTTGCTTTTTTGCCTTTTTCTTTGCTTTGCTTTGTAATTATTTTGGAAGGACCCACCCCAACCACCCAGGGACATACTGCAGGAGTAGCATTACGTAATTAGTGGAATCTAAGCCC
The DNA here is from genome assembly GCF_040414725.1 of Anabrus simplex. Classification (NCBI taxonomy): domain Eukaryota; kingdom Metazoa; phylum Arthropoda; class Insecta; order Orthoptera; family Tettigoniidae; genus Anabrus; species Anabrus simplex. The sequence continues at coordinate 34,043,318 of NC_090278.1, forward strand.
GTCAGCTGAATTCAGCAGATGAGGTGTTTAATAAAGATTATTTCTGTACATGACAAGCTTTCTCCGCTGTAACATGCTGCGAACCTAATTAGCATTGGATATATACATTTATGTTCGATAAAATATCATTCTATGCTATATAGTTAATAAACCAAATATCTCATACATAAAATTTATACATTTTGTTATTAAAGCAAATGAAATCATAGCGAGCGCCACTTATCTACGGTTAAGAATGTCGTCCAAAGAGAGGAAATTCTCCTTTTCCTTTTTCCTAATCAACACCATTACCTATATTTGTTTATGCAATTTTCCATTAAAGAGCTGATCCTAAAATAAATTTTATGCAAATAGCAGTTCGCCTGGACATAATAATACAACCAAAATTATCCTCTCACTTGTAAATTGTGCACTATTTACTTCCAGTCGAAATGACCTGTGGCAACTTGTTCCATCCGTTCGACATCATGTACTGGTGTACATCCTTTGACATCCAGTGATTATAACATTATTTTTTATTAAATGCAGTGGAAAACGGTAATTTTTTTGTAAATTACCACATCCCTTCATTGTTCACTCGGGAAAGGTTTAGATTTTTATCATGGCCCTCATACAAAAGCGATTTGGCATTAACGATGATTAACGATGGAATAAATTTTATCAAAAAGGAGAAAATGATCCTAGGATTTACAGGATAAAAATATGAAAATGAGCTTTCGAAATCTACCATTACAACAATAATAATAATGAGGATAAGAGAATCAACATAAAGTGTTTTGCCTTTGCTGATGACCTGGCAATAATAACCCGGACTCCTCAGGAAGCCAGACATGTTGCTTAGAAACTTCATGAAATCGCCATCAAAACTAGCCTCCAAATCTCTTTCGTGGAAACACAATACATGGTCTCCAAGAACCAAAGCCTGACATAACTTGCATCAAAATATGGCAAACCGAGCTCGATAGCTGCAGTCGCTTAAGTGCGGCCAGTATCCAGTATTCGGGAGATAGTAGGTTCGAACCCCACTGTCAGCAGCCCTGAAAATGGTTTTCCGTGGTTTCCCATTTTCACACCAGGCAAATGCTGGGGCTGTACCTTAATTAAGGCCACGGCCGTTTCCTTTCCACTCCTATCCCTTCCCTGTCCCATCGTCGCCATAAAACCTATCTGTGTCGGTGCGACGTAAAGCAACTAGCAACAAAAAATATGGAAACATCGCACAAGTTAAGAATTTCAAGACCTAGGTGAAATTATCGGGAACACTCAAAGTGAAAAAGTAGTTAATATTACACGTGCAGAAAAATTACGAAAAGCCTACACAATCACCTGAAATATGTAGAATTAGAAATCGCTTTCCACCAAAGCCAAACTCCCCCACTACCACACACTTTTCCTCCCAGAAGCACTAACGCATTGAGACGTAATCTTTAGCCATAAACATCAAGTACATAGAGAAAACAGAACGGCAGATACTCAGGAAGATATTTGGAGCCAAGATGGAAGACGGTATCTCGATACGTAAAAGCTTATAAGAACTGTATTCTATGACTGAGCTAATCTCCTCAGTTGCACGGAAGAGGCGTATGAAATTTCACAGACACACAGCACGAACGGACGACTGTCGACTAACAAAAAAACAATCTTCTTTCATCATTAACGGACGCCGACAAACGGAATTAAGCTGGTTGGTAGTCACTCAAATCTACCTTGGAGAAATTAATATTGAGCCACTGGGAACTACACGGACCACATTCAGACAGAAAATCAATTCACGTAAGTTCACATCCAAGACACCAACAGCCAGGAACTTGAAACTCAGAAATGCTTCGACACAAGGGAGAAGACAACACCATGGTGAAGGGATGAGGAGCCAGGAAAGATCTATAAAAGTAGAAAAACAAATTTTGAAAGTCACTTCCGGCCTAAATGTAGTTCCTGAAAAACAGCCTAAGGTCCTTATTTTCTTTAATCGTTTTTAAAATTTAAATCCCAGCTACTCTGCATTGACTCACATTAGCGCTCATAGTGGTAGAAAAAGGCAAACTGCTTATGTGATCGACCGGATAACGATGATTAAGATGAGGATTATAATTTTTAGGAACAAATAAATAATATATTCTCATACTTTATTATCTTTTATTTACCTAAAATTCGCAGCTTATATCGCTGGGAAGTTTTCAACATTGAGTTGCTTGCGTGAAGGGTTAGAACTGTGGATTTTTGTAGTACAACTCTATCTGATGCATCTGATGACGCTAGACGAACTTTCAGTCTTTGGAAAAACTTCTAAAATACGCAATTAAAACATAAGTGAAAATAGTGGCTGTGGACCAGATCATTTCACTCTGGAATATTCAGGTAGACTGTTGAAGAGTACTCTTCGTATAATAAGGTCTACGCTGGGGTGGAAGAGAAATCACGTAGCGAGGGGGGAATTCTCGGATAGGTATTGGAGACCTCCCAGATGGGAACGCCGTCTCTAGAGCCAGGGAAATTTGTAACGAGTATGTAATATTTGGAGAAAGTGAGGTGGGTGTGACCGTGGCCTATAATAAGAGTTGTGCCGGCTTCGCCTTACTGCAGGAGAATTGAAAACCACAACGTAGCGGTAGGTTCAGGAACACTGAATAAATATGTTTCGCTTACAATGTTAATCTTCCTTTTTGTTCTGAACCACATCCACCACGTTATGCACTAGGTCCAATTTCTCTTCTCTCACACCTTTATATTTTCCATAAATACAAGTATTGTTTCATTTTCTTTCCTGATAACCATTAGCTCCTTCCCTCTTCACCTTAACCGGCTCCTCCTCCAGGCTTTTTATCTTCTTCGTCAGTATTTTTGTATATTCCTTACTACTCTCCACCTTTACCTTTGGATCTTTCATCTCCTCTTTGAGGCACTGTTTATATCCTTCGACTGCCACTTTACGAATTCCCTTACTTGATCCGTTTCACATGCTTCCTTCACTACCTATTTTATCGGCTCGATTTCTTCCCATCCAAGAGAGCCCACTGGGCTGGATTCTTCACCACACCCCCTGTTGTTAAGAACACTGCCACCAGCAGCGCTGCCAGTACCCCTCTTTCACATCTTTATTCTTCCATCTGCTCTGCTAGATTCCTATCGCAGCTCTGTGTTGTTGCAACGTGTTCCCCATTCCTCAGCACATCCGTAAATGGTTAGCGTGCTGGTCTTTGGCCTAAGGGGTCCCGGGTTCTATTCCTGGCCATGTCGGGAAGTTTAACCTTAATTGTTTAACTATTCTGTCTCGGACCTGAGGGTCTATGTGTGGCGTCTTCAGCATTAGAATTCATCACATGTAGGACCCCATTTTCGCAGACACGCAGGTCGTCAGTTCGAATGACCTTCACTACGCTTTTCCGTAGGCCACATAATAGGCTCTAATTGTTAGACCTGGGATTTTCAGGTCGTAATAGCTTAGTAGGTAGTGACGTGCAGCCCCTTACAAGGGCTGCACTCGGCTAGAAATGGCCACACGAAATTTAAAAACAAATAGGCCGTACCCTTAATATTTATGCATACCCCATAGCGTAACTGTCGTGCAGACTAGGGTACTCATTTATGTTATTTCATACCACCAACAGAGATGTTTCTCCAATTACAGGTGGCTTAGTCGCTATACATTACCTATTAAAAAAAACACACGTTAGGAAGAACCTAAATATCTAAAAATATCTACAATATAAGTCTAAATCTAAAATCTATCTAAAAATATAAAAAAATGAACAAATTTATTAAGAAGAAAGGGTAATTTGAATTTACAGTACAGTACAGCACATTACAGTAAGTATGCATTCTAACCTATTGACACAAATGCAAACACATGGCGCAACAGTCCCGAAGGGCTATGGCCTTTCAAGCGACGCTGCTCAGCCCGAAGGTTTGTAGATTATGAGGTGTCCTCTGGTCGGTACGGCAAATCCTTTCGGCCGTTATTCTTGGCTTTCTAGATGGGGACTACTATCTCATCATCTGATAGGTTCTCAGATGTAATTACGCATACAGAAAGGGCCTCGAACCAGTCCTCAGACCAAAGGTAAAAGTCCTTTACCCGGCCAGGAATCGAAGCCCTGGCCTCCGAGTAAAAATCAGGCACACTACCTCTACACCATAGAGCTGAGATTCTAACTTATTACTACCTAAAATACAGATTCTAGTAATTAATTCACGGTTTTCTCAGTGGCGTGGATATGACTTTTCTTTGGCGGGGAGGGAGTAATAATAATAATAATAATAATAATAATAATAATAATAATAATAATAATAATAATCTTGTTTAGCGTTTGTACCGCCTGGTGACAGGGTCCGCTCTGTGGATTCGTTGTCTCCATTTAATTCGGTCTCGGGGCATATCTTTTCATTGGCGGGTTGGGAGTGTGATTAATAATAATAATAATAATAATAATAATAATAATAATAATAATAATAATAATAATAATAATAATAATAATTGTACCGGGAGGTACACCCCAGTGCCGCGCATTTAAATCTAGCGTTTAAAAGAACTCCTCTACTGGTGAAACAGTGAAATTAAAACCTATACCTACTTAGAACTTTACTCAGAAGATGTCACCGCTAAAATCTGATGTACCGGGTGAGTTGGCCGTGCGCGTAGAGGCGCGCGGCTGTGAGCTTGCATCCGGGAGATAGTAGGTTCGAATCCCACTATCGGCAGCCCTGAAGATGGTTTTCCGTGGTTTCCCATTTTCACACCAGGCAAATGCTGGGGCTGTACCTTAATTAAGGCCACGGCCGCTTCCTTCCAACTCCTAGGCCTTTCCTATCCCATCGTCGCCATAAGACCTATCTGTGTCGGTGCGACGTAAAACCCCTAGCAAAAAAAAAAATCTGATGTAATTTTGTTATTGTGAAGTTTCCTGAACTGTGTGAATTTCTACTTGTTTTGTTTTCCATTCATCAAGAAGTTTGGACATTCTCTCATAGATGACACTACCAGAGAACTATGATCAAGCACCCTGTGCGAAGTGAAAGAATCTTTGATTGAAAGAAGTTTTGTATTCATAAGTTTTTTTTTACTAATTGATGTTCAGTTAATTTTTGGTTGGCAATATTTCCCTTTTTATTTCCGCCAGTTTTGAATCGAGCTAATCCCTAATTTCTGTAATTAATTTTCTTCCAATCACAGTCTTCTTCTTCTTCTTCTTCTTCTTCTTCTTCTTCTTCTTCTTCTTCGAGTTTCAGTGTAACCAATAAAAGTGAGAGGGTGTGGCTATTTTAATATTGAATGATCTCGAACCTTCCCGGAGGGTTTATAAACGGCTGATTTTCACGTCTCTTGGCCAATTAATCGTCATCTGATCTAGTGTGTGTGTCAAAGCAGGAGGCGGGCGGCGCCTCATTCATCAGGCAGCAGTACACCGACAAGGTAATGGCCAAATAACATCTTTATTTCTTGATAGCTCCGCAGTTTAACCTGGGGGAAAGGTCCGAATCATTAACTATGTAACCTAGTTTTCCTAAAAATGTAACTTTCTGCTGGCTAATGTAAAAACTCATAAAATCTTTACTGTAAATTGGGGATAGAGAGATGTATCCTCTCGAGCTCCCCTTGATATTGGTTTTGAGGTGACTACGTTTTGTAACTGGTGTTCTTCCTTTCCGTAATATCTTAATTTATTCTTGTACGAGTCACCTCCATAGTTGGGGTATAGCCCCTGTTTCACCGGCCCAGTGCCCTTTAGGTTTTAAGTGTTCATATCTAGGAGTTCTTGCATTCGCCTCCTTTTGTGTTTGGGCCATTTATTTAGCCATTATTCTTATTCCATGAAGGCCCAGTAGGTTGGGTATTAAATACCCCTGTTAATCATTTTCTTATTTTAAGTTGTGCCTTGAGAGGCCAGGAATTGTAAGTTGATGTTGCCTTGAATAGGCTTGGAAAACTGAGAGCCTGTTAGCTCTTTTTCAAAGATTAATGAATACCTCTTGAAGATTAGATGTTGTATTTTAGGAGGAAGTGCTCCATGAATTAGGGGGATTTCTGCCCTTGAATGAATTTGTGCTCTTTGTAAATTTGAGCTAGGAGGTCAGGAAATGTAAAGCGAGGGGCATGAAGCCCAGGACTTGTCGAATTCACTGTATTGTATTTTCTTTGATTATTTCTAAATTGCTAATCGTAACCTGTTTGTCGTTGTTATTTGTTGATTTTTTAAATTCTAAAGAAATATAACCTTTGTTAAAGTTTTAAATTAACTTTAATATTGTAGTTAGGCCCATTACCCCCGGCACCTTATTTAACTTCTTTCTGCTCCACGGGTAATTCCGTATCAGTAATAATAATTTACGCCTCTGAATATCTGTTGGAGGTCACTCTAAAATGATAGAAATTGAAAAGCAAGAAAGGAAAATTCTCCGGAAAATTTATTGTCCCTCGACATAGAATGTGGAATAACAGGACAACAGCGTACTTCTACTCATTAACTGACGGGTTCACTGATGCCGTACGCAAGAGACGCCTGGAATTCTATGGCCATATCTATAGAACTAGCAAATGTGCCCGTGCTTCGCTACGGTACTCTATATTGTGTACGGATATCGAAGTAAATTAGTGCACATGAAGTGAATAAGATTTTTAAATTGGGTTTGTCTTGGCTTTATCCGAGAATCAGTATTGTGAAATCCACAGACGTTGTTTCCAATGAAAGTGTGATTTGCGGAATTGCGATGATAACGGCAAGTCCACTTGTTTACTGCAATTCACAACGAAGAAGGTAATTTTCATTTTACGGCAGACCCCATTGCCTAGTGCGCGGCCAAAATCGATTTGGGGAGCTTTCATTACAATGGCAGACCCCAATCCCTACTTTCAGATAGATTACAGTTGAGGAACTTTTATTATATTTGCAAGGACCTTGTTTACTGCCAGTCAAAAGTGAGTTGCGTTCTTATCTTTATAATGGCAGACGCATTTTCTAATGCCAGTCAGCTTCCTGCCAGTCACACCGAGTTAATGAGATTCCATTATAATAGCAGGCCACTATGCCTACGTCAGTCACATTTTGGTTGGGTCAATTTGTTTATAATGGAAGACATCCTTGCCTACTGACAAACGGGATCGGGTAAAATAGTTTTGAAAAAAATTGCACGCTCCCTAGAGTTCTGCTAGTCGAATCGAGAAGGGAATTATGCATTAAAATAGTGCACAAGAGATGGAGGACGACCCCATTCTTATTGCCTGTCAAAGTCAATGTGGGAAGGACTGAAAACAATAGCAGAAACCCTCCTTCTGACAGTCACTATCGATTTGCAATGTATTTAATACCAATGGCAGACAAACTCTTTCTAGATTGCTACAAATCGACGTCAATGAAAGAATATAGTCGTCATGCGGAAGTATAAGGATGTTAACCATCATTTACAGAATAACTGCTGATAAACGGTACATCAAATCGAAAAACGGATTGTACGATAAGACTCACTTTCTGGCCATATCTTGGGGTCATCAGCTACTCCCGTACCAAGTTTCAAATTTCTGAGATTTCTCGTAGTGCCTCATTAATTCACGTCCATCATTCTTATAAGTGTGTCAAATAATGAAATATACTTGTAAAAATCACCAAATTTACGGACAGTCCAGAAATACGGCCAAATTTAACGTATAAGGGAGAGAAATACGACAAAACGTCACAGGACCAAAGTTGTAGATCGCTCCGAATTGAAGGGTCATTTTGCCATCCGTTTTGTGATACGACTTACCGTTTAGCCAAAAAAATAGCTCAAAAGGAATGTCTGCACAGTCATTAAAATTGCCTCCATATTTCGATATCTTTGGGGGTAAAAAGTAAAAAATTTGAACATCTTGGATTTTTCCCCTCGGTTAGGGACCAAAAGCTATAATTTCACCAAATTTCAATTGTCTACCTCATCTAGCAGGTTGTGCCACCATCTTGAATTGTGGGACGGGGGATAAAAATTAGGAAATTCCCGAAAATTTTTTAGCCCACGAAACCTTTAGGATGTGGTTTCGGATATATTATACGGCTGCGTTCTTATGCTGAGCCCAAACTTTGAACCCCCTCAGCGTGCCCCCTTCAGGGAATTTTGAGAATTTCCGATTTTTCTAGGGATCCTGAGGTCATCAGCTTCTTCCGTACCGAGTTTCAAATTTCTGAGATTTCTGGAAGTGCCTCATTAATTCACGTCTTGTTTCATTTTTAAATATTTACTGTATATATACATCGCTCCAGCCCGACTTGCTTTTATATATATAGATGACGGATAAGCATGAGCACGTTGAAAAGTGCAGACTTCCACTTCGAGATTCATATCTCCTAAACGGTGCATGATATTAAGAAACGGTTTGCGCCATCAGACGCCTCATTTATCGCTCTACATGTTTATTTCTGAACCATTTCCTCGTATCTCCCATATTAAGTGGGTAAATTGAGTTCAAATTTTGAATAGGGTGAAATTTGTGTACATTTTTAACATTTTCCATTACTTTTTACCTACTTATGTATAAGCTAGAATCATGAAATTTGGTCCACATATGGCCCTTAATCGTGCCAATGTGCGCACCGAACGTGATGATCCTATCATTCTTATAAGTGTGTCGAACAATGAAATATACTTGTAAAAACCACCAAATTTACGAACAGTCCAGAATACGGCCAAATTTAACGTATAAGGGAGAGAGAAACGACAAAATGTCACAGGACCAAAGTTGTAGATCGCTCCGAATTGAAGGGTCATTGTGCCATCCGTTTTGTGATACGACTTACCGTTTAGCCAAAAAATAGCTCAAAAGGAATGTCTGCACAGTCATTAAAATTGACTTCATATTTCGATATCTTTGGGGGTAAAAAGTTAAAAATTTGAACATCTTGGAATTTTCCCGTCGGTTAGGGACCAAAAGCTATAATTTCACCAAATTTCAATTGTCTACCTCGTCTGGCAGGTTGTGCCGCCATCTTGATTTGGAGGGATGGGGGATTAAAATGAGGAAATTCCCGAAAATTTTTAAGCCCACGAAACCTATTGGTTGTCGTTTTGGATATATTATACGACTGCGTTCTTATGCTGAGCCCAAAATTTGAGCCCCCCAGCGTGCCCCTTCAGGAAATTTTGAGAATTTCCGATTTTTCTAGGGATCGTGGGGTCATCAGCTTCTCCCGTACCAAGTTTCAAATTTCTGAGATTTCTGGAAGTGCCTCATTAATTCACGTCTTGTTTCATTTTTAAATATTTATAAATACATCGCTCCAGCCCGACTTGCTTTTATATATATAGATGGACAGCTACAGACTCACCAACATAGTTTTTTAGGATCAACAAGAAGGTCAAAACATGCTGGCTAGAAGAAAGAAAAGTGGACCTCCAACAAATGAATATCACAGACGAAATCATAAAAGATGGTGGAGCCTTTAGTACAATAGCAGCCAAACACAAATTCGTGGAGAGACCTAAAAAGAAAACTTGTGGCATGTGGTCCACAGAACACTAGATGCAACACAGTGCATTAATGAAGAGATGTTGGGAACAGAACAGAGTGAAGACTATCAGGTCAACGAACAAGTTCAAACGTGCTGTCTGAGTGGACATATCGAAGAAATAACAACAACAATAATAATAATAATAATAATAATAATAAGGATACTAATAATAGTAATTAAAATATTTTAACTGGACGTTTTAAAATGAAGTTTTATTATTATTGCTATTATTATGATTTCTTTTCTCTGTCCATCCCCTATTCACTGTCTGTTCGTCATGGAAGTCTCTGGAGCTGTCGATCACTGATGTATAATTTTTTCGGTTTAGGACATCTTCCCGATTTAATCCGGACTGCTAAGGATCCTGTCAAGTGTTTTAAAAGTCTGTTTTGTCAGCCTCATTCTAAACAGTTGACCATAAAATTTGAGTCTTCTTTTCTTCATTGATTCAATCAGCCTTTCACTTTCTTGGTATATCTCTCCCCTTCCTCGTAGCCTATACTGGCCATTCACGATGTTTGGACCTATTATCCTGCGGAGAAGCTTCCCCTTAAATCCCTCTGCTTCTCTTAGTCCCGATATTCCCGTCATTCAGAGGCATTCACTAGGATACAGACACACTGTTCTGATTATTGTATTGTAGTGTCTTAGATTAGCTCGCCGTGAGATGGCTTTCCTCGTGTATGTGTCCTATGGCATGTGTCAGTTATCCCAACATGTCATGAAGAAAATCTGAAAATGAACTACAGGAATAAGAACGTTTTCAATTTTGCGGACAGCCAAGCGGCCATAAGGCACGAGAAGCAGACCGGATAATATCCAGAATTGTGTGGTATTGTCATTCACTTCTCCTGAAGTTCTCAAAGTACAACATTGTCCAAAGAATATGGGTACCAGGGCATGCAGATATAGAAGGACATCAAGAAGCAGATAAACTGGCCAGAAAAGCGGAAGAAACACATTTTGTAGGCCCGGAACCTGTATGCGGGATATCCTATGGACAAGCCAGACACCACAAAGGCAAATGGGTACAAAAGGAACAAATGGAAAACTAGAAAAATACTCCAGGATGCAGGCTTGAAAAGGAAGTGATAATAGGACCAAACAAGAAGCATACTAAAGAACTGTTGAAACTCAACAGAGAAAATATAAGATGGGTAGTAGGACTGTGTACAGGACACTGCTCTCTGAAAAAACACCTACATAGAATTGAAGTAATAAGAGTCAATATATGTAGGAAATGCAATGAAGCACAGGAATCAGCTGAACACACACTTTTCAAATGTGAGGCGCTGGGTAGAATCAGACTCTCCACTCTAGGACTACCAAGTGAAGAGAGAGAGAAAAAAAATACAAAACGACCCAATAAGAACAACCTGCAGCTTTGTGAAGGGAGCAGGCATATCTAGGTGGCAATGAAGAAAAATCATGGTAGCAAAAGATCTTACAGGTCGAAGCTAATTAGGAACTAATATTTAGAGGTCCCATGAAGAAGAAGAAGAAGAAGAAGAAGAAGCCGGCAAGTGTCAACGGCCTCAAAGGCGGAAGAGGAAGTTTCCCAATGGCTGAGAGGGCGGATGAACTGGCTCTGCGGCTCACAACCGTAGTTCTAACATTGGATGGAGCAATTTATTCCCCAATCTTACCCTGAGGTACCGTGATAGTGTTTTTATTATTATTATTATTATTATTATTATTATTATTGTTATTATTATTATTATTAATAACTGTTAACTTCTTAAACATAATAAATGTACGGTATCTCTCTATAATAATGAATATAAGTGCCTCATGGGGGTATAGCTCCCCCTTATCCCCCTCTGATCTACGCCACTGGTTATACTGTATCAGACCATACTTCTTGGCTTGATCTCCACCCTATCGTCGCTGCAGTCACCAAGAGGAGAGGCTCACCCTGTACAATGTACCATTATCCCCAGAGGACTCAAATGGTACAATAGTACAACTGCTCATGTTGGATGAAACGTGAGAAATCTCGAGTTAAAAATGCACTTTCTGTAACTCCTGTTCTGTTCCGGTCAGATCAGCGCCCACACGGCATTAGAATGAGCCGGTGCGAAATGAACTGCGCGTCAGGTAGATTTAGAAACGAAAGATCGATTTCCAATAACAAGCTAATATGATAATAGCGTTATGTTAATAGTGGTTAAAGTAGCCAATAACACCGGTTATGAATTACTGTACCCCCAAGACACATTAAATAAAACAATTTCCGTTAACACATAATCATCCTCCATTTTGTGTGTGTTTTGTTTCAGAAAAAAAGGCATAAAGTAGTTAATGTGCTTTCAGTTAACCACGGGGGAAGGGATGAATTTAGTGAAGCTCTTGGATGCTTTATTCCACTTTGAGCGTAAATTTCATTAAATTACCTCTGAGTTCTAAAACACTCTACGCAGCTTGGAAGGAATGGGAACTTAATAAAGACTGGTTGTCCATCACAAGTCAAGCAGTAAGATTCAGAGTTTCAAAAGCAGTTTATAAAATTTGGAATGGTCCAATATTTTTGGAACACTTCACGTTAAGTAGAAAATCAAATTATCACATTCTCGGAAATGTTAAAGCACAGTAATTTGAGACCTGTCTACAAAAATTACACAAGCCAATGACGAAAATCTTCTTTAATGAACTTGCTATATTCTCATGGTTTTTAGTGTTATGAATCCGAATATGATCATACAAAACGCTGTATCACCCACCATTTTCTTACATTTAAAAACTAAATATTTAAATTTGTAGCAAATTGAAATAGGTAAAATGGCTTTAAATTAAGATGCCAGTCGTTGCACTGATCTATAGTAGCCTACATAGATCACAGACCTCTTGATTCTTAGACTTATTCTTTTTCTTTTCTTTGCAGTTGAACCCGGAGAACATTCTGCGACCACCTCTATACATCAAATTAAGTCTATTGAAACAGTTTGTGAAATTTTAAGTATCTCTGTGAGAAGTTTCCTCATTTATCAGAAGAAACATTGAAAGAAGGCGTGTTTGTTGGATCTGATATCCGAAAAGTGATTTTGGATTCCAACTTTGAATCTAAAATGACAGTCAGTGAGAGGGAGGCTTGGGAATCATTCAAGCAGGTTGTTACCAAATTCTTGGACAACAAAAGGACCCACATTATATTTTAAATGTATATGTTCAATGCGCCTGAATATTTACTTTCTGAACATTCACCTTGAATATTTTCCTGACAATTTTGAGGATGTGAGTGAAAACATGTGAGCGTTTTCATGAAGATATTAAAGTAATGAATAGAATGTGTCAACGCCGCTAGAATACCAGTATGTTGGTCACTTCACCGAGAATTTCAGCCAACAACTCACAGAAGCTATTCGAGAAGCTTCAAGGGGAATAAGGAAATGTAGTATACGAAAATGGTAACAATAATAATAATAATGCTATTGTTTTTATGTCCCACTAACGACTCATTTGGTTTCCGGAGACGATAAAGTGCCGGAATTTTGTCCCGCAGGAGTTCTTATACGTGCCAGTAAATCTACCAACACCAGACTGACGTATTTGAGCACCTTAAAATACCACCGTACTGAGCCAGAATCGAACCTGCCAAGTTGGGATCAGAAGGCGAGCTCCTCAACCGTCCGGCATAGGAAAATGGACAGATACGGGTATGTAATTGAGATATTTCATGTTTAGACTTAAATAGAAGCTATCTACAGATTGTAACATTAATTTAGTTTTCATTGTTATAGTATGTTTCGGTAATTTTGTGGTTTGAAACGAAGAGACATTGTGACGGACGCGAGGTTGATAGAAAATAATTGAGGTTAGATCTGAAATCATTAATTAAAAACATAAAAAAATACCTATGAATGTTAAACAGTGTTTAAAAAAGTGTTTTTTGTTGGCATGTATTATTCTTTGGCCTAGAACGGGCAGATGGTGGAGGGTTTAAAATCCACTTTAATCATTTAGAACGTGGTGAACATTTTGAGTCATATTGACAGGCACACTACATGTGAAAGCTAATCAGCTTGAGATTCTTCAGCCTTTTTTGACAGCTTGGCATTGTGCCGAAATATACACTGTGATACTGATAACATTTTATGATTTAAAATGTGATAGGTAGAGCCCGGATTTTTATGCATTAATAGGTTAGAATGCAAACTTACTGAAGCGAGTAGCAAGTATAGTCTTCCTTCACAACGACTATGCTATGGGGTTTGCATGAACATTAGGGGGTACGGCCCATCAGAAGAACCCCTATAATTTATGTTACTCTTACTACATTATCGAAGAGCGGGTGGCCGACACTTCCCACTAACCAAATTCGTTTGCAATCTAACCTGTTACTGCATAAAAAACTGGGCTTTAGCGATAGGCCTATATACAGGATTATTATCAAAAAGCAGGCGGCACGCTGTCACAACTTTAACGGCCGTAGGATTTTGAGGTTTCCGTAGACCTACTTATTTTGGGGATTAAAAATAATTTATTCAGTAGGATGTGGTACACTTGGTAAGTGGGTAATGACTCGATGTCTTATGGGTCTGTGATACGAGAAATAATATACATCATTTAAGAGTTCGTGAGTAACATTAGGAGTAAAAGTAAGATCAAGGCATGAATTGTCCAATCTGCTGGAATACGTGCTTCTTCTAACAAAGTCGTACTTGATGAAGATACTTTGCTTTACTTGTTCTAAATTGTATTTGCTGTTTCAGTTTCCCATAGTAACGCCTATTACGCCCCTTTCGTTTCATTTCCTTACATCATTGACATTTTTCGTTTCAACTCTTTCTTTTGCATGATTTTGCCGAGTACTAATCAAATCTTTCTTTTCCATTATTAAATTTGTCATTCTATACAGCTGACCACGATGTATTCACAACGAGAGTTAACAATCAACTGAGCGCGCGAGTCAGCACAGCGCCATCTTGTAACAGAGTATGCGTGTGACATCACATATTTATAAAATATTTGCGCGTTTTCATGAACACTACGCCTCAGATTTTCAGTTTAGTTTTGCAACAGGTAGTCTCCTCTTCTGCCTGTCAATTGAGACATTAAACACAATTGTACGTTGAATAATCTTGGGGATATACGCCTTCTACCCAAAGACATCTTACAATTTTTGTTTCCATGCACCCGTCGTCAAAGAATCAATATCAATCACTACAATCTGCATTTAGGGCAGTCGCCTAGGTGGCAGATTCCCCATCTGTTACTTTTCTAGCCTTTTCCTAAACGATTGAAAATAAATTAGAAATTTATTGAACATCTCCATTGTAAGTTTTCCAATCCCTAACTCCCCTTCCTATAAACAAATATTTGTCCCAATTTGTCCTCTTGAACTCCTACTTCATATTGTGATCTCTCCTACTTTTAGACACACCAATCAAACTTAATTGCCTACTAATGCCATTCCACTCCATTTCTCCACTGACAGACATACCACTAAGTCGATCAGCTCGTCTCCTCTCTCCAAAGTCTTCCAAGTCCAAACTTTACAACATTTTTTAACGCTACTCTTTTGTCAGAAATCACCCAGAACGAATCAAGCTGCTTTTTATTCGACTTTTTTCCAGTTCTTGAATCAAGTAATCTTGGTGAGGGTCCCATAAACTGGAACCATACTCAAGTTTGGTCTTATCAGAGACGTATATGCCCTCTCCTTTACATTCTAATTACAACCCCTAAATTTCCTCATAACCATGTGCAAAGATCTGTAACTTTTATTTACAACCCATTTATGTGATTACTCCAATGAAGGTCTTACCGTATTTTAACACATAGGTACTTACATGATCCCCTAATGGAACGTTCAACCCATCAACGCAGTAATTAAAACTGAGAGGACTTTTCCTATTAGTGAAACTCCCGTTTATCATCCTAACTTTGACCGGTCTCCATCTCACGACATTTTAGAAGTCATTTTGCAGTTTTTCACAGTCTTGTAACTTATTTATTATTCTATTAAGGATAACATCATCCGTAAGTCTACTTTTTAAAATATTGAGAACGAAGATGTAGGTGGTGTGTATCTCCTGCATCTTCCAAGTATGTCGCTGTGTCATTACGTGTAAGTGTGTGAAAGGAGCAGACGTGTTTAGTGACCAGTTGAATACAACGCAAACTGGTGCTCACAATTGTCGAGTGTTATGCGAACCACGATTCGTGGAAAACCTTTGCGGAACTGTTCGAGACTTGAAGAGTTGGAAAGAAAAAAGCCTCCAGCGAAGTCTGGCATTCAAAACAATGGCAAAATGGCACGAAACGTGCTCTGTACTGTAGCTAATAATATCCGTACCTATACGAAAAGAGTTTGAACACAAAAATACATTGATCGAGTAAAGTCTGACGAAATCTCAACGACGTTAATTTGTGGAAGTGAGAATTAAGAGTTCGTCGTGTCGAAACATTAACCAAAAGGACCTGCATCTGTATTCTTTCAAACTTACTGTTGTCCATGCGTTAGTAATAACAACCGTTTGGCCTCAGCAGCCGCGTGCATACATTTCACACTGACGCCATCTGCCTGTCTACTCGTCAAGTTCTACGTTACATTTTACACTAGGTCTACTAGATGGCAGACCGAGTAAACCGAAGCTCTCTTGGGCGTCTGCGGCTGAGCGCTACCAAATCTGTCACCAGATATCTTTTACGCGCCGACGTCGTACGGAATGGAGTGTCGAATGGACTTTTTCCGTCCTTCAAAAATATGGCTTCCTCTGCCAGGTTTTTCCATGTCTTAAGAGAGTCCAGACTAATCTTCTCGTGTTGAGTTATGCCGGTGGTTTCTGAATGAAGTGGATTCAGGACATTTGGATCCTCAGTTTATCATTTCTTCAGACGAGGCCATTTTCAGCATCTTCTCTGAGGTTCATTAACCACGGTCAATCTCGCATCAGTCCTATCGTAAATATTTAACGGGACAGTTTTATTTTGCTCAGTCGGTATAATTCCCAGTTGCTAGCAAGCTTCAGCCGGTGCAAGACACTCAGCGCTCTAACCCCCCGCACGTTTTTACAGTGCAGCATAACGTGAACTGAGTGTTCGCAGTTAAGCTTCGTCTGCTCTCACACTACGTACTTACAACTTCTCTCAACATCGCTAATGGCATAAACCCTATTACGGGGACTCCATTAAAATAAAGTTTTCTAACCTATTATTCGTCGTCAGCAGACATTGACTCTACTCAACAAATTCAACTCAAGCAACAAGTCATCACACACCAGCCAGCTGTGAACGCTCCTTCACACCTATAGCAACAAGCAAATCAAGAGAAGCAGCAGAAATTAAAAATACTGGACCTAAGTTCAGAACGAATTTTTTATTATTCTGACCCCATTACGTGTTTTCAAATGACACAGAATAGCCCACAAGTTCTCTGAAACAATAATTGAATTATTGGTTGCGTAAAAGAATATAAATGTACTCAAGAATATGAGTATTTTTTATGTCGCCGGGTGGACATTAAATACTATGTTTTACGTTCAAATGGTTCCACATTACTGCCACAGAGAATTACGATTGCCACCATTCGATAACATTTCTAGGGATGGTCCCTCCAGCACCCAGAAGCAGTCGTCTTACTGGTATGTTCCTGACGCTGTAGGCTCTCTGGAATTTAAGCACCATCATGAACCATTTTACAACCAAGGAACCTTCTATATTGTGAGAATTCGTACCAAAAAATTGATTCCAATGATTATTAATTGCAAGAAGACGGTGTTTTTCAGACTGTTTTTAAAACTTTATCACTAGCAAATTTAAGTAGAAAATATATGGTAGAGAGTACAGCCGTCCATAATAAGTATGCTTCTGCCCAGTGTGTTCCTGAGGAACAGACTTCACGGTAGCTCAAATCCTCACAATGTGTGCCGATCTCTATGTACTAGAGATCGGCACACATAAATATCCCAATCCAAACTCATATTAGCCCTTTCCTCTCTCAGCTCTCATGGCTAAGATTGAATGAACGACGTAAATACCACGCTGTTTCCCTTCTCCACACTATTCTGCAAACGAGCAAACCAGACTATCTTAGAACAGACTTTAAATACCTCTCCACTTCCGATAGAGCTCCCTCAAGGTCATCCACACGTTCCCTCTTGTCCATTCCCACTCACCACAGTAACTCGTACAACAACTCATTCATACCTGCTACCATACGTTCCTGGAACTCAATCCCAGCTGAAATTAGAGGCATAGGCAATCCAAGGCTATTTAAAAGGAAATGTTGAATGTGGTACTCAAATATGTAAAAAGTAGATTTCACCAACGTAAACACTTAATAATTAGCTCTTAATTATCAATAAGGTTATAAAATTATATATGTAAAAATGATTTTATGTACATTATTCTGTAAATTGTATAAAGCTGTTGTATAATATGGTTTGGCATATTAGCAGGCTTCATAGCCTGAGCCCCGCCATATACGAAAGGTAGCCTGTAATGTTCAATAAATTACTACTACTACTACTACTACTACTACATATACGAAAGGCAATAAACTAAACTAAGGTGGAGCCTCGGCCGGCTGCATATATTCGAACTCATACTAGCTTATCTCGTCATTCGCTTTATGTGTAAGAGGGGACTAATCAAGTGTATGTAAATTGCAAGTGTTCTGTTACTTCCCTTTTGATTCACTAGTGACCCTTTCGGCTTAATGCAATATTTTTGTGCTATTTTGTAATTCACTTCAAAGTTTCATCACATGAATACATAATTTTGTTTTATTTTAATATTTTCGCCTACATTCTACAGAGGGGATTATTACCTAGTTGTACTTCCTCCTAAAACAAAAATTACCACGTACACTCTTGAATACATGGATGATATCAGTGTAGATAACTAATTTGTCACATTAACGCCTAATGTTAACGTGTCAATAATATTTCTCCACGAAGTGAACAATTATCAGCAAATTATTCACACAACATACTGGCAATGTTCTCAAAATAAGTACTTCGAATATACGTGGTAATCGTTCTGTAACCAAATTCCTAGAAGAACCAGAACTTCCATGTGCATACTTTTTGAGTGATCATTCCTAATATTCCTTACTCCCTTATTGACTTGTAACTTTACTTAGAGTTGAAAGAGACTAATTTTACAGTAAGAATAATTACTCGCGTACGTTTCAAAGACAAGCAGATTATGTGCGTTTGTGCAGTTGAGTTGGATGACAGGGAAGATGAAATATCATTTTTAAATTAATACACATTTAACGTGCCATTATTTCGGACGGAATTCGTCGCAAAGCACAATAATCTCACAGTGCCTCCGATGCCAAAGATTTGGTCACACTAAAAAATCCTGCAGATTTAATCCACTCTGCTGAAAATGTCCTGTTAATCATAACTATTTAGCGTCCAGTAAACCACAATGCGTGCTTCCAACATGCATCAAAGCCTATTCTTCAAACTGAAAAGGTCGCCCTCACTGTTTAAATAAGAAATACAAGATCAGGCGTGAGAGCGCTTCCCTTCCAACACCCGGCCCCTCTCCCAGCATATAATAATGCTAAAAATTTGCTCCGCTGCCATCACGACCTTCACCGGTTAAACCCCCTAAAACACGGCATGGTAACGGTTTATTTCCAAACTTCATTATAAACCAAAGTATATTCTGCTCAGAATCAACCAAATAATTTGTACGTTTGTTATCCTCCAAAGTAAGGAATTTATCATGAACTTACTTTAAGAAATTCTAAATTACGGTAACTGGCTCCAATCCTACGTATTCTCATCTTATAATTTAAAATTTGGAATGCCAACGGTTTGAAGCTCAAACGTGTCGTCTTCTTGGAGCACATATTTCTATATAAAATAGTAAGTGGCTTGCATTACTGAAACACATCTAGTTCAACACAAACGGTTTACAGCACGTGGATACAACGCATATAAAGCCGATCGCCCATCTCCTGTTGCCTGTGGTGGCGTGGCAATGATCATAAGGAATACTTAAACATTATTCAACATTCCTACCGCAGCTACACACCACAGGGGCTTGTGCTATTAAAATGAGTTAACCAATGGACCTTCCTTGGTCTCATTGCAGTCTATGAACGCCCATAAACTTGTCTATTGTTTCTAGAGCAGTCACCAAGAAAGGGAGAAGGATGATATAGAACTGTTAACGGCAACTGAACTTAATGCCATCTACGTCGCTGCTCCTGATGAACCGACCCACTACCTGTCTAAATTAAACCACCACTCAGATATCCTCGACATCGCCATAGTAAAAGCATTTTTCCCGCTTTCCATGGAATCTATAGCTAAAATGGACTGGAATCACTGCCGATTAATAATGTAATTATATGTTGAAACCTACCTTCAACAATCTCGCACACTTGCGCATAATTATATTAAATAGGGCATTTGACAACAACAGCTTGATCCTCATCATCAACCAAATATGTCTCTAAAATCCAGTGGAGATATCCACACTGCTGTTCAGTGCTTCACCACCGGCGTAATACACATTATTCAAAGCAGCCACAGTATACCATGTGTGACAACAAAACCTAAATATTCACACATCTTTCCGTCTCAGAATCTTACGATTTCTCAAGGCCAGAAATAAAATGCGACGTCTATGGAAGGCTCAGAATCTACCTTGGCAACATCACAGATTATGCCAGCTCATCGGGTTAGTACGCACAACTGTAGACAACCACCGTTATGTGAAATTAATTATCGTTACGGCGTACAAACTAATGCATAGTTTATACAATTTTGTAATTTGTACAATCTAGGCACATATTTCCTTGGATTTCGGTCCGTATCTGCACACAAGGAAATGAATAAATATACAGACAATAAAAATAATTGAAGGAACAATCAAGTAAACGAATAACCAAATTAGAATTCATAAACTAAGAAATTTGTAGAATATGAATAAATCTTGCATTTCTCAAACACTCAAATTAAATCGTAAAACACTAACGTTTTCTCTTGTTGAAAATTACATGTAAATGTGAACTTCTTAAATTACTTCTGTAGACTTTTGCTTCCTGTTTAGCTCTTACGGAAAGGTGAAAATTGCGACTAGGTAACGAAGTAATCCGGTATAGGTTCACAACTGGTGCATACAAGTGAATAAACATACAATAAAGAGACAAAGAAATGAATTTGATCATAACACATCCTACGTTGCTCTTCCAGTATAACTAAGAATGAAAGTGAACAGATTAAAAATGAATTTTAACAGTAAACAATGTATTTCTGTTGGTCCTACCTTGAACTGGTGTGTAGATGTTGAGGTACAAGCAGTCTTCACTCTGGTTTTTCAGATGTGGTAACAATCTCTTGAGATACTCCAATCTCCCTTTAGGCATCCTTTCGAGAGCCGCGGTCTCATTGCTAATGTCTGGGAGCTTTTGTGGACACACTGGACCGGGTGTGTCCGAAATACGAACCCCGTTCCACGGTGAAGGAGTCCTAGTAGGACTAAACCTATTGGGACCAACAGGAGGAGTTGCAAATGGGATGCCTAGGAATACCTCTACAGGTTTCAAATGTTTCTGTTGATCCATCGGTAGCACCATACCCTGTAATTTGCCAGACCTCGTCTGTACTATTCTAGTACTCATCGTGGGCATATTGGGGCCAATTCCATCGACGAATGTTACGGGAGAAATGACCAAACTGAGAACGAAAAGTATTTCTATACAGGAGTAGTAGTAACAGTGGAACGGGACCACCACAGGTATCGTACTTTTGGAGACGATTATTGCTCCCATATCGCACAACTAAATCACACGCGCACACACAAAAAGTGAAGTACAAAAAAGTGTATATCACTCAAAAATTCTTACACCGTGTCTCGTTCATCACACGCCATCCCAAGTGTTAAATAATAATGATAATAAATTGTAAACACTCACTCGCTTGAAGAAAATATTTCCGCAGAAAATTAGACTAACAATAATATTTAGACCTTCACCTACATTTTATTCGTAAATTTCTCCTTCAAAATTAAACATCACTACCTATATTTCTTGAACAATGTTTCTTGCAAGTCTTTTGGATTTCCTTTCTTCCATCTGCAATCTAACGCCATGCTGATGCCTACATCACCACTGTTACATATGACACAAATGGTAGAACTGGGAAAAATATCCCGGTCTGCATTCATCGCCATTTGTTTCGAAAACAAATGAATGCAGGGTACGCAATAGTTATGATGTCGTAGCCATGGTTACGCACTCTGTGAACACTTTTATCGACGTCGTATTTCTAAAAATATTTCCGAACACGATTTCATTGCACTCAGTTTATTGGTAATTCACAATCTGTCGCTCAATAGACTTTCCGCGTTCCATGGGGAATTCCATATCTGAAATGAAAGAAAATATTTTATCAGTATATTTATGATCAAAAGGCAATACGCACAAAACACACATACATATATGCATTTGTTTGTTTGTTTGCAGACTATAATGCTTTTCCGTGTCGTATTTAAAAGTCTCCAGAATGAATCAGGAGTTTCCATACTAAATTAATTAATTAATTAATTTATTTATCTGGGAAATCAAATCAGCGATAATACGAATTACAGGGTTCCGCTATGAAAAAAATACTTATAATTGAGTAGCACAATGCAAACATAAAAGAATAAATGAAAGAACAATTGGGGAAAGCTATCTAATGATAAAAGTATCGGAAGAAAATTCATAACTAACAAAATAACTGCAGAGACGTAACAATTAACAATAAAACATGAAAGCAAAAGCAAAAGAAAAGAACGAGGAAAATTAAAGATTGAAAGTAAAACGAAGATAAGAACTTACAGCAAGGCACAGTGAGGTAAATAGAGATATGACAACTAAGATAAATAAAAGATACATTATGTACAATAGAGGGGATAGCAAAGTGAAAGGAAAAAAGGAATATTAAGGAAAAATATATAGAGTATATTCTCCTAGGTGTACAAGCAATCAATGAATATTCAAGATAAACTTAAATATTATAATTGAGCGGTCCGCCTATTCAATACAATATATAATTTATTAATATCGAGGACGTGTTTCGTCCCCTAAGGGACATCATCAGCTAATAACAAATTAACATTAATATATCAGTAATAAATATTAAAATTGGAAAGACACATTAAAATGTTTGATAATTTAAAATAAGATCTTCAAATTTGGTTAAAATTGTAAGTCATAAGACGGGTAAAACAGTCAAATTGTCCATATTTCTCGAGAAATAAATGTTAATTTGTTATTAGCTGATGATGTCCCTTAGGGGACGAAACATGTCCTAGATATTAATAAATTATATATATTGAATAGGCGGACCGCTCAATTATAATGTTTAAGTTTATCTTGAATATTCATTGATTGATTGATTGATTGATTGATTGATTATAGTCAATACGGGATTAGTATTACTTGAAATGAAGCTGTTAAAGCTGATCACTAGTAGGTGTACAAGTACACGCAATAGTGACTACAACCCTCTATATAGTTTTGGCATTAGGAAGGGCATCATGCCGTTAAATAGGGCCAAATCTGTATGTGCGATACAGTTCACACCACGAATCCAAAGTTGTGAGGAAAATGGTTGATTATTATTATTATTATTATTATTATTATTATTATTATTAGTATTATTATTATTATTTTATTCGTTTTAGAATTTCCCTAATTATCTGGTTGCCATCAGAACAAAGTATAATTCATTTTTCAATACACAACTTACCATCACTGCGTAACAGATGATAAAAATACTGTCTAATAAATCATATGGGCATGGGATATGAAAAGGCTTTCACATACAGTAAAAAAAGGAATTAAAAAGTGCGTCATGTTCATAAAAACCAGAACACCTCACAAGATAGAGATAGGAAGTTCATACTCACAGGGCATGTGCACTAGTATGTTCTGCAGAAATGATTAGCATTTGAACAATGCCAGCCCTCAGGTTCAAGGTACACATCGATATCTCCGCGCACCACAACAGACTGGTAAAATGTACCTGCGGCTCTCCTTGTCGCTATAAACGGAAGGTAATGGATCAGAGTGACTTGAGCAGACGTGCAGGATGCCCCGCAGACATGTGCGAGAACCGTAGCGTCGTACGAGTGAGTTTGAAAGGGAGCGCATTATTGGCATGAGAGAACGTGATGCTTTGCTGCTCGTGTGGGACGAAGTGAGTCGGCAGTGCTACGGGTGTGTACAGAATGGTTCACAGAAGGCCGTAGAACACGACGAGATGGGTTTGGTCGCACCACACAGACCACTCCCCGAGAAGATCCATGGCAGTGCAGGACTGGGCTGCGTCCTCCTCGGCTCTGGCGCAACAGCGGAACAGTGTAACACATCGAACACTATCAGGAGTGACAGTCCGTCGCCGTTTATTACGGTCTGGGTTACCGGCGCGTCGTCCACTTCTCTGCCTACCTTTGACTAATGTGCATAAACATGCTAGACAGCAATTGTGTATGGAACGACGTCAGTGGGGACAGGAATGGCAGCAGATAGTGTCTTCAGACGAATCCAGGTTCTGTTTGTTTATTAATGATAGTCACACATTGGTTAGACGCAGACAGGGGTAAAGGCATCACATTGACTGAATTCACACAAGGCATAAAGCGTCAACTCAAGGCCTTATTGTATGGTGTGCTATTGGCTACAACCATAAATCACAGTTGGTGCGTGACCAGGGCACTCTGACCAGTTTGATCTACGTGAAATGCATCTTGCAGCTCTTAGCCATGCCCTTCCTGCGCCATATTTCAGCACGACTATGCGCGACCACATGTTGCGTCACGAACACGTGCCTTCTTGTTGTCACAGAATGTGAGACTCTTGCCCTGGCCCGCCCTATCACCGGACTTGTCGCCAATAGAAAATGTGTGGGGTATGGTGACTCAATGCCAACCACCAACGATGAACAGTGGAACCAGGTGAATGCAGCATTGATGGCTATACGCCAGGATGCTATTCGCGCCTTATACGCGTCAATGCAATCACGCATGGAACAAGTTATCAGTGCCCATGGAGGACCCAGTACCTACTAGGCAACAGGACACGTGCTGAAGCTAGGTGACTAAATTGCTAAGGTGTCTGCAGGACATACTAATGTTCCTTGAATATGAACTTCCCATCTTTCAAGGTGTTCTGCTTTGTTATGAATGTGAGTGTACCCAACGCACAATACTGTTGACTGCATAAATGGTTTCTCGAAGTTATGAATTATTATTATTCGTACAACTCTACAATTTATCGAAGCAATTAACTGCCCTAGACTCGCACTTAACTGATATAGTTTTATAGATGTTCATCGCAGCTTCAGAAACCCGCCTGATGGCCATGATCGTTAAAGCGTTGAAATCTATGCGATCTGACACAGAAGTTAGCCGGTTTGAGTCCCATTTATCCAAAAAATTGTTACCTTCATAATGTTGACTAGCAGAGTACGGGGGGTGTTGTCGTACAATTTCTAATCACTAGATTGCGTGCCAAAAGCCTGGATTAAATTACAAACCTCTCCGCAGAGCTCGTATGGAATGAGGACATATGATGCTTCTGATTGTGAATCGTCCGTCAGATGGACGCGTTAAGCCTTGAGCGGAAAACTTGGTGTTACTGGACAGGAATAGGCTACGTGCCGACACAGGGTTTCACCCTCGCCCAACGTCGTCATCATCATCATCATCATAATCATCGCACATCAAGACGCGTACGTTCCTATCGGTATGAAGCAGGAAGACATGCACCAGGTGAGCCGAAGATGTCCTAGGACACTTGCGGCACAAAAATCATACATTAATAAATAGCTTCAGAAATGAGTTTATTATTATATTTATTGTTATTGTTGTCGTACCGAGCTCGATAGCTGCAGTCTCTTAAGTGCGGCCAGTATCCAGTAATCGGGGGGGATAGTGGGTTCGAGCCCCATTGTCGACAGCCCTGAAGATGGTTTTCGGTGGTTTCCCATTTTCACACCAGGCAAATGCCGTCGCTGTACCTTCATTAAGGCCACGGCCGCTTCCTACCAATTCCTAGGCCTCTCCTATCCCATCGTCGCCGTAAGACATATCTGTGTCAGTGCGACGTAAAGCAAATAGCCAAAAAAAAAAAAAAAAAAAAAAGTCCGATGAAGCCTCCTAAGGATCACGTGCCAATTTCAATTTCTTCATACTTTGTTGTTTTCTCTTCCTTTCTTTCCAATATTCTTTTATCCTTTAATGTTTTATTTAATATTTTTATATTATAAAATATAGTTAGTGTGTTCATAAACCTGTATTGTATTATACGGAGACGCTACATAAAGGGGCTTTTCAGCCTCAGTGGCATGTAAATCATCATGAACAAGTTCAATTCAATTCAATTCAATTCAATTCAATTCAATTCAATTCAATTCAATTCAATTCAATTCAATTCAATTCAATTCAGTGTGCTGTTTCTTTCTGTCCTCGGACTACTTCGCAGCAGGTTTCTTGTTTGATCTTCCTTGGAATACTTACTACCCTCTTTCTAAAAATCTCTCTGTCCATAATTATTTCTTCTTCTATATTATTTCTTTCTAAATGTTTCTTTACTTCTTGAATACAGCTAGTTGTTGCCTTTTGGTCCCAAAGGTACTTGAAAATCCTTTTTGTTAATCTGGAATCATCCATTCTGTAAATATGTCCAAAAAATTGCAATACCCTTTTTCTTATCGTTTCTGATACGTTTTGTATGTTCCTGTATATTTTATCGTTAGATATTAATTTCCATACTTCTGTTGTTATCACAGGGCCTTAGAGTTTTCTCATGATTCTCCTTTCTAGTTCCTCAAGTTAATCTCTTCTATAGTTTAGTACCAGGCATTCGCTTGCATATAGGCACTCCGTTTTCACCACTGTAGTGTAGTGCCTTATTTTAGGAATTTTAGATAGACACTTTTTGTTATAAAATTTATTTGTGATACAATATGCTCTTTCTATCTTGCGTACCCTTTCTTCTACTGCAGATTTGTCTAAACCATTTGATTATTATTATTATTATTATTATTGTTATTATTATTATTATTATTATTATTATTATTATTATTATTCGATTTTGACCTACTTTCGACTACAACGTCTTCATCATTTCGCTGTGGATCCGTTTATTCTCCTCTGACCACATGTTCTAGACTTTTCATTTTATTCTTCTTGAATTTATCAATTTTAGCTCGAAACGTATCTCTGTTAAATATTTCTTTTGGATTGATGCCAACTTCCTACAAAGTTTTCCTGGTTTCTTCTACCCATTTAGCAGTTGCTTTTAATTTGATGATGTTGTTAGACGACTCTCGTTCATTCTTGTGAGATGCCCATAAAAATTCGGTCTCCTCATACGCATGGTGACTGTCATCTTCTATGTCTGTCTTCCTGTCTGTGGAGATATTCAGTTCTCCAATCCCTCCATGTACCATCGCTTCTTTTTTTCGGGTCCCAAGATCTTTCTGAAGATTTTTACTTCTCTCTTCTCTAGCTCATCCATTTCCCATTTCTTATTCAGTATCAGGCATTCTGAACTCTAAATACCCTCTGGCTTTATAACCGCAGAATAATGTTTGATCTTTGCTCTGTAAAAGATCGTTCCTTCAGTCTAATTATTTTTTACTATTTTATTACTATTTAATATTATTTATGTAGTAGAGATGACTGTGTTACTGTCTGTCGTAGTTGGATTTTGGACGGAATTTTAAATAAATAAATACATATAAAAATAAATTTATGTAATATCAATTATACTTTCCTGTAGCCTAACAGCAATGCAATGTGCATACAATTCAGGTGTTTACTGTTTTTTAACTCATTGCTCGTTACAGTCAATTCGAACGTCTAAGGTTTTCGAGACATTGGGAAAATAGACTTCCCTTACACTAATCAAGTGTTAAGCTGTTGTTATACTGTTGTATGGATCAATATGACCTTATTACATTGACCTTGTCCGACTCGTTGGCTGAATGGTCAGCGTACTGGCCTTCGGTTCAGAGGGTCCTGGGTTCGATTCCCGGCCGGGTCAGGGATTTTAACCTGAATTGGTTAATTCCAGTGGCCCGGGGGCTGCGTGTTTGTGCTGTCGTCAACATCCCTGCAACTCACACACCACACATAACACTATCCTCCACCACAATAACACGCAGTTACCTACAAATGGCAGAAGCCGCCCACCCTCATCGGAGTGTCTGCCTTACAAGGGCTGCACACGGCTAGAAATAGCCACACGAAATTTAAAGAAAAAACATTGACCTTAAGCGACAATGGACCAAACCAAACCCCATGGTGCGACCGCCTCGAAGGCCAATGACCTAACAAGCGACTGCTGCTCAGCCCGAGGGCCTGCAGATTATGAGGTGTTTTGTGGTCAGCACGACGAAATCTCTCGGCCTTTATTTTTGGCTTCCTAGACCTGGGCTGCCGTCTCACCATCAGATAGTTCCTCAATTGTAATCACGTAGGCTGAATGGACCTCGAATCAGTACTCAGATACAGGTAAAAATCTCTGACCTGGCCGCGAATCAAATCCGGGGCCTACGGATAAGAAGCAGGCACGTTACCCCTACACCACGGGCCGACCCTTAAACGACAATCGGCCTGAAATACACGGGAATTGCTTGGCACTCTGAGGATTGAGAATTAAACGCGTTCCTAGCCCAGGAGCAGTCGGCGCTCTCCGAGGTAAATTGAGAATCTTGTTTCCAAAAGTTACGAAATCCAAAAATTCAAAATTGAGATGATGTTGGAAAACACATAATACCAAAGACATAGAAATGGTCTAAACGGCTCAAATCCATTTGAAAAAGAACGTAAAATTCACGTTTGCTGCCAATAAGTACTAAATCCCATGCGGTGAATTGGCCAAAAAATATTTATTTATTTATTTATTTATTTATTTATTTATTTATTTATTTATTTATTTATTTATTTATTTCACACTACAGAACTTAGTGTCCCAATTACAGTGGCAACTACGGCAGATAAGCTACAATTAACATGGTGAACCTGATATCTAAACTATATTCTACAATTTTATCTAATCTCCTATAATATTGATATAAAATATGAAAGTATTTTTCTAAAGACTAAAGAACCTTATGTTAATGCGGTGGGACAACACACGACAAAGTAAAATGATAAAATAAATGAAGCAATACATTATATTGCATTATATTTATATAAAATATGAAAGTATTTTTCTAAAGACTAAAGAACCTTATGTCAATGCGGTGGAACCACACACGACAAAGTAAAATGATAAAATAAATGAAGCAATACATTATATTACATAATATTATAGAACTTCACCTTACAATTTCCCCTATTTTTAGGACTTCATACAATTGCGCGATGAAGTTCAGTTACAAACTCACTCAATGGCAAACTGAAGTCAAGGGCATTATTTTTCTGAATGGCACTGTCGAAGATACTGCAGAGTCTGTTTACCGGCGAGTTAACATGGGCACACGTCCTGGATTTTTCATTTAAAAATGCTACATGGAAATTTAGGAGAGAAAGTAATTCAGGATTATCAATAGCATAGTTTACAACTTTAAAATAAATTTTACTGCATCCTTCCGTCTGCGAATTTCTGAACTCTCCACTCCGAAATTTAAAAGGATATCACTATAGGGTACCATACGGGGATAGCAGCCAGTTTTTTATATTGTAAGTACTTACACTTTTTTTGTAAATTTTCAATCTAATAAACATATGTTTGACACCTAGGGCTCCAAACGATGCTGGCATATTCTACTTTTGGTCTTACTATGGTACTGAACAGATGAATGCAAGTTTGTGTGTTTTCGAAGAGTTTTATGTTCCTGATAATGAATCCTAGGGTCTTGTACGACTCAGCTACCACTTTCAGTATATACGAATTGAGTGTAAGCTCGTGGTCGAAAAAAGCCCCGAGGTCTTTCATTTCGCAAACCGATCGCAAATCACTGTCACCTAGCAGCGAATGAGGAGCCATTTCGAGAGCAGGTGTCCAGCGGCAACAGAACACTTTGTTTAATTTATATTGTTGTGTTCAATGATTTCATTTATTATTATTCATCTAATCTGTACTTTCACAGTAAATAACTTAATTTGGAACATTAGAAATTTAAATACTATCGGTTTTGTGATGAAATTTATTACTTTTCTGAGGGAATCATTTAGAGTTCAATCAATCACTACTGATCTGTATTTAGGTCAGTTGCCCAAGTGGCATATTCCCTATCTGTTGTTTTCTTACCCTTTTCTTAAATGATAACAGAGAAATTAGAAATTAAATAAACATCTCCCTTGGTAAGTTATTTCAATTACTAACCCTCCTGCATATAAACGAATATATGTCAAAAAAGTGTTCTCTTGCATTCCAACTTTATCTTCATATTGTGATCTTTCCTACTTTAAAAAAAGCCACTCAAACCTTATTAGTCTAGTAATGTCATTCCACGCCATCTCTCTACTGAGAGCTTGGAACATACCACTTAGTCGAGTAGCTCGCCTCCTTTTTTCCCAAGTCTTCCCAGCTCAAACTTTGCAACATTTTTGTAACGCTACTCTTTTGTCGGAAATCACACAGAACAAATCGAGCTGTTTTCTTAGGAATTTTTTCCAGTTCTCTAATCAAGTAATCCTGGTGAGTGTCCCATATACTGGAACCATACTATATTTGGGTTCTTACCAGGGACTTATATGCCCTCCTCTTTAAATAATTATAATCCCTAAATGCCCTCATAACCACGTGCAGAGATCTGTACCCTTTATTTACACTCGCCTTTATGTGATTACCCCAATGAAGATCTTTCCTTAGATTAACACCTAGATACTTACAATGATCCCCAGAAGGAACTTTCACCCCATCAACGCAGTAATTAAAACTGAGAGGACTTTTCTTATTTACTCACTACCTTGTAACTTATTTATTACTATATACAAAATAA
Organism: Anabrus simplex; assembly: GCF_040414725.1. Classification (NCBI taxonomy): domain Eukaryota; kingdom Metazoa; phylum Arthropoda; class Insecta; order Orthoptera; family Tettigoniidae; genus Anabrus; species Anabrus simplex. The sequence goes on from NC_090278.1 coordinate 34,073,700, forward strand.
TATCATCCGAAAAAGCCTTATCTCTGTTTCCACTTCTTTACTAGTATCATTTATATTCATAAGAAAACAAAGGTCCAATAATTCTGCCTTGAGGAATTCCCCCCTTAATTATTGCACGGTCAGATAAATCTTCGCCTACTCTAATTCTCTGAGTTCTATCAATTTCCTTTTTTTCTAGAGTCTCAGTGATAAAAAACAACAAATCCATCCTCCTTTTTTGAATGTTTCATAAACTGAAAATTTTAACAGAAATACTTCGTATAATAATGCATTTAATCTATCTGAACATGATAGAATTTTTAAGACGAACTGTCATTTGAAATTTTATTCTCTGATGATTCTTCTCTCTCTTGTAAAGTTTTACGTTTGGATGTATCACCTCCTAGGACTAAGCGCCTTAATCAAGGCATTTTATACATAAAACATAAAAGTTTTTAAACACTATATTTCTGCCTGTTTGTAACCCATGTTCTCTAGAACTAGGTTTTAATTGACTAGTGTCTGGTTATATTTTTTCTTATAGAAACAAGTCTTTCAATGCGAACCAATAGTTTTGGAATGAATGAAAAACTTGTGTGCGCATGCCTCGAGATATCACCCAAGCAGAAAATGTACATAAGTGCGATCCGTGAAATATTCAATAGAATTTTATCCACAAAAATCTAGTCAGGATCTTCGCGACAATTTAGCCATAATTTCCCTCATTCCGCGGAGATACCAGATAAGTACAGTTTTACAGTTGTTTACATTTTTACAGTAACCCACTAGTCAATTCTCACTATCTTTTCGCACTAATAAGATGACATTTCGTCATAATATTGAAGAAATAGCCAACTTTTACTTCTAAATTATTCAAGAATAAAAACGATCCTCGGTAAGAACCAGACTTCTTAACATTCTCAATATCGTATCTACAGTATAATGCGAAGCGTTATAACTTATTTTTAGTTTGAAAGGATCGACTACTTCCCAGAAAAAAAAGGGGGCTGCCACAAGGAAATTCTTTCATGCGAAATTAAATAACATCAAACTAAAACGAAAATTTATACACATAACAATATTTATGAATCTACAAAAGGTTTCATAAACTATCAGTCAACGTCGCAATTAAGAAAACTTAAAAATTCACTTCAAACAGGTAATACATTTTTTTAAGTCGCTTTTACGTCGCAACGACACAAATAGGTCTTACGGTGACGATGGGACAGGGAAGGGCTAACAGTGGGGAAGAAGTGGCCGTGGCCTTCATTAAGGTACAGCCCCTGCATTTACGTGGTAAGAAAATGGGAAACCACGGAAACCTCTAGAAAGCATAGGGGAGGATATGACATACAAGAATAATCGAAAACGACCAATATTAGCGGACGCTGAGATGTAGAGATGGCAAACGAATATCGATATATCGGAAATATCGATATTTTGAGATTGAGATATCGATATATCAACATCGATATTTTGATTTCCGATATATTGTTGATATCGATATTTTGTGCCCGATATATCGATATTTCTGTCTAATTTAATATTTGCATGGTACAGTTACGAAATTTGAATTTTCATTTTTCAATTCACTTCGGTAAATACAGTGACAATATCACAACTCATTCATCGAGCATACCTTGTATGCATAGCTCTACACGCTAGCCAGGCAATACTTGAGCATTATAGCGACCTCTGTCCCAGCAGAGAGACTGTTTCAAAGGCCGGTAACACCATCGCGGAAAAGAGAAACCGATTAAATGGGAAACTGTTATCCAAGCTTCTTTTGTCTAAATGGCTTACCTAAGATGTATTGGAAATTGACCTAAGATTATCATCACGATTTTTTCACGAAAAAATGGAATTGCAGTGCTGAGAAAGAAGTTGGGAAGAAAATGTTTTATTATTTTATAGAGCTCTGATAATTATCAAATGTACTTCGTACACACATTGTACGTTTGTAGTTTTATCATATGGTTTTTCGGTGTAAGTTATTAGCTCGTTACTAGACACCTTGCAAATACTGTTTTCCTATGTATCGTAACATCTTTCAACTGTAAATCCTTTTATAATGTATCATTGCAGTGAAAACGCCATGTCAGCTGGTCATTGTTTTAAGCACGTTTTCTGATCGGTATCAAGACTTATTAAACCTGTACTCACAATAATGGATAATAGTACCAATATTTTAAAAACGGTTGCCTGCTGCCATTTCTTGATGGATACAGTTATTTTTGTATCCATCTCTTGGCACAGGCCAGAGTAAAGTGTAGCTTCCACCGAAGTCCCAGTCTCATCCATGGCTGTGACAATATGGAAGCTGCTGGGGTATGGGTAGTGCTGAGTAATGACATTCAGAGCACGACTAGTGCATCTGAGTGTTATGAAAGGTGTTGCTCGTAGGGTCAGTTGTGCTGCAATAGCACTTTCTGACCCAGTGAGGAAAGCAATGGCAAACTACCTCACTCCTCGTCTTGCCTAGTACGCCTCATTTTGGTGCTGCCATTGGTTTTTGCGATTTCCTTATAACCGCATAACCTTTGGTGGTGCTATTTGAGGATCCAACCAGCCTCTGGGCTAATGACCTAACAGACACACATATCAACGACATATCGATGTGTTGAAGAGTGATATTTCAATTATATCGATATTTCAATACCGATGTATCGAAAAACAGATATATCGATATTCTGATAATTTTTTCCATCAGTACGGGTGAGATGTATTGTGGCACTCTCGATGCCGTTTAAGTACCAGTTCAGCAGCATAGGCAAGGCGAGATGTGGTGATGAATAAACTGCCCAAACTGACTGGGATTAGTTTAATGAAGAGAAACAAAATAATCTGTAACTGAAATAAGAAATTGAACACGTAATATTAAGTCTTAAACTACTAAACTACTAATCCTTGAAATATCAGGCAATGTCACAATAAAGAAATCATCAAAAATTCGTGTCACACATAATTAACAGGTAGTAAAATAAATATAAACAATACAGCTAGTTGTTAATAAAATTGGCTTCAACCAGATAAGTCAGTCCATCTTATGTGTAATACATTTCCTGTTGTTATTGTGGATATGGATATTATCAATTTGTAAATGAATCATTGGTTAGTGAATTTGCACACTTGCCTTTGTTAAAGAGAATTGCGAGGTCTTACTTCCTAACAATACACAAATGTCACATATACGCTTTGGTTTTCACTGGCCCACGTATGAATGAAATGCTTGGACAATATAGGAGAAGCCAGTTTCATTCCCGATCTGAAGCAGGTACTTCACTACTTTTTTTGAGTTAAACAAAATAAACCAAAATCATTATTTTTCGTATATTTTTCGTATAACGAAGAATCGTTTGACGACGTGAAACAACTCAATTTTGAAAATATCCTAGGGAAATGAACTATGAACTTTAGCCGAATAAAATATAACAAAGTACGAGAACATATTCTTTATTTGCTCCTAAAAATTTACAATTATCTTCATATTCATTGTTATCCGGTCGATTGAATTAGCAGTTTGCCTTTTTCTATCACTGTGTATGTTTAGTCCTCAGCCCGAAGGCTGGTTGCATCCTCAACAGCTCCGCCATCAGCTGTCATAAATGGCCTAGGCATCACTGAAGAGGCGTACTAGGGAAATGAGGAGTGAGGTAGTTTCCCGTTGCTTTCCTCACCGAGCCAGAAGTTGCTGTTACATATCAGCCTGTCAAGCCCACTGAAATGCATGTACCCACTGACCCTATGAGCAACATTTTCACACCATTCATAGCAGGGACTGGCTGTATAAGGAATGGCATTACTAGCATCACTCATACCTCAGTCACTTTCATCTTGTCAAAGCCAAGGATAAAGCTGAGACAGATCAATGAAAGTAACAATATTGCTCTAGCCCATACCAGAATACATAGTGCACTGTAAACACTCGGTCCTGCCAGCAAAGGCATTTTCTACCACTACGAGCGCTAATGTGACTCAATGCAGAGTTTCACTTAAGCCCTTACAACTACATTCGGTGTAGACATTTTTCAAATACTCAATAACGCCAGAGGGTATTGAACCAAGGAACACATTAAAGAAATACGTTAATTTGGTTAGGATTTTGATCAAAAAGGAAACTTGTAAAGGAGCAAGTGATTTTAGGCTGTTTTTTTAGAACTGCATTTAGGCCAGAGGTGATTTCCGAAATTTATTATTTTTCTTTGTTTGATAGAGTTGTCCGATACAATTTGAAAAACCTATGCCGGCCCTTTAGCCCTTTAACTTTCATCACAATTGAGCAAATTGATTAATTTTACGTTTTTCGTAGTTTTTTCCGCTAAGAAATGTTTTTCAAAATTAAAACAAAAAATGCCTTCTCTGAGAACATTAATTTTTTGACTTATCTTGTTATTCGCTGGTATGAGTGATTTAGAATGTTCTTTTATATTCGTATTTAAACGACTAAATTGTGGCTTCTACTAATTGTGAAAAACACAATTTTCACCATTCTCTTGATATAAAACAGAAGGGGAGAGATAAAGAACACCGCGTTCTACAGTAAACTTGTGTAAAACTCCTGGCGTACATAATCCATCTTGTTGTAACTGTGCCCTTGCGTTAACTTCAGTCGCCATATATTTAAAGTTGTTCGAGAGGTCGATGTTTTTATGTTGCTCCAACTCGACATGTGGAGTAAACCAACCAATCAGAGTGCGAGAGAGACGAATATAAACACACACACATCTGTGAGAGAGCGAGAAATGTTTGAGAAGAAGAGATGAAGAGGATATAAAAAAAAAGAGGAGAGAAGAGAGATGTGCGTGTTTTCTCATTAGATGCCTGAATTCCCCAAGGGACAGTGTTGGGCCCTGGAATCCTTTCCCGCTATATTCTGTGGTCCAACCATCATCGGACTCGATTACCCCCAACATGCGATTACAAAACTTTTATGGCCACACACCAGGTGAACCAGTAGTGCAATCTTGTTGTACCTGGAAAAACTCGACCTACATTACAACAACAAAAAAAGCAATTAACAGAGTTTTAACAGGTTTCAGAAGTAATTTATTTACGTAATTTAACCAAGTTTCGTTTACTTTGTTCACTAAATGCTGGATACCGCTCGCACCATACAATATTAAAAGACCTTTAAAAGCATGAAAATGTTTTGATTCAATGTATTTTATTTTTTCAATGTCATTTCAATTAATTGAGCTGTCAGTGTCAAGAATATCGACTCAGATGACCTGGTGTTTGATTCCACTAACTTGGAGACACGATGTTTGTGTTCATATTTACATCAATACATTTTCATATAAACACCATAGTACCAACCTTCACAAAAATACACAGTTCTGACCCTCCACGCAAGCAAATCAGTGTTGACTGGGGATATGAGTTACGAAATAATATATAAAATAAATAAAATAAAATATAATAAAGTATGATAATATACGATTTATTTATTCGTAAATATTACAATTCTTTTCTGAATCATCCTTATCCGGTCGATTAGATTTGCAGTTTGCATTTTTCTACCACTATGAGTGCTAATGTGAGTCAATGCATTGTTTCATTTAAGACCTTGTAACTACATTCCGTGTGGACATTTTTCAAAGAGTCAAAAATTGGCTGGGGGGTATTGAACCAAGGAGCAGATTACAGAATAAATGTAAGCAAAAGGGAACGAGTATGGAAGCAAGCGATTTGAGGCTGCTTTTGAGGAACTGCTTTCAGGCCGGAGCCAACGGCCGTAGCCGTGTTGAAACACCGGATCCTGTGAGATCTCCGAAGTTAAGCAACAATGGGTGTCGTCAGGAGTTGGATGGGTTCCCACGCGCTGTTGGTGGGGGGTAAGGGAATGGAGGAGCGGAAAGGAAATGGCCACCCTACCGCACGCAAACTCCGTCTCACGAACACCTCTGCGGAGGTTCGGACCTGCCTTCGGGAAGAATAACCCTTACCTTACCTTTTTTAAAGTTTGATTAACAATCCACGACTCAAACCATGAAACATTTTCGGACCCTTCAGCCCTTCATATTTCGGCACAATTGAGGAAATTGCTTAATTCTACGTTTTTGACCCCTAATTTATCTGCTAAGAGATATTTTCAACATTAAAACTCACCGTAGAAAAAATCCCTCCAGACACGGTTGCCGTCAGGAAGGGAGGTAAGGTAAGGGTTATTCTGCCCGAAGGCAGGTCCGAACCTCCGCAGAGGTGTTCCTGAGCCGGAATTTACGTGCGGTAGGGTGGCCAGTTCCTTTCCGCTCCTCCATTCCCTTACCCCCACCAACAGCGCGTGGCAACCCATCCAACTCCTGACCACGCCCAATGTTGCTTAACTTCGGAGATCTCACGGGATCCGGTGTTTCAACACGGCTATGGTCGTTGGCTCAGGAAGGGAGCACAGCTATAAAACAGGGCATGTCATTATATGCGAGAGAGTTCAAAACTGCGACCACAATAGGATGTGTTGAAAGGCAGTGAAACATGAAATCCACAGCCTATTTCCAGTTTCAAACGGGTCAGGATTGTAATGAGTGAACTCCCCATCTGGCGACGAGAAGAGAAACTGTGCCGGCTGCCGCAGCCTGTGGCATTCATTTGTGGCAATGATTAATGAATGCCAAATGAAATAATTGGTATTGAAGAGTGTTGCTGGAATTAACGGTGGCAGTATAAGGATAAAAACCTGTCCCGCCTCTGCTTTGTACAGCACAAATCTCACATGGAGTGGCCGGGATTTGAATCATGGAACCCAACGAAGAGAGGCCGGCGCGTTGCCACCTGAGCCACGGAGGCGTTTAATGACAGTGGATAAAGACGATTTTAAGAAGGCATACCCGCATGGAAAATCAAATGTACATTACAGTAACTTTTTACCCTCATCTCGGTTACATTTGGACACAGTGCTGAAATAAAATCGGTACGAAGTCATGCGCCATCAGTCAATCACTACTGATCTACATTTCGGGCTTTCATCCACGTGGCAGATTCCTTACCAATTATTACCTAGACTTTTCTAGAATGGCTCCAAAGTATTTTGAAGTTTATCGAACAACCCCCTTGGCAAATTATTCCAATTCATTTAAATGAATATTCGCTCTTGAATTCGAACTTTATCATCGTGTTATGATCGTTCCTACGTTTAGAAACTGCTCTGAAACTTACTGATATATTAACTCATTTACAACATTTGAATGGGTGAAAACCATAACGGTATAAGTAACATTTTGGTCATTCAGAGAAAAAGACATTTAAACATCTTCAACACTCATATAAAGCATGGTATTTGTAGTTACACCACCCATCACTAGAGCGCAGAATATTGCCGCTATCACTTGTATCTCCTGGTTGGTGAAAGGATACATCCTCCTGGAGTTACATCCTGCACTTAACTCATTTTTTAAAGAAATGTCACTTATACCGTTATGGTTTTCACCCATTCATTTCTACAATGGCACCACTCAGTAGAGTAGCTCGTCTCCTTAGCTCCAAGTCTTCCCAGCTCATAACATGCAATATTTGAGTTACACTACTCTTTTGTCGGCAATAAGCCAGAAAAAAAAATTTCTGCTTTCCTTTGGGTATTTTGCATTCTCGAATTAAATATTCCTTGTGTAGGTCCAATAAACTGAAACTCTACTCTAATTGGGGTCGTACCAGTAACTTACGTGTGTCCACCTTCACAGTCTTTCTGCAACACCTAAATACCCTTCTACCCTTCTCCGAGCTGAGTAGCTCAGACGGCTGGTGCGCTTGCCTTTTGACCCCAACTTGGCAGGTTCGATCCTGGCTCAGTCCGGTGATATTTGATAGGTGCTCAAATACGTCAGTCTCATGTCTGTAGATTTACTGGCACCTAAAAGAACCCCTTTAGAAAGAAATATCGTAATATTAGTGCGACGTAAAGCAAATGATATTATCTATATATTAAAAACCTTTACTTAAAACAGCTTTGGGAAATACGTCCGTTCGTTCTACCGGACCTATTTGCTTCGTTTTGGTTATATTCTCTCCGAAATTACCTGCCGGTGAATCATGAGACATTTATAGGTTTCTAAATTGAGCAACGTTTGAGTAATCATAAAATCAAATCATTAAAATGACCAGTCCAATAATTGCAGGGGAAGGCTTACCTCAACCCGCAAGACATTCAGCACTTCGCAGGTTGCTAAGCGACTAACACTTTCATTAATATTCTGATATAATTATGTAATTTTCATACTTAGTAATGTCATTGCTTGCAGTCATGTTTGATTACTACCTGTCAAGACAGAATACTATTCCCTGCTAGATCCTCTTTGATTCTCCAACCTTTCCCATCTTCCAAATACATTCAAAAGATGGTAGAGCATTCCTAATAACTTGCATGCTCCTAAGAGAAAAATATCTGCGTACAAACAGATCCCCATTATGGCACACGCTTTAGATATTATCCGGGAACACATATGGAAGGATAACCTAGCTACGCTAGAAACAGTGAAGACCATGTATCTTAGAAAAGCCTCTCCCTGGTAACAAAAAAAAAAAAAAAAACCTCTCCTTCGAGATTATCCTATGAACTCACAAGACAACCCTTTTATATAGAAGAACTGGCTTCTACGACAGAATACCAAACTAGACATTAAGAACTGCAGGAAGAAAGCGAATGCATACGGCATGATGACGTAAAACAGGATGAATTCTGATTACGAAAAGCGGCAAACCATAACGCGCTTCTTAGGATACTTCCTTATACTGAAAAAATAAATGTCGTATGGCTTTTAGTGCCGCGAGTGCCCGAGGACAAGTTCGGCTCGCCAGGTGCAGGTCTTTTCATTTGACGCGTCGTGATAAGGATGAAATATTGATGAGGACGACATATACACCCAGCCGCCGGGCCAGCGAATTGACCAATGACGGTTAAAATTACCTACTCTGTCGGAAATCGAACCCGGGACAACTTTGACCAAAGGCTAGCATGCTAACCACTTAGTTATGGAGCCGGACATGTTCTTATACTAACATCTAGATACGAAATGTACTTTCTCCATGAAATAGAGGAGGAGGAAGGAGAAGGGATGATTCTGAGGAAATTGTGAAAAAATACAAAACCAAGCTAAGTTTGACACAGGAAGAAAGTTTTCACACACAAAGACGAAGAAAGTTAAGACGTCAGAGGCTGTAAGAAAAATCAAAGTGGGGTTATTCGCCCTCATAAATATCTGCACAATCGCAGAATTTTAAAATTAATTTCGAACTACGTCTACAAGAATACGAGTGGTAACGTATGGTACAAGGTAAAATATATGTATATTTCTTCACTACATAGAATCTTGTATATATTTGGGACTTCTTATTTTTTTATTTGCCATTTGTTTTACGTCGCACTGACACAGATAGGTCTTATGGCGACGATGGGACAGGAAAGGCCTAGGAATGGGAAGGAAGTGGCCGTGGCCTTAATTAAGGTACAGCCCCAGCATTTGTCTGGTTTGGAAATGGGAAACCACGGAAAACCATCTTCAGGGCTGCCGACAGTGGGGTTCGAACCCACTATCTCCCAGATGCAAGCTCACAGCTGCGCGCTCCTAACCGCACGGTCAACTCACCCGGTTATATGGGACTTAGGGCAGGAGAGAGTGAGTACAGATTATCTGGTTGTTCCTCTCTTAGCAGCCTCTTACGACATGCAGAGGTAATGCATCCTGTCACTCCATCCATACGTAGCTTCGTTATCTACGTCCAACTTTATGCCAGCTGATCCAGCACACTACATTCCCGCGTCATGTCACAAGATCTACACTCCAGAAATAGTCGCCGATTATCACACAGTTTTATGGCCATAAATATTCGCAAGATACGTATTATGAGGGAAATTCTGCTGCCTTTGGTAATATTACCGTGTGTAAGGGCCTTTGCTACGAACGGGACGAAACGCGATTAAGGGGAGTACGTAGGGACCTCAATTTTTGCAAAAATAGCGAATTTCATTTTACTGTATTTTAGTATCCTTTGGTCCGTGTACAATGGAGCACCGCTTTTTATTTCAGCCAAATCGCGTTACAAGTGTCCATAATGTGGATATTCCACGGCCCCTCCCACTAAAAAATGCCACGCCCTCCTCTGACTGCAAGCTGGATTTTATTTTTAATAACTTTCTAGGAAATGTAAGTACATTATTGAACCGCATAGACTATGTTAGGCCTTCTCATCGGTCGAAATCTTATGAACAAAAGTTGTCCACGCAACAGAAATATCCAGAATAGCACAAACAGCATCAGTACCTACCGAAACCTGCCCAAGATTAGACAGAAAAAAGAGAACAAACTATCATGAAGTTTTCCAAAACATAATTATACCGTATGATGTACAAACAATATCTAGGATATGAATACGTTTAATCCTACTACATTATTTTTTACAGATAATCTCTTTGATCCAATTTCACATTATAGCAATATTAAATTTTTCTTCAATGTTTTTATGTTAGCTTATTATTTCGGGTTACTAAATTGCTTGTCGTGGTTCTTGGTGCACGTATAATAAAGACAAGGAAACCTACAAACACCATGGACTTCCAGGAGGAGTGATACTTCTGATTAAGCCCATTTATAAGGATCTTATCCAACCCGATTTATTGAAGAAATGTTTGCATGGGAAAACCAAAAATATAAACGAGTCTTTTAACAGATTTATTAGGAGCCGTGTACATAAAAATTTTGTTGGAAATAAAACCTTAAAATTAGGAGTGCATGATGCTGTTTTACCATTTAATATGGGAAATTCAGGCAGAAATAAGCTACTAGAACAGCTGTGGATCCAACTAGGGTGGAATTCGCACAGTGCGTTTCAAGCTTTCGATGTTCGTCGGATCAAAATGGAGGATAAAAAGCTGTTTATAGTGGAAGCCAAGATAAGGAAGTCAAGGTGAGCAATAAAAAGGAGTCTGGAGGACAAGGAGGATGAGGAACATGCAGCAGGAGGGTTCTAGACTACATCTCAAGTAGAATTCACATAAGCTAAATTTTATAGTTAATTTTCTCTGCTTTTGTTTTTCTTTATATAGGTACGCTCAGACAAAAAACTATAAAAGGTAGAAATCTGAAATAATTATCAGTGATACGTCCATTCCTTCTCTCTGTAAAGCTACCAGTTTATTTTAGATATGTTAATATATGAGGCCAGAAAAAATATTATTACTCAAAATTTTAAAGAATATTTCTAAATTTGGAAAAAATTGCCAAAAAATAACCATGTATTTAATCCTAAAACTAAAGACAGCTATGTAAAGAACAAAGTTTATACAATAACACTATAAAGTTTCAAATCTGTAGGACAAAGGACCTTTTACCTGAGCGTACCTAAATATGGAGAAATTACCATTAACAGAATAGGCATTACGTACTCCCCTTAAAAAGGCAGTAGAAACTCGTTTAAAACACGGCGCAGTACCTACTGTATATAGAAGGCAGTGTTCTCACACGCGCTAATAACGTGAGGAGGAAGACGATGAACACTGGTTGCTTGGTTACCACGCTGTCAGTTTTCTGTCCACGCTAAATTGACGTCGCTAATTCCAGATAGACAAGCCAGAAAACCTTTCCAAATTCAAAGGAAAGCGTATAAGGTACAGGGATAAATGAAGACAAAATAAGAGAAACGAGTGGCTTTTAGAAGACTGATAAATATTTTCAAGGATTCTGGGAGAAGGAAACGAAGAACGGAGGTAATATCCAGATGCAAAAGACGATGAAACAGTAAAGTGAAGGAATTGAGAGTTATCTGAAAGCACCAAGTGAAGTCAGAATTATCAAAAAGGAAATGAATCACTCAGGTAGTTTACGTGGGCTGTAGGTATCTATACTCGAAAATAAATAAATAAATAAATAAATAAATAAATAAATAAATAAATAAATAAATAAATAAATAAATAAATAAATAAATAAATAAATAAATAAATAAATAAATAAATAAATAAATAAATAAATAAATAAATAAATAAATAAATAAATAAATAAATAAATAAATAAATAAATAAATAAATAAATAAATAAATAAATAAATAAATAAATAAATAAATAAATAAATAAATAAATAAATAAATAAATAAATAAATAAATAAATAAATAAATAAATAAATAAATAAATAAATAAATAAATAAATAAATAAATAAATAAATAAATAAATAAATAAATAAATAAATAAATAAATAAATAGGAACCTTATGTGAATAATCTAGCTTCTATCAGTCCTAGGATTCAAATCTTGGAAATTGCCAGTGATACAGACCCAAAGAACACAATTAATTTCGGGCTGTAATTTCTTCAACACATTTATTTTGCAGTTCGCCCACATTTACTGTCCTGACCGTTTTGTATAGAAATGTACCGACGAAGGTGTTCTCTTCAATCAAATTTCGGATAATTTCAGTGGTAACGTCATATGACGGAGAGCACCTAATAAAACATTAACAGAAATACAGGTGATGTTGCTGTGAGTGGATATCCACATTTAATTATTAATAACCTCTGCTGTACATTTTGTGTTAATTACGGTGCTGATCATGAATATGTAATATTTGCAGTCTCGCGAGTATTTTATGATTATTCTACCCTATGGCGTTTTTGTCGTTCATTTCCAGCCATAATTTAATTAAAATTCATTAAATATTTCGATATCATATTTTTTTCTTGCTTCCGTAATGTGTCAAACACCACTACCGTGGACAATGCAAAATGGAATATAATCTCAGTCGGGAAAATGAACGTTCGTCTGTCATTTGTGTATACTTCACATTCGATAGAAAAGAATAAATCACATATTGTTTTCAATGTTAAAAAATGCTGATGTAAGTACAAAATCGTTGTTCTCCTGGTTTCCAAGATTTCACGCCACGTATCTTAGTACTGATCACGAACATATCGTATATAAACGAAGTGTGTATTCTTCGTCATTGTGTCTTGAAGTACCTATATGTGACAACGTTGAGGGGAGCAATACTGATCCGCAGAGCATGTACCAATTTGAATGAAAATTCGTTGATATACAGGATCTTTCTTATAAACGTATGGTGTTTGTACTCCGCGCTAAGGCAGCTGCCTCAGACCAACTTAAGTCACGCGCTGTCGCCCTGCTTTAAGCGTGTATACAATCTTATATGAAATCTTACCTTTAAAAAGATGCTGCAAGTACCATCCTTCATAATGAGGGACTTCATGATCACTATAAGGATTTTCTGCACACCAATAGTGAGAGTTATGATTGACTGTTCACATGACCACTAAGGCGACACTCCGGAGATAAAAGGATATTTTTACCTAATGCATGGATTTTCACGAACCTTTCTGGGAATGTCACCTACATAAAAGTACAGATATCACGAACATTTCTTTTATATACAATAAATAGTTTTTCGAAAATATGTTTTCCCTTTGAAATTTATAATTCCATTTTGTCATGAAATTGAATTAACATGTTAATGTAAATTCGTAATTAGATAGATAAAACTTCTTTTAAAAGGTCTACGTATCTACTTTTCTGTACATAATTTGTATAAGGAGATATATCGTAATAAAATTTGTATAATTTTTACGTTCTAAAATTTAGGACTTAAAAATCCCTACTAATTGAAAAATTCTGCAATGAAATATTCCATAAGCAGGTTTCTTAATATAACTGTGAAACATATGCCAAACAATTTCCGTTACATTTGGAAGAATATTATGGGAGAAAAATGGGATTTAAGTGTAAAATTACAATTGGCAAACAAAGCATTATTACAGTGATAAATTGTTTGAATTCAGCGGAATAACTTCGTGACAAGGAAAAAGAAACTCGATCCTTCCAATTTCAATCATAAAAAATTTCACCAAGATGACAAAAATATCGATTTTTATCTCGGAAGTGTAGTCTTAAGTTGAGAGCAGGCCTCATCCGAAAAGTACACAAGCTGTGGGTCGAATAAACAATCATTCAATGATACAAGATACCACTGACAATATCTCACCCTTGTGGCTGAATCAGTAGGTTTTAAGCATTGTGCCAGTGTAAACCTGTAAGGTTTGAAGTGTAACAGCTTTGTAGGTCTGTGTGCACAAGAAACCGAAAGCCCTACTTCTTGTGCTAACTTTACGAGTGACTCATTCGATAACCATTCAATATTCGCCTCAAAGTCAACTAGACTTTCCTCTGTTAAAACTGCAGAGTAGTTTCAATTTTTTTTTTTACAATTATGTGAATCTGTGCTCGTGAAGGTGGCACTTCACCAGAACATTGCATCAAGCACCCGTCGAGCCGACTCGTACTTAGAGTAACTTTTATAAATGAAAATACGGTGGTGCAATGATAACTGCCTCACCATGTTAGCAGCTGAGATTCAGACTGGCGACTGATGCTTGCCAGGTCGAACACGTGAACGCTCCTTGCAAGGTCAACGAGTATGCGCGTGCCTCCCGTACTGCTGCTTAGGTCTCCGAGATTAGAAACGCTACTGGACGGTCTGCCTTTATAATAGAAACCCTGTAGTTAATGTAATACTGAACCTTAGATGGCCGAAGCTTTCTGGTGGGCTAAGCTGAAATATTATAACATAGCGGTTTTTCTAGCTTCAATGATCCCGATGTTTCGCCAAAAACTGCGTACAGCATTACCAAGAGTTCCGCTGTCTTCTACTCCTAAGAAATTATCAGTGGAATTAATGCTATATCAATTTACAAATGCCTAAAAATAGTTATTCTTTTATAGACCGACCTACTCTCAAATCTGCTTCCATTTATTTTTTGCTAGTGGCTTTACGTTGCACCGACACAGATAGGTCTTATGGCGACGATGGGATAGGATAGACCTAGGAGTTGGAAGGAAGCGGCTGTAGTCTTAATTAAGGTACAGCCCCAGCTTTTGCCTGGTGTGAAAATGGAATACCACGGAAAACCGTCTTCAGGCCTTAATTAACCCACGGCCGCTTTCTTCCATCTCCTAGGCCTATCCTATCCCATTGCCACCCTAAGAGCTAACTGTGTCGGTGCGACGTAAAGCAAATTCATTGAAAAGGAAACCTATGTACGGACTGGATTTATACAAGCAAAACCTCGATAATTATACTCCGCTGCTACCCTCTGAGCCACATGTTTGCTTCTCAACATTTAGGTGATATAATGCACTTGAATTTTTTCACAGCTGATTATCTCGAGAATGTCTAGATGTAGGGTATGACCAAATGGCTTAGTTACATACATAGTTTACGGGTCACCTTCACGTTATATTATAGAAATAATCCGCGACCCGTCTACCTCAAGGTACCCTTATCATGAAATTTTCACGCATGAACAAATAATTCGCAATGGAGTAATCTCTGTCTCCTTAATAATTTCAAATAATTTGGAAATTTTTCGAACATTTTCATTGATAAATAATGTCATTCCCTAATTCCTCTTTTTATAACCAATTATTTGCTCCCATTCGTTTCCTTGAATTCCAACTTTATCTTCATATTATAATCCTTCCTACTTTTGAAAGCTCCACTCAAGCTTATTCATTTACTAATGTCACTCCACGCCATCTCTCCACTGACATCTCGGAAAATCCGGCTTAGTCGAACCGCTTGTCCCTTTACTCCCACTTCTTCCCAGCCCAAAGTTTGAAAGATTTCCGTAACACTACTCTCTTTTTAGGAAATCACATATATGAATTACAATGCTAAACATTTCAGAAACAGATTCATTTTGTATATTTCCTTTGTTTATTCCCTAATAGTAAGGAATACAATTTATGTTGCTCAGGGTGTTTACATATAGGCTTAAGTGTGGGGAAAAGGGAAAACGGGCGCTAGTTTCCCAATCCCAACCGTCAAAAATTGTAATTTACGTCAACTAAAAGAAGACACATAGTGTTTCGGATCATATTATTATTATTACTCTTATTATTTTTATTATAACGGAACGCTGCAGTTATGGGCATCAGCAAAAGTGGAAGGCATAGTGAGGCTATTGTTCTCTTCTCACGCTGATCTTCTGTCCTACCTGTCTGTCCTTCAAGTTGACAATTTGTTAGTATTTCACAATTTTGGCTATGTTTGTCGTGAAGTACTCCTTAGTGCCTATGATGATAATTATCATGCCAATCAATTTATTGCCGGCCGATGGTTCAACAAGAAAAGAAACCACTTTTCCCTTTGCGAAAATCAAATGATCATAAATACGACTACCGGTCATGGCTGTCCAACATCGGCTGCTAATTTCAGATGGCAACCAGCCGTAAGACACCGCCTGCACTGTTGCTAGGTAACATTGTCCCACAATCCATTCATACCTTACATCACTGCCTGCACGGTTGCTAGGTAACATTGTCCCACAATCAATTCATACCTTACATCACTGCCTGCACGGTTGCTAGGTAACATTGTCCCACAATCCATTCATACCTTACATCACTGCCTGCACGGTTGCTAGGTAACATTGTCCCACAATCCATTCATACCTTACATCACCGCCTTCACGGTTGCTAGGTAACATTGTCCCACAATCCATTCATACCTTACATCACTGCCTGCACGGTTGCTAGGTAACATTGTCCCACAATTCATTCATACCAAACATCACTGCCTGCACGGTTGCTAGGTAACATTGTCCCACAATTCATTCATACCAAACATCACTGCCTGCACGGCTGCTAGGTAACATTGTCCCACAATCCATTCATACCTTACATCACCGCCTTCACGGTTGCTAGGTAACATTGTCCCACAATTCATTCATACCTTACATCACTGCCTGCATCGTTGCTAGGTAATATTGTCTCACAATCCATTCATACCTTACATCACTGCCTGCACGGTTGCTAGGTAACATTGTCCCACAATCCATTCATACCTTACATCACTGCCTCCATCGTTGCTAGGTAACATTGTCCCACAATCCATTCATACCTTACATCACTGCCTGCATCGTTGCTAGGTAACATTGTCCCACAATCAATTCATACCTTACATCACTGCCTGCATCGTTGCTAGGTAACATTGTCCCACAATCCATTCATACCTTACATCACTGCCTGCATCGTTGCTAGGTAACATTGTCCCACAATCCATTCATACCAAACATCACTGCCTGCACGGTTGCTAGGTAACATTGTCCCACAATCTATTCATACCTTACATCACTGCCTGCACGGTTGCAATGTTACACTTCCGTCACACATTTTTTCTCGTCACGTTACACACATTTTTGGATGATACCCAGTCATAAGACAAATTTATGTCAGAAATAACGAGGCCCCGGCGAGAAGAAGTTGCATCAACGCGGTAAATCTTTCATTGCGTCGTTTAGCTGAGGAGTTGGTGTACCTAGTGATATCAGAATGCCAAATGTATCACTGATAGTTTGCTAGGAATAGGCTGTGATAGGCCAACCTCCCATGCATGCTGCGACTCAAGCCGTTGTTACATCAAAAAGTCAAGCAGCGACGCATTCTGGAATACTATTCTATTCAAGACTGAATTCAATTTCTAGTCTTTGGCTACAAAGTCAGCGTGTGTATTAATGGAATCTTCTTACTAACAGATGTGTTGTTTTGAATGGTCACCAGAAATAGGCTTTGATGAAAAGAATACACTCGACGTACTTTGAGTGGTGATTAATTCTGACTTTAGCTGGAAATGGTAACAACAAGACAACATGTCTACAGAAGTCACATTAGTATGAGTGACAAATGATACTACCATTCTCCACATAATCGTATTAGTAGTGTCTACATTACTTCTACCCTCTCGTTACCAGTAGCAAATTCTTTGCGCTGTTATCGTCAGATGTCAACACATGCACTTTCTTTCAGAGACTAAGTCAATGTGAATTTCGCGTGACGAGATATAGTCTGGCAAATGTGAAGAAAAAGAAATAACACTTCCGCCAGAATGAAGTCTACAAGCCACAGAGTTTCCCTAAAAGACATTCCTGAAGCATGACGACCTCAGCGTGTTCATTTATTACCTCAAATATTATTAGGAAATTAAGCTATTTGTTTTGTACACATTAATCATCTCTACGTGTCTTCTCGGGTGTTACATGTGTATTTCAACCTATGGCACTGATTAGTGGATAATATTGTGTACCTACACCGTATTGTTGTAAAGTAGCGAAAGAGCTTAAAAATAAATCCATGTCATTTATTTTCCTTAATTGGTGATGATGGTGGTGGTTATCGTAATTGTTTTTATAAGTTTAAAATTCACGAGGTAATCAGCATGCAGCCCTCCTACTAACTACATGATTTGTAAATTATTAATTTCTTGCAGCAGTTATGATTAATCAACTAACTCCTTCTCATCAGTCATCAAAGGTTCTTAACCGAAAACAAGTTAAGCCATCTGAATGTCCCTCTCATTGTAATGTTTTAGATAAACCACCCCTGAATGGTTCTACACTAGCTCTATTAACCGTCATAATGAATATCTTATAAACAGCAGTGTTAAGGGGAAGTATTACTTATATACCACTTCTGAGGACTCTGTAAACTAGAAACCGATGTCGATGAAGAATTATTAATATTTTAAAACAAAAAGTGGGTTCCTGGAAGGAAACCATAATTTAGTTTCATGGATTGCAAATGTAAATAACATTTAAGGTCTTTAGGTCTATTCAATCGTGAAATTACCAGCGCTTCGCCCTAGTGTAGTAGTGGGCTCTTCAGTTGGATTGCTACACCTTTCCAAGAGAGGGAATGGAATGATTTTATGAAGTAAAATATTTAATAAATTTCCAAATTCTTTCTAATTATGTGAAATTATTTGATTGATTCACTTATGATGGAGCTAAGGTTCCTAAAACGCGGTTATGAATTATTGAATAAATTTAATGTGTGCTGATATGGACTGTTTTAAATTTTCGTAATTGGATTTTTTATTGATGATTATGACAACAATTTTGTCTTGGAAAGACTATTTTTCATTGTCAAAGGAATATTTGAAAATGGAAAATATTGTTTCACCTTCTCTCTATTTTTGCACATTAGGCAGTTGTCCACCGGCATTCTTAGAACAAGCATAGGATCAGAGGCTATGAACTATGAACGCGAAAATTCTGCAGACAAGCGGCATGGAGATGAGGCGAATGGATACTCTCAAACAATACCGACATCAATAAGGATCGTTCTCAATGTCTTCGGAATGGAGGATTACCGACTAACCGACTATAATACTGCCACTGGGCTTGACTCTCGAAACGGAGAGATCTCCGGTCCTATTTTCAAACACCTGGCCCTACGATATTGTTTTATAATTTGTTTTATCTAGATATCAGATTTTTAGGCAGTAATAGGTTAGAACGCAAACTAAATTGGTTAGTAGGAAGTGTCATGCAACCCGTTCGTCAATAATGTAGCATGAGTAACATATATTCTTGGGGTTCTATATTCCATGCCCCTTCTATCTATGCAAATCTCATAGCATAACCGGTGTACAGGTTACAGTATATTTGTTACTACCTTAAGTAAGTTTGCAATGTAACCTATCAGTGCTTAAGAATCCTGTTTATAACCTTCATCGATCCAGTTAGTCGGTGATCCGGTCAGGTATTTTTTCACCTGTTCGCCGAGCTTGCACGTGGCAGACTGATCTCGTGATTGATAGAAAATTCCACTTTCTTCTTTTTCCTCTCACTTCCCTTAGCTTCTTCTTCTCCTTTCCTCTCCTGCAAGTCGAGCTAGCAAGTTTCTGGAACAAGGAAAGAAGGGAAGACGGACAAACCAAGCTCCTGGATTTAAAGGGATAAAACTTCGAAGCCTGGTCACGACAAATCCCACCTGTTATTGAATTTCGTTTGGAAGTCAGGTAAACTATAAGATATTTATCAAGTTCACTGGTAACACAGGATCTAGATACGGGACTTGTCGTCTTCCATCTTCAAGAGCTACTTAAGATAAGGTGCTTCATGTTGTTGAAATTGTACACTGTAAGAACGCCTCCGACGTGCCAAACTATGGAAAAATAAAGCTATTTTAAGTGTTTTAAATAAAATATTCGACTTTCATTTAGGTAACCTTGGATATATTAACGTAGACTTACGTTCCTCAACAACCAGTCAACGGAAAGAAAAAAAAAGACTCTTTAAGTGATAGGATAGAATGCTTGTATCGTCGTGAGTGTTGAAGTTAGGGTTATGCTTAATGTCTAAATTGACAGATAAAACAGAAGGCTAACTGTATAAAAGAATGAAAATAAACGTAGTTTTCTGGAAACAGTGCTTCAAAGCGAGGCAAAATGTTTACTAAATATGTCACTAAATATGTGTTGATTCGCGGGCTCTGTTTGAGGTTAACTGTCGCTGTGAATACATCGTGGTCGGTTGTATAGAATAACAAATTTAATAAGGCAAAAGAAATACTGAAATCACATGCATTCTCTGTTATAAGTTCATGCTGCGTTGATTCACGCTCTCAATTGGAGGCTAGCTGTCGTTGTGAATACATCGTGGTCAGTTGTATATTACTCGTAATATTATTCCCAAGCTCTTAAATTAAGTTTCTTATATATACAGTATGGACATGCGCTTTTTGTTTTATTTTTTGGTGAAAATCAGGGTTATTTGCGAAGAATTTCGCGTTATTTGTAATCATTTTATTATCATACCTTGGGATTTTAACGGCATAATACTAGCCGTAACAGAACACAGAGATAAAATAAGACTCTTACTGACCAGATTTTTAAGCAGAATGATGCATTGGAAGAGTCGAGTTGATGGAGTGGGAGAACAAGTAGACCTGTGATGGACACGTTGGTCTATTCTGCCGGTGGAAAGACTTTTATAACAAGGCAAACACCGTGAATTCGCATTATTATACATATAAAATTCATAAAGTTGACATATTCGCGTTATTTCGTTCTATTTCGAGAAATAAAGCTGTTTAATTAATGAATTGTTAACAACGTTATGTACAGGTAACGGTTTCCCAAGCACTTTAGGAAATATTTTTAAAATTTCGATGTTATCGCGAACGTGAAAAACACAGGTCCCTACTTATATCTCATATCACATAACCATATTACACCGAGTTATTACCCACATTCCAAGTGCACCACGTTCTCCTGAATAAAATGTATTATCCACATAAAAGTTGTCTTTTATATCTCATGAGAAAGTCTACGAAACCCTTAAACACTTGCGGCCATTACAATAGCCACAGTATACCACCAACTATTTTTAAAATAATAATTTAAGCTTTCATTCAGGTAACATGGTATATATTTTCAATTCATTTGGGCCATTGATCACATTATACAATTCATGAACACACGTTTGGAGAAATTAAGAAACATAACATTCGTCACATCAATTTATTACAGCATCATTGAACTGAATTATTTACATACGAGATATCAAATGAATAATGAAACAGTAACAACCCCATGAAAGAGATAAACATAGATTAATTGTAATATTACGTTAAGCTCTTAATCCCTTAAATTGCTTGTCCGAACAAATAATTTTGAACATCACGTGTTTATCGACTGTGAAACTCATGTTATTACAGTAATTTGAATCAGGCACCGCTGCAGAACAAATTATTTTTTAGAGTATGACAACTGAGCATCGAGCAAGTGGACTTCAAGGTTCAGGTCACCTAACAGTGACCTTGCATTTGGGAGACGGTCGGTGTGAGCCTTATCTTCATCCCCTGTGAGTCGAGTGGGTAGAAGGTATCCATGGTATTTCCTGTCTGTTATAAAAGCCGGTTAAAACTGGACCCGATGGTCTCTCATCTTGAGATTGTGGATTGGCAGCCGTGGAATTCAAAGTGAGTCTGGCACTGTTTCCCCTTACTCGTGCTAATCTCGCATTCATTTCTTCCTATCTGAATCTTCTCGGTTGACATTTGTTGTCTTCATTTTAAGGCGACACTCCGGAGATAACACGAATTTTCACTTAATGTATGGATGTTCACGAAACTTTTTAGGAATGTCACATATATAATAGTAGAGTTATCACGAACATTTCTTTCATACAGAATTAATAGCTTTTCCAAAAAGAAATTTTTGCTTTTTTAAATTTTTAATTCCATTTTTTCATGAAATTTAATTAACATGTTAATGTAAATTCGTAATTGGGTAGATAATACTTCTTTTAAAAGCACTACCTATCTATTTTTATGTACATAATTTATATAAGGAGATATATCGCACTAAAGTTTGTGTGATTTTTACCATTTTACTTTAAAATCCCTACTACCTGAAAAAAATCTGTAATAAAAAATTCCATACTCCAGTTTCTTAATATAGCTGTGATACATATACCATACAAATTTTGGTACATTGAGCAGACTATTATGGGAGAAAAAAGGGATTTAAATGTAAAATTACAATTGGCAAACAAAGCATTTTTACAGTGATAAATTGTTTGATCCGGCTAAATACTTCGTGACAAGAAAAAAGAAACACAATCTATTTAATTTCGGTTATTAAAAATGTCACCACAACGACCAAAATATTGATGTTTATCTCCGGAGTGTCGCCTTAAAATTAATCCTTTACTTCGCACCGACATAGATAGGTTTTATGGCGATGATGGGATTGGAAAATAATAGGAGTAGGAAGGAAGCGGACGTGGCCTTAATTAAGGTACAACATTTGCCTGGTGTGAATAAGGGAAACAACATAAAAATCTTCAGGGCTGCCGACAGTAGGGTTCGAACCCATTATCTCACGGATGTAAGCTCAGAGCTGTGCGCACGGCCAACTCGTCCGGTAGTTCTCTTCTGACACAGACGGTATTAAGTCTGAGAAGCTTAGGAAGAGTTTCATCTTCACGAATTCGTCTCCTTCCCTTTCTGTTCCTGATACTATCAAATCTGGAAGAGTTACACCTCTTCCTTCCCCGCCTCTAATTACTATTAATAGAAGATGGTCGCAGAGTTGTACTTGTAACTGTTTTAAGTCCCATCGACACATGTGGGCTGTCATTCTTTGCAAGTTCTATTTTAAAATATCGGTGTTGTTCTGTGGTACTGAGTAGAGCAGCTAAGTTGAGTTCCAAACCAAA
This sequence comes from Anabrus simplex, assembly GCF_040414725.1. NCBI lineage: Eukaryota > Metazoa > Arthropoda > Insecta > Orthoptera > Tettigoniidae > Anabrus > Anabrus simplex. The sequence goes on from NC_090278.1 coordinate 34,096,674, forward strand.
GCGTCAGCATTTTTTGTGCTGCATCAGCACCCGAGGTCATTGACCACGGCCAACGTCACTGACCCATGACGCCATGACCACGTGACCGTGACATCACGACCATGTGCACTTGTTTGTAAACAAAGCAACGTCCTTAGCTACGTGGTCATGACGTCATGGGGTCAATGACCTTTAGTACTGACGCAGCAGAAAAAATGTTGACGCTATGGTTTGGAACTCACCTAGCTCCTCTACTGTAGTGCTTGCATCGGATAGTGCATTCTTCATCTTAACAGCAGTTGGCTTCAGCCAGCCTTGGAGCTCTGCATACGGGAAGTGGACTTGCTGTCCCTACCATCCGCTGCCCTGAGAATGGTTTTCCATGGTTTCTCCTGCACTAAGGCGAATACCGGAATAGGTCCTATTATAGGCCACGGCCCCACCGATCTTACTTTCTCCACAAATCACATCACCGATACAAATCTCCCTGGCTACAGAGGCAACGAAAACCTCCAAGAGGCCACCGTACTCTGGTTTGACCCGGAATGAAAACTGTTAATTAGTAGTAATGATAACTAGACTCCGGATTTTTAGGCAGTCTTAGGTTAGATTGCTAACTAATTTTGTTAGAAGGAAATGTCGTTAGCCCATTCCTCAGTTATATAGCAAGAGTAACCCAAATTCTAGAGGTTCTGATGGACCGTACTGCTAAAGTTCATGCAACGCTCATAATATCATAGGTTATGTTGCCATTGATACTTTTACGGCTCTACTTATAGACATGATACTGTATAGGCTTTTGGGCTTATGCCGTGTCAAGGAAATAAGGTGAAATTCTTTATGTTTCGCAGAAAAACGTGCTCTGCGTCATCAGAAGAAAATCTCGACTGTCCACGAGAAAAGCTTCTTAAACAATGTACTTTGAAATATAGACGTTATAATAGAAGTAGAAATGGTACATCCATTCGTCACCAGATGGCTCCCCGAACGCGGCACAGCGCTAGCGTTCGAAGCGGAAACTGAAATTTACAACATATTATGTTTCATTCAGCACAAGTTTCGATGCTATACTGCGTCATCATTAGCTGAACAGAGGTTTCTAGAAAAATGGGCAATCATGTAAGTTTACCAACATCAAATTCATCACATTTAAAATCATATTAATTATAGAGAAACGGTGTTAAAATGTAGAGAACAAATAGACGAATGGACAAATAGACTGTATATATTTTAACACAGTTTCATTGTTATTAATATGATGATAAGTTGATGTTGATAAACTTACATAATTGCCAAATTTTCTAGAAACCTCTGTTCAGCTCATGATGACGCAGTCTACCGTCGAATCTAGTACTGAATGAAACATAATATGTTGTAAATTTCATCTACGCAATAGAATTGTAAGGTGTTGAATAAGGTGCACCCAAAAACTTTTAATAAAACGTTGTAAAAATATACTGCCGCGTGTTTGTAGAACACGGAACAAACTTGCCGGACTTGTTTCAATCTACTTGAAAATATAACTCAAAACTAGGGATACTTGTTACCCGGTTCAATAACTTTGCATTCTATTACGGCCAAAAAATCAGGAATCTAACTATAACGTTGCAAGTTTGGCTGCTTGTTATGATTTGTTCACAGTTCCATGGAATTTGTATTTCTTTGCTTTGTGTTTAAGTTCACTGTCCGGAGACTACATGAACGGCTTGATGTTAAAAGGGGACTTCTCAAGGTTTTGCGAAATATTCAGCCGTAGGGCCACCGTTTGGTGTTAAAAGGGGACCTCTGCAGTCCATACAAAGGCTGTGACTTGCTTTTAAAATTTCCGTTTGATGTTAGATGCAGTAGATCAGTATTGTTTGGCATTGTTTCATCACAATGAACTGCTGTTATTGGAATTGTTTTCTGTATTTCAATGATTCTTGCACTGATATTGTACTTCATTTTCATATTATTATTAAGTCTGGATGCCTTTGCTGGCGAGTCTTAGTGTTTACAGTGCCATATATCTTCTGGTATGTGCTAAAACAATTTTGTTACGTTCATTGACATGTCTCGGGCATACCCTTGGATTTGATTATGATGTTTTTTGTTTAAAGGGACATAACATCTGGGGGGTGATAGGCCCCAAATGGTACGAGGTGCTACGAAATGAAACGATAATTAAAACTTGAAAATATATCCACCGACTACAATCTCGAATGAACGATGAATCCAAGACAATCAATGGATCCAGTTCACAATGCCTTATTTTCTGGGATGATGCTTTTAGTCCAGTAGAGTCCAAAATCCAGGTAACCAGCCCCTCATAATAATACTAATCACTGATAAAGCAGAACCATACTATTCCTCCTATAGTGGTAATAACCACACGTAACATAGACAGATGGTGTTTCTCGCATTGTGCTAGTAACCACTCATACCGTATACCCATGTTGTGTCACGCATAATAGTACCACTCACAGGTTACACAGACCCAATCTAAACAATGTAGAACCAACAAATTCGAACGCAGAGGTCGTCACGTATTCCCGCAAGACGCTAGCCTCTGCAGCCGAATGCCCGCTACCCCCCACCCTCCTAACCCTCAGTGGGATGCACAGCATGGTAGTAATCGCATGCAATGCCCAGACCCGTGGTGTTCCTCACATAATGGTACTACTGCTAGGTAAAATAGACCCATGGTGTTTCAAACAGTGTGGTTCTAATAGAAAGTAACGTCGACCCATTACGTTCCTCACGTTACAGGCCTAATCAAGGCAAGTAGTCTCAGACTCTAATTCCATCATCCCTTGGTCGACCATTTTAGTCGCCTCTTACGATAGGCAGGGCATACCACTGGTGTGTTCTTCATCTGCGTCTCCCACACATAGGGTTTCATCCTGGGATTTGACTGTCTGTAAGTGACTGAGGTATGAGCGATGCTAGTAATACCATTCCTTACGCAGCCAGTCTCAGCTATGAATAATCTGAAAATGTTCCCCATACGGTCGGCTGATGCATGCATTTCATTGGGCTGGGCAGACTGATATGTAATAGCAACTTCTGGCTCTGTGAGGAAAGCAACGGGAAACCACATCACTCCACATTTCCCTAGTACAACTCTTCAGTGATGCTTAGGTCATCTATGACAGTTAATGGCAAGGCTGTTGAGGATCCATGCAGCCTTCGGGCTGGAGGATCAACACACATACACATTAAGTTTGGTATTATTCACCCAGTGTTCGTACTGAGAATTTGATTTATACCTTTCACAGGCAACAAAAATGCATTTTGTAATTATTTGCGAGTTTTATGTGGACATTCAATATTCCTAAGTTCACTCCATTTGATGTATCAAGGGGACTTCTGCAATAATATAATTTTTTTCATAATCTCTGGATTGTATTTTGTACTTTCGTGCACTGAAGTGTGCATTACATACATACATACATACATACATACATACATACATACATACATACATACATACATACATACATACATACATACATACATATCATTACCGTTCAATGACATGTGAGTCAGTTGTTGAGCCATTGAAGGTAGTGCTAGGGAAGAGATCAACGGGAATTACTCGGAAAATACGTCCAGCAGCTACAGGTCCAGTTGTCATATGTCTGTGTCTAATAGCCGGAATAACTCGCTCATTCAAATAAGAAATTGAATGGATACAAAATGAGGACGGAGATTCATAAGCTCAGAACCCCGTGGTCATCGGATGCTTAGTCATGAAATGTCATTTAATATATAAGCAGAGGCTAGCAATTAATGTTTAGATTTTCAACAGCAAGAAGAAGCAAGTCTACCGTATGACATTTAGGTCCAGCAATAACGCGGCGAGGCCATGATTTAACATTATAGATTAAATGATCAAGAAGGCGCTGAAGAAATAAATTGATTGTATACGCCATGAAGACAAATAAATGGTGAAGTGTTCCTTTGTACAACTTCCTAATCAGAAGAGATGACGTATCACAGAGTTTATTCCTCAAATGTCAAAAACATACGGAAAAGAAGTTATAAATAACGAACTTAACAGAAGATATGAAACGCGGACCAATATTACTAATGTAACAATTTTTAATGGACTTTTGTTTTTATGAACAATTCTTTTGTAAAAAAAAAGAGCTAAAACTAAGATTGAAGGTTGACACAAGAGCGATTAACACGCATTAAGAAGCAGCTATTTGGAGTAGTAGAATTTAAAGGAAAAACATTGAAAGACGTATTAGGGAGATAATATATAGTATTAAATAACGATTCAATATTTGTTGTTAAAGCAAGACGAGTGTTTGGGATAATATTGGAATATTATATAACGCCTATATGATTGTACTAATTCTATTTATACAAGTTTCAGGTCCTTGGGCTCACACTGACTGAAGATTATTACTGCGATGTAATGACGAAAGCCGACATGCGAAAGTAAAGGATTAGTGTACTATCAGGCCCGGAATGATGCTAAGATGAATGTCAAACTGAGACCGATGAAGTGGAGAGATGAGAACAGTGTTACGTGATCTTCACTGATAAGTAACCAAGATTTCATATTCTTTATTCTATCTTGTACAACGCATAGTAGTAGAGTAGATTTTATTTCATTTCATAATGAAGTGATATTAATTGAAAAAGCTTGAGTGACCTAATGCGATCGCCGCAAGTGCCCAGTGATACTCGTGATTACATTTAAGTTTGATGTGAAGGTATTGAGATCATTTGTCCTATGAGAGATTCAACTTGTTGAGTACGGATATTTGTCGTTAGTTACCCGGCATTTCTTTATGATTACCGTGAATGTAAAGTGAATGCTTTCTTCATAATTTTGAATCATAGTAGCACTGCGTGAATATTTTTGTGAGGTGATATGATTTGATGTCTATTTTCAAAGGTCTCCTTGTGTGATAAGTTCATGTGCGTACATTGTACAGTTGCGAATATTTCGTGAGATTGGTGCCGTGGTGATTGTGACATGTCTTGTAATGATGGCAATAGTTCTTCGATAGATGCTTGTGAATTTCTTGGGGTAAGTAATTGTGAATAAGTATAGTGCGCTTGAAGTATGGTGCATGGCAAAAGGATAGGATCGTCGATAAAGTGTTTAGATGGTGAAATGAAGTTATTATAGTAAATGGTTCGTTGATAATAGGTATTACGGAAGCGTAATAAGCAATCTTCGAGATTTTCAATGAATTTAGGATTGAGAAGTGGATTTAAGCGTTCATCATACAAATTAAGAGAATCCAGAGAGAGGCAAGCAGTAAGGTTGTCACTAATTTTTTTCATGTAACATGTCCGAAGGTCATGAGTGTAGATTGATGTACGATCATCAAGACATTATTTTGCAGCATGATGCGATACGGATACTGAATATTTTGAACGGATGATCATTGATAGGAGGTCTTCGACATTAAATAACACTAACATGGATGTAGTGGAATGTCATATTAAGCAAGTTATTATCACCTGGCGTAGTGTAAGTTGTGTTAATTTATGTAGTTGCTTGTAGTATGGATGTTTGTAGATAGTAGATCTTCACGATTTTCTTTCAGGAGGACAGTTTCGGCGACACCAGATGCTGTTAATCATTTCTAGATCTTGTTGATTATGATAGTATCAGCCAGATATTGTGCATTTTGAGTGGTGGATGTGAGTTCCTGGGAAATGCTGCTCTTATTCGGTTGAATTATTGTTAAATTCAGTTATAATGTTTTTAAACACTGTATGATCGCTCATTTAAGGATGGCCACGCTAATGATAGGGCATTATTAGGAAACTCAAGTTGATTAGCACTTAGGCAATTTATCAGAAGAACGATAAGAATGATGGGGTATTGAAAGATGAAATCTTGGATTAATGAACGATAAAAATAAGTGAAACATTTAATGTTTTAATTTTATTTTATATAACGGGCGGAAAATTAATTATAATGGAATAATTTTATGAGTGACACTAAGCCTTGAGCAAGTTCCATGTTTGATTTCATCACAATAGGATATTCAGTTTTAAATTAAATTTTATGACGATGAATTGTAATGATATTAGCCAACAAAGAATTTGATTTCTTTTTATGTTAATATTTTCATTGCGATGTAAATATTATTGTCATTTAGTTCAGTTGTTATGATTTCATTAAATTGGGAAGACCCTTCCAAGAAACTAACATTCTGATAACTTTTTTATTTAATTGAGAAATATTTTAGCTTTACTTAGTTAGTTGAAAAATTATTTGTTTGATAATAAGGGTCTTGAGTTAAATATAAACACGAGTAGAATATCATCAATGCTCACAGAATATCCATGCCTTGAGTGGAAACTCATCTATCACAGTTGACTCCGGCCGAGGCATATTCACAACACCTACGAACCCTCAATATCCACGGTCAATGGACGGTTGTAATACATATCTTTATTTCCACCATAGTACATACCATTGGTTAGGTAACAAAGATAACAAGCCACTACTGCCCCCATGTCGAAATATACAATCTATTAAATCTACTCTGTAGCATCCCACACCTGCGCAGATATCCAGCACCACATGTAAGACGCTACCTTAACTACAAGCTACCATAACGTCCTAACTAGCTTATTCTACAGCCTAAATGAAGTGTGCATTGGTACAGGCATCGTGCACTGGCAGAAGTGTGAAAATTAGATCCTCTTTTTCCATCACCTGGGCTGTTTATTCCTTCTTTAAAATTTAGTAATTGTCAGAAGTCCCCTGTTAACAGTTGATTGACATATGGGCTGTGCGTGCATCCAGTCGGTTATTTCGGCTTCCAAAGAATTATTTACTTATTTATTTATTTTATGCCTTCATTTGTGGCGAAGTTAAGGCTCACGGCCCTCTCTTACACTTAACCACATATCTAATAAACTTTATAAAACAGAATAATGAAATAATTTAACAAAATGTAAATCCTAACCTCATTCATTCTTCCATTCATACTGCCATTCATACAAGCTGGTTATACATTTAATAGGTAATCTCGGCAAGACCGCTTGAAAGAAGCTAAGGAAGTGCAATTCCTAACACTAACTGGAAGGGAATTCCATAGCCTTGCACCAGACACTTGAAAGGAGCGGTTAAATGAAGATGAACGATGCACAGGAATTGAGAGTGTAGTAGTCGATCGTGTGTTGTGTTCATGAGAGGAGGAGAGTAAATTAAACTTTGAGGATAAATACTGGGGTTTAGATTCATTCAGCAGACGAAATACGAGAGTAGCAACGTGAAGATGTCGTAGTTTATCAATTTTTAACCAGGAGAGAAGTTCATAATAGGGGGAGATATGAGTTGAAAATTTAATTGAAAATATAAACCTAATGCATGAGTTCATTGCCCTCTGTAATTTTAGTGTCTGTTCCATGGTGGCATCTATCATTACAATATCACAATAATTAAGTATGGGAAATATGAGGGTCTGGATAAGTTTAATTTTCAAGCTTAGTGGAAGAAGTGATTGGCGAGTTTTGAGAGGGTGAAGTGACGAGTGAATTTTCCTACAGATGCTTGTTATGTGCTCACTCCAATCTAGCGTGTCACTTATGATAATTCCAAGATTTTTTACCGACTTCTGAAATGGTATAGCTACACCACAAAGCGAAAGTGAAGGCAATAATTTCTTATTAAGGATATTTAACTGCCTTTGTTGCCCTATTATAATAGCTTATGTCTTTTTAGGATTAATTAATAAACAATTCTTATTAGAATAGGAGCTAATCAGATTTAAAATGGAATTCATCTGATGAATTCCGAACTCAATATCAATAGCTTTACAGTGATAATATATTTGTAGATCATCTGCATATAAATGATACTTACAGTTACTGAACTGAGAAGATATATCATTGATATATAGAGTAAACAGGAGATGTCCAAGCACGGATCCCTGTGGGACACCTGTTTGCTTCGTCTTCCAGTCTGTGGTAGTGCCGTTTATGACAACACGTTGTCGCCGATTGGAGAGGTACGAAGCAAAGAGCTGAATAGCAGAGGGACTCAGATTAAATCTTTGTAGTTTCGCTAATAATATGTCAAAATTTACTGTGTCAAACGCACTACTGAAGTCAAGTAGAATAAGTATAGTCACTTTCCGCTCATCTATAGCTCCTCTAATGTCGTCTGTAATTCTTAGCAGTGCCGTCCCTGTGCTATGTCCTTTCTTGAAACCAGATTGGAAGGGGTCACGCAGAGAATATTTTTCCAGATATTGTTCAAGTTGGCTATAGATCAATTTTTCTAGAGCTTTAGACAGTGCTGAAAGAATGCATACAGGACGAAAGTCGGATGCTACATTAGCTGGCGACCTTTTTGGAACTGGGACAACTTGTGTATCTTTCCATTTTGTCGGAAAATAACTACGGGAGAGACATGCATTAAATAAGTCAGTAATAACCGGCAATATTATATCCATAATGTTAGTAATAAAGAAAATAGGGATTTCATCAGCCCCTGTTGCATGAGATTTAATTGAAATCAGTACTCGTCTCACTTCAGACTCTGAAACAGTTCGAAATTCGAAATATGGACGATCAGATGATTGTTGTCGTATTATAGACTTGATGGTGGCCTGCACTATATCGTGTTCAGGAGTAAAAACATCTGTTGAAAAGTGTCTATTAATATCGTCAACCGGTATTTCTGGTTTAGCATGGTTCATAGGAGGCCTTCCAATACCTAATGAACGAAGTTGTCGCCAAGTACTACCAGCGTTTATATTATTGGATAGACGCCGGAAGTAATCGAATTTCTCATTGCGGATAATTTGTTTAATTCGATTACGCAGTACACGGTATTGTTCAAATGTGTCAGCTGATAAATTTCGTTTGTAACGTCTATATAATGAATCACTTGAGAATAAGCGCAAATACAATTAAAGGAACCTTTGCTAATATAAACAGTATTAATATGAGATTTTGTATAGTCTTCCTTAATTTCTTTTTTTTTCATTTCGAAATACCTGCGTACTGTTCCAATACTTTTACATTCCCCTCAAGTCCAATTCTTTAGATGCCAAAGCAACTGACTAGATACAGAGTCCATATGTGGGCTGTGAACTCACGGCGTAATTTGCTTACAGCCCACATGTGGGCTGTGGACAGTGGGCCTGTTAAACACAACATGACTTGCTGGTAAGTAGCCGATCGTCCAACACGGTGCGCAGGAGCCCATATTCTGTAATTCACGAAGATGTGGAGGGAGAGTCTTGAAATTTATCACCACCATCAGGATACTTGTCTCTACAAATTTACTGGATAGCCTTCTACGGCACTTCACATATTCTGATGTGAATACGTCTATAACTTCGGTCTAAAAATAGAAAGTCTTGGGCAACTCATTTTCATGCGTATAAATTCTAAATGCTTGTGAAACACAAGTCAGTGGAGAGGCAAATAATCAGCGTATTGAAGGTAACATTAATTAAAAGGCGCGTTTCGACAGGTTGAGATGGAGAGAGGAGCATTGCACAGTGTTGCCACATTCCTGCATTCCTTTCTCCTTCCCTTTGCTTGCGGCTCACTTTTTCGTTCGTTCAGACCGCTGTGTTCTGTTGTACATAACTCAGAAGTGAGAGGTTTGGCAGCACGAGCTGGACAGCAGGCGTATCTCCATGGTAACTGCAGTGGGCACGGCCACGTTTCCATGGCAACCACACCCCCTACTCCCTTCTTCCCACCCAGGCAGACAGTAAACGGACCTCCCTCTAAGAACTGTCAGGACGCATCTTTCAATATTACGACCGTAGTGATAAATGAGAAGGGAGGCGGGAATTTGTTGCTCGCATTAGAGGGTAGCGTGTTAACTGAGGCTGTGTAGCTTGAGAATGCGAAGTGATAGAACATACATAATGGCGTCAAACGATTGATAAAGAACCAGGATGTAATCTCAATAGGGCAATACCATTCGATAAGTTACATTGTGAAAAATCGCCTGTGAATTTGAGTGAATGGAGTAAATTCAAGATGCCGAGGGATATGCAGCCCATGTGTGACAGCAGGAGTGTAAGTGAGGGATTCCAGCCAATATACCACATCGACACAAAGAGAAGAAGCCCAAATGCTGAGAGGTTCAGAAGGGGAAGGAAGTGGATAGTAGGGAAAAAGAGCCGGAGCTGGCCCAGGGCCTAATGTGGAGGGTGGTGGCTGTACACGGGCTCTTATGGGACTAACTCTGGGAGCTGGAGCAGGTCAAATGTGAAAGATGGCTCCTACCTAAGGCAAGGGTTCCCCTGGAGGAGCTTTACTCTGCTCGACCCCACACTCTCGGAATGAAGTGTCCTACAAGAGTTGGCGAAGGGAGGTTAGATAGTCAACAGCTTAGAACAGATCATGCCTAGACTCAGCTAATGACCCCGTGTTCGAAAGCCCATGCTCTCTCAAGTCAGGTGTCACTTTTAGTAGCCTCTTTCGACAGTATTCCATAAGATGACGACATCCTATTGTCTCAGGTTGTCAGAGGTCGTAGCGCGTGGCTAGAGGTGGATTGCACGTGGCGGCCATCTTGCACACTTGCCCTGCGCCAGCTCCCCAGAGTTAGTCCCATAAGAGCCCGTGTATAGCAGCCATCTTGCATATTAGCCCATGGGCCAGCTCCGGCTCTTTTTCCCTACTGTGGATGTGGCGTAACTACCTGAGTACGACCAGAATATTTCTAGCCCTTCCGTTCCGGAGTCAATGGGTGTGGACAAGTATTCCAAACTACTGAACACGAGGCGAAAGAACATGTTCACTTCAAGAGATCATCAGATTTCGAGCTACATTAGAAGTCACGGGTGAACTCTTCCAAAGGATATAACATCCCTTCCCGAGTAGCGTACTGACGTGTGAAAGGTGCGGTCTTCTCTCCGATGCAGTCTATCCCGTTTCCTTTTATTTTGCCGATAACTGCCCACTCACATCCTTTGTCCTAAGTATTCTAAAATGCTGATGAATTGTGATTGTGTCATCACACGTTTCCAGCGATGCTACCGAGAATGTATATCTAACAGAAACAATACCAAAAATATGTCTTTCTAATGGTGGTTATGGGATAGTAAATGTCTAGGAATGGGATGCAAAAAACTGTGTCAGTAAATAAGGTCGCTTGACGATAATGATAATGTTGATGATTTTTTAATGGGCCTAACATCTAAGTCATCGGTTGCTGGTGGTACGATATAAAACAAAATTAAATAATAAATGAGGTGTAAAATTTACCCACCTACATGGAATTAAATGAAGCGATGATGAAGAAAGTGGTTATGAGCGTCAAATAATGAGTGGACCTAATTCGCAATGCCTTATTCTCATAAAATAATTAAAATGCACTAAAATATAATAAAATTGAACAAGGCACTTCCTTTCAAGTGGAATCATTCATTTTATTCAGCTTAAAATTTTAAACCATACTATAACATACGAACAGATGCCTATATCTTAGTCAAAATAATAGAAGCGTATTTAACAATAAAATAAAACTTATAAATAAATAAAGATAAGAACTTCAATTCTAAATACGAAAAAACAGACCAGTATCACTCACAAAAAGGATGACGAGGTCTACTGACTGTTCGTCATCTCGTAGACTAAGGGAGATCGTACTCGGAAGATTTAGACTAGGGCGTAGATCGGCCTAATCCACGCACTGCGTAGGATGTGTACTATGGCCATAAGGCCATCGCAAGTGTAAACCGTAGGCCGGGCTTCTCCCTTCAGTAAATAGGCGTGCGTTGCTATACCACGGCCGATCCGAAGACGACATAAGGCCATTGCTTCTCTCCAGGAACCGGAAGAGAAGTCTTCCATACCTTCAAAGTGCCTTCAATCGTTCTCAGATTATTTGAAGGAGGGGGTGGCCTGGCACTCTGATTCCCTAGTATACCTAAATGTCTCAGCGCTGAACAACTATCACTGGCTAGATTCGTGTACGGCAAAACTGTGTCGACCACCTTGAGATTCCTATCACCTAACTCGATTCCCGCTACGTTCATTGGGTCGAAAGCCACAGGTCCTGGATCGGCTGCACTAGAATGTGTCACGGGAAACATGCATCAATAGACTCAAGGAGTCAGTAGACAGCAGAAAGTGCCGACGTCCACTGGTCAGTGCGTACCACAGAACTTCAAGAATAGCATAGAGCTAAATTGTGGTAGGACACAGCCTTGTGTGAAAATTGGAAACCATGGAAAACCACCTTCAGGACGGCCGACACTGAAATACGAACCAACCAACTCCCGACCCGAAAACGCATTCACCTGCCTCGAAAAAGAAAATTACTTGTTACCAAGCTACGCAAACACAAATGAGTGTGTCTTTCATATGAAAATACTTTCCAGGCAATAATGCAATATTCGGTTTTGATTACATCAGTAAAAGAATATGGCTGATTGTTGAGAAAGCGTAATGTCGCAGGATATGTAAGGGGAAACACAGTGCCCCATTCAGTATCACTCTAAATGTAAGCTCGTGGATGCGGGTAAGCGGCCGAGTCCTACGCAGTCACTACGATCAAAATGTATCACTTTAACTCACTGCCAAACATTTGCATGGTAATGTCTGCCATATACCACTTGGCTATCAATCCACCAGCCTGAACTCGACTGTATGCAAATTGCGCTTGTACTCCATGTAACAGTCGAAGTCGCATCAATTAATTACATCATTATTCAATTACAGCATTACACTGAAATTACTCTTACATTTATATAATATCGACATTAAATTAATTCTATGGAGATAGCGATGTGTCAAACGCCTACCATAAACAAATTTAAAATAAAATAATAATTTGATTTTATTCTCTAAAACTGACCCATTAATAGATCCTAAGTTATATATAATTTTGTTATGGATAAGTAATAAGATAGAATGAAACCACCGGAGTAAAAATATAATGCACTATATTATAATCGTTCAATGGCATGTGAGTCAGCGGTTGAGCCATTGAAGGTTATGCTAAAGAAAAATCAACAGGATTTACTCGGAAAATACGTCCAGGAGCCGCAGATCAAGTTGTAATACGTCCAATTGTGTCAAATAGCCATAATAACTCGCTCATTCAAATAAGAAATTGGATAGATATAAAAATGAGAACGGAGATTCATAAGCTCAGAACCCCGTGGTCACCTGGTGCTTACAGTCGTGAGATGTTATTTAATATATGAACTGAGGCTAGCAAGTAAAGTTTACATTTTAAAACAGCATGAAAAAGCAAGTCTACCATATGATATTCAGGTCCAGTCATAACGCGGCGGAGGCCATGACTTGACGTTATAGGTTAAATGATCAAGAAGGCGCTGAAGAAAATAAATCGATTACGTACGTCATGAAGACAAACAAATAGTGAAGTGTTCCTTTGTGCATCTTTCTAATCAGAAGAGATGACGTTATCCTAGAGTTTTGTTTCCTCAAATGTCAAAAACATATGGAAGAGAAGTTGCAAGTTAACGAACTTAGCCTAAGATATGAAACGCGGACCAATATTATTAATGTAACAATTTTAATGAACTTTTGTTTTTATGAACAATTGTATTGTAATGAGAAAAACTGCGATTGAAGTTTGACCTAATAGCGATACACACGTCTTAAGAAGGAGCATTTGGAGTAATAAAATTCAAAGGAAATATTGAAAGACGTATTAGGGAGACAACTATATTGTATTTAATAACGATCCCGTATCTGTTATCAAAATAAGGCGGGTGTTCTGGAATAATAGTGGGAAATTATATAACGCCTATATCACTATACTAATTCTATTTTATAAGTTTCTGGTCCTTGGACTCATAATGTATGAAGACTATTCCTGTGATGTAATGATGAAAGCTAATATGTGGGCGTGAAGGATTTGATGTCCTAACAGGCCCGGGAGATGATGCTAAGATGAATGCCAAACTATGACCGATGGAACGGAGGATTGAGAGCAGTCTTACGTAATCTTCACTGATAAGTACGCATAGTGCATAGTGGTAGAGTAGATTTTATTTTATTTTCATAATGAAGTGATATTAATTGAAACAGCTTGAGTGACCTAAAGCGATCGTCACAAGTGCCCAGTTATACTCGTGATTACGGTTAAGTCTGATGTGAAGGTATTGAGATCATTTGTCCTATGCGAGATTTAGCTCGTGGAATGCGCATTTTTACCATGAGTTACCTGGAATTTCTTTATGTTTACTGCGAATGTAACGAGGCATTGTCTTCATAATTTGAACAATACGAGCACTGCATTAATATTTTCGTAAGGTGATGTGATTTAATGTCTATTTAAAAAAGGTCTTCTTGTGTGATAATATAATGTGCGTACATTGTACAGTTGCGTATATTACGTAATATTGGTGGCGTGATGATTGTGATGTTTGTAATGATGGTAAAGTTCTTCGGACAGATGCTTGTGAATTTCTTGGGGTAAGTAATTGTGAATAAGTGTTGTGCGCTTGAAGTATGGTGAATAATATAAGGATATTAATAGTGCAATCATAATTAAAAAAAGAAACTACCATTCAGCTATCAAAACCAAACCCTTTCTGGCGTCCCTTGCAGAAACTAACCACAATTAGACCAGGAAATGATCCAAGAAACGCAAAATAGAGTTCAGCCAGAGAATGAAGGATTGCTGGGCCAAAAGAAAAGGTCAAGGTACCAAGAAGAAAGTAGCAGCCAGAGCGATCATTGAGGACACCAAAGCAGCAACCATCGAAAACAACAACACAACTAAAGCACAGGCACCTTGGTTCTCAGGTGGCACAAACGAACTGAGGTCTAGAACGTCTTTCATTTTCTCACAGTTCATGAGCCTTACCATTCTTCCATTCTTTCTTTTGATTTATGAAACACTTTATTTTCCCTATGGGTGGATCGAAAGGATGCATTATCTGTACCCCCTACACATGTTAATAGGCTACTACGACGGGAACAACCAAGTAATCTGTTTTCGCTCTCTCGTGCTCTAAGCCGAAATACAGATCCGTGATTCAATGTTGTTTTTCGTATAGCGGAGAAATTGACCGAGCTATTTATTGTAAAGTACTGAAGTATGCCGTAACACAAGTTTTGAATATTCCAATGTCAAGCAACTGATGAACGCGACAAAATTCCAATTTATTTCCGATGGTGACTGCGTACCTCATCAGGACAAGCTTGGTGCGGGTCTCTGAACTGACACTTCGTCGACATGCTCGTCTGTGATGGAGCTCAAACAGACGAAACTGTTGAGGTTGCCGAGTCAGAGGTCCTAAAATTAATCTTATGTGCACAGTTAAAAGAATATTGACATTGTTTATAGATCGCATCGTATGAAATGTTAATAAACTGCAAATAATATAAATAAAATTCGGCTGCATGACTAAATGCTCAGTTCTGGTCCATGATGTCCCGGTTTCGATTCCCGTTCGGGTCGAGGATTTTAACTTCAATAGGTTAAGTCTTATGACTCGGGGACTGGGCTTTTGAACAATCTTGGTCAATAGAATTAATCCTCAGTAGAGCCGAATCCTCACAGGCCGAGAGATCTGCACGAGTCCTCTGCGGAGACCACACGCTATTAACATAAACAAAAATATTTGGCAAGATTTGGTAACATTCTGTTTTAACACTGAGGAAAGGCAAGCAGCAATTGATGTTCATGGACTACCAGTGGGATATATTCTTTGAAAAAGGAAGAGAAAGACGCAATAAACCACCATTTATATGGTGAAAATATTAATGCGATTTTTTTCAACGTAACCTTAGCATTTTTTTGCCGTAACATCATTTGCAGAGATTGGGCTATATTTCATTTACTCATATTAATTGAAAGAAATGATAGAAATGCAACTGAAATTCATAACTTATTACATGGAACTATATTAGGGATTCCATAATAATAATAATAATAATAATAATAATAATAATAATAATAATAATAATAATAATAATAATAATAATAATAATAAGTACTAGAAATAAGAAATACAAAACAATATTGGACCCCTCTAAAAACTACAGAGTTTTGGAAATTATAAAGTAATAACGAAATTTATCAGAACACAGAAAGCATATCTATAACAGCACGGAAGAAGTGATTATTATTTTTTCGACACATTTAGAGAATGGTCGACTGCAGACTGACCAAAAAGATCTTCAAGTATATTTGGATTAAAGAGATCAAATTATTAATGGTAAGAGAAACTTTCAGGAAGACATTTTTAAAGATGGAAGGGTTCCAAGGGAGGCAGGCAAAGAAAACCGGCACAAAGTGGTCTGAAGAAAGGAGAAAGGAACTTAGTGAAACAATGAAGGAATATTGGAAGAAAAGGGAGTAACAACAACAAAGGATGAAGAATTGAAATTGGAATGTGGTTTCTAGTAAGCCCTAATGCAAGGATAATAATAATAATAATCATAATAATAATAATAATAATAATAATAATAATAATAATAAACGCAGCTGTGAACTTGCATTACGCAGATAGTGGGCACGAGCCCCACTATCGGCAACCCTGAAGATGATTTTCTGTGGTTTCTCATTTTTACACGAAGCAAATTCCGGGGCTGTAGCTTAATTAAGACCACGGCTGCTTCCACTCGACTCCTAGCCCTCTCCTATTCCATCGTCGCCATAAGACCTATCTGTGTCGGTGCGACTTAAAGACAATTTTAAAAATGGAACTAATAATATCAATAATAATAAAAGATGAAGGAACCACATCTCCCTTTGCAAAAATCTAATAATCATAAATATATCTACCGGTCATGGCCATCCATCAACTGCTGCTAATTTCAGATGGCAACCAGCCATAAGGCATAGCCTGCACGTTTGCTAGATAACATTGTCTTTCCATCCATCCATACATTACATCACAGTCTGCACGATTGCTAGGTAACATTGTCTGGCCATCCATACATACCTTACATCACAGTCTGCACGATAGCTAGGTAACATTGTCTGGCCATCCATACATACCTTACATCACAGTCTGCACGATAGCTAGGTAACATTGTCTGGCCATCCATACATACCTTACATCACAGCCTGCACGATAGCTAGGTAACATTGTCTGGCCATCCATACATACCTTACATTACAGCCTGCACGATAGCTAGGTAACATTGTCTGGCCATCCATACATACCTTACATTACAGCCTGCACGATAGCTAGGTAACATTGTCTGGCCATCCATACATACCTTACATTACAGCCTGCACGATAGCTAGGTAACATTGTCTGGCCATCCATACATACCTTACATCACAGTCTGCACAGTTGCTAGGTAACATTATCTGACCATCCATACATACCTTACATCACAGTCTGCACGATAGCTAGGTAACATTGTCTGGCCATCCATACATACCTTACATTACAGCCTGCACGATAGCTAGGTAACATTGTCTGGCCATCCATACATACCTTACATCACAGCCTGCAACAGTTGCTAGGTAACATTGTCTGGCCATCCATCCACACCTTACATTACAGCCTGCACGATAGTTAGGTAACATTGTCTGGCCATCCATACATACCTTACATCACAGTCTGCACAGTTGCTAGGTAACATTATCTGACCATCCATCCATACCTTACATCACAGTCTGCACGATTGCTAAGTAACATTGTCTGGCCATCCATACATACCTTACATTACAGCCTGCACGATAGCTAGGTAACATTGTCTGGCCATCCATACATACCTTACATCACAGCCTGCACAGTTGCTAGGTAACATTGTCTGGCCATCCATACATACCTTACATTACAGCCTGCACGATAGCTAGGTAACATTGTCTGGCCATCCATACATACCTTACATTACAGCCTGCACAGTTGCTAGGTAACATTGTCTGGCCATCCATCCACACCTTACATCACAGTCTGCACGAGTGCTAAGTAACATTGTCTGGCCATCCATACATACCTTACATCACAGCCTGCACGATAGCTAGGTAACATTGTCTGGCCATCCATACATACCTTACATCACAGTCTGCACAGTTGCTAGGTAACATTATCTGACCATCCATCCATACCTTACATCACAGTCTGCACGATTGCTAAGTAACATTGTCTGGCCATCCATACATACCTTACATCACAGCCTGCACAGTTGCTAGGTAACATTATCTGACCATCCATCCATACCTTACATCACAGTCTGCACGATAGCTAGGTGACATTGTCTGGCCATCCATACATACCTTACGTCACAGCCTGCACAGTTGCTAGGTAACATTGTCTGGCCATCCATCCATTCATACCTTACATCACAGCCTGCACAGTTGCTAGGTAACATTATCTGGCCATCCATCCACACCTTACATCACAGCCTGCCTGCACGTCTGGCCATCCATCCACACCTTACATCACAGCCTGCACAGTTTCCAGGTAACATTGTCTGGTACCTTACATCACAGCCTGCACAGTTGCTAGGTAACATTGTCTGGCCATCCATCCACACCTTACATCACAGCCTGCACAGTTGCCAGGTAACATTGTCTGGCCATCCATCCATACCTTACATCACAGCCTGCACGGTTGCTATGGTTACACTTCCGTCACACATTTTTTCGAGTCACGTCGCACAAATTTTCGGTTTAACCCCCGCCATAAGACATATTTACGTCAATATCAAAAATCCATTATATAAAGGAGTATGTGCAGCTTTCTATTGGGTTTTGAGACACCTTCACAACATGATTATTCACCTACCATTATTGGGTTAATATCCATATTACATTAAATGAATTATTCTAGGGAATATATGTAAGTTAACACTAATTGAAGTGCTGAATAAAAATATGACACAAGTGACAAAACTAGTTTTGTATGTGTAATCTCTGATTTGAATTTCGAATTTTATACAAAGAAAGTAGATACTTAAATCAGTCGTGTCAAAGGAACGAGTGTTGGGAATAACGGCAGGGTGGTGCTGGAGAAAGTGTGGTAAAAATAGCAAAAAGGGACAGTTAAAAATCATGTTGTGCGCCGTAGTGATAGAACTTTGCTGGTGGTGGGAGGAATAGAGAAGAACCCAGGTCCAAATTCGGGACCATTTGGGAGGAGTTGTAAATAAAGACAGCGGTGGAGGAAGCAATTAAGGGAGAAGAGATTAAAGAAATGCTGCATGAGCTAATAAGAAAGATGAAGGACCTAAAATTTGTTATAAAAGAAGGAATTAGTGGTGTAAATGATAGGATAGCGGGCTTAGAGTAGGAAGTGGGAATTCTGAAAGAAAAGTCCGGTGCATTGGAAGAGTAATTGGCAGAAATAAAGAAAGGAACAAGCCTGGTTATACAGCAAGGACATTTTTGTGTGTTTGCTTTACCAGAAGATAAGAAAGAATCGAAAGTGGAGTTGGGTTGAAAGTGGTTGACATAATAGCGAATCAAATGAAACTGAACTTCTCCGAAGTTGATTTGATGATTTGTGCAGAGTAGGAAGGAATAATATAAACAGGCCGGTAAAACGAGACTTATTTTAAGCCTGATGGCGGACATATTACTAAGATATTTAAATAATTTGAGCTTACTTCTACAGGAAATGAATAGGTATTTAGCCAAAGGTACAAAGTCTAGGGTAATAGAGCCACAGTATTTGATAGGGAGAAAGGGTTAATTAGTATAGCATTTACCTCAGATTTCTACAGTTACTTCAGTTTGTTTGTACTTTACATTAACCCTAATTTATCATCACGTTCTTTTGCAGGTGCTTACTAACATAAAGACATTAATAAAGCAGGGAGGAGTGTCAACACAAGGGACTTATAGGCCATAACGTTGTTTCTAGCCAGATATCTTAAAGGAGGAAAGATATAACTGAAGTACGACAGTGGAAGAAAATAAGATTAGAAAAGAGGAGAAAATACGCACCACACTCACATAAGGGGTTTTCAAGTAAAATAAAGAAGGAAAGGCAAAAAAACCGCATGGAAAAAAGAAAGAGAAGATTCGAAACGCAAGAGGAATGTCTGGCTAGCCCACAGACAGATGAAAATAAATGACTGCAGGCATTTTTCTTCCTTCTATTCCCCGCTGGAGATCTGGTGAGTGGAATGAAAGAGAACTTACCACTAAAGGAAACGGGGAAGCGGATGAAACGAAAAAATAGAATAAATAACCAAAGAGCAGAGTTTGGGTGCGGGATGAAGTGGGGGAAAAAATCCAAGATTTTTCTTAAGATAGCCACCCGTAACTTCTACTTAAACATTCTCTCCATATATTGGGACTTGAGCGACAATATACCAAGCCATAAATATTGATGTTTCACATATATACTTTTTTGCACTTCCGTACACAAAGGAGAAAACAGAAGAGATGCTATGATGAAATAAATGGAAGATATGTCCGCACGAGATCATTTTCAGATGAAGTTGTGTACTGTTTCTAGTAAAGTGAAGCTAGTTTCGTACATAAAACAATATTTAGTTAACTAGCTCACGAATGGTTGGCGACAATGTTTTCTCGTCCTGTCCGGTCGGCTTGTTTGCTGCTGTAAGTAATTGATGTGATTCCGTATTTCTCAACTACTGTTCGAGTTCACCAAGAAAGATGTTAGTCCCACAATGCGATGTCTAGTAAATATCTTAGCAAGTAACTCTTTACAAGTTTCGTGGCAGTACAATGGATACTAATGCAAGTCAGAGGAAGATACTGAGGCTCTTATTAAAAAGTAAGAGAGAACAGAATATTAAACAGGGGTGGCTGGATAGCCATGCATAACTGTGACGCAGTTGAGTTTTCACGCTAGGTTACGTCTCTTTCCCCTTCCCAAAATATCAGCGTGGGGAAGAGGTGAACCTCTGGTTGTCTCTCTATAAATAAGGTTGTTGGGGGTCCTCCGTTTGTAATTTCGCATATTTTGCCAATTTTTCGGATATTTATCCGTTTTAGATCAACTCAAGTTCGTATCACAGGTTTTTAGCTTTCGTATCTGTTTGTCTGTCCGGTTGTTCCGCCATCACGGCGAAACGGCTGGATGGATCTCGACCAAACTTCATACTTAGAGTATACTCATCCAGGGGAAGGTGAATAGAACATACTTTTTAAATTTTCTCTTAAACTATTTATTTTCAGTAAAATCCGAAAACCGTGTGTGAAACTTCTCTCCGTTTTAAACTACTTTTTTACGTACATAATTTGGCTTACCCTTCAAAAGACGGAGAAAATTACTATTTTCTGCGGGTTTGTTGCTCTGCTCTGTAACCGGCAAGGGACCTACCGGGTACCACGCCAACATTTCGGGCTGCTTGCCAGCAATCAGGAAAGTAAGGTAACGCCATTTTCGTCATTATTCCTGTGAACTCGTGGTTGTCCATTGGGTAGAAGGCGAGAGAGACGTGAAGCTGCCATTCTGCGGGATATTTGCAGAATACTCTTGTGGATTACAGTCGTCTTGCAATAACACTAAGGGAGGCTGTTCACATTTCAAGAGTACAGTGAACTGTAGGGCATTATATAACACCTTAAGGTGTTTTGTGTGAATTGTTATAAATTTTACTGACATTTTCCTGTACTTCCGTTTTCTGCTTGAATTCCTTGCCTCTAGCTGCCTCTGTGGATCCGTGGTAGAGTGTCGGCCTCCGAATCCCAAGATAGCAGGTTCAAACCCGGCAGAGGTAGTCGGATTTTTGAAGGGGGGAAAAAAGTCCATTCGACACTCCATGTCGTACGATGTCGGCATGTAAAAATCTCTGGTTATACATTTGGTATTCACCCGACAAAATTAATTAAAATCTCAGCCATAGACGCCCAAGAGAGATCCGGTTTACTCTGTCTGCCATCTAGCGGACCTAGAGTAAAACGGAACGTGGAAATTGATGAGCAGACAGCCAGATGGCGTCAAATCGAAATGTCTGCACACGGTATCTGAGCCCATACGATTATTATTATTATTATTATTGTTATTATTATTATTATTATTATTATTATCTGAAAAAACCATATTCTTTTGTAGATAATTAAAAAATTTAAATGTCCGACTTTCTTGAAAAAATTGGAACTATTATCAAAATTTCATATCCTTTTCTGTAATAAGTATTTTTAGGAGGTCGAGGATCAGGGCACTGAAGACAAATGAATAAACATCTTGTAAAATAATCAATACCTGACATTTTATAATTGGTGTGTGGCCTCCAAAGAGGCCTGGTGCAGGTATTTCGAGTTGATACCCTAAAGGTTGCCCTATCTGTGATGAATTCTCATTATGAAGCCCCCGAGCTACTGTAATTAACCAACGAAGGTTAAAATCCCCGACCCGGCCGGGAATCGAACCAGAGACCCTCTGGACCGAAGGCCAGCACGTTAACCATTTAGGGATGAAGCCGGATATTGGGCTCTGCGACTTCCCTTAACGGAATTGTAAACACGGTGGCGTGCTGGGCTGCAACGAAACGCGGTGGCTCTCTGAATTGACAGAATTTTGTGATATAAATTGCAATAGACTCTTTAATGTTCAAAAATATAATCAAACCAAACTCAATAACCACATACATTTAAAAAATTCACCCCACTAAATTAATTTTATGACTACATTTTTTGCTTTAGCGCTCAGTGAATCCCACAGGAGGCTATCTGATTTAAATATCTTCTATGTAGTAAATTCTATGAACCGAGCAAGCGGATCCGTGGTTTCGGTCACGGAGCTATCGGATTGTATTCCAGGAAATGTGGGTTTTCACGCTATTTTTGACAGCCCTGAACGGAGTTTTCCGTGGTTTCCTATTTTCACACCAAGAAAATGCTGTACCATAATTAAAGCCACGCTCACTTCCCTCCCAACACTAGCTCTTTCCTATTCCACCGTCGCCATAAGACGTAAAGCAAACTGTGAATTCTCTGAATTTACGCAGTGTCTTCGTTAGTCGAGACATTTTATTACATTGCTATTTATCAGTAAAATAAGTTACGTTTAATTTCATACTTTATTTCCTCAAAATCAATAACATACATTTATTACCTGATGCACAAATATACATGATAACAAAGAAGCAAGACCTTAAATCACCTCTCCAATGCACAGAATTAATACCCACTACATTCATCTGTCCACCCCCTCCACTTCCCCTCACCTATACGCGGAACCAAATTATTGCGTACAGAAAATTACACTTCTCCCATTAGCGCTTAATGAATTCTAGAGGATAATACTCTGACTTAAATGTCTGGAATTTGGTTTAGAACATACTTATCTGTAGTAATTTCTGAGAATTTAAGCAGCGTCTTCGCCAATCGGGACGTTTCAGCACGTTACTATTTATAAGTAAAAAAAAAAATCTTACAGAATACGGTTTATTTTTTTCTTTGCTAGTAGCTTTACGTCGCACCGACAAAGATAGGTATTATGGCGACGATGGGATAGGAAAGGCCTAGGAGTGGGATGGAAGCGGCCGTAGCCTTAATTAAGGTACAGTCCCAGCATTTGCCTGGTGTGAAAATGGGAAACCACGGAAAAACATCTTCAGGGCTGCCGACAATAGGATTCGAACCCACTATCTCCCGGATGCAAGATCACAGCCGCGCGCCCCTAGCCGCACGGCCAAATCTCCCGGTGAATACGGTTTAATTCAGTTCCTTAATTTCATTTATCAATACCATTGTCTCACTCCCTAATGCAGGGCCTCTCAGGGTGCATGTGCACGGTGCAAAAGACGACTTCGCTTTGTTGACCACAGTGCAGACCCCCACTCCTCGATTTAGAGCAATAGCGCTATCTTTCTCTTTCCCCATCGCCTGTCTCTCTCGCTCCGCCTGTCCCCCTCTTCTTCACTTGTTCCGTAGCGCTCCAAATCCGAGCCGAGTTAAGCCGAACTTAGCCGAGCTTAGCCGAGTAGTCCAGAAACGAAGCCTTGGTCCAAGACTGGCCGAGTGGGACCGATGCACTGTGCACAGGAACTCTGCGCCTCAGCTTGCACGCGTGAGATTTTGAAGTGTCTTAGTACTTTATTTAAGATTTGAATTATTATGCGGTTAAGTGTAAGAGAGGGCCTCTAGCCCTAACGTCGCCAGTGTAAAAAGGCACTAACAAGTAACTAAAACAAATTAATATTTCTTGATCTAAGAGAGTCTCTGCCTATTATAGCTAAACCATGTTCAAAACAAAAGTTATAAACACATATTCCAGTAAGAGTGCCAAATGTCGTCAAAAACTAGTAAGAGGATTCCCAGGAAATCCACTTCAAGTTAACTGTCATTTCAGTTAATTTTAACGAGGCCCCTCTCCATTAAGAGTGCAATATAGCACGTTGTGACAAAGGCCTCCGTCCTCATTGTCTTCAAACGCTCGTTTTAACGTAATTTATCGGGTAGATAGATTTATAATAGATTTTATGTAAAGTCGATAATTACACTTACTTGCTAGGGTTAGCTTTCATTTGGTTATTAGTTTTCTGCAGCTACCATGAGTTAGGTATACTCTGTGTTGCCTTCCATCTGAGGTATGTGAATTCAGTTCCATTCTGTACCTGCTGACAGCCACGACACACTGAGCTCACAAGACGTGCCAGCTTGCAACCAAGATTTTCGTCTTAGCCTTGTTTATGGTCATGCCGTGAAGGTGCTTTTCATCTCCTCTAGGATCGCCATCAGCTTCTCCGCCCGGAGTGCCATGTCGCCCACATCACGATCTTCTCCCACCCTATTCATTGTACCTTCTGCTTCACTGCAACTGGAGCTTACTAAAAGTATCCAAGCAACAGTGCAGGACTAAAGAAGTATCCTTGAGGTACACCACGCTTATGAATGATTAGTTACAACAGCTCTTCTTAAAAACTACGGAACATGGTCCTTAATCCTGATCCTTAGAACCATCTGTGCTGTATGATCTGTTCATGTGTTTATGGAGCTGTTTGTTTAAAATAAATACGGTATATGTATTCAGACTGAATAATGGAAAGATTGACATTCTATAGCAAACCTTTGCCGGTGTGTATTTGATTTTAAGTTAAGTTGCACAGTGTACAGCCTGTCTGAGTTACTTTATCGCATCGCTCTCTCTGACACGGCCAGGCTTACTACGAAAGCGTCATAGCAAAAAACATCTGGCATTTCTCGTTATTCCTGAGTCGACCATAGAGTTATTTATTCTCCGTTCAACAACCAACGTCCTAGAACTCTTACGCATGCTGTATATCATCATTATTTTCCTTTTTATTCAACATATGACAAGAAAAATTTTGAAATTAGTTCAAAGATTGTTCATTGATTAAATGTAAGCCTTTTCAGGAGTTTGCTCTAAAAACTAGTGTTTCGTCTTAAGTCTGACACTAGACTAGGAGGACAATAATTCCGTTGTGGAGATTTATCTCCCGTACGCTGTTATCAGTTTGTGCCCCTACTAAGGGTCTTTTGATATATTCATCTGCATACACCCCAGTCCAGCTTCTGTGATGAGTCGAGTGTCGGACCTAAGATGAAACGCTAGCTTATGGAGGAAAGGCCTGAAACTCTTATAATATATACATATTGTGTAATTTTTGGAATGCTCTATTGGTGAAAAAATTAAAGTCCGTCACAGGGAACTTACATTTTATATCAAAGTTTCTTCATCATTGCTAGAGGTTTGAAAAGATTTGGAAAGATATGGCAAGGTTTGAGAGAATTTTGTTTTAAACCTTAGGAAATGCAGGCAGCAGTTGTGGTTCTTGTACTAGCAGTGAGATAGGTTCTTAGAAAGAAGAGAAACGCGCAATAAAGCATTATTATTATGAGAAAAATATCAATGAGGTTACCTTCAATATCATTTTTGGAATGTATTTACTGCCATAATATCATTTTGTAGATGTTATATTGCATTTATTCACACGAACTGAATAAAAATGTTAGCAATGCAATGGAAATTCATATATTATTAATCAATATAATTAATAATACCATAATAAAATTATTTAAAATAATAATAATAATAAGAATAATAAGAATGATGCAATGCTGAGATCGTCATGAATCGGACATTACATATTGTGTTTACTTATAGGTGCCGTACGGTAATAAGCATAACAGTTCACTTCTTTGAGATAATTCTCTTGCAGTCTCCAGGCACGATGCCGTTGTCTTCATTTTAATGTACTCTACACAGCTCACTGAATATGGCCATAGATGTGCCTCATACCTATAAATTAATACCAAAATATCTTCACTAGGTCGTTAAGAGAAAATCTATTTTTTGTTCTTTTCTTTCCCAGAAATCCCGGCATGCCTAGCGGTCTAGCGCGCACCATTAATACCGAATCTCAATGGTCAATTCTGTCAAAGACTTGGCAATGTTTTGACCGATTAGAACGTGTTCTAGTTACATTAGAAACATTTTAAGACTTTTAAAGTAGTGCAACGCTTTGTCAAATAACTTCTGAAGTATTACTCACATTCACAATCCAGAAGCGATCAGGGCTCAGCGCGAAGGCCTACATATTACGAGATGACGAGCGGTTTCTCGGCTGTTATGCTTATCTAAACACACCGGAAGAGCTATCTCTCCGCCAGATAGCTGCACTGTGTCTTTCACATTTCCCTTTAACAAGCCCTGACATGAGCAGGAATCGAATGCAAGGCCTCCGAGGAGGAGGCCATTTCCGTAAACATAGATTGTGCGACCCTAAAATTGTTTGTCAATCTTCTCCCTTCTCACGTGACGTGAAATGACGGGGAAGCTTTTCTTATTTAAAAATGTGGTCTATATTTTCGCAGTTAATGGGAAGTGAGATGTTAAGTAGCTTATAAACGGGCATTACTTTGTCTTCGACAATTAATTCTCTCGGTGAGAATCATATACTGGGTGAACCGAAATTCGCGCACACGGGCATCGCAGCGAGACTCCTCACATGCCAGCAATAAAAACATGTCTTTCACAAACGTTCGCCCTGCGAGTATGTCCGGCAGAAATAGGACGTTGAAGAGTGGAAATCTGACAACACTGTAACCACCTCTGTCAGCACGTATGAGTCGTGTCGTACAGTTGGTGCAGCGGATAGAGCTTTGGGTTAGCATGCAGGAGGTCGAGGGGTCGATCATGGGTTGAGGCGAACGTTTTCTATTTCGTAAATGTAGTCCAGGTGGTATGGCATTTGGCTTCTTAATCATCAACAGCGATTGCAGCGGGTCCTCTAAAATCCATCTGAACTTACGTGCTACAATCCCAGAAATGGACGAACAATCGTTTCCATTGGTCAGCTTCGAAAGACGCCCTTTCCACGTCGTGGGCGTGAATTTATTCGCTGTTGACGATTAAGATGCCAGATACCATACCTCCTGCACTACATTCATGAAATAAAAAACATTCGCCTCAACCCATGATCGACCCCTCGACATCCTGCATGCTAATCCAAAACTCTATCCACTGCACCAACTTTGCAGCACGACTAACGTGTGGTGACAGAGGTAGTTACCCTACATGTGGTTACAGTTTTGCCAGATTGCCACTCTTCAACGTCTTTTTTCTGCCTTACATGCTCGCAAGACGAACTTTTGTGAGAGACATGTTTTTATTGCTGGCATATGAGGAGTCGCGTTGCGACGCCCGAGTGCGCGAATTCCGGTTCACCCTGTATACGATCATGGAATCATGATACGGTCCTCTAAATTTGATCCACTCACTAGGATAATAATAATAATAATAATAATAATAATAATAATAATAATAATAATTATAATAATGATATGGCCTCAGCCACTGTGTTCAAGCATTATAATTTGACGCCATTTGACTGTGTGATAATCAATTTCGACCTTCCGTTTTACCCTAGGCCTACTAGATAGCAGATTAAACAGAATCTCTGTTAGGCGTCTATGGCTGAGTTTTAAAGTCGAATGGACTTTCTTCCGCCCTTCTAAAATATGACTGCCCCTGTCGAGTTTTAACATCCAATTTGGGATTCGGAGGCCGGCACTCTATCACTGAGGCATAGAGGGAGCTATAGGATGTGATGGTACTGTAGGAATGCAAGTATTTCCATAATTATAGCCGCCAGTGTGGAGTGCACAAAAATGTTATGAGAATTATTTTTCTTTTTTCACACCACTAAATATAATTGGCTGTCAAATGAAAACCCGAACACCTGCTACAGCGTGACCGTGCACTGATTTTATTCAAAAGTAACATCCAAAAGCATTAACACATTTATCCCACGGTGAAACGAGACGATCAAGTCCAGTTTTTTATAAAGAGGTGGGTCGCTGATGGATCCACAACCGCGCCCACTTCGTCGTCCGAATGAACCCACGTCCACAAATGTCCTTTTTCGGGTCACCAAAAATGTGAAAACCACAAGGTGAAACATCCGGGCTGAATGGAGGATGCTGCAGTGTTTCCCAACCAAATCGCTGAAGCGTACGTAGCATTCGCCAGATTGGGAGTATGGGGGCGGACGTTATCATGCAACGGGATGACTCTGTCCGACAGCATTCCAGGGGGTTTTGACTTTTTGGCGCTTCGTAATTTCTGCAAAGTGTCTTCATAGCGCTGCGCCACGGGATAAAAGAACCACATTTCCCTGCTTTTCTTTACCTGCCTCCATTTCTACAGCTGTACGAACACACTAGATCAGTCCGCGCACCAACAAAAACATAACTCAACATCTGCCTGCACCTCTGAGTTGTCACTATGCAGTTGTTTTACCACAGCGATGGCTGTATCTACATGTAACAACAGTGTTGCCACCTTTCGCGCGGAATATGTGTTATTGCGGGTGTTCGGTTTCATTTGTCTTTCCATGACAAAGAGGTGCTGGAACTTTATCCCGCAGAAGTTCTTTAGCGTGTCTTGAAATCTGCTGACACTATGCTGACGAATTTTAGTATACTGAAATGCCTCTGGACTGAGCTGGGTTTGAACTTGGTCCAGAAGGACAGAACATCTGCCGTGTGAGCCACCCATCCCTGTGAGAATCTGTTTTTGTGGATTAGTGGTAGAGTGTCGGCCTCCGTGTCCCAACGGAGCGGGTTCAAACCTGGCAGAGGTAGTCGAAGTTTTAAAGGTCCGAAAAAGTCACTTCGACATTCCATGTTGTAAGACATATCCATGTGAAAGATCTCTGGTGACACATTTGGTGTTTACCCGACAAAAGTAATTAAAACTTAGCCACAGACGCCTAAGAGAGATTCGGTGTATTCTGACACCTAGTAGGCTTAGAGTAAAACGAAACGTCGAAATTGACGAGCAGGCAGCCAGGTGGCGTTAAATTAAAATTCTTGGATACAGTAGCTGAAGCCATACGATTATTATTATATTTTTTTTTTTTTTTGCTAGGGGCTTGACGTCGCACCGACACAGATAGGTCTTATGGCGACGATGGGATAGGAAAGGCCTAGGAGTTGGAAGGAAGCGGCCGTGACCTTAATTAAGGTTCAGCCCCAGCATTTGCCTGGTGTGAAAATGGGAAACCACGGAAAACCATCTTCAGGGCTGCCGATAGTGGGATTCGAACCTACTATCTCCCGGATGCAAGCTCACAGCCGCGCGCCTCTACCCGCACGGCCAACTCGCCCGGTCATACGATTATTATTATTATTATTATTATTATTATTATCTGCCCGGTGAGAACTACTTTAGTTTGTTTATTCAATCTGTTTACCGCCCAGGATTGGTTTTTACGCGGACTCAGCGAGGGATCCCTCCTATACCGCGACAAGGGGCAGTGCCCTCGAAACATTTTAGTAGGAGGACCAATACCTCGACCAGACGGCCTCACCTGTTATGCTAAACAAGGGCCTTGTGGGGGAATGGGAAGATTTGAATTGATAGAAAAGGAAGGAGGAAGCGAGCGGCCGTGGCCTTAACTTAGGTACCATCACGCCATTTGCCTGGAGTACAATTGGGAAACCACGGAATACCAACACTACGAGGATGGCGAGGAGGGAATCGAAGCCCTTATACTCAGTTGTCTTCCAGGGGCTGAGTGGTTCCAGTTCCAGTCCTCGTATAATATTTAAAACTTTCTGGCAGAGTCGGGAATCGAACCCGGACGTCAAGGGGTGGCAGCTAATCACACTAAAGGCGGACTATTTTAATTCATGAAATGAAATGGCGTATGGCTTTCAGTGCCGGGAGTGTCCGAGGACAAGTTCGGGTCGCCAGGTGCAGGTCTTTTCATTTGATACCCGTAGGAGACCTGCGCTTCGCGATGAGGATGGAATGATGATGAAGACACTTACACCCAGCCCTCGCACCAGCGAAATTAACCAATGATGGTTAAAAAATTCCCGACCCTCCCTGGAAGATAACCCGGGACCCCTTCGACTAAATGCCAGCATGCTAACCATTTAGCTATGTAGTCAGATATTTTATTTCATAATCTCCTATATCTGAAGTTCATTTCATATGCAAACACAGAATCGTAAACATAGGTGAATACTGTTCTAATTTTTACTATAGTAACAAATCCAACATGCGTACAGGATAGTAATATACTTCTAATACGAGTAATTTATGTTGACATTGCGTAGGCATTGCCTTCGCATTATTATTCTCCAAGGAAGGAGGTTAACTCCAAAGGGAACTGAAGTGTGTCAGCCTGGGACCTCATGGTAACACTTGATGACCATCCGCGTCTTCTTGATGCAGGGTGGTACAGATTGGTCCAGAGAGAGGAGTCCTTGGGGATTCTCGCCAACCCCACGCACACGACCAAGTCCCGGTGGGCAGAAAGGGTGAGGGAATCTGGTGGATTGCTACTTCAATGACAGCCTGCCAACAAACTTGAGAACGGTGAGAGTTGACATCAACCCAGTAATTAATTGATTGCATTGTCTCCTCCTCTACCTGCTATCGCGGATCAGGGGGGAGAAACGTTCTAATCATCAAACAATGAAAGCTATCGATTATATCAACCACACAGCTTTCGGCGCGTTGTCGTAGAAACAAGAGATGAGCAGCGAGACGCGCATTCACTTTCACACATGGCCAGAGATGTACAATTCCACTTACCACTCACCGTGCCCAATCGGCCTGTAACAGTATCAAGTTCCAACCATGAACCATGTAGTAATAATTTTCCTCTGTTCTGGGGAGCAAAATTTTATAGAATACATTTCAACAAGGAGCCTCCGCAGCTCAGACGGCAGCGCATCGGCCTCTCACCGCTGGATACCGTGGTTCAAATCCCTGTCACTCCATGTGAAATTTGTGCTGGACAAAGCGGAGGTGGGACAGGTTTTTCTCCGGGTACTCCGGTTTTCACTGTCATCTTTTATTCCAGCAACACTCTCCATTCTCATTTCATAGCATCTGTCAGTCATTAATAAATCACTTTGGGAGTGGGGACCCCATCGTACTAATAGCCTATATCTGCTTCATTCATTCCATCCCTGACCCGGTAAATGACTGGAAAACAGGTTGTAGGTTTTCATTTTCACATTTCAACGAGCGTCAGACATCATCTAACAAGGAAACCGATTTCAGCGAACACTCGACAGTAATTCGTGTAAAACCATTTAGGTCGTCTGCCTCTGTGCTGTAGTGGTTAGTGTGATTACCACCGGAGGCCCGGGTTTTATTCCCGGCTCTGCCACGAAATTTCAAAAGTGGTACGAGGGATGGAACGGGGTCCACTCAGCCTCGTGAGGTCAACTGAGTAGAGGTGGGTTCGATTCCTATCTCAGCCATTCTCGAAGTGGTTTTCCGTGGTTTCCCACTTTTCCTCCAGACAAATGCCAGGATGGTACCCAACTTAAGGCCACGGCCGCTTCCTTCCCTCTTCCTTGTATAACATTTCCGACCTTCCTATCCCCCTATAAGGCAACTTGTCAGCATAGCGGATGATGCCGCCTGGGTGAGGTACTGGTCATCGTACCAAGTTGTATCCCCGACCCAAAGTCTCACGCTCCAGAACACTGCCCTTGAGGTGGTAGAGGTGGGATCCCTCGCTGATTCCGAGGGAAAAATCCAACCCTGGAGGGTCAACAGATCAAGAAAGATCAAGGTTTCCCACTTCTCCTCCAGGCAAATGCCGGGATGGTGCCTAACTTACGGACACAGCCACTTCCTTCCCTCTTCCTTGTCTGTCCCTTCCAATCTTCCCATCCCCCGCCAAGCTCCTGTTCAGCATAGCAGGTGAAGCCGCCTGGGCGAGGTACTAGTCATCCTCCCCAGTTGTATCCACCAACCCAGTGTCTGAAGCTCCAGGACACTGCCCTTGAGGCGGTAGAGCTGTGATCCCTCCCTGAGTCCGAGGGAAAAACCAACCCTGGAGGGTAAACAGATAAAGAAGGAGAAGAAGAAAAATATAGCTGTGAAGAGACTCGAACTAATGGCACCGAGATTTGCACAGAAGTACGGTAACCAATCGGACACGCCCCGCTTAATTGCGGTGTAACTCTCCAAGTATATATGCGTTGCACTGGAAGTGGGGGTTGATCAACTATTCGTAAATTATTTGGTTGCGGACCTGCCATGTTTAAGTAAAATTTGTTCACCTTTTAGTATTATATCACCACCATGTGGTAGAAAGCGGATCCTGCGTCATGTCATTTGATCTCATTGTTTTCCGGAAACGAAAGCCTATTGACCTAAATGCTTTTACATGAGTTATTGCTCAGTGCCCCCCAAATGGCACTGAATTTCGTTGAAATTGGTTGGACGCAGGGTCTGGACTCTCCTTGTAAGCTACACAATATTTCTGTTTCTTTTTTCTTTTTTTTGCTATTGGCTTTACGTCGCACCGACACAGATAGGTCTTATGGCGACGATTCAGGAAAGGGCTAGGACTGGGAAGGAAGCGGCCGTGGCCTTAATTAAGGTAGAGCCCAAGCATTTACCTGGTGTGAAAATGGGAACCACGGAAAACCCTCTTCAGGGCTGCCGACAGTGGGTTCGAACCACATATCTCCTGAATAAATATTTCTGTTTCAACACTCGTACAAAACATTAGGGTCACGGTCTTTTCAATTCCCAGCAGGACTTCGTTGGAATTTGCAGAGAAAGATAAATTGGCACCGGAGAAGCAAAAGAGTGTAGGCTATATCCAACCCTGCCCAATTTAAATTAGTCTCTTCTGTATACTGACATATTTGGAGGCAATCTGGCTGAGTGGCTCAGACGGTTGAAGAGCTGGCCTTCTGACCCCAACTTTCAGGTTCAATCCTCGCTCAGTCCAGTGATACTTGAATGTGCTCAAGTACGTCAGCCTCGTGTCGGCAGATTTACTGGGACGTAAAGCACACCTGCGAGACTAAATTAAGGCACCTCGGCGTCTCCGTACTCCGTAGAAGCAAAGCCAATACCATATTATTTATGCGTGGAGAAATGACGGTTTTCGTCCCGTTATTGTGGGAAGTTAAAACGGGGTTTATCACCAATCATTGAAAAGAAAGCGGTTGCATGAGGGACTTCCATCTATTATTCGTCTCAACCCTAGATACATTTGATGAGCAAATGTGTCATCAAGCTTTATCCTCCAGCAGTTTAGACGTAATAATGAAAAAGGAAACGACTGATTCATTCTTTATCAACCTATTGTCGTTCTTTCCAGTTTCTATTATCTACCGGGCGTCCTCCAAAAACACCGACAACGCTTGGTATGTTGTGCGGGAAGGTAAACAGTCCGTTTTCAACAGAGAACTCATATCCAAAAACGTACGGCTTGGATGCTGTAACGCATATTCGTGCCTTCGCACTATGAACACGGGAATGACGAAATTACCAAAGATGAAAATTGCAGTTTTTCGTAACTGAACTCAGTTTATTTGAATTAATTTAAGTAACATGAAATTCTAACTGAAAAAGTTAAATACATTCTTCTCCGATGAGAAATTCGTAGTCTCCATTTATCAATCATAATATTTGTAGATCTATTGAAGGTGAAATTTTCTAAATCTTAGGGATTGTATGGCTAAATTTCTCCGCTGCCTAGTATTATGCTTTACAAGACAACGTTTCCGGAGCCCGTATTTAAAGATGTCATATCATGTACGTCACCGTAGGTTTCCCTCCAGTTGCTAGCCCTAGTTCGAACTGGAAATAAATCCATCAGCTGTAAAATAGGAGGACATCCAAACATTATCAAAATAATTAGTTATTATGCACGTTACAGAGCTAATTCACCTGATGGAAAGAAAATGAACGGATGTAAGGTGCGTAAAGGAAAACGGGGCACTGGTGAAGCACTACATTAATTTCTAACTAAAAAATGAAACAACCTTATTTTCAAGTGTAATACTGTATGTTTTCTCTTTCAGGTAGTTTATAAATGTATTTACTCAAAGTTAGTTTCGGAAGACTGAAGCTTCTAACTGTTATAAATTAAATGAGTAGAAAGTGAAAAGAGATGGCGTCATATATTACAAAACAATAGCACTTCATAAGGTCTAAATGTTAATTTAACAATGGGAGTCCACAGGTAAGGCGTAGACAGTTTACCTTTTCGGGACAAAAGTGTGTTCGTTACACCATTAAGAACGCCTGGAAGATACTCAAAGCCACTTAAGAGCGTGGACAGACAAGTTGCCAGCTTAACTCCTAGCCGTGCCAGTGTAAAGACACTTGTGTACAGCGGGTTGTGGTCTCCCCAGGATGAACATTCCTGGTGTATGGATTAGATACAATGTGAACGGACTTACGTCCCTACCAGATATTTCGAAACTTAACTTTAATGAAATCTTGTATATTAATATTGTAGTAGTATATATGTTATAGTGGACACGTTCTACTCCACAGCATTCTTTATAAAGAAGTTAGATAACTCGTTATGATATGCCTGTCGTAGTCATTTTGTGTGCCTGCTCTTTCCATTCATTTTATGAACATTTAATACCGGCATATAATAACTGATTAATTCGTTATGTAATTTATAACACTAGTTTCCGTACAATACGCTCTGTGATTCGACCATTCGACCATTCCTAACGTTTTCAAACGATCTTGCCCGAGATAATGCAACATACAATTGGACGTGGCTGAATACTGGTTCGAGTGAGTAGATTACGAGAGAGGGGTCAAGCTGCCATTCTGCGAGAAATTTGCGGAATGCCGTAGAGGGTTACGATCGTTTGTCCCTGTGCTATACAGAAGGCTAGTAGACTTGATACCTTCCCGTCTGTACGTACGTAGGTACTTGTCTCTTGGCAGCATGTAAGTTATTATGTCAGTTCTCTGGGGAAGGTCCGAAAATGAACGAGTATCTAGTAAAGAATAGTAGTCTTCCATCATCAGAGGAAGTGTATACTCTCTGGCTTAACAGGTGGTAATCAAACATGGCTGCATGCAATGACATTACTAACGATGAAAATCACACAATATTTATCAGAATATTAATGAAAGTGTTCGTCGCTTAGCAACCTGCTAAGTACAGACTGTATTGCGGGTTAGGGTAGGCCTTCGCCTGCAATTATTGGAATGAGCTTGCATCCGGGAGATAGTAGGTTCGAATCCCACTGCCGGCAGCCCTGAAGATGGTTTTCCGTGGTTTCCCATTTTCACACCAGGCAAATGCTGGGGCTGTTCCTTCATTAAGGCCACGGCCGATTCCTTCAAACTCCTAGGCCTATGCTGTCCCATCGTCGCCATAAGACCTATCTGTGTCGGTGCGACGTAAAGCCCCTAGCATTTGATGATTTTATTTTATGATTACACAAACTTGCTGAATTTTGATACCTATCAATGTCTCATGATTCACCGGCCGGTAATTTTGGAGAGAATAAAACAAGAGTGAAGCAGATCGGTCCCGTAGAACGGACGTACGGATTTACTAAAGCTGTTTTAGTAAACTATTTTAATGTATAGGTATCTTTACATTTGTTAATAATTTTCATCAAGTGATAATATTAAAAAAATGAAAGTATGATTTATAGAATCTGATGATTATAAGTTACTCCGGATTTTTAGGCAGTAATAGGTTAGAATGTCAACTAGTCTAATTTGACTATTAGGAAGTGTCCTGCCACCCCGTTCTTCCAAGTAGCGAATATTTAAAAATAACTTAAATATTCTATTTAAGCAGTCGGCTTATTCAATACATATATAATTTATTAAATATAGTACATGTTTCTTCCCCTAAGATACATCATCAGATAGAATAAATCACACAATACACCAGGTATAAAAATTATATTAATGGATTAGTAGACAAATTAGTGGCTGTTTCGACTATATTTATGGCTGGCATTGGGACTAATTTTGAGTTTGAGTTGATAAGGATTATTACTTTATGAACGTTAAGTCATCTGATATTGATGATAATAATAATAATAATAAAAATAATAATAATAATAATAATAATAATAATAATAATAATAATAATAATAATAATTTTGGCCACAGGATTCCCAAAATTAACCTCTTTTTCATCTTCTTATACACGCCTTATTTAAGGCTTTAATGTTTGTATATGCTGCTTCATTGAGACGTAATATTGTAACAGTAAATGTGGTACTTCGGTAGAGATGAGACGCAGGGCGTGTACCATTCGTTGAAGTGCATACAGAGGGAGAGGGTTTGTTTAAAATAAATCTTAAAATTTTTTCCAGAGTTTATTAAGAAATTGAAAGTAATGTCACCTCTGTACAGCGGATACAGTAGAAAATGTTCCTCGTCCTATGGCTGGCGATGTCCTTGGATTCCGGCAGCTCCATTTTCCATATCAGCGAACCACCATTCGTCCCCCGATGGAAGTTCTAGAAAATCCATTCGATGTCTTGAAGATCCATGCGACGTTAATGAATGGCGTTGAGGTAGTCCTTGTGAATGGTGAACATGAATGAACATCGTTAAGCCCTGGGGCGAGTTAATGTAAAGGCTGCTTCTGCACAGATGAGAGGAACGTTTATAAATGGTTTTAACAAAGTTCAAACACAAAATGTATCTTTATCACACGGTGAAATGTCACTCAATTTTGTCCCGTGTTAAGTGAAAGAATGCCACTAGACTCGAATAAGCATGTAAGTTAATACTCATAAAATAAAAGTCCACTCGAAATTTATCGTCGAGTTTAACAGAGTCACTTAAAGTTTGTGGCACTTGGTACAACGTAAGGTAATGCCGCATGACTTAGTTCTTTGAAGCACTGTTCAACATAATTCATTGAAAATAAAGATGTTCCACTAGTGAATTAGAACTCATTCACGTATTGAAAATAACATGAAATCAAAAGACGAAATTAATCGAGTATTGACAGTCCTTGGTTCGACTGTTCGTAAACTGAATGTTCGCAGAATTGAAATGTGCTGTTTATTAGAATTGAAATGCACTGTTCACACATGCACAGTTCACAGTTCATGACTTAAAATATTGACACAGTTCATGGAATGGTAAATTAAATTTGGATTCAAACACAGTCTTATAACTCGAAGTATTTAGTAGTCGGTAAGGAGCAATCAGTTCTAAGTCCTGTCCATAACATAAAACTTCAATTTCGAGCACTCGAAAACGTTTGCGAGTCTTAGACACTCGTATAGAGTAACAGTCAATAGATAATGTCCAGACGATACACAATTCATCTCACGTCCTATCGGAGTAAAAAGTTGTCACAGTATAAAGAAATCTGCATAAGTCCATATCCAACACGATTAGGTTAAAGTCCACGGACTTGAAACTTAATAGCGGCTTCACGCTCGATCACGGTGCCCGCGAACCGACTGTGCGAACACTACAGTCTAGCGTGCACATAGATACTCCGACCACACACTGGCATCACACTCTGGCAACATGCTGTAACACACTGCAGCGCACTGCAGCACACTCTAACATGCTGGAACACACACTGGTCTGCTGAGCGAAGCAGTACTTATTTATATCTGATCCGGGCCTCCACCCCTTGTTCCATAACTTTATCGTCCCAAGTCAGATTCACGTGAAATTCGGCAGGAACATAGGTAAGGGATCAAGTTACATGGTGATGTTGTTCAATTTGTTCAATTATTATCGTGGGAAAAGTTATTACCCGTCGAAACTCGAAGAACATTCTACATCAGTCTAGGCTCTGTAGTGCGGCGAGGAATGCTGTGACGTCACCCACTCACTACGTCACACCCGCACAGCTGTTGCTCACCGTCCAGTCAGTCCTTCGTAAGCGGCCAAGAGCGTAACACGTAAGTTTTAAAATTTCTATGACGGGGACTTAGTTTGTACCGCCGTTACCGGTACAATATAAATATATTAAAAATAGAGTATAATATTAAAATATTTGTAATAATAATTTTAATATATAAAATATAATATATTTGCAAGACAAATTAACGTAATATGTATATCTGATGTATTGTGTGATTTATTCAAACTGATGATGTACCTTAGGGGAAGGAACATGTACTAGATTTACTAAATTATATATGTAGTGAATAGGCGGACCCCTTAAATAAAATATTTAAGTTATTCTTAAATATTCTCTACTTTATTTTATAGTCAACACGCGTTTTTATCAAAAATTAAGCTATTGAATGTAATGTACCCGTTCTTCCGTTGTGTAGCAAGAGTAACAAATTCTAGGGTTTGTCAAGGATGATACCCCTGATGTTTATGCAAAGCTCATAACATAACCGTTGAGTACGGTAGTCTATACTTCTTATCTGCTTCAATAAGTTTGAATTCTAACCTACAGTATTACTACCGAATATCCGAACTCTACCGATGTAATCTATCAAGAGCAAAACACGTCATTTTGTTAATGTATGTTATACTGAATTAGTTTCGACTGACTTAAGAACGTCATAGTTATAATTAAATTAAATTGAAGCTGAATGAAAATGGCTTCCATTGTAACGAATTTAGAGAGATTTTACCTTAAAGTGAGGATCTAAAATAATAGCTAACATATGGAAATGATCAGTGTAACGAAAATCAGATGTACACCAAGGTCCTCCAGTTTGAAACCCACATGTGGGTGTTGGGAGATGAAATTACACATCTCTGCGTTTTGAATTTCACCCAAGACTGTCGTGAGGAGTTATTCATTGGCTATAATCACAATATTAATTCACTCTTAAAACATTGCATTTGATTGTCTTTCCAAATGGGAAGTTATTTAGTGAAGTGAAATTATTACAGTTTTGATACTTGCATCAGGTAATTGTAGGCCTATCTCCGTTTTAAATCAAGAGCAGACATGATGACAGATTTTAAAGGAAAGTAAACGAGTCTGGCAGGATATCAAAGCCAAATCAATTAAATACCAAACATTTCCCTTGTTATTTTACATATACGCGTGTGTGTAATACGCGCTAAACCGTACATATGAATATCCTCGGAATTTATTATTCAGCAAATATAATACCAAAACCCTGGGGTATTTTCAGCAGCACACCACTACCTGTTGTACAAACAAAGATGCTACTGCTCGTGCTGTGTACAAAATGTTAACAGGAGTTCACGTACATTTTGCGGTATAAGCAAAATACGATTCAAAATGTTGTTTCACTCAGTTACTAATCCCTTAGTTTTCTCCATCCTTTTTTCTTTCTCTCGCCCTGTGTTTCTCACTTCCTTCCTCTCTCACCCTCAGGAATACGGCGGAAAAATCTTCCTATTAATGGAAGCCACCAGCAAAATTAAACTAATTAAAATGGATAACTTCTGGAGATGAGAAACTTAAGATACTGAATATAGCGCTGACCTCAGTTTATCAATAATTCTGACATCAATACCACTTCCAGTATAATTGGAGAGCTAGCTCCTTTTTGGAACTGTTCAAATTACTTCCTTCAAAGACTGTTCGATTAAAAGAACTGCAGAATAAAAGTGATGTTATCTACAGAGTGCAATTCCCTTATTGATTGTCAAACAACACCCAGAAAAAACTACTGAATATAAAGAAAAGAAATGCTGGGCATACATTTATGTTATAGTGGAGGTACTCAGTAAGAAAGGGTGTCAGAAAATAACGTACTAAGGGGGATGAAACGACGGTAAAACCATGAAAACCAAAATATTTGTTCCTCTGATGCCGCACACCGGAGAACGCTAATCTTTCACTCAATTATTGATTATTAATGTACTAGATGTCAAATGAATCAAGTTTAGAAAATAATTTCACCCTTAGGGTATTTATTTCTCTGAAATCCTTTGACTTATGAGTTTGACATTTCACTTCATAGTTGCTCCTCTATATATATCAGATTTTTAAAAAAGTCTTCTTAATATAATACACACTTAAAGGGGTTTGACCGGGAGGGTGAGGTCTAAAAACATAATTAATCGTATCTCTGGAACAGTTTGCCGTACGAGGTTGTAATTTCTCATGATTGTTGCTCATATATATCTCACGTTTTAAATATGAAATGGTCTGAAAATAATATACCCCTAGTGGGTTTTGACTCGGTGGGGTTGTTGAAGACTAAAACATTCATATTTCAATGTATGAAATCATTTGCCCTACAACGATAAAATTTTACATAGTGGTTGCTCCTCTATATTTTAGATTTTAATTAAGAAGAGTTCTTAAGAAGAAACGCGCCTAAGGTGTTCCGACCGTGGAGTGAGGTCCGATGACATTATTCATTGCTCTAAAAGCGTTCAACGACTGAAGACAAATATCCAAAGGAAGGGGGGGGGGGGTTAATTTAAAATACTAGGTGTGAAATAACTTTGTAAATCATTCCAATGTGTTTAAATAGGAAAATAGAAAGAAGTTATTTATCCCTCAAAACCATCTATCTTTGGTCTATAAGATATACCCAGAAAGAAATCCATTGATTTCAGGAAAAAATCCGGACGAAAGGTACCCCCTAGACAGACAAAAGAAATGAGTTACACCGGCAGAAAATGTGTCAATACTGGGCAAAGATCAAAGCCCAACAGTTGAACAAGCTTGTTCGAGGGTAGGCCCATTTGAATCAAGAAGAAGAAACGCCGAGAAAGTGTTTGATATATATATTTACCTGTTCTTTATAAATATATAAGGTATAAAATAATTAGAACTGTTCGTTGGTTAAAATTTAGAGTAACATATATGTGTGTTTGAGACTAGGCGCCAGCACTCAAGTCACGACGAAGAACGTCAGAGATTCAGGGGTTAACGACATATAAGCGCGTGAATTGGACAACGATATAATGATGCACACACGACACAAGAACAAACTAGCTGTTTAAGGCCATAATAAGGAAATCACTTCGTCAACTGTTCTCTTGTCTGCTCGAGTGACTCAACTTTATCAGCCTATGTCTGGAGTTCCACAAGGTTCACTACTGGGACCTTTGTGTTTCCTTCCATTTGTTAATGATCTGTCATCACAAATCTCTTCTAGCAACTACTTGGTCGATGCTGATGACCTTGAAGTCTACAAGGTAAAGATGAGTAACTGAATTGTTACAGTTTGATACAAATGATATTATCGATTGGTGCAAAAATTGGAATTTAGCCCTCAATATTTCAAAGTGCAGTACAATATCTTTCACGAGAAAATCGCAACTTAATGTATTCAAGTATCATGTGAAGGATCAAGAAGCGAAGCGTGTTATCACAATTAACGATTGTTTCTAGTAATCAAAATGTCTGTCTTTCAATGAGCATGTGTTAAATATTGTTAACAAGTTTTTAAAACGTCAGGCTTCCTGGAAAATATTGCAAGAGTTTTAAATCCATTGTTCCATTGAAAACCCTGTATTTCTGGCTTTTACGATCTAGTCTAGAGTACTGCTTTGAAGTGTTGATCCCTTCACAGCAATACCTTCGAGCGAGTACAGATCAGATTCTCAAAATGGATAGTAATAAGTGTTTGGGTATCAGGCGTAGGAATGTTAATGTACGTTTCTTACAAAAATCAATCGGTAATTTCTCGATTGTCCTAATTTACTCCTTCCCGTAACATCCGACACTTACCTAGCTGCAGAACTGAGTAATACAGAAACTCTTTGTTTATGCAGACCCTATGATCCCGGAATAAAATTAGTGGGATGGCGGATATATTCCAATCGTCAGCTAGTGAATTCGCAGACATCTTATAGACGCTTCATAGACAGAGAGTTCCTCGTATCCTTTTCAGCGCGTTTGGTAACTGAAAGTTATAATTCCTTCCTTCGATCATTTCAAATGAATAAACACTTTTCTGTTTTCATGTTTTTTCCTTCTGTATGTGTTTGTTGTACATTGCTAGTTATTATTTATTATATCATCTGTAATTGGAGAAGTAATAACTCTGTTGATGATAAATAAAGAAATCAAATCAAATCAAATCAAATCAAATCAAATCAAATCAAATCAAATCAAATCAAATCAAATCAAATCAAATCAAATCAAATCAAATCAAATCAAATCAAATCAAATCAAATCAAATTCAAATTCAAATTCAAATTCAAAATCAAAATCAAAATCAAAATCAAATCCAAATCCAAATCAAAATCAAAATCAAATCTTGACTAAAGCGGTGGGAGAACTTATCAGTCCCAACAAAGGAAAGCAATACCGGGTGCAGAGGAGAGGACACTGACCACGTTTCTCCCCCGTCTTCGGAAAAAGAACAATAATTCAGCTACGAACTGGAGTAATACAGCACGGTGCATTTTCTATAAAATCGTGTACGTAAAACTTCAAATGGACCAAAACAATATTTGAATTACCCATGATTTTTAAATTGTTGAAGTGCAGAATTCTGGGAACCAAGCGAAAAATTCGATTTTAATACAAATTCGAATTAAAAATTATTCAAGTTTTATTGTATTCTCAATATTTTGTGTATAATTATAAAGATAATTATAAAGAAATTATAAAGATTTGTTACAATGGAAGCCAGTTTATTACAGATTGACTCAGTTAATCTATTACTTATTGGTTCTTGAGTCTTGTACTTACCGCAGTAGAGGTTGCTACGTCTACGTGAGACAGTGAATCAAGAGGTAAGTTCAAG
This sequence comes from Anabrus simplex, assembly GCF_040414725.1. Taxonomy (NCBI): domain Eukaryota; kingdom Metazoa; phylum Arthropoda; class Insecta; order Orthoptera; family Tettigoniidae; genus Anabrus; species Anabrus simplex. Next base: position 34,139,368 of record NC_090278.1, read on the forward strand.
AATTCGGACTTGCTTGTCAGTTTATTAAGATCTATGAAATGACAACAATCTATTTAGAAAATACCTTAAAACGAAATCGTTCAGCAAGAGATTAGGCCTATATCTGAAAATGAAATAAAAGGAACTGTTGCACAGTTCACGAAGAGGTCCGTGGATTATCGGAGAACGGCGGTACCCGCAGGATTGTTATGACAGCCTTCAAATATAACACCAGTGGATATATTATTGATCCTACGGTTCGGTTTGAATCGCACGCCAATCAGCCCAATGAAGTACACGAGAAAAATAAAAGTATTTGCGAACTAACTATCCCGTTCTACCGACGGGAATGCGGACTGGATAACATCGAGGTTATAGGCCTCTTGATCGGTGAGAGAGGAAAAATTCCTACGTTCTTCGAAGAATTCCGATCAAGGTTCAACCTATCAGAGTCGTTAACAAAAACTATGGTTCTCATAGCCTTGAAAGGCTCATTATACATACCTAAAATCATTTATATAGTCATAAATATATATAGTATACTTTGTCCTCAAAGGGAGAAGTGTTTATTTCTCAATATTTATATGACATGTTTCTTTCTTGAAGCAACATCATCAGATTATGTCAAATAACGGAATTGTAATCAGAATAATGATAATGGTAATAAACAGTAATTTAAATTCCGCGTAGGCCGATGACGTTACCGGAACGTGACGTGACGGTAAGTTACGGTAAAGAAGCCAGGTGTCGCGAATGCCTGTCGTTCGTCATCAGCATAAAAGTTTTGACAATTTCTACCCACTGTCGCCGGCTCCTTCGCCTAAAGCAATGACCTCTGTAATTATTACGGGAAGTTCCGCAGGATCATCCCATCCGTCCGCTAGCTCCGCATTCTCTCATTATTGCTCTGAGGTGCTGATGGTGGTGGTGATTATTGTTTTAATAGGAAGTACAACTGGCAAACCATCCTCTATATAACACTAATCAGAGAGAAAAAATGGAAGGGACCCGACACTTCGAAAAATGAAGATATCGGCCAAAGAATGACAAGGGCCACGAAGGGCGTAAAAATAAAAGACTCCCTAGCCCTTGCAAACCTAATAGAGTCGGGGTCGGAAAAGAACAAGAGTTGACCAAGGAAGGTCGGATAGGATAGATGAAAGTGAGGAGCCCGGCACAAGTAAGTGTAAACAATGCCACGAGTCAGCTAAGGTCCCCGTGGTCGCCAACCTACGCTCCAAAGTTCAGAGTCCCTGAGGCCCCTTTTAGTCGCCTCTTACGACAGGCAGGGGATACCGTGGGTGTTATTCTACCACCCCCAACCACAGGGGGTTATTGGTCTGAGTATCATAGTGTTCAGGTCGTAGTTATAGTAGCGGTCGATCTTGAATCGGCAGCAATTTCTTCCCTGAAAGTTGCTTTCAGCGCAGTAGAGGTAAAATGTTGCTACCTCCACATGGCACAGTGCATCTGGAGACAATTTCGAAACTTCGGACTTGCTTTTGAATATACCTCGAACCGGCAGCTGACGATAGATCGGCAGGTGTGCGCCTATCTCAACTGACGATAGATCGATAGGTCCGCTTTACGAGTAAATACAGCCCAGCTAGAAGAAGTTGTGAATATTTCCACGCAGGTTTCCCCCTTCGAATGTGGAATGTTTAGGTGTTAAATACATCCATTTATGTGTCATATCTTTTTAAAGAAAAGGTGGCAATTCGTACAGCTTTGAAACATATGTTGATTTTGTTGTGACTTGCTTTCGTTGTTTACTGTGCGTTATGCATACACAATGGCTACATTTTTTTGATTTAAACGATTGATATATTGCAATAGAATTGAATGCATCTGTAAATTCAAGGACCACTGAAGCAGAATTTATAAATGTTGTGCCACCTGAGGTGGTTTATAAACACCCACCGGTTAGAACTCTTATCAACTACCGTAGATATTATTGAATAATTCCTAAAAATATGAACACAATTCACTTAAAATTTGCATACTTACCACCAGAATTAATTTCTCCACAAAATGTATGTTTTATGAAGTTTCACAATAAGTAAGTAGTAAGGGTAGTAATTTATATTTTATGTGTCATAAAAGTATTTTTAATTTCTTTCAGGGGGCATTCAAAGGGTCGTCAAATTTAAAAAAGTATCATATTGATGGTAAATTCAAACCACATTTAAAATGGTCCAATTCAACAGGCATCGTCGAATCACCAACTCTGTTGAGAGGTGGTACAATAAAACCCGGAGGGGAAAATCATAGAACAGTCACTCGTCTGTTATTCAGGATCATATCACGCACGTGTTCAATATTGGCATCAGATACGGTGAACACCCGGATCTTTCCTCATCCTACACGCTCGTGTGACCCTTTGTGAACTTTTCAATGCACTGGTAAACACTTCGCTGTGGAAAAGCATTGTTCCCGTATAGTGCTGAAAGTCTTCTATGAATTTCCACTGCTAGTACACCTTTAGACAGCAAACAAAAACCCGCATTACGGAACGTTGTTCTTCGTTGGTGCAAACGGAGAGTGGCAGCTACACTAATCTGATAACGCTGAAACCTACCACAGACGTATACAACAGTGCCATCTAGCGGAGGTGAGCACACAACTCCATAGAGCCAACCTAAATACAGGAAGAAATTGCAGATGCTTAGGAAAGAAAGGCTTGTCTAAAATTCTTAAAATGAGATACTACAAAACAGAGGTCAAAGAGAATGTATTTACGCATTAGTTTTGAACTATAGTTTGCATAAACTGGAAGTACTAAGAAGATGAATCATGAGAAAAATGTATGACCCAACAAAACAACAGAACAATGGAAAATAAGAAGTAATGAATAAGTATACCAGAACATAGAAAATATAACAAAGTAATAATAAAAAGAAACTATATATACAATAATTCGAGAATTTGAAATAAAGTCTAAACTGGCAAATCTAATCCGTGAAACACTTACAGACACAGTCTCTAAAGTGAAATTTCTGGGAGAGATATCACAGCCTTTCAAAATAAAAACTGGTGTACGACAAGGCGACGGACTATCCCCAATTCTTTTTAATTGTGTCCTAGAGAAAATAGTGAGAATTAGGAACGAAAAACTTATTGAACTCAACATTTCACCGATAAGGTTAGGAAGAGGAAACAAAAGGATCGAAATAAATTGTCTTGCATTTGCAGATGACTTTGCAGGAAAATTTGACATCTTCTATAACCCAAGTAAATGTCTTGGAAAGATTTGCCAGCAGAACTGGCTTAAGAATTTCTTCAGAAAAAACAAAACTTTAAACAAATATTTGGGATGCTCCAAAATTTCTGAAAACAGATATTGGCCAAATAGAGAGGGTAAAAAATTCAAATATCTAGGGGAAATAATATTTAAAAAATGGTTCAGAAAAATCTGCAGTAGAGGAGAGGGTACATAAAATGGAGAGAGCTTATAGTGTCACCAAAGATATCTACAATAAAAGATGCCTATCCAAAAATGCAAAAATAAGGCATTACAACACAGTAGTGAAGCCAGAATGCCTATATGCAAGCGAATGTCTGGCATTAAACTATAATTTAGACAAACTAGAAATACTAGAAAGTCGAATCATGAGGAAAATATTAGGCCCACAAAACACAGCAGAAGGTTGGAAATTACGAATTAATAATTAATTAATGTTATTTGTTTTACGTCCCACTAACTACTCTTTTACGGTTTTCGGAGACGCCGAGGTGCCGGAATTTAGTCCCGCAGGAGTTCTTTTACGTGCCAGTAAATCTACCGACACGAGGCTGACGTATTTGAGCACCTTCAAATACCACCGGACTGAGCCAGGATCGAACCTGCCTAGTTGGGGTCAGAAGGCCAGCGCCTTAACCGTCTGAGCCACTCAGCCCGGCAAATGGAAATTACGAAGTAATGCTAAAATATATCAAAAAAAAATAGAAAATATATCCGATGTAATAAGGAAAAGGAGACTTATGTTTTTTGGACATTTATATCGAATGCAAGATAGTAAATTAACCAGTAAGATTTTCAGATATTTGTAGGGTAAGAAATCAACGACAGCTGGGTCAATGAAGTAAGAAAGGATTTAGAAAAAAACAATATAACAACAGAAGAAATAAATAATAGAGAAGGCTTTCGGGAAAAAAAGTATTGAAAATAGAAGGATTCCATGGTAGGAAAGTAAAAAAGACTGGTTCAAAGTGGCCTGAAGACAGAAAAAAGAAACATAGTGAACAGATGAAAGCGTACTGGAAGAAAAGGAAAGAACAAAGAAGAAGGAATTGAAATTGGCACGTGGTCCTCTGGTGGCCCATTCGAAAGAAGAAGAGGAAGAAAAAGGGTATTGCTATTTTTTGGACATATTTATAGAATGGATGACAACAGATTGACAAAACAGACTTTCAAGTACTTTTGAGAAAAAAAGTCAACAACGGGCTGGATGCAAGAGGTCAGGAGATATCTAGAAGGAAATAAGAAGAGAGGAAACTATATAAAGAGAGATTTTTAAAAATAAAATTTTAAGAATGGAAGGATTCCAAGGAAGAATGAAAAGAAGAACCCGGTGCAAAGTGGTCTGAGGAGTGAAGAATGAAGCACAGCACAATGATGAAGGAATACTGGAAAGGACGGAAAAGGAAACAACAAGGAAGGGTGAATTTTAAATGACATGTCGTCCTCAACAGGCTTCATTGTAAAGAACAGGAAGACGAGAATAAATTCTATAAAGGATGATATAAAGAGAAATGCGCCGAGATATGCACTCAAAGGTGTGGTTGTGTTGCACTACAGTAGTTCACATTACTCAACAATCGTTAGAAGAAGGAAATGGTTAGTTATGAAAGACGCTATTCCTAGGTCCAGTCGTACTGCAATAGCACTCTCCGGTAGAACGAGGAAAGCAATGGCAAACAATATCACTCTTTCCTTTCCCTCATTTTAGCACCTATAACTGCACAAGCTTTGCTGGTGTTATTGGAGGATCGAACTAGCTTCCAGATTGCCATGACAGTCAAGGAGATAGAATGTACTGTAAACATTATATCTCACCAAAGGAGCATGTAGGCGTTAAAAAACGCAAGGAATGAGCGTTGGTGCAAAAGTCATAGTTACTATTTTATCTCACATTTTCACGGTACTACCATACAACACTCATAGTACATGGATACAGCACGAGATGGCGGTGTATTGGACAGGTACCTTGCAGAGGGCGATGGGACAGCAGGAGTGAGTCACGCTCCGAGTAAAATGTATGTGACTAGGCAAAAACTGGAACAGCCGCCGTACTCACCGGACATGTCTCCGTGCTATTTTGATCTCATCCCCAAAGTGAAAGAACCATTGCATGGGGGACGGTTTGGTATAAGAGAAGACATTGACAACGCTGTGAAACATGAGACTGCAAAATTCACACATGACGAGGCAACTAGTGTCCGACGTCTGCCGGATCATTGGACAGTCTATACGACAACTTTGAGGATTCCCCGTAACAGTCACTGTACTCTCTGAGAATGATCATCATGTAGCATAAGGACTTCCTACTCCCTGTGCCTGGGCGACGCAGACGAAGAAAACACTCACGGTAACCCCTGCCTCTCGTAAGAGGCGACTAAAAGGGGCGACAGAGAGATGCTGAATTTTTCACCATGAGATTAGCTTGATTAGTGCCATCACGCGAGGAACACCATGAGTAGACTTTTCTTCCGCTTAGTACCAGTATGTCGGGAATACTGTGGGTCTGTGGGCGGATTACTATGGGTTTACAGTACCTGTGTGTAGTATTCGCCACTCTGACGGGGGATCCCCTCTGTCCAGGTTCGGTTGCAACACTCCAAGCAGGTAAAAAGACGCTAACCTCGCTGGGGTGTTTCAGCATCTGTTTATGGACATTAAGGGTCTGCGTTTCGAGGAACACCACGCCTCTGGGCGTTGCCTGTGATTAGTCCGCTACATGAGAAATACATTGATTTAGCAAATGTCATGGGATAGTCACCTAATATCGTGTGGGGCCACTCTGGCCCTGCGAACTGCAGTGAGACGCCGTGGAAGTGAGTCGACAAGTCCCTGGTAGTCCTTTGGACGCAGCTGACACGAAATCGTTTGAAGAGCGGCCGCCAATGCTGGTCTGTTCGTGGGTGCAGGATCCATGCCACGGAGCCTGCGTTCCAGGGCATCGCAGATATGCTCGATAGGGTTCATATCGGGGCTTCTGGGTGGCCATGGCAGCCGTTGGACCTCCGCTGCATGTTCCTGGAAGCATTCCCGGGCGACGTGGGAGCGATGTGGCGGCGCGTTATCATCTTGAAACACCGCAGAACCGTCTGGGCACTGGAAGGCGAGAAATGGATGGGGATGGTCTCCGAGCAGCTCAACATGCCGCGAACTATTCGAAGTCTCTTCCAGAACAACTAGGGAGGCCATTCTATACCACGAAAATGCACCCCAGACCATAACATACACACCAGCGCCCTGGACCACACCGTCGAGGCAGGCGGGGTCGATGGCTTTATGTGGTCTGCGCCATACACGGTGCCTCCCATCGGCATGGTGCAGTTGAAATCGTGATTCGTCCGATCATATCACCTTACGCCATTGTTCCAGTGTCCATCCCTGGTGATTGGCGGCAAATGCGCGTCGTTGTGCCCGGTGACGTTGGGTTAACAGTGGCACCCATATGCGGCGCCGGCTCCCATACCCCATAGAACCCCTGTTCCTATGGATTGCCCACTGGGAGACGTGTCTAGCACGGCCTGTGTTCAATTGAGCCTGATTTGTTGCACGGTTGCCCGTCTGTCACTATTGACAATCCGTCTCAGATGTCGCCGGTCACAGTCATCGAGGGTGGCTGGACGGCCGGTCGTTCGTCTGTTGTGCACGGTGACACCCGTATTCAACCATTCACGATACACCCTGGACACGGTTGATCGTGTGAATCCGAATTCCCGCACCACTTCCGAAGTCGCACTTCCGATCCGTCAGGCACCGACCACCATATCCCGTTCGAACGGTGTCAGTTCACGACGACGTTCCATGTTACACCTGTCACAAGCACAGCCACTGCTCACAAGGTCTCCTGTATAATTGCCGCTGGCACAGGGGGCGTCGTGTGCTCAGACAACACACCTGCGCATCAGTGCTCCGCTATCCCGTGACATTTGCTCAGTCAGTGTACTTTGGCTCTAATTTACTAGCGACAAGTACTATTATGAGGGGCCGTTGACCTGGATATTCGGACCCCTTTAGACAACAAGCATCATCACTTCAGAATTGTGCTTTGGAGAAAACCCCTTTGTCAGTATATACCATTGTTTTAAGTTTGCTTCTGGGAAGGTTGGGTGGATCCAGTCATTCTTTCAAGTTCATAATCATTGCCCATCGTCGTCATTTCTTAAATTCTAGTCATTGGATTGATTTTGGAATTATTTTTAACTTTAATATTGTGAGTAAGATCCGTTGATTTTTTCACTTTCATATGCAATTATTCATTTTTCCTAATCAAGATTTTTATGCTGGTCATGCCAATTTTTTATATTTTATACCATTACGAGCCGATAACCTAGATGTTAGGCCCCTTTAAAGAACAAGCATCATCATCATCATCATCATCATCATCATGAAGGGCTTTCTGGCTGACAGTTGCCGGCATTTTTCATACACTCCCCACTCCCAACTGTATATTTCCATTTGTCTGGTGTATCTCACATCCGTGCCAATAAAAATAGTTACACTGAGTTATGCCTGATGTGGATCTCTCTTCGGTTTCTTACCGCTTTCATAGCTCTGTTAAGACACGTTAACGTTCCCCCCAGACTGGCGACGCAGTATTACAGGTGTTTTCTTATTTTAATATCTCATCCTAGCGGTGACGTTACGGAGCGAAGTATCTTTTATTGCTCTGCAGACGTAACAGTCGTCTGCGCAGTTAATTCAAGCTATGATTCTCGTCCAATGGAGGAAAATAACTCTCTTTCCGTTCTTATTTTTAAATTCACCAGTAGAATGCGGCTCGTCTTCAAAAGACGGTTGGTGCAGACAGACCGACAGACAATAGCGTTCTTTCATCTTTGTGTGATTCTTTCAAAGAAATTTCATCTTCAGATAGCTTTCGCTCCATTGAATGGCATTTATTTGATTGCTCATAATTACACTCAGGTGAGTCAAAGACTCTTTTCCATTATTTCGTATTTAACTCAACAGATGAAGAGCGATGGCTTCACTATCAGAAACCCACCAGGTTAGCTCAGTAACGTATGCTTCCATTTACGTAGTAATAATAATTCCGTGTGGCTATTTCTAGCCGAGTGAAGCCCTTGTAAGGCAGACCATCCGATGAGGGTGGGCGACATCTGGCATGTGTAGGTAACTGCGTGTTATTGTAGTGTGTTAGTTGCAAGGATGTTGGGTACAGCTCAGACACCCAGCCCCCGAGCCATTGGAATTAACCAATGAAGGTTAAAATCCTCGACAGGGCTGGGAGTCGATCGAGGGACGCTCTGAACCGAAGGCCAGTTCGCTGAACATTCAGTCAAAGAATTGGACATTTACGTGGTATTTGAGTATGAGTGACACTTTTCCGCACTAGTTCTCCATAGCGACAGACACAAGGGTTAGTTCACTTCTTGCAACCTTCATGGAACAGGGGTAACACGTCAGAATATGATATGTTTTAATATCTACTAACATGTGCCTGCAGCTTCGCCTGCGTTTATTAATTGGACCGCGTTAGATGTTATTAAACCGTAACAGTTGCTTGCAGATGACGCTGATAGCTTCATTTCTAGGAGCGAAAATCTCTCTTTCACACAGCCATGACTGATTGGTGAAACCCTATGTCCACGTATATTACAATTTTCAGATCTCTATGTCCCGTAGATTTGGCTGGGCATCGCACACATGTACACAATTCCGGATATGACGGACAGAACGAAAATAGCTTCCAATGGCATGGACTTAAAATGGCATATCGAATGGTATATGTAGTACTACTCCTTTTTCTTTTTACAAAATTGACTTAACGTCGCATCGACGCAGGTAGGTCTTATGGTGACGACGGGATAGGAAAGGGCTAGGAATTGGTAGGAAGTGGCCGTGGCCTTAATTATGGTACAGTCCCAGCATTTGCCTGGTGTGAAAATGGGAAACCACAAAAACCGTCTTCAGGACTGCCAACAGTGGGATTCGAACCCACTATCTCCCGGATGCAAGCTCACAGCCACGTGCCTCTAAATGCACGGCAAAACAAGATTTTACCTGCACAAATAGTCAACGAAAAATACGCCTATGAAAAATTTCAATTTCTGTGTGCCGTAGATTTGCCTGGGCATCACACAGATACACACAGAAAAACTCTTCCGGATATTACGGACTGAATATGGCTCTTCTTGTCTGGGACCGAAAATGGCTTTCTACACCATGGACTTAAAATGGCTCCTTGGCCTGTGTTCTCTACCTACCTTGTGCACGTTGCCTAGCGACAGTAATCTTGGTGACAGCACGTTGTATTGTCACAACCCAACTCGCGTTTTCGGACGGTTTTACGTTCACAACTCATCAATGAAACCGAAAATGAAAACAAAAATGGATTGGAAGTGCATTCGAACCCTGTTCCAACTACATATTCCGAACTTTCATATATCTGCGTGCTGGGCATCGCGCACACTTAAACAGACCGACAAACACTTCCATTTAATATTATAGACTATCTGCAGTAGACTTCGTTGGCGGCAAAATCATATAGAATGTGCACAGTTATGTAACTCGGCAGCTAATTTCCGCTAATATTCAGGCAGTCTGTTTTACTCGGGATGCAGCAGTAATCCCATCTATCGGAGATGAGTGGCAGCAGAAGAGACAAATCACATCGCATTAATGGTCAAAATAATGTTATTGTTGATCAGTTTTATGAGCTAGGGGCCGATTAACCAGATGTTAACCAACAAAATAGACCCATTTGCCTTCAGTGATGAACCTATAGAGGATGTGGATAGTTTCATCTATTTGGGCAGTGTAGTTACCAAAGATGGAGGAGCAGTTCAAGATGTCTCTCAACGTATACAAAAAGGAAATGGTGTCTTTGTTCGGCTCTATCCGGTATGGAAGAACAACAAATTATCTATCAGGACCAACCTTCTCATTTTCCGAAGTAATGTCAAGGCTGTCCTACGAGATGGGTGTGACACCTGGAAAGTGACTAAAGTGATTACCTGCAGACCTTTGCAACCGCTGTTTAAGGAAGATTCTAAACATCCACTGGCCGGAAGTAATCTGCAATCATGAACTATGGAGGAGGTCGAGATGGCCATACAGATAAAGCGGCGAAAATGGAAGTGAATAGGGAATACGTTGAGGAAGGGGAATTAAGCCTTTGAGAGAGAGGCACAGGATTGGAACCCGCATGGTAAAAGGAGGAGAGGAAGGCACAAACAAACGTGCCGAAGATCTGTACACATAGTGGCAATGGAAGAAGGCAAGACCTGGAGATAGGTGAAGAGGTTGGCTGGAAACGGGATCAGACGGAGATGCTACCTTCTTGAAAACCGCACAGTTTCAAATTGTCATGGCGTACGCCCGAAACCTTATTTTATGTTACTTCGTCACTTATGGTCACATTTTAGCAGGACTCCAGGGCTTGCTAAAGGCCTATTGACTTATTCCCCAAATTCTATTGTCACTAGCCGGACCAAACCAATCGAGCACAATGGTTTTGTCAAAAGCTGGATCTAACCAGTCCAGTCCAGTGGAGTTGTCACTAACCGGACCTAACCAATCCAGTCCAGTGGTATTTTCGCCATCCAGACCGAACCTTTCCAGCTATCAAGACCAATGGCACTGTCACTACCTGAAGCTAACGAGTCCTGCCCAATCGTCTTGTCATTAACTGGACCTAACCAATCCAGTTCAGTGCAGTTGTCACTAGCTGGACCTAATAATCTACTCCAGTGGTTTTGCCACCTCCAAGACCGAAACTTTCTGATATCCAGACCGAGGTCTTGTCACTAGCCGGAGCTAATAATTCCTATCGAAAGGTTTCGTCTCCTGCCGGACCAAACCAATCCCGGACAATGGTCTTGTCACTAGCCGGACTTAATCAATCCAGTCCAATGGTTTTGTCACTAGCCGGACGTAACCAGTCCAATCCAGTGGTCTTGTCACTAGGCGGATTTAGACAATCTAGCACAACGGTCGTGTCACTAGCCGGACCTACTCAGTCAAGTCCAGTGATTTTGTTCACTAGCCGGGCGTAACCAGTCCAATCCGGTGGTATTGCTACTAGACGGAACTAAACAATCCAGACTAGTGGTCTCTTCCAGACCATTATAAAGTAGCTGTAACGTATCTTTTATCATCTTTCGTATTAGTAATTGACGACCCTATGAGCTCGTAAAGCCGCCCCCAGCGTCGCCGTCATGCTGCATTCTGAAGTTTTACCGACATATTATCTTAGATTCGTCAAATGGCCTAACAATAAAGAAGTACGTTTAGGTAGCGGTTATCATTAAAAACATAAGAAAGCTTGAACAGTAGCCTCTTAATATGCTATGTGACACCGAAGTATTGCTACCAATTACTTGATTACGCTGGTAAATGTGTGACCTTTAATGGCATTTAGCAACTTGTTTCTCGCTCGCCATACCACCAAGTACCTAGAAATAGTCCCCTTCAAACCAAAGAAAGGACCAATTGCATCTATCCTTTAGAATGTACGACGCAAGGCAGGAAGGAACGTTTGGCTGACTTATTCCTTCTTTTCAACATCAACTTCAGTTGCTGCGAGATTGAATTTCAAGTTGTATAGTTTGATTGATAATTATATCTGCCCACCCTTTCGTCTATTATTTGCAATAAGGTCAATGCTGCTATTGCTCTATTCATCACTGATGATGTGTGCTTTATATACTTCGAGATCTTCGAGTCGAAAAACGGCAGGTCGATATTTTAATTCTAGACTGAGTTCACTCGGTGTCATGAAATCACCTGAGGTTGTTTATCATATGAGTTGCAGTCCCTCTGTCGTGTACATCTGCGATATACACTGGATGTGGTAGGAGCTGACAAAAATGGGGTATTCCCAAGCGGCTTGTAACGTGAGAATGCGGCTGGATGATTATGGGCCCTTTGCTCAACATGGCATTGCTTTCACCTACTTGTGACAGCCTATTCGTCTACATCCCCCTTATCTCACCACCCACCGTTTCATTTCCATGCTATTTTAGGCTGCTCCTTGATTGAATTGTCAGCCAACAACATATTATATCTAGAAAAGTTGTTTTCTTCTTAGGGTATTCACTGAATCTATTTTACCCTGAACTGTTTTCAACATACTGAAGAACCTCATAGTTACAACTTAAGTAAGACAAATCTGAATATACATGGCTTCCGCTGTAGCAAATCTACATTTACATACAACACATCAATATAAAGCGGAGTTTTAGGGAGTAATAGGTTAGAATTCGAAGTTACTGAAGCAAGTAACAAGCATAGTCTACCGTACACAATGGTATGTTATAAAATTTGCATAAACATTAGGGATACCGTATAAAGGAACCCCTAGAAATTACACTCATGTTCGTCAAAACCAGAACACCTTGAAAGACTAGAGATAGGAAGTTCATATTCACAGGACATGTGCATTAGTATATTCTGAAGATATGGTTATCATTTGAACCATGTCAAGGCTCAGGTTCAAGGTCCACATCGATATCACGGTACACAACTACCGACAGGTAAAATGTGCCTCATCGTTACTACACACCGAAGGTAATGGATCAGTGTTTATTGAGCAGACGTGCAGGATTCCTCGCAGACGTATGCGAGAACTGTACCGTCAAATGAGTGAGTTTGAAAGAGGGCGCATTATTGGCACGAGGGAACGCGGTGAATCCATCCGGGAATTTGCTGCTCGTGTGGGATGAAGTGCGTCGGCAGTGCAACGGGTGTGTACAGAATGGTTTACAGATGGCCGTGGAACACGACGAGATGGGTCTGGACACATCACCCAGACCACACCTCGAGAAGATGGCATTGCAGGACAGATCTGCGTCCTCCTCGGCTCTGGCGCAACAGTGGAACAGTGTAACACATCGTACACTATCAGGAGTTACCTTCCGTCGCCGTTTAGACGGTCTGGTTACCGGCGCGTCGTCCACTTCTCCGCATACATTTTACTACTGTGCATTAACATGCTGGACTGCAAAGGTGTATGGAACGACGTCACTGGGGACAGAAATGGCAGCAGATAGTCTTTTCAGACGAATACAGGTTTTATTTGTTTGAAAATGAAGACCGCATTTTGGTTCGCTAAGGACAGGGGGAGAGGCATCACATTGACTGCATTCGCAGAATCAACTCAAGGCCTTATTGTATGGGGTGCTATTGGGTACAACCACAAATCACAGTTGCTGCGTGTCCAGGGCACTGTGACCAGTTTGACCGACGTGAATGACATCCTGCGACCCTCTGCCCGACACCTCAGACGCCATATTTCAGCGGGACAACGCGCGACCACGTGCCATGTGGATGTCAGACGGGCCCACCCGATCACCCGACTTGTCGACAATGGAAAATGTGTGGGATATGGTGAAACGACTGGTGCGGCGCTGTGATCAAATGCCAACCACCAAACACGAACTATGGAACCAAGTGAATGCAGCATACTCCAGGACGCCATTCTCGCCTTATACCCCTCGATGCCGTCATGCATGGACCAAGTTATCAGTGCCCATTGATGACCTAGTGCCTACTAGGCAACATGACACATGCTGAACCTAGGTGACTGAAATGCTAATCGTTTTTGCAGAACATAGTAATGGATACGAACTTCCTATCTTTAATCTTTCAAGGTGTTTTTTTATGTACATAGGTGTATGTTTCTCTTGCTACATAATGAAAGAGCGGGTTGACTGACACTTCCTACTAACCAATCGTTGTCTGAGTCATCAGTGCATTTATTAGTTTGATGCAGCCCTCAATGCCATCCTGTTCTGTGGTAACGTTTCATTTCCACGTAACTTCTACACCCTGCTTCTGCTCTAATCTGGTTGTCATATTCATTCCTTGTCTAACCTACCCCTCTTACCACCTACACTTCCCTCGAAAACCAAGTGAAAAAGTCCTGAGTGTCTCGAGGTGTGTCTTATCATTCTTTCTCTTCTTCTCATCAAAATTTAGCCAAGTCGATCTTCACTCACCAATTCGATTCAGTATCACTTCATTCGTAATTCAATGTACCCATATCACCTTCAGCATTCTTCTGTAATACCACTTTTCTATTCTCTTTCTTTCTGAGCTCGCTTCCATACAATGCCACGCTCCAGATGAATGGCTTCAGAAACTTCCTCCTAATTCCTATATCAATGTTCGAAGTGAGCAAATTTCTTTCCTTAAGAAACGTCTCCGTTACTTCTGCCATCGTTAGGTATTCTACTACGTAAGTAACAATATTCATCTACTTCCTTTAAGACTTAATTTCCTGCAGGGCTGAGTGGTGCAGGCGCTGGCTTTCTCAGCCCAAATTGACAGTTTTGATCCTGGCTCAGTCCGGTGGTATTTGAAGGTGCTGAAGTATGTCTAAATCGTGTCGGTAGATTTTCTGGCACGCAGAACACCTACGGGACTCAGTCACGGCACCTCGGTGACTCTGAAAGGCGGAAGTGTAGTAAGTGGGACGTAAATCGAATAACATTATTATTATAACTTAATTTCATAATAAAATATTTCCTATATCACTCGAAATATTTCGACTGCATTTCATTTCTTTACTTTTATTTTCATCGTGTACGCCTTCCTGAAGACTCTCTCCATATTTCTGCAATTTATCCAGATCTTCTACAGTCTCAGATAAAATGACACTATCTCTGCCTAAACATTCGGGGTGCACACATCACACTTCCAACCACCACACGAACGCGTAGCAGTGAACACATCCCTCGATATAGAGTGACAGGAAGGGTATTCCTCCGCATTAGCTCACAGGCCTAATCAAAATATGTCCTTTACTTTAGATATGTTAATACGCTTTTAGGATTTTCCCGTGTCAAGAAAACAATGTGAAATTCTTTACGTTTCGCAAAAGAACTTTCCTCTGCCCCTTCAGAAGGAAATCTCGTCTGTTCAGGAGGAAAGCTTATCTAAGCGTTCTCTGTGAAATGTAATTGATTGCACCTTGTTCTCTTTACATTCCGAAAGCCCCAAATGTTATTATCCCGTCTGTAATTACGGGTAATGAAAGCATCAGTGTAAATTTCCTTTTTTTTAATTACGTAAGTTAAGGCAAGATAAAAATCGATATTTTTTGTTACATTTTGGTCAATTTTTTTATAACTGAACTTTAAAGGATTGAGTTTCTTTTTTCTTTTTTCGTCATTCCGCTGAATTCAAACAATATATCCCTGTAATAATGCTTTATTTGCCAATTGTAATTTTACATTTCAATCCCATTTTTCTCTCATAATATACTGCCAAATAAAACAAAATTTTTGTGATATACATAATAATTACAAAACTTTTATTACGATATATCTCTTTATATAAATTATGTACGTATTGGTTTTAAAAGAAGTATTTTCTATCTAATTACGAATTTACACATGTTAATTAAATTTCATAAAAAATGGAATTAAAAATTAAAAACAAACATTTATTTTGAAAAAAACTATTAACTGTATATGAAGGAAATGTTCGTGATATCTCTACTTTTATGTAGCTGACATTCCCATAAAGTTTCGAGAAAATCCATGCATTAGGTAAAAATATATTTTTATGCCGTAGTGTCGCGTTAAGAAGAATTATCATTTTATACTGTATATAATATATTCTAATCGGAATAAGGAAAAACTGCAATTTGAAAGGCTTCCAGTAGATCAAACACACAATTAAATATAAATATTACACTACATCATACATTTAAGAAACACATTATTAAACATTCGGTAATCGCCACTTCACGAGGATCTTCATAAATCTTAAAATCATATCTGTACTCATACTAGTTTCCCTATAATATCCTAATAACCAATGTATTGTCTTCTGTAAATCGAAAGGGAGATCTCCTTACAAATCAGCCTCCTCATCCAAAAAATCACCCGCAATCTAGCTACGCAAAAGCCCAAATCAAAACCACCTAATGAGACAGTGGACGTCAAGTAGAAAAGGGCGTCACAAGATAATTAATTTTTTCAACATATTTAACCGACTTCAGTGCAAAACATTAGTTCCTGAAGTCATACTCACTCATTTCCTCTCTGGCCATGGGAAGTTTAAGTGCTACTTAGAACGCTTAAAAATGACACACAGTTCCTTAACTTCATTCACCACATCTTCAATAATTTAGTTCCTAACTTTTTTCCAAGTAATAATAATTTTAAAATCCGACCAAACTATTACCCTAGTACTGTATACTCATGTACATTAGGGTTGAAACTTCAGAATATTTAATAAATAAATAACCGATCTATTGTTCTTTAATTTATTTGTATTTCCCAGGTTTAATGCTATACATTGTTCATTGTGATATTAATCATTCAACTTTAATTTTATTATTTGGTGATTTAGTTAAACATTGCCCTTGTGGCAATACAGAATGTCTCGAAAATCATTGATGTTTCGTTCCTTAAACAACATCACCGATTTTAACAAATCTTACTCAAATATTTAGAATATTTATGTTTAATACTTTGAAATTTGAAAACTTGATCTTCTCTGAATGATTCCCTCCCTTGTCTCTACTCCAGGATTTACTGCGAGGTCTTTGGAAAACACTAGCGTGGATCCAACTGGTTGCAGTCCGTTGACCTAGTTTCGGCACGTTACCCCCCTCTCCTTGGCCACGTCAATGACACGCCGTGTTTAATATTTACAACTTTGTTCAGAATTACCATTGTTGATGTTTTTCCTATTATTACTATTAATATAATTATTTCGTTTTTTAAACTATATTCGTTAGTTTATTGTTATGACCACCAATTTACTTTCTTTATTTACTTTGGGAGAGTGAAACGAGCTTATTTCAAAGGTTGGTTAGTTTTACTTTAGCCTTCCGTTATGGAATTTACGTTTACGTAAACAGCATTCATGGAACTAATATTGTAGTTTAAATGTCGAAGACATTTGTTAGCAGACGAAGTAGGGGTCCTTATACGACGAAAAACGTAAATTGCTAAAACGTATCTAGCTAAAAAGTGCTCTGTTGATTAAAGATGGCGAATGACAGCTAACGAAATTGCCCGCAAGAGGGCAGCACGGTGCTCTGTAGATTAAAGATGGCGGATGACAGCTGACAGAACTTTTCAAATTGCGCGCTACTACATGCCATAAAGAGGGAAGCACGGTGTTCTGTGGTTTAAAGATGGCGGATGACAGCTGACGAAATTGCCCGCATGATAGCAGCACCGTGCTCTGTTGATTAAAGATTGCGGATGACAGCTGTCAAAAAAAAAGCACGTGGCTTTGTTTCCAAAAAAAAATGTAGAATGTACCGCCACCACATTTCAGCTAAAGATTGCAGCACTATGCTCTGTTGATTAAAGATGGCGGATGACAGCTGACGAAATTACCTTCAAGAGGGCAGCACGATGCTCTCTTGATTAAAGATGGCGGATAACAACTGTAAAAAAAGAACGTGGATTTGTTTACCGATTCAAATCTCGCGCTAGTAAGGTTAAGTTGGCAGCACTAAGGTTTAGGCCCGTCAAGATGGCAGCACTGAGGTTTGGGATACGTTGTTGTCTGTCAAAAAGCACGTGGATTTGTTTACCGATTCAAATCTCGCGCTAGTTAGGTTAAGTTGGTACCACTAAGGTTTAGGCCCGTCAAGATGGCAGTACTGAGGCTAGCGATGCGTTGTAGTCTGTCAAAAAGCACGTGGCTGTCAAAAAAAGCACGTGGCTTAGTTTACCAATTCAAATTTTGCGCTAGTAAGGTTAAGTTGGCAGCACTGGAAGAGGCCCCTGGCTGAGGCGGAACGGGCCCCTGGGAAGGCCCCTCGGGAGGAGGAGGTGGAGCGGGTCCCTGGGAAAGCCCCTCGGGAGGCGGAGGTGGAGCGGGCCCCTGGGAGCCGGAGGTGGAGGTGGCCGCCGAACTCTCCCATTATACTACTGTGGATATCTCTATGAAACTGAAAAGAAATAAAATTGAAAATTACTTCCGACCTAAATGTAGTTCCAGAGAAACAGCCTAAAATCGCTTTTTTCTTTACTACTATTCTTTTTTTTTGCTATGGGCTTTACGTCGCACCGATACAGATAGGTCTTATGGCGACGATGGGATAGGAAAGGCCTAGTAGTGGGAAGGAAGCGGCCGTGGCCTTAATTAAGGAACAGCCCCAGCATTTGCCTGGTGTGAAAATGGGAAACCACGGAAAACCATCTTCAGGGCGGCCGATAGTGGGATTCGAACCTACTATCTCCCGGATGCAAGCTCACAGCAGCGCGCCTCTACGCGCACGGCCAACTCGCCCGGTACTATTCTTTTTAACTTAACTTCTAGGCAAATTAACTTATTTACATAATTATTTATGTAATGTTTTCCTTGATTCAATACTCTCGGGCGATTTTTGACTGTTCGGAAATGTCCACACCGAATGTAGTTATAAGGGCTTAAGTGAAACACTGCATTGACTCACATTAGCGCTCGCAGTGGTAGAAAAAGGGAAACTGCTAATTTAAGCGATCGGATAACGACGGTTAAGAAAAGGATTGTAATTTTTAAGAATAAATAAATGATATATTCTCGTACTTTATTATATTTTATGTACATAAAATTTGTAGCTCATATCCTAGGATGTTTTCAACATTGGCTGAAGGGTTAGAACTCTGGAGTTATTATTAGGGATAGTCTAATGGGATTTTCAAAGGATTGTTTAGATTTCCTTTAATTTCCCGTTATGTAATTCACCCGAATCTGGTAATATATTTATAATATTTTATTATTTTTTAAATTAGGGAGTCCTTGTAAGGTGTTTTTCAGTGATAAATGATGAAATACTTAAAGATCGTATCGAGTGGCGAGGACGGTACGTAAGTTCAGAAAACTGTTAATTGATGTGTGGTCGTTCTCTTTCGGGACCACTCACCTCCGTTAGATGGTACTACTTTTGCAATTGCAAAAGACTAACCCCGTGAACGACCGCTACAACAGCTACTTATCTTTATATTCATTCGCTCACTGTACATTGCATATGTGGCGGACGTAATAGGCGGAGTTGTGGTTGCTAGGAGACGCATCCAGCTATCAGACGCAATTGTTGCATTACATTTTATTTCTCTGGAGGAAGGGAAATTGGATGCCCCAGGTGTGTGACCTCCCTCTCCTCGCTTCAGAATTCCACTCAGGTGCATTGCAGAGCCACGGGCACTGGCGCAGTGGGATCGCGAGCCAGAAATAAACAAACTTTTGATAAATGGCGGAAGCCGCATTTCGTCAGAATGACGCATTCCTCTTCGTCAGCTAAAGGAGAGGACTTGGTAGGGAAATCAATGGCAAGAAATGTGGGTCTCTCTTAGGCATTATCCACTGATAACTGAGTTGGATTTCTTGTTAGGGTGGTCGCCAAGTACGATTGTACAAGCCCCGGAACAGATTTCCAGCGTAATGTTCTTAGAATCTATTATAGCTGTTCCGAATTATCTTTCCTCAAACACTAATGACTACTTGTCGTAACATAACCACGATACACGATCTAGTTCCTCTTTAACTGTATCTCTCAGTTATTTCAGGGTTAAGACTACTCCTCTATAATCACTGCATATAGGCTGTGGAATACCCGGCCTGCCAACATTAAAGATTAGCGTTCTGGTGGGAAATTGCCGAACTCACGTGGTGAGTGATTCCAGTTGTCTTTCATCATTAATCAAGTGTGAATGAATCCATAAATGAGAATATTTGACTACACATTCGGAATTTACTTCCTGGTTAAAGGTTTACACTGGAAGTTGTTCTTCTATTAATCTTTATAACGGTTGCTGTCTTCATTCATTTATATTTGAAGTCTTGTCCATTCTACAATTAATTCTATACTGAATTTCAGCAAGGATTTTTACATTATAGATCTGTTAATGCAAATTTGATTGGATTTCCCCAGACACAGTATCAAGTATTGGAAAACAACGGAAGCACTGATGTTGACTATACCGACTTCGAAAGAGCGTTTGACAAGAACATTCTTATCCCAAAAATGCACCAGTTAGGGTTCCCGAAACCATTACTTCGATTGTTATGTACATACCTGATACGTCGACGTCAGTTTGTGTGCGAATATTGAGAGCACTTTGTTAGTTATTCTGGTGTTTTCCAAACATCAAATTTAGGTCCCTTTTTACTTTGAATTTTGATTAATGACTTACCGAATAATCTTGATCTTAAAAGTGCTACGAAAATTCAACCTACCTAAACCAGTTGTTGCTGAAAAGGAGCATATATTCTAAATGTATGTAGTTAAAAGTAAATAATATTCGAAAATGAATGTTTCCTACTACATCCACAGATAGTTGCAATATTTGCATTGTGTGTTCTCAGCTATGAACCGAGACAATTGGTCTGCGCTAATGTTAATATTGACAATACCAGTAATAAAACAGTCCCTAATTTTATCTCTTACAATTTAAGCAAATGTCATATACTGCACATTTAGGGAGACGCATGCTACATTTAAATGTATTTTAATTATATAAATCGCATAGAATGACCATTATATTGATGATGAAGATTCAAAGAATTCATTTTTGTGAAAACAAAACATGCTTACTTTGTTGACCTCAAACTATGAACATCTCTTGAAAAACTTTACAACATTTTGAAATACTAGTTCATTTCTGGAAAAAACTCATCATGGGACGTAAAGCAAATAGCATTATCATCCAGGGTAGGATTTCAGCGAGCCTCGGACCTCGCAGACGGTGATGGAAATCTGCATGACTGATTCGGGAGAGATTGAGCTTCACCCAAACAAGCTGGAAAACATAAGGAGAAAAGGAATAGTTCGGTGGGATGCTAGAACATTTCATGAAAAACCGAACAGACTAGAGAATGTACTAGTGTCTGTGGCGTACTTCTGCTGCGGTTTCATTTCGTGAGAACAAAATTGCAGTCTCCCGAAACTCATCCTAGCAGTGTTTCTCAAATGAGCAAGTGGTAATGAGTAGAGGCTGGATGTTAAGGCTGTAAAAGGTTAGAATGCAAACATACTAAAGTAAATAATAGTTAGCCTATACTCTACCCGAACAACATTTCTGCTGTGAGTTTTCCATAAATATTAGAGTCCCGGCATATTCGAACCCCTACAATTTATGCTACTTTCGTTACTTTACGGAAGAGCAGGTGGAGGAAGGTTCTTACCAGGTAAGTTAGTTAGCATTCTAACCAATTACTGCCTAAATATCCGGGATCTATAGATCATTCTTATGACAAGAGGGATGCTATGTCGAGCGGCTGTGCTCAGCAGCATCACAGGCAAACTGCGCCACATATATTGGTGAAACTAGGGGGAGACATCCTAAGCCGAGCAAGGTATAGATCAGTGTTCGACAGCTTCGGAGGCTTCCATGACGAACAGAAACTGAATAGGGGATGCAAAGATTTTGGGCTGCAATGAAGGCTTCCAGTAATATGTGATTGTAATGGTCACAAATGGCTGTAAAAGAATATAATAATAATAATAATAATAATAATAATAATAATAATAATAATAACTTCATTTCTAGATTTTTTAGAGAAGCCAAGGTGCCATAAATTTTTACCGCGAGAATTCTATTACGTGCCGGTAACTATACTGACACGGAGCTGACGAATTTGAGCACCTTCAAATATGAGCCAGTATCGAACCTGCCAACTTTGTCCCAGAAAGCCAGCGCCATAAACTTCTGAGAGACTCAGCCCGGCTCTTAGGGAATCATTTTGTTTCCTTTGGTAGTCATGAGTTCTTTAAAATCAACTGGTATTGATCATCCACAACACCCATGAACAACAGTGGTGATTTTTAATGTTTGAAGCCATCTCTTTCCACTTTCGACGCAGTTAATTTACACCTTCTATACTCTCCAGTCGGCCGAAACCAATCTTGAGTAATACACTGACTGACAGAGAGTAGTATAATTGGACAGTTCGGCGGCCACCTCCACCTCAGGCTCCCAGTGGCCACCTCCACCTCCTCCTCCGCCGCCGCCTCCGCCGCCGCCGCCTCCTCCGCCGCCGCCGCCCGCGGGAAATTTGAATTTTGGCGGGAAATTTGAATTTTGGCACGAGATTTGAATTTGTAAACAAAGCCACGTGCTTTTTGACAGCTGTCATCGACAACAACGCAACGCTAACCTCACTGCTGCCATCTTGACAGGCCTAAACCTCACTAGTGCCAACTTAACCTAACTAGAATGAGGTAAACAAAGCCACGTGTTTTTTGACAGCCACGTGCTTTTTGACAGACAATAACGCATCGCTAACCTCAGTACTGCCATCTTGACGGGCCTAAACCTCAGTAGTGCCAACTTAACCTCACTAGCGCGAGGTAAACAAAGCCACGTGCTTTTTGACAGCCACGTGCTTTTTGACAGATTTGTAAACAAAGCCACGTGCTTTTTGACAGACAACAACGCATCGCAAACCTCAGTACTACCATCTTGACAGGCCTAAACCTCAGTAGTGCCAACTTAACCTAACTAGCATGAGGTAAACAAAGCCACGTGTTTTTTGACAGCCACGTGCTTTTTGACAGATTTGTAAACAAAGCCACGTGCTTTTTGACAGACAACAACGCATCGCTAACCTCAGTACTGCCATCTTGACGGGAATAAACCTCGGTGGTACCAACTTAACCTAACTAGCTCGAGATAAACAAAGCCACGTGCTTTTTGACAGCCACGTGCTTTTTGACAGCTGTCATCCGCCATCTTTAAACTACAGAGCGCTGTGCTGCCCTCTTTCGTCACCTGTCATCGGCAGTGCTGCCATCTTGGCGGGCCTAAACCTTAGTGCTACCAACTTAACCTCACTAGCTCGAGATAAACAAATCCACGTGCTTTTTGACAGCCACGTGCTTTTTGACAGCTGTCATCCGCCATCTTTAATCCATAGAGCACAGTGCTGCCCTCTTTAGCTACTTACCTTTGAAATGTGGTGGCGGATAATTTGAAAAATGCTTTTTTGACAGCAGCCATCTTGCATCGCAAACCTCAGTGCTGCCCTCTTTAGCTAGATACCTGTGGTGGCAGACAATTCCATGTGACAGCAGCCATCTTTAATCAAGAGAGCACCGTGCTGCCCTCTATGTGGTGGTGGTAAATTCCACGTGCTCTTGTTTGGAAACAAACTCACGTGCTTTTTTGACAGCTGTCATCTGCCATCTTTAATCAACAGAGCACAGTGCTGTACTCTTTAGCTAGATACCTTTGAAATGTGGTGGCGGCAATTTGAAAAATTCTATGTGCTCTTGTTGGGAAACAAAGCCACGTGCTTTTTTGACAGCTGTCATCCGCCATCTTTAATCAATAGAGCACTGTGCTGCTATCATGCGGGCAATTTCGTTAGCTGTCATCCGCCATCTTTAATCTAGAGAGAACAGTGCTGCACTCTATGTGGTGGCGGCAAATTCCACGTGCTTTACAAACCTATGCGCTTTTCTGTCATCCACCATCTTTAATCTAGAGAGAACAGTGCTGCACTCTATGTGGTGGCGGCAAATTCCACGTGCTTTACAAACCTATGCGCTTTTCTGTCATCCACCATCTTTAATCTAGAGAGAACAGTGCTGCACTCTATGCGGTGGCGGCAAATTCCACGTGCTTTACAAACCTATGCGCTTTTCTGTCATCCACCATCTTTAATCTAGAGAGAACAGTGCTGCACTCTATGTGGTGGCGGCAAATTCTACGTGCTCTTATTTGGAAACAAATTCTACTCGCTCTTCAGCTGTCATCCACCATCTTTAATCAAGAGAGCACCGTGCTGCCCTCTTTGTGGTGGCGGATAATTTGAAAAAAAATTCAGCAGCCATCTTTAATCCAGAGAGAACAGTGCTGCCCTCTTTAGCTACTTACCTTTGAGGCGGTTAATTTGAAAAATTCTTTTCGACAAGCTGCCATCTTTAATCCAGAGAGAACAGTGCTGCCCTCTTTAGCTACTTACCTTTGAGGCGGTTAATTTGAAAAATTCTATTTAACAAGCTGCCATCTTTAATGAAAAGAGCATCGTGGTGCTATCTTGCGAGTAATA
Organism: Anabrus simplex; assembly: GCF_040414725.1. Classification (NCBI taxonomy): domain Eukaryota; kingdom Metazoa; phylum Arthropoda; class Insecta; order Orthoptera; family Tettigoniidae; genus Anabrus; species Anabrus simplex. The sequence continues at coordinate 34,163,549 of NC_090278.1, forward strand.
TTTTACGTCACAGCTGTCATCCACCATCTTGCATTGCTAACCTTAGTGCTGCCCTCTTTAGCTACTTACCTTTGACGAGCTGTCACCTGCCATCTTGCATCGCAAACCTCAGTGCTGCACTCTATGTGGTGGTGGATAATTTGAAAAAATCTTTTTGACAAGCAGCCATCTTTAGTCAACAGAGAGAACAGTGCTGCCATCTTTAGCTACCGCCATCTTACATCGTTTACCTCGCTGCTGCACTCTATGTGGTGGCGGCTAATTCGAACAAGTTTAATCACGCATCAGGCAAGCTAGAGTAAGCACGTGCTGTTGTGATGACATCATCATGCATGTTTAGACTTGTCCGTTTTCTTAAGAGTAAGTCGATGTAAAGGAATGTGGTAGCGGTAAATTCGAACAAGTTTAAACATGCATCGGGAAAGCTAGAGTAAGCACGTGCTGTTGTGATGACGTCATTGTGCATGTTTAGACCTGATCGTTTTTCTTAAGAGTAAGTCGGAGTAAAGCAATGCAATAAGTACAACATTTTTGAATGCGATCAAATATTTATTTACAAATCTACTACAACAGTGTTCGTTTTTTGCTGCTGACAAGGTTGGTGTGCTTCTTAACAACGTATGCTTCTGAAATGCCTCCTGCAACATTCAAATTAAACAAAGCATTTAGAAATATATTATACTAAGTATGTTATGCTTTACAGAGAAGATCATATACTTCTTACCTTGCTGTTATTCCTTTTCGGAATCATCATCATCATCATGAAGTACTAGAGAAAGTTCATTCATACACTGTGTACAGTGTTCAATCCTCGGATTTGGTCCATCCCAATCATCATCACCATTTTCTCCTCGATGCTTGTAATGTCGTTCACAAGTTCTGCATAAAGCTACTTCGATTGACATCTTACTGTGTAGAGGAAGGATGTCCCAAAAATTATGTACGTAAGAGGCAGCGTACGTATATAAAAATCCTGGTGGTAAGTATTGAATAAGATGTTTCGGCATCGACGATCTACGTTTATAGAACATCTTAATAGCCTCACTCACTCGTGAAACATAAATAAGATGTTGCGTATGAGCATGCAAACAGCATGCACATTTACAGTTTTGTTCCATAGCGTACGATGTCGAAGCACACACTAATGAAAATGAAAAAGATCTATTCTTATTTATAGTCTCGTAACAATATTCGTTAGCGGATGGTAAGTAACATCACTCATATGAATAATAAGACAATAGGCTGCTGTGTTAGCAGGAATGTTTTCAGATGTTTCAAATTCTAAACGAATATCAGCTGGAGATTCTTTTATAGATTCTTCATGATAAGAGCAGTCTATAACTACAATCGGTGCTTTATTTTTAAATTCTTGAGGTGTAAATAGCGGACGATCTTCTTTCTGATAATACGATGATTGAAATTTACAAAACATGTCATAGAGCATCCCAAACTCATTTTTCTCAAAGTTAATGTCGATGTTTTCGTAGGGATACGTAATTCCATCGAGATATAGTCTAACGTGTCTTAATTTGCAGTGATCAAACAGTGAGCTATCTTTTTCGTGATTGAATTTACGATTAGTTTGAAATCCAAAAATAATGTACAAGGGCTTCTCAGTAAAACGTGATGTTTTAACAGCCCAGCTATGCTTGTTTGTAGGTGGTAACACAGGATATTCATGCAGCTCCCAACTTCTAAAACGTATAGGTAATGGTGTATCATTTTCTACAATCTTGAGCAATCGAAGTTTTTCACGATCAGATAAGGTTACATGTGGGATCCGCCACAGTATACGATGCAGTGTTATTTTCGATTCTACAGGTGTTTCTACTGCTTTAAGAGAATTGTAATCACTTCGATCACGGATTAGAATAAGCTCTTGTTTTACGTTGATTATAATACGTGTAAAGTCTTCTGCGAATCCAAAAATATGTTTCAGTGATAACATACCCGTAAAAGTTCCATCCTCATTAATCATCCAGTTGTTAGTAGCTTTTGGACACCATCCAGCCATCCGCAAAAGATTACTTTCTTCATCACAGAAAGAAGGGTAGAGTTTCATTGCACTTGTAATACCAACATTCTTCGTTCGATCTATTTCAACATTATTTACTTCATATCGCGCTTCAGAAAAGAGAAAAGCTAGAGCATGGTTGTTTAGTTGTGAAGTGCTTGGTCCACTTCCATCAGACTTTTCTAATCGTCCTTCAATATAGAGGTAGCTTTCGTGTGGTAAGGTGTAAACATCTTGTTGATTAATGATAAAATGAATTTCATCATTGTTATTTAATCCAAACGTAAAAGGTTGATAGGAATGAAGCTCACTTCGTACTACACCTTCACGACTTTCTACTGTATTCGTAATGTCTAGCATTTCTTCCATTCTGTTGTAGTAGTGTATATCCTAAATCTTGGAGTATCTGCTTATGGGTATCTGTTAACTCGATGAGTCTCTGCACACATGTAGTATGTCTTCGGAATGTACACCGTGTTTTATAGATGGTTTTCATACTGGTTTAAGATGTAGTTTGTAAGCTACGTACGCGTGCTGATCTAAATGAATAAGCTGATTATGTTTATTTACAAGTCTAAGAGTAATGTTGCTAATGTGTTTTACAGACACAGGATGATAAAGAACTACTGCTGGTTTCTCACAAATAGTATATCCACGTTCCTCTGTAACAATAAAGTCGTGCAGGACGTGCGAAGGTTGTAGATTACTATTCAAGTCTGTAATAATATTACAAGTAATGTTCACATTATAATCATCGAAGAGTTTTATAGGTTGATCAGACTCGTAACGTACGTTCGGTAGGAGCTCCCTCGATGAAAATCCAAGCAGTGATCCAATCGAATCAGGTTGTGATTTGAAGTCAATCTTAAATGATGATTCAATAACACATTTATGCGTAATGTTGCTTATAGTGATTGAGAACTTGTAATTATGATTACTAAAACTATCTTCCCCAAACTGATCAATTAACGTACTTTCAATATAGTCGTGAATATCATCTACTGTATAACTACCTGAGGGTAGTGTTAGCACATACTCATCGTAATAGAACTTGTTTAAACCATCACGCACATTATAGATGTTATTGTAGCTTTCAAACGATACTAGTCCAAGACTATGCGGCTGATAACCAAGTTCGATTGGTGGATTAAAATAGATGGTTGTTTCAGGTCCTTCTCCACGTACAGCAAACGTTCTTTCACTGTTCGTCATCACGTAGATACTAATACACTTTCTCTACTGTCTGGGTTTGATATAAGAACATAAGACATAATCGTCCGCACATGCGTGTATTAAAGTTTTGCACACGGTTTTTATTGTAAACAATGTCTGCACTGCTTCCGAAATAACGTATGAGCTCAAAAGGAGGAGGTAAATCTCCATAGCTATCAAAATACCATACTTTAGATTTACGTTTTACATAAGCAACGTAATGAGTTCCAGGTCCACGACTGTCGTCCAAGTTAATTACGGCACTTTCACGTTCACGTGGACGTGCTGGTAGTTGATCGCGCATATACACTCCTCGAAAATAATGAATTCCTAGTTGTTTAGCAAACGTAAAAACTTCATCATGCGTTAGAGCTCGATATGGCAGTGCATTCAGTAGACGTTTTTTGGAGAAATGTAGATACCAAGCCCTTTCTTGTATGGCGCTAGCTTCATGTTCACACCTTTGCCTCGTAACGCAATTGCCTCCATCGTCTTGTTATGACGTTCACTCTCTTTCAACTGTTGTTTCGCTTCTTCTACAGCTTTGACAGTTCTCGCTACAGCACTAGCACCACCTAGCAATGACCCTAAAGCTGCTAAGCCAGCAAACAGCGCAGGAAGAAATCCTCCTCGTTTTGGTACAGGAATAATTCGCGCACGTTTACTAAATATTGCTCTGCACTTTGGAGAAATTCTCGCTCTTGCTGCGCGTAACGCCTTAGTAATAGCTACACGAGGATTGTATTCCCCTCGAATAGCTTTTTGCGCGGCCTTTATAACATCTTTCCATCCAACAGTTTTTACTTTCTTCTTCTTCTTCATGTCGTTTGGATATCGTTGTTTCACCATGCTGGACACGACTTTACTAGTCAAGAGCAAATCATAAACTAACCGTTGGCTCTTGTTTCGTTTAATATATATATTACTATTACGTACTTTATGATTCAGTTATCATGAAGATTATAAAGCAGCAAGACACGCTACCTGTTACCGACATTGTACCACATCTCTTACCTAGTTCTAGTACAACTACAAGAAAACGTCATGGAACGTTGTTTCCTTTTACTGTTCGATGTATTATATCAGGTCCGTCGGGATGCGGTAAAACAAATCTTTTACTCACACTTATTACTTCTGTAAATGGTGTACGCTTCGAGAATATTTACGTTTTCGCAAAGTCACTCTATCAGCCGCTATATACTATTCTACAAACTGTAATGCACGATCTAGTTAAAGATGGAATAAGATATTTTAAATTTAATTCACATGAGCAAGTACCATCACCAGACGATGTGCTTCCTAATTCTCTAATGATCTTTGATGATGTCGCAACAGAACAGCAAAACGTTATTCGTGCATTCTTTAGTATGGGTCGACATAAATATGTTGATTGCATCTATTTGTGCCAAACCTATTCTCGTGTGCCCAAGCAGTTGATACGCGACAACGCAAATGTTATTGTGCTTTTTCGGCAAGATGAGCGCAACATGCGACATGTGTATAAAGATCATGTTAACACTGATATGACATTCGATGACTTTAAACGTATGTGTGCTAAATGTTGGTCATTACACCGTTACAGCTTTTTAGTTATTGATAAAGAAAGTGATGTACAGCATGGACGATATCGCATGGGTTTCGATCATTTTATATGCATTAACACAGAATTACAGTAACTACTTGATTAAAAACCACCATCATGTTAACATCTAGCAAGGAGATCACAAAACATATCATCCAAGCTCGAAACAATATTCGACGGAAATTTAAAGAGCTTAAACGTATTCAAGCAGACACGGATTTATTTTTAAAAACACAACTAAGTACACCACTCAAAGAAATTTTTAATTCTACTTCATTACCGCAGTCTACTTCAAGTTTTGCTTCTATGCAAACATCATATCATAAAGAGAAGCATGAAGAAGAAAAGCATGAAGAAGATACGGAAGAGAAGAAGCAGGATGTAGATCAAGAAGAGGAAGATAAGGAAGAAGAAGAAGAAGAAGAAGAAGAAGAAGAACTTAATGATGCATCACCATCTAAGCGTGTTGAGTTTTTAACTACAGATGTTATTGCAGAAACACCTACTACATCGACGCAAAATCTACCATCTTTGTCTGAGGTTATGATTACACCAGAGTATCGCAATCAGTTTAGAACTTTTATTCAAGATACCTATGGATCTCTCTTTGCACCTTATATAGAAAAACTTTTTACAGGACAAACTGACACTACCTATGGTATTCGCTACGAAGATGACTGTTTCCGGATAGGAAATTCAAATGTTAAGATTAATAGCAACAAACTCATTAAAAGGTGTTACCTATAAACCTACGAAAGGACTCTTAGAACTTCTTTTCTCACGAATACCTGACAAGGATATAATTTTACAAGATGATCTTAAAAAGTATAAAGCAATACTTTTTGCTACCGATGCAACACGACGTAATTACAAGAGAACAGAAGCTGTAAATGCGAATAAGAGTTACAAGTATCGTGAGTTTATTTCTAAGCTGTTTCCGACTGCACGTAGTCTAGACGTTATCTACAAGCCTTTGTTGCCGTATGTGGATGTAAGATACTGGAATGACCCAAACTTACTCGTTGAACGATTACAACTTTTAAGAGCATCGCAAGAGGCTGGTCACACTGGTCACGGATCAGAAATTCTAGAAATAGAAAGAGAACTACGTTATGCCGGTATTATTTTGTAATGGCTCGTCAAGAGAAGATCTCACCTGTAAAGGTAAACATCGCACATGAGTTACATAAACCCGCACGTCGCACCTACTGTCGCAGACGCGTTATTACACGAGGAAAAGATGATCTCTGGCAAGCAGACTTAGTAGAAATGATTCCATATGCTTCTAGTAATAAGGGCTATAAGTATCTACTTACTGTTATCGATGTGTACTCAAAGTTTGCTTTTGCACAACCCGTGCGTTCTAAAACAGCAGCTCAAGTTAAAGAAGCATTTAAACATATTGTTGAAGAATCGAAACGCTGCCCAAGGCTTCTTCAAACTGATCAAGGTAAAGAGTTTTACAACAAGGATTTTTCTTCTTACCTCAAGTTACTTGGCATTCAACACTACTCTACGTTCAGCAATCTCAAGGCAAGTGTTGTAGAACGCTTTAATCGTACACTCAAAACAATGATGTGGCGAGAATTTACAGCGCAAGGTTCATATCGTTGGATTGATCTGCTACCTAGACTTTTATCTACCTACAACGATACACCTCATCGCACTATCGGAACAAAGCCACGTCTTGTTACAAAGAATACACCTCGTCTAGATGCTATTCATCTTGTAATCAAAACAGCTGATCCACGTCGCTATCGCTTTAAAGAAGGTGATTTCGTTCGCATCAGCAAACACAAGTCTATCTTTGCAAAAGGATACACACCTAACTGGAGCACTGAAATTTTTCAAATCAGAAGTGTTAAGCTTACTAATCCAGTTACGTATTTACTTCGCGATCTCAGAGGACAGCCTATTGAAGGAGGATTCTACATCGAAGAACTGCAGAAAACAAAATATCCTGATCACTATTTAGTTGAACGTGTTATTCGACGTCGTGGTAATAAACTGTATGTTAAATGGCTTGGTTTTAATAACAGCTTTAATTCATGGATTAATAAAGAGGATGTACTTTAAATCTTATGTGTGTGTTTTCTTTTAATCCTCTACGTTTCCTTTCTTCTAAGTCACTAGGACATGCTGTAGGATTAAACAACACCTGTAATATGTTTTGACAATTCATATTTATTTTAGACTATATACATACATTTTTATCCTTTGTTTATTTTACGGTCTTTGTCACTCAGTTTTCGTTTTATTGCACCAACAACGACAAGTGCTGCTATATTCTTCTGAGCAGCTAAAGCACTAGGTAATAACACACACACACACACACACAGCATAACTTTACGAAGCAGATTTTAACAGCTACACTCTATGCAGGTAGCATGTAACTACGTATCAGGCGAATGTGTTCTAGGGCTGCAGGGGAGATGAAGCACGAAGAAAAGAAGATCAATCACTCTATTGATGAGTCCACGCCCAACATGCTTCCTCATCTTTCTCCCAGCACGTTTCTTCACCTTTTCCTTGTTTACTCTCTCCACAGCCATGATAAGTGTTTATAAGCGAAGACAACTCGTTAGTTTTAGGTCCGTGATACAGTTTAATTAGTTGACATGTACGGCACGTCTCACAGAAGGTCTTCTAGCTAAACTCACGTGTTCATGATGTAAACTACACGTTTGAAGCTCTGACAAAACAGGATCTTGAGTCCACTCACGAGGCACCTTTTCCCAAATCTTCTTTACAGCATTCGCAGCTACATTAACCAAAAATGCCTTTGGTAATGCATTTAACTCTTCTTCAGTAAAAGTGTTTAGTTTCTTTTTGCATGCATAAAACTTTACGATCGCCTTTTCAACTGCGTTACACTTAGTATCTGTTAGAAATGACATGACGTCTTTACTCTACAAATGTTTCTTTTACACTAAGGTTATTTCGACACTGCACTTTACATATGTTGTTCACTTCCCGGCATGCACTGCGACATAACCAATCAAAGAGCATACCTACATGTTGTAAAGACTGTTTACTTGTTTCTCCGCTATGCTCTTTCGGAAGAGTTTTAAATGATGGGCACCCCAATTCATGCATGTCGATAACTTCACACGATGATGGTAGAAAATCACGCAACCATTCTTTCTTTTCACAACCCTTTAAAAGAACAAGATCTGCTCTTGACAAATGTGCATTCATCATTAAAGGTAGAAAACGATAAGGTATTCCTTTTTCTTCCCACTTCAAACCTAAATTGTTTTCAATCCACTGAGTCTGCTTTTTATCTTCATCTGTTTGCAAACAGTAAGGGAACGGTGGACTAAATACTAAACTAACAAGTTTTGGAGCCCACAACACACTGCAATCTAACACAGCCACCTCTTTAAACACAAATTTGTTTCCATTTACTTTAAAGCCTTGCACATCAACTATTAATGTTTTCGTCATGTTTGCACTCTACACTCTATCACTGTTTCTCGAAGACTAAACCTTTTAGTCAACGAACGGGTTTAAACATGCACAATGACGTCATCACAACAGCACGTGCTTACTCTAGCTTGCCCGATGCGTGATTAAACTTGTTCGAATTTACCGCCACCACATAGAGTGCAGCAGCGAGGTAAGCGATGTAAGATGGCGGTAGCTAAAGATGTCAGCACGGTGCTCTGTTGATTAAAGATGGCTGCTTGTCAAAAATATTTTTTCAAGTTATCCGCCACCACATAGAGTGCAGCACTGTTCTCTCTGGATTAAAGATGGCGGATGACAGCTTGTCAAATAGATTTTTTGTTTCAAAGGTAAGTAGCTAAAGAGGGCAGCACTAAGGTTAGCAATGCAAGATGGTGGATGACAGCTGTGACGTAAAATATTACTCGCAAGATAGCACCACGATGCTCTTTTCATTAAAGATGGCAGCTTGTTAAATAGAATTTTTCAAATTAACCGCCTCAAAGGTAAGTAGCTAAAGAGGGCAGCACTGTTCTCTCTGGATTAAAGATGGCAGCTTGTCGAAAAGAATTTTTCAAATTAACCGCCTCAAAGGTAAGTAGTTAAAGAGGGCAGCACTGTTCTCTCTGGATTAAAGATGGCTGCTGAATTTTTTTTCAAATTATCCGCCACCACAAAGAGGGCAGCACGGTGCTCTCTTGATTAAAGATGGTGGATGACAGCTGAAGAGCGAGTAGAATTTGTTTCCAAATAAGAACACGTAGAATTTGCCGCCACCACATAGAGTGCAGCACTGTTCTCTCTAGATTAAAGATGGTGGATGACAGAAAAGCGCATAGGTTTGTAAAGCACGTGGAATTTGCCGCCACCGCATAGAGTGCAGCACTGTTCTCTCTAGATTAAAGATGGTGGATGACAGAAAAGCGCATAGGTTTGTAAAGCACGTGGAATTTGCCGCCACCACATAGAGTGCAGCACTGTTCTCTCTAGATTAAAGATGGTGGATGACAGAAAAGCGCATAGGTTTGTAAAGCACGTGGAATTTGCCGCCACCACATAGAGTGCAGCACTGTTCTCTCTAGATTAAAGATGGCGGATGACAGCTAACGAAATTGCCCGCATGATAGCAGCACAGTGCTCTATTGATTAAAGATGGCGGATGACAGCTGTCAAAAAAGCACGTGGCTTTGTTTCCCAACAAGAGCACATAGAATTTTTCAAATTGCCGCCACCACATTTCAAAGGTATCTAGCTAAAGAGTACAGCACTGTGCTCTGTTGATTAAAGATGGCAGATGACAGCTGTCAAAAAAGCACGTGAGTTTGTTTCCAAACAAGAGCACGTGGAATTTACCACCACCACATAGAGGGCAGCACGGTGCTCTCTTGATTAAAGATGGCTGCTGTCACATGGAATTGTCTGCCACCACAGGTATCTAGCTAAAGAGGGCAGCACTGAGGTTTGCGATGCAAGATGGCTGCTGTCAAAAAAGCATTTTTCAAATTATCCGCCACCACATTTCAAAGGTAAGTAGCTAAAGAGGGCAGCACTGTGCTCTATGGATTAAAGATGGCGGATGACAGCTGTCAAAAAGCACGTGGCTGTCAAAAAGCACGTGGATTTGTTTATCTCGAGCTAGTGAGGTTAAGTTGGTAGCACTAAGGTTTAGGCCCGCCAAGATGGCAGCACTGCCGATGACAGGTGACGAAAGAGGGCAGCACAGCGCTCTGTAGTTTAAAGATGGCGGATGACAGCTGTCAAAAAGCACGTGGCTGTCAAAAAGCACGTGGCTTTGTTTATCTCGAGCTAGTTAGGTTAAGTTGGTACCACCGAGGTTTATTCCCGTCAAGATGGCAGTACTGAGGTTAGCGATGCGTTGTTGTCTGTCAAAAAGCACGTGGCTTTGTTTACAAATCTGTCAAAAAGCACGTGGCTGTCAAAAAACACGTGGCTTTGTTTACCTCATGCTAGTTAGGTTAAGTTGGCACTACTGAGGTTTAGGCCTGTCAAGATGGTAGTACTGAGGTTTGCGATGCGTTGTTGTCTGTCAAAAAGCACGTGGCTTTGTTTACAAATCTGTCAAAAAGCACGTGGCTGTCAAAAAGCACGTGGCTTTGTTTACCTCGCGCTAGTGAGGTTAAGTTGGCACTACTGAGGTTTAGGCCCGTCAAGATGGCAGTACTGAGGTTAGCGATGCGTTATTGTCTGTCAAAAAGCACGTGGCTGTCAAAAACACGTGGCTTTGTTTACCTCATTCTAGTTAGGTTAAGTTGGCACTAGTGAGGTTTAGGCCCGTCAAGATGGCAGCAGTGAGGTTAGCGTTGCGTTGTTGTCGATGACAGCTGTCAAAAAGCACGTGGCTTTGTTTACAAATTCAAATCTCGCGCCAAAATTCAAATTTCCCGCCAAAATTCAAATTTCCCGCGGGCGGCGGCGGCGGAGGAGGCGGCGGCGGCGGAGGCGGCGGCGGAGGAGGAGGTGGAGGTGGCCACTGGGAGCCTGAGGTGGAGGTGGCCGCCGAACTGTCCAATTATACTACTACAGAGCAAATGCAACACCAAGAAGGAGTGGTCAGAACTTTATGCCAATTGCAGGGTAGACTGACGTCACTGAGGTATGCTCATGATGTGAAATGCGCCGCTGTGCTGCGCACGTAGCGAACGATAAATGGGACACGGCGTCGGCGAATGGCCCACTTCGTACCGTGATTTCTCAGCCGACAGTCATTGTAGAACGTGTTGTCGTGTGCCACAGGACACGTGTATAGCTAAGAATGCCAGGCCGCCGTCAATGGAGGCATTTCCAGCAGACAGACGACTTTACGAGGGGTATGGTGATCGGGCTGAGAAGGGCAGGTTGGTCGCTTCGTCAAATCGCAGCTGATATCCATAGGGATGTGTCCACGGTGCAGCGCCTGTGGCGAAGATGGTTGGCGCAGGGACATGTGGCACGTGCGAGGGGTCCAGGCGCAGCCCGAGTGACGTCAGCACGCGAGGATCGGCCATCCGCCGCCAAGCGGTGGCAGCCCCACACGCCACGTCAACCGCCGTTCTTCAGCATGTGCAAGACACCCTGGCTGTTCCAATATCGCACAGAACAATTTCCCGTCGATTGGTTGAAGGAGGCCTGCACTCCCGGCGTCCGCTCAGAAGACTACCATTGACTCCACAGCATAGACGTGCACGCCTGGCATGGTGCCGGGCTAGAGCGACTTGGATGAGGGAATGGCGGAACGTCGTGTTCTCCGATGAGTCACGCTTCTGTTCTGTCAGTGATAGTCACCGCAGACGAGTGTGGCGTCGGCGTGGAGAAAGGTCAAATCCGGCAGTAACTGTGGAGCACCCTACCGCTAGACAACGCGGCATCATGGTTTGGGGCGCTATTGCGTATGATTCCACGTCACCTCTAGTGCGCATTCAAGGCACGTTAAATGCCCACCGCTACGTGCAGCATGTGCTGCGGCCGGTGGAACTCCCGTACGTTCAGGGGCTGCCCAATGCTCTGTTTCAGCAGGATAATGCCCGCCCACACACTGCTCGCATCTCCCAACAGGCTCTACGAGGTGTACAGATGCTTCCGTGGCCAGCGTACTCTCCGGATCTCTCACCAATCGAACACGTGTGGGATCTCATTGGACGCCGTTTGCAAACTCTGCCCCAGCCTCGTACGGACGACCAACTGTGGCAAATGGTTGACAGAGAATGGAGAACCATCCCTCAGGACACCATCCGCACTCTTATTGACTCTGTACCTCGACGTGTTTCTGCGTGCATCGCCGCTCGCGGTGGTCCTACATCCTACTGAGTCGATGCCGTGCGCATTGTGTAACCTGCATATCGGTTTGAAATAAACATCAATTATTGTTCCGTGCCGACTCTGTTTTTTCCCCAACTTTCATCCCTTTCGAACCACTCCTCCTTGGTGTTGCATTGTCACTGTCAGTCAGTGTACATTGATAAACTACCGGAAAGCAAAGAAAAAAAACGATAACAGTAATTTATCTGACAGAATAGAATTACAGGTATCGTCCTTGAAAGAACATCATCATATTTTAACAATGACAGAGCAATGGTTTTTCAACACCTCGCATTCTGAGCTAGAGTGGAGAGAAAGGAGGACTTCATTAATACAAGTTACGTTCCTAAGTTTTAAACGGAAATAAACAAAAATGGTTGTACATTTCTAAATGTGTGTGTATGATTTAATAGGAACTGATGATGTCCTCTCAAGAAAGTAGCATGTCATTCTATTTCAATGAAGCTGTTTCTTTTTCAGGTATAGTTCTGTTAAAGTATGTTTTACTTTCGGGTAGTTTATACATTTATTGCTCAAGATTTGTTTCTACCGATTGAAAAGCATGAAAGTTGTAAATCAACAGCCGTGAATATAATAATTGTTTGCTCACCACTGCACTTTGTGAAGTTAAAATAAATGACAAGGAAGGCGTTCGCCGAGGTTACAACAGACTGAAAATTTAAATACAATTTATTACAGAAAATTTCTCAGAATTCTATGATGGTAAACACTTCATCATGCAAAGAACTTCCACAGATATTAAAATTCATTCATGCCGAAATCCGAGACTGTGTTTTTCTGCGGTCATTACTTCGACTCTTATCGTCTGCTTTACGATTGTCTAAATGACAGGCAGTGTACATCCAGAGAACTGTTACGGTGTCGACAACTGCCATTTAGCTTTAACATAATAAAATTTATTATTAGTAACGGAGTTCGGTTGGAGCAATCTCGGGTTTTATTATTATGCTGGTACCTTACGGGGAATATTGTAACATAAGCAGCCATTGCACTCCAGTCCTGTATCGTTAAATTGAGTTATGACGTATAGGGACTAACGTGAATACATTGAATGGGTACTTGCCGCGATGATATCCCAGTTTTAGTGCGTACTCTCTTCATCTGAATCAGGATGGATATAAACATATTCGGTCCTGTGGTGAAGGTGTAATGTGGTTGCTTTGAGTTCTATTGATGTCTCGTCCAAGAGATTTTGCCCTGCTTAGTTGAGTGGTTCAGGCGGTGGAAAGCTGACCTTTTCAGTTCAAGTTGACGCATTCGATAGTAGCTCACTCTGGTGATATTTGACGGTAGTCAAATATGTCATCCTCGTGTCTGAAAAATTAACAGAACTCTAACGAAATTATACGATACAAATTACCGGTATCTCGAGATATACGAAAATTGTAAACGTATTTAATGAGATGTTCATTATTAGTTTTAGTCCCGGACTCAAGTCTAGTACAAGATTTACTTTTAAGATAAATATGCCTTTGTGACTGGAGGTCACCTTGAAAATTTGCGTCTCGGAAATTTAACCCAAGCAACCGTGCAGGCTCCCCGTGGTGTAGGGGTAGCGTGCCTGCCTCTTACCCGGAGGCCTCGGGTTCGATTCCCGGCCAGGCCAGGGATTTTTACCTGGTCCTGAAGGCTGGTTCGAGGTCCACTCAGCCTACGTGATTAGAATTGAGGAGCTATCTGACGGTGAGATGGCGGCCCCAGTCTAGAAAGCCAAGAATAACGACCGAGGGGATTCGTCGTGCTGACCACACGACACCTCGTAATCTGAAGGCCTTCGGGCTGAGCAGCGGTCGCTTGGTAGGCCAAGGCCCCTCAAGGGCTGTAGTGCCATGGGGTTTGGTTTTGGTTTTAACCGTGCAGGCTGTGATGAAAGGTACGGATGGATGGCCACGCAATGTTAGCTACCAACAGTGAAGGCTACGATTTGACATATGGATGGATGGCTAGACAATGTTACCTAGCAACCATGCAGACTGTGATATAAGGTATTGATGGATGGTCAACAATGTTGCCTAGCAACCGTGCAGGCTGTAATGCAAGGTATGGATGGATGGTCAACAATATTGCCTAGCAACCGTGCAGGCTATGTTTTATGACTGGATATTTCTGAAATTAACAGCCGTTGATGTATGGCCATGACTGAGACACATATTTATGATCATTTTGTTTTCGCAAAGGAAAAGGTGGTTTCTATTTTCTGTATTTCATCTGCATTTTTATAACTCTTGTCAATACCGAATACGACAGTCTCAGATGTTCAGCGATATCATCTTTGTTTTTGCCATTCCTTTTCACGTATCAGCGGCTCACAGGTTATTTGGCACCGATGGGATAAGACAAGGCTAGGACTTGAAAGGAAAGGACTGTGTCCTCGCTTAAGGCACAGCCCCAGAACTTGCTGGTGTGAAAATGGCAAACCAAGGAATATACAGCGTAGGCTATGCACACGACATGGCCGCGTGTTTCTGATGTGATAGTGCAAAATATGAAGAAACGACACACATTGATTCAATATTACAAATGCAGTCGTAAGTCACGTAGTCACTTGAACGAAACACAATGCTCACTATGTATCACGACATCGTCGCGAGGTGTCACAAAGTGGTTGCGAGGGTGAGGTCATACTATGTTCATTTTCCTCAAAGCATGTTTCCAGAACGAGTGGAGATATCTCACTGAATATTTCGCTATGAAGATTGATTTGATGAGTTTTAACTGTATTGGATATTTCAATGATTTGTACACAACTGAAATGAAGACACGGGCTTAGACAGTAACTTTTAGCTTCAATATTTACGTTTCACGTTGAATTAGAAATAAAAAATTGTGATTGTGATAAGTAATATCTTAGCACCTCTTGTGGAGTGTGTGTGTGCTGAGGAGGGGCTGTTATAATAGGGGCTGTTTCGACATGAATATGGCTTATAGCTGGGGGTTGCCCGAAAATCTGGGTAACGTAACGTGACAAAATGTATTACGGAAGGGACGCCACATTAGTCGTTACTGTAGGCCTTGGTCGCCGAAGATGCTGCGACTGTGGATTTGAATAAATCTAATTTGATGAAATAAGAAGTGTACCGTCAGTGACGCCACATTAGTCGTTACTGTAGGCCTTGGCCGCCAAGGATGCTGCGGCTGTGGATTTGAATAAATCTAATTTGATGAAATAAGAAGTGTACCGTCAGTGACGCCACATTAGTCGTTACTGTAGGCCTTGGCCGCCAAGGATGCTGCGGCTGTGGATTTGAATAAATCTAATTTGATGAAATAAGAAGTGTACCGTCAGTGACGCCACATTAGTCGTTACTGTAGGCCTTGGTCACCAAGGATGCTGCGGCTGTGGATTTGAATAAATCTAATTTGATGAAATAAGAAGTGTACCGTCAGTGACGCCACATTAGTCGTTACTGTAGGCCTTGGTCACCAAGGATGCTGCGGCTGTGGATTTGAATAAATCTAATTTGATGAAATAAGAACTGTACCGTCAGTGACGCCACATTAGTCGTTACTGTAGGCCTTGGTCACCAAAGATGCTTCGTATACAAGCAAAGTTCCTTTGACGTAGAGATTGGGTTCTCCTTTATATAAAAATGTGTTTGATTTATTGAAAGACATATTCCTGATCACTAGCTTTTTGTAAAGGAAACGCATTTTTTTTTCGGTACAAAGTTTTGGGTGAAGATGCTTTCACCGAGCTCGATAGCTGCAGTCGCTTAAGTGCGGCCAGTATCCAGTATTCGGGAGATAGTAGGTTCGAACCCCACTGTCGGCAGTCCTGGTTTTCCGTGGTTTCCCATTTTCACGCCAGGCAAATGCTGGGGCTGTACCTTAATTAAGGCGACGGCCGCTTCTTTCCCACTCCTAGCCCTTCCCTGTCCCATCGTCGCTATAAGACATGTCTGTGCCGGTGCGACGTAAAGGAAATAGTAAAAAAAGGGAAGAAGATGCTGTCACAGAAAACATTTTCAGAGATGTCCACACTGGGGTTGAAACCCCCAAACTTCCGATCGAAAACTGGCCGCTACAAGGTTCTTACTACGCAGCGAGCTCATTCGGTGGTTCACTCAGCATACTGAGACCAAATGAGGAGCTGTCTGATATTACAGGCAAAGGACTCGATCAATATGCCGGCTTAGTACTGAGGATGCCACCATGTAGGTGAATGGATATATATAAACAACGAGGACAAACACAATTTGGAGGTAAGAGCTAAGGATGAACTTAGCATTCAAGATTACTAGAAATAGATACCAATAATCCACAGTTCTAGCCCATCAGGAAGCCAACTCAATGTTGAAAACATCCTAAGGATTTGAGCTACGAATTTTAGGTACAATAAAATATTATAAATTATGAGAATATTTTTTATTTAATCCTAAAAATTACAATAAACTTCTTAATCGTCGTCATCCGGTCTATTAGATTAGCAGTTTGCCATTTCCTACCACTACGAACGCTAATGTGAGTCAACGCAATGTTTCACTTAAGCCCTTATAACTATACCTATCAGGTGTGGATTGGTTTCAAAAATTAAAGAAAGCCTGAGGGTAAATAAGTTAATTTGGTTAGGATTTAAATGGAAAATAAGACGAGTAAAGAAACACGTGATTTTAGACAGTTTTTCCGGAACTGTATTAAGGACGGAAATTATTTTGAAAATTTATGCTTTTATTTCGATAGAGATATCCAAGACTCACAATTATAAACTTTTTCCGGCCATTTAGCCCTTCAACTTTCGGCAAAGTTGAGGAAATTGCTTAATATTACAGTTTTCGTAGTATGGGGATCCCTAATTTATCTACTAATAAATGAATGGTTTCAGCTGTAAAAAGGCATTATCATGCCACTCGAAAATTAATTACTACAATACAGTGGTGTGACTTGAGGCTCTTTATGGAGCTGAAACAGTAAAACTAGTACGAAAAGGTGAAATAAATAAAATTATGAACATAGAAAATAGACTGGTTAGAAGCATACTTATCCCGAGGGCAACAGAAGCAGGATACAAGAAGCCACGATCTAATTAAGAAATCTACGTACAAGTGTAAAGGACGGTTGTCGTTTTTCAGACATTTGAACAGAAGGAATGACAGACTGACAAAACAATGTTTAATAAAATCATGAAGCTTGAAGTTCAACCAGAGACATGAAATGACCTCAAGAAAGGCAAACATTGGCATTATGGATACACATAACAGGAAGATGTTTAGGAACAAAATTTAAAATGTGATCTTCAGTGATGAACAAGAAAGATGAAGAAATCAGTCACGTAACAGAGAACAGCTCCGGAATCAGTGATCAGAACGAATGTAACAGATTTGGGCGGAGAGGAAGAATAGGAGTATTGATTTAAGGTGCTTTGTGAAAGTGCACCTCGGTGATAATCATAAAAGTAGTTTGTGGGACGTAAATAAATAAAACATCCTTTGTTAAGGAAATACATGCATTCAGAATACCATATAATGTAAAAACTCTATATGCTGTCTCAACAAGTGAGTGCACAGTGGAGCAGTATTTTATGAACTGAAAATAGTAACTCAATAAAATAAGACAAATGTTAATGTGCTGAAGAGCACCCTATGGCACTGCAGCTCTGAAAGGCCTTGGCCTACCAAACGCCCGCTGCTCAGCGTGAAGACCTGCAGATTATGAGGTGTCGTGTGGTCAGCATTACGAATCCTCTTGGCCGTTATTCTTTGCTTTCTAGTGCGAGTCCTCTATCGCACCGTCGTATAGCTCCTCAACTCTAATAACGTAGGCTGAGTGGACCTCGAACCAGCCCTCAGATCCAGGTAGAAATCCCTGACCTGGACAGGAATCGAACTTGAATCCTCCGGATAAGAGGCAGGCACACCACGGGGCCAGCGCAGTATTCTTTGCATTAAGGTTAGGTTGTACTGCGGTACAATACGCACACTACGGGTGCTACTGGCAAGGGGGCATTCATAAAAACAGGTCATGGGTATTTTCATAATAATTACATTACCTTAACGTCGAGCTGTGAAAGACCGGCCTGTTACGTCAGGAAATCTGAACAACATAAAGAAGATGCTTGGCATGAAGAGTGGTGTACATTTCTGATTAACACAAATCCAAACACAATAATAACATATGGAAGTGCGTTGACTTAGTTTTATTAGTATATATTCTAGGACACTCTGTTCTAACATTGGCCTTTAATGCCTGTCAATACCACAGGACGCGCTTGAAGTGTTTACTTTTATTACATAACTTATGTTACGTGAGTATATCATTTCAGTAATTATTTCTCAAAGTGGTGAAAATGAAATGTACGAAATGTGCATGAATTGTATTATAGCAGGAGGAGTTTTACTACTACGATTACAGTTTTGTTCGCCAGTCGGTTCAGGATACCTTAGGCGCATGATAGTCAGAATAAGGACGCTTTTTATTCGGGCATGATGATCAGATGCAGCTCTGTGATACGTCGCCATGACCAGGAAGGTTGCATATGAGGGACTGACACGTCAGTGTGCTACGGTAGCGCACCGCCCACGGTTATCAAGTAAGAGAGCTTGGCCGGCTACACGCCGCACAGGGTGACACAAAACTTCCTCACGACTGGACTTCGTCGATTTTTTGGTGAGCATCCACTCGGAGGGAATAGACTACCTCAGATAATGATTTTTGTTTCAGAACATAATATCCTAGTACAACTTCCGTAACTTGTTTTCAGATACCATTTATAAATATACAAAAAGGTTTAATTTGACAACCGGCTGACACTAGAACCGCAAGTTGAAATTTCATTGATATCTCAAATTATATAATCATCTGATTCATGTATAAATTAAGTGTTTGAATTTGAAATAGGCCTATTATGAACGTTGCGGTTAGTGTAACAAATCATCCAGCGTTATTTAAAAAAACAAAGTTGGTGTCGTTATTAATAATGCCAAAGAAAACTGTAGCAGTCTCTTTCAATTCTATTTAAGAATATGAAAACAAAATATAGATATATTTATTAGAATAAAATTTATATCAGTGTAATGTCTAACGTGGATAACCCTGTATAGGAAACAACTTTTGCAGGACAGAATTTTGGCGCGCAGTGTCTCCGAAGACGTAAAGAGATTTGCGGGAAAAAAGCCTATACACCATTTATTATTAGATTCTTTGAAGTCCAAGAATTTTAATGATCCATATTCTTCTCGATTATTAGAATGTTAGTTTTTTTACTCTCTCGTTGAAATACTAACATGGACTTACAAGCCCTCACCATTCAGCTCTCCAAAGAACATCATAAGCTCTTCTGTAGTTTTAGGACACTGCCCCGCACACTAGACTTCACACACAACATGTGTGTGTGTGTGTGTGTGTGTGTATATGGTTTAATATATTCAGAGTGTATTAATCAAGACATCATAGGGACCGCGTTGCTCCTACTGCAGCTCGCTACAACATGCATTTTCGCATCCTGGCAATTTCAATATAAATTTGCTAGCGCGCCTGCCAACATCATCAATGGACTTTTACACGAGCTAATTATTATGTAAATGTAGCTTTCAATGTAACATGGCGCCTGGCCGCTGCATTACGGCAAAAAATATGAGGGTGTTAGCAAGCGGTATAGCAGCACAAGCTTTAAATGATGTTATTAATTGGTTATATACGTCAGAGGAGTTAGGTTTCGTTACGCTTATTGTGGATTTTCTTCATTAAAAATGCACCTCATAGAGCATCTCTGAATTCACAGCGTAGTAAATATTAGTGTTAGCTACTGTCAATAGAGTGAGAACATCCAAAGTGAGCTCCAGTATGGATATTCCGCATAACACAGTGCACGAAATAGAATTTCTCATATCACATAACTGTTCTGATATCGGGGGTTGATTTCTTAAGTATTGGGAATTCTACTACATTTTGCAATAAATCCCTAGAATTTGGTTTCCACTATACCAGGATCTCTCAGGGTGCATGCGCCTGGCGTATGCGCTGTGCACGGTGCAAAAGACGACTTCGCTTGGTTGCCCAGAGTGCAGACCCACACTCCTCCATTTGGAGCAATAGCGCTGTCTCTCTCTCTTTCCCCACGCCTGTCTCGCTCGCTCCTCCTGTCTCTATCTTCCTCACTTGCTCCATAGCGCTCCAAATCCGAGCCGAGTTGAGCTTAGCCGAGTAGCCCGGAAACGAAGCGTTGGTCCGAGCCGAGCAGAGCGGGACCGATGCACTGTGCACAGGAACTCTGCGCCGCTGTTTGCACGCGTGAGATTTTGGGCGTTTGAGAGACCCTGCACTATACGTACAAAATGGTAAATGATTGTGTTCTTCCATATTATCAAAGCAAAAATTAAAGCGAAACATGCCGTAACATTAAACCTCCGATGGGCGCGTTTGTTTTCACTTTGCTGATGAACGTACCGTAGTTACTTCGCGCCTTGGGAACCAAGGTATCCTATGTTCATTATATCACCGCTATGTTTCAACTCTATGTGCCCCTGCAGTCGTCTTTGGGCTGTTCAAGTTGGCAGGTACTGTGAAGTCGCACTGAATGTAGCAGTTTCTTTCGCACTTGGTGTAGGACGTGTTCTCTCCCTGTGTGTTTGTTTTATATTTCATGAAGCTCGTCCGTTGTCATGTAAGCATTATTCGCACAACTTTTCATGCTGTGAATGTTCCAAAATTATTTTTCACACTCGCAACTATGTTTCAGATCGATTTCATTTCAGTAATCAAAGGAGATTCTTCCTGATTTTTGCCAGACTCATTGGCTGAATGGTCAGCGTTGAGGCCTTCGGTTCAGAGGGTCCTGGATTCGATTCACAGCAGGGTCGGGGTTTTAATCGCGTATGATTAATTCTTCTGGCCTGGGGAATTCATATTCAGACAACACAATACACTACCCATCACCACAGAAACACGCAATAGTAATTGCATCCCTCCATATAGGATTGGCGTCAAGAAGGGCATATGGCCGTAAAACATGGCCAAATCCATACGTGCTACACAGTTCACATCCGCGACCCCACAGATGTGGGAAAATCGGAGGAAGAAGAAGAAGAAGAATAAAAAGAAGGCGATTCATCTTGTTTTGTTCGCGAACTGTTTCATCATCCAAACAAACGTTCAAACGATTACTTATTATACCTATTTCTTTTGAAAGGGCTGAAGGATTGGCAATAGTGGAGGACATTCTTCTTCTAGAGCAGAGGTGCTCAGCTGGGCGCCCGTTGAGGCTAGCCCCGTGCGGCCGGGCTGGCGTGACGTCAATGTGGGCAGCTTACGTAGCAAGCATACGTCACAGTGAAGTGGGAGAGCGGGCACACTTTGCAGGAAAGCGAGGGAGCATTGACGTTCGATTGTGATTACGAAACTGTTCTCTACTACTCATCGAAGTGCTGATTGGTCTACATTATTTAAAATGAAACTATAATCGCAGCAAAGCTGACCTTTTCAAGACATTCCGGTTTGATTTATCCTGCGCTCGGTACAAACCGTCAGATTTACTTTCTTATATTTATTCGTTCAAAGAAAACTGAAAGGATTTAATGTTTGTGTAACCAACTACAAACGTACAAGGTTTCATCGTACAAACTGGATTTACAATTCCTTGCATGGGAATGACAATATTTTAATTTAGAAAAAGTACGAGTCTTGTTATTAATTAAGCAAAAATTAATATAATACCATAATGCAACAATTATTTTGCACAGTGTTGTAGTGTTGCGTGACTTTCTCCGTTCACTGAATTTCTGAAAATATTATTGAAAATTTAACAGGCGTCCAATGATAACCCCTAAATGGAGAGACGGAGTTTCATCACGAGTGAGGCCATAGATATTTACTGTCCAAGATTAAAGTACAAAAAACAGCAACAGAAATATATTTACCAATATGCCTTCAAATAAGGAACCCCATAGATGTAATTCTCGGCAATAATGATTGGATTGTTGGTGAGTTTATCAGATAGTTTAAACCCAAGCACCCACAAGCAACAGCTTATCCACGCATAAGTGTTTCTAAAGCACCTGTTAAAAAGTAAAAGTGAAAACTGTAATTCTTTACGTACATTTAAAAATACTTGAGGTTGTAGGCCTAACTTCTTACTGTGTCCGGTCAAAATACGTACACTTCAATGAACACGAAGTCCGATTCGTTGGCTGAATGGTCAGCATACTAGCCTTTGGTTCAGAGGGTCCCGGGTTCAATTCCCGGCCGGGTCGGGGATTTTAACCTTAATTGGTTAATTCCAATGGCCCGGGGGCTGGGTGTTTGTGATGTCCCCAACATCCCTGCAACTCACACACCACACATAACACTATCCTCCACCACAATAACACGCAGTTACCTACACATGGCAGACGCCGCCCACCCTCACTGGAGGGTCTGCCTTACAAGGGCTGCAATCGGCTAGAAATAGCCACACGAAATTATTATAATGAACACGAGTAACTTTTTTCTCATAACGTAATTTTAAAATGACGTGGAATCCCGCCTTCTTTCCTTCATTATTTTCCGCCTCAAATTCAAACTCGGGTATAGCAGCAGTGGAGAGTAAACTGGGAGAACTTCGTCGATCCTTCACGGTCTGTGACGGAGCCACAGCGTCACTGTGGTTGAATAGCATTGTTACGCTGCGCTTATCGCCTGTCAGCCCGTCCAATTACAGTGCTGGGCGCCCGCGGTTGAGCACCTCTGTTCTAGAGCTTTCCAATGATGATCCAGATCTTGACCCTGAATTCCGCGAGGATGTGGACGGAGACGGCGATCACGGACATGTAGGTGTGGCGGAGGACGCAGAGGATAGTGATACTGATCGGTCAGCAGATTCGGGAGCAGGTGAACCTGACAACGACGGAAATGATTTCATATTTTATTTGGCAAAGACTTAGGAAAAATCTAGTGCAGAAAATAGGTTTTTGAAGCAGGCAAAACTAGGTCGAAAAATACAATAAAATCTTCTCCCGTTCCAAATCGAATTGTAAGGGATACTAAAACTGAACTTGATGCGTTTCTAAAATTCTTTGATATTATTTGCAATATCCTTTCATGAACTAATATTTTTGTTGCTCTCCACTACCGAATTTATGTGTGTGTGAGATACAATGCAATAATAAAACGAGAAGGGAAATAATGGCTCCTTTTGTGGTTTTATTCCCGATCGGAGTGAAAAACGGCAGATACACTTACGCTGAAGAACCATGGAAAGTAGGCGACAATGGTATGCCTGTCCTAAGAGCTGTATTCAGTCTCAAGCCGTTTTGTTTCTTGATGCGAGCACTTCTATTTGATAATTTGCACACTCGTCAAGAACGACAACACTGCGATAACTTAGCAGCTATTAGAGAACAGCATACACGCTTCCTGAACAATTGTCAGTTGGATTATTCGCATAGCTAGGAGCGCTGTGTGAACCCGTGCAGCCAGTCTATGCAGTATAATATAAGTCGTCCGTTGAAATAGAAAGTGTACCGTAACTGGCCTCATATTAGTCACTATAGTAGGCCTTGATCGCTAAAGATGTTGAGGCTGTGGATTTGTATATAGAGAGTGTGTTGAAACAGAAAGTGTACCTTCAGAGACGTCACATTATTCGTTACCGTAGGTCTTCGTCGCGAAATATGCTGCGGCTGTGGATTCGTATAAATAGATTGTGTTGAAATAGAAAATGTACCGTCAGAGACGCCACATCAGTCGTTACCGTACGCTTTGGTGGCAAATTTTCTATTCAATTTTCGTTTTATCCGGTAGGTTTACAACAGCTGCTGTGTCGTCCGACAACTTTGCACAGATGTGAAATTCTCATCTCAGAAAGTCCCAAAAGTCACGATGCTTGTTCCGGAAAGGTCTTGTTTGCGCGCATCATCTGGTCGGAGGCCCATTTTTTCGAGGTCTTTCATGATGTTAACCTACAGGGAATTGATTCTTAAAGATTCTTAAATATAGTTGTTATCCATCGAGAGTCATCCATCCGTCGTAAATGACTGTAGAAGCGAGATTTGTGTTTGCGCACGCATTATGTTCGTTATCTTCTCTGTACCCGCTGTGGGATGGGGACGCCGACGAAGAATACATCCACGGTATCCCCTGGCTGTCGTAAGAGGTGACTTAAAGGGCCGACCAAGGGATGGATTTGGAACCATCAGATTACTTGTGATTAGTACCATTAGGTGAGGACTACCGAGGGTCTATGTTACCTGCGAAAAATACCACTACGTGAGGAACACTGTGGGTTTACATTACCTGTGAGTATTACCATCAGGCGATGAACACCATGGGTTTTCGCGTTGCCTGTGATTAGTACCACTATATGAGGAAAACTATGGATTTGCAACACCTGTGAGTAGTACCACTGGGTGATGAACACCATGGGTCTGTGATTAGTATCATTCGGGGAGGAGAACATGGGTTTACATAACCTGTGATTAGTACGACTACTTGAAGAACACTCTAGGTTTGCGTTACCTCTCAGTTGTGCCATTATGTGATGAACACCGTGGGTTTGGGCGTTGCCTGTGATTAATGAAACGATGTGAGGAACACTATGGATTTGCATCACCTGTGAGTAGTACCACTGGGTGATGAACACCATGGGTCTGTGATTAGTATCATTCGGGGAGGAGAACATGGGTTTACATAACCTGTGATTAGTACGACTACTTGAAGAACACTCTAGGTTTGCGTTACCTCTCAGTTGTGCCATTATGTGATGAACACCGTGGGTTTGGGCGTTGCCTGTGATTAGTACCGCTATTTGAGGAACACTGTGGGTTTGCGTTGCCTGTGAGTGGTACCATTATGTGATGAACACCATGGGTATGCGTTACCTGTGAATAGTACCATTACCCAGGGGGCCGGTGACCTGGAATTTTGTCACATTTGGACAACAAACATCATCTCAGAAAATAAGGCACGGATCCACTCATAATTTTGGATTCATGGTCATTTTTCATCATAATTCGTGTTATATTTTAGTCAGTGGATACATTTTTAAGTTTTTTGCACCTTGTCGATGACCTGGCTGTTAAACCCCTTCAAACAACAATTATCATCGGTGTACTCTGTTATTATTATCATTATTATTATTATTATTAACATTGGGCATAAAAGGTTTGCGCTTTACCGTAAAACACTCTGATATGAAATTCAATTTTTTAAGCGGAGAATAGTCGTTTAGGAGTTACATGATCTACCTCCTTTTAGAGCCAGTGGCACAGAACAACAGCGCTAGGAGGAGAGAAATCTAGTGCGGCCCACATAAATTTTAATGCGGATTTTCGCATTCACCCCTTCAGCTGTTTTCCTGCTCTCTCTTTCTCTCTCTCTCGTGAGGTGCACTGCTTTGACTGCAGCCCACATATATGAAGCGTACTATCTTTCCATGCGTCTTCTTTTTCTTTTTAGTATTATTACTTTCATTTTCGTCATTTTTTCCCTATTTTAAAAGCTTTTCCTCCCAAATCCTTTCGCAAGCAGAAGAAGAATTTTGAAGAGTTAGTGAAAGAGTGAAATAAAGAACATACATGCAACTCCGCTTCTCTCAGAATATTGATGTTGTTGAAAATTAACATTCATGGTATACAGGCGTGTATTTTATAACATTTCAATTTTAATGAACGATTAAGGAGGATGAGGGGGAGATGCAATATGGGAGAGGAATCACTAATGGCAAGATAATTATGTCGTCACGCCCACTGAAGCTATTTGCAATTGAGAGTTTCCAGTTGCAAATCCGATAGTTATACGGACTAGAAACTCGCGTTAGCTCTGTACACTGCTGGGCAAATGTTAGCTCGAGGTATTCATCGCAATGTACTGTGGTACCTCGGTTCGATTCCTCGTCAGCCCTGAAAGATTTTATCTGCACTGACTGCTGGAACGAGGTTTCCTGATAATGGAATTGTTTGGATTGGTCCAGAAAAATTTCAATGAAACCTGGATCAGCGATCAATAAATTTAATGGTAATCGTTTTTCCATAAAATCTAGGGTAGTTTTATAATTCTTATCCAGCTTTAATATTTCGACAAAAAGTGTAACTTAACTTGTTACAATTGAAGGGGTCGGAGTAACATAGTGATAACCCTCATTCTTTATGAAATTGATTTAAGTGTACTACCGCACTCTGGTGCATATCCTCTGTACTACCTATATCATAATTAGCGGAAATTGTCGTCAACAGTTGGCACTTGAGTCAGTTGATAGTGTTGCAACTTGACATTTTCATCTAAAGTTTAGGGGCAACATAATGATATCCCTCAGTGACAAGATGGCTGGATACAGTAATAATCCAGCTAGCAGTTGCCAAAAAGCGATTTCTCACAGTATGGACACATCCGAAAACTTCAGTGAGGACAATTCTGTTGAAGATCCGGATTATGTTGAAGAGAGTTCACCAGAAGAGGTAAATGAGGGTTATTATTACGTTGCTTCAAATATAACCTAAAATTACCATTAGACATATATTTATTTCTATTGACTTTGATTTCATAATCTAAAGGAATCCACAAAAATCTATTGATTAACGGGTCCAAACACTTTAGTTTAAAAATAAAACATCTCCTCTTAGTTATGTTTTAAATGTTTATGTCACAGAATGAAGATCTTCAGATATCTACATCCTCTACAAGTAGCAAATCTACCCCTCCAGCTCCACAGAAGATAACTTCCATGAAAAGGCAGAGGCAAATAAAATCCAGGACAAGAAACAAGCAAAGAAGAAATGAAGGAAGGGCACATAAATCAACTAAAACTAAAAAGACTGTTCCATGTCGCAATCTTGCCAAATTATGTACGTGCCATTTAAGATGCGGTGAAAAATTTGAGTCTGCTAAAGAAACAATATTTAATGCTTTCTGAGATTTGGCAGATTTTGATAAAAGAAACCTCTATTTAATGGGTTGTGTTGAAGCTATCCCAATACGTTAAAAATAAGGAACCAGAGCTATCTCGTCGACAGATATCCTTCACTTACCATGTGAACATTGATAACCTGAAGGTTCGAGTTTGTAAGCAGACTTTTCTTGCTAGCCATGGACTTCAAAATTCTGTTGGCCGAGTCAATAATTTGGTTGAGAAGATGAGGAATGGTGGGCCAGGAGCTCCAGTTAACGACTTTAGGGGAAAATTTGACAATCGTCCTAACCGGCAGCCAAAGGAAGCTATAGAAGTTGTTCATGAACACATCAACTCTATACATAAGTACCAGTCTTCCTCGTCGTGTTTACCTGGCATATGACCTCAATATTTTCTCTCTGTATAGAGATCTTTACTTTACATTTTGCGATGAGAAAGGAATACCTAAAGTGTGTGAAGATAGGTACAGAAGAAAGTTTAATGAAGAATTCAATATGGGTTATAAGTTACCGCAGTCAGATACATGTAAAACGTGTGACATTTTCCCAGTCATCAAAAATGATGAAAGATCCTCAGAAGAAGAGAATAATGTGCAAATCTGAAGCATGAACTTCATCTTAGGAGAGCTGCAAATATGAGACAAAAACTGGACAATTTTACTAAACAGGCCAAATAAAATCCTGACGAAGTACATGTTATAAGTAAATAATTTTGTGTGGCTATTTCTAGCCGAGTGCATCCCTTGTAAGGCAGACCCTCCGAGGAAGGTGGGCGGTATCTGTCATGTGTAGGTAACTGCGTGTTATTGTGGTGGAGGATAGTGTTATGTGTGGTGTGTGAGTTGCAGGGATGTTCGGGACAGCAGAAACACCCAGCCCCCGGACCATTGGAATCAACCAATGAAGGTTAAAATCCCCGACCCGGCCGGGAATCGAACCCGGGACCTTCTGAACCGAAGGCCAGTACGCTGACCATACAGCCAACGAGTCGGACATGTTATAAGTGTACTTCTACAACAAACACTCCCCACTCGAAAACTTACTTCTGGAGCAGCATTTTTCCTCCGTGAACTTTGGACATACAATATTTGTATTCATGATTGTGGTTCAGGAAAAGGATTTGTGTTTATATGGGATGAATCTATTGCACAGAGAGGAATCTATGAAGTTGCAAGTTGCAAGCTACAAAACTGGTCCTTTTCTCCGATATAACTATGGTGGGCAAAACAAAAACTGGAACATGATGGCTGTATGGTAAATAAGGTAATATTTAAAGAAATGGAGCATTATTTCTTGATCTCAGGTCATACCCATTTACCCTCAGGCAGAGATCTTGCCAGGATTGAAAGTTCCACAAGTATCATCATCCAAATGTTTACACGCCTAGTCATTGGCATGATATCATAGGAAAAAGCCGTAAATTTGTTTTGTGACTCGGATGACAATGGAAGAATTTTTAAATGTTTCTGAACTCAAAGGCAACATTAACACCTCAAAAAATCTTTGTCATGGCGGATAAGATTTGAAATTTCCTGAAGTCCTGGTCTTCAAGTTTGGAAAAAAAACATCCTCTGGTTACGTATGTCAAACATACAGTACATCAGGAGTTTGTCGCTGTTACTCTTCGAAGGCGAGGAGCTTTGTTCTTCATCAGAAATAAAAGCCTCAAGAAATTAATCCGAAGAAATTTAAAGATGTTCAGGCGTTGCTTCGTTTCATACCAAGTGTGTATCATAGCTTTTAAAAGTTGCTTAAATGTTCGAAGGGTCCTGTTACCGAAGATACAGCAGAATTACTGGACAAAAATGCTACAGGAAGAAAATGATCTAATGATATATAAACGTTTTGCTTTATACAACATTTTGTTGTTTATGCAGTATTTCTAGTTTGTTCTTTACAGATAATTTAACAAACAATAATAATTTTCATTAATTTATTCAGCAACCAAAAAAAAAAAAGTCCCCAAAGTTTGGGGCAACATAATCATATCCCGCAAGTTAACAAACACTATGATCCTAACACTGTACAAAGTTGTTCATAACACTATAATCTGTGTATAGTAAGCGTCAGGAAGTGTATAAACAAAACAGTAAACTGTCTGGATGTACACAAACTTTACTTATCCTCTAGCTTAAAAGTACAAAAATGAGGGTTATCACTATGTTGCCCCGACCTCTTCAAGCAAGTGTTCCCGATTTTTCTGTAGGTTCACCTCTGTCATTTCCTCCTTTATACCTTCTGTTGAGTCCTCCATTTAACTTAATTCGATACTCAGTTATCTACTTTACCCTCCTTCCTAGATATTTTTCCATCAAAAGCATATCATAGGCGAACCACCTCAATCTTGTTTCCCTAAGTTTTCCTCATCTAATTGTCTAAGTTCTTTTGTCTGTGGTACACCATCATATTTTTCCGTCAGCTTGAATTCGAGTCGTAGTCGGTCCGAACCCCAGAGTTGGCAGCCCTGAAAGTGGCTTTCCGTGGTTCCCAATTTTCACGCCAAGCTATACCTAAATTAAGGCCATGGACGCATCATTCCCAATCCTAGCTCTTTCCTTTCCCATCGCCTCCATAAGACCTATCTGTGTCGGTGTGACGTAAAGCAAATTACGTAAAAAAACTCAATTAAGTTAAAATTCTACCCTTCCAACACTTTGATAATCTTTGGCTATTCCTGCATTAAATGGACATTGATCTATTTAAAAAGACACCTGTTCATTTTTATTTTGAAAACATCTTCATCCGTGTCCATAGTTCAAGATTAAATCACGTACAAAGTATAGGTTTCATAGACACATATTAACAATATATTGTTAAAAACACCTCGTCCTAATGATGGGAAAGGCTGGAAAAACTATGAGTCTTTGAGTCTGGGAACATGTGGTATATCTTGTTTTCAAAGGCAAGTTGCATGTAAAATAAAATTAATCGTTTGTCTTAAATGTATCTTAAACATTCTGAATAGAAAAAATTACAACTGTATAGAATTAAGAAGTAAGTATAAATAACCACCTAATCGATACTTTCCTATTTTTTATTTTTACTTTATTATTGCCTCAGGTGTTCATCAGGTACTTGCTGTGAGTAGAAAGGATTTTTCATAATTCGGGCAAAAAGGACCAATTGTGCTTGAATTAAAAGAGCAACTCCATGTGCAATGTTAGTATCCCAATCCCGTGTCAAATCCCCTGCTGTAGTCGGAGCTGCATTCCGTTCCTTAAGTGGGGAAATCCAGATCTCATTCATGTCGATAGCATTTATATTAGGTTTTATGTAACATACTTATTTACAAAATCTCATATTTTCAGTTGCTCAGAGTAAAAACTCGATAAAAATGATCTAAATAATAGTGTCCTTTAGTGTTTGAGGTTCATTTTGTAGGGGGATGTTTGATACACGTTAAAAAGGAAAAGTACGAAAGTTCTTATAAACTTGGGATTTATAATGGAAACAGTGATATACTGTTAAAAGGGCGGGAAATTTTGAACATTACATTAATCTTCTTATAATCTCAAAATAATCAAACATAATAAAAGCGCTGGAAAACTGGAATTTTTAACTTGTTAGTTGAGTGTTTACATACTAAAATTTCACCACGGACGAACGTGAAGTTTAAAACGTATAAAGAAAATTGTATGTTGCATTTTACCAATTCATTATTGGGTTATACTTATTTGATTTTCCTATTATCATTTTATTTCCTTTGAATCTGGCGAGACAGTTTGATAAACCCGTTGACCTACCCTATCACCACCATCGCGACCATCACCAGGGGAGGTCTGAGAGCCTGGAACATGCTGCGTCACTTTGTGGTTGTTATTCTTTCAGACAGGCGAACTCTCAAAACTACTGTACTAGTTTGCGCACCCTGCGATGAAGGTGAATGTTAAGACACACATTCCTCCAGTTAAAGTAGGTCAAGTTACTCGTTGGCTTCCCTTACAAGACGCCTGCCTGCTCTTCTTTTGTTATTTCTATCGATTTGCACACCGTTACCATGACAACTGTGGGGGAGATGACTGTTAAGTGTCCACTGGACTGCACGGATCACTTGCTCGTTAGCACGCAGGACGAATTTAATTGTTCGCCAAACAATTACATTAATCCATTTTGTACATATTTAAAAGTGTGTTTGCTAGGCCGTAGTTAGTGTTTGTCGGCAAATTTTATGATAAAATATGGGTGATTTGCGCTAGCTACATAGTCACAACATTGGACGTTTTTAAAGGAGAGGGTTTTATTGAAGGTCATCAGCTGTCATCTAGACTACCATTCAGTGACGTTCCCCGGGACAGAAGTTCAGACGTTGTTATCGATGAAATTAATGGATGAATTATAATCCCGCACATTTCGCCTCCCCCACCCCCTTCACTGCTTCTTTTACCAGATTATTCAGATAATGAAATAATAATAATAATGACGTATTGCCTCCGGAGAGGACTGCTGTGGGCCTTTTTCTCGTCGACGGCCCATTAGGCGATTTTCATGTCTATGAAGATGAGGGCCCTACCTAGGATGATTTGTGATGCTGAATACGCCACACACACGCCCAGCCCGGCCGAGAATCGAACCCGTGACCCTCTGAACCGAAGGCCAGTACGCTAACCATTCAGCCAACGAGTCGGACTGATCATGAAATGAATTAGTGTAACACTAAGACAAGGAGAAACAGGAGAAAGTTTGCAGAAAATTACGATTTTATTTCAAATGAACTTTGGCCACTGGACACTCAGAAATAAATTACGAGAATCTGAATTTGAGAAATGGTGTCGGCTGAGAACCAAAGGATAGGGAATGTGTCTCTAAGAGTTTGTTGGTAACTGCTGCGGAACATGCAGTGGGACTGAAACTATATCTCACATCTTGGGTTCCTGTGCATTTGATGAAGCTCTTCGAAACACAAGTCATCACAACAGCAGGTCGTCTATAGAACAAACGTTTGGTTATAAATAATTTCAAGTGCACGAGGAAGTCCATGGCATCGCAGTAAATGTCAACACGAGAAGGATGGACATAATCGTCATTAAAGGAGAAAATGGATATAAATTAGACTACACAGTAAAATTTGAAACGCACTTTGACCAGCCACACGAAATAGGCAGAGAAAAGACGTCTTTCTACTGCTTAAAGTGCTGTATTATATAAATAAGTACGAGCTGGACGATGTAGAAGTGAGAGGGACAGTCCCGCAGAAGACGACAGGCCTTCAAAGTCAGTACCAAGAAGTTCATCGACTGGGTGCTGAAAGCTTTCAGTGGTTCCCTTCTGATACTCAGACATCCTTTGTATTCACCACACTGAGATCATGAACTTATAATCTTCTTTTATTTTTTATATTTTAATTTAGTGTATATTTTGTCCAAATGGAGGAAGATTTTGAAAATTTAAAAAAATGTTGCAAATCTAAAGTACAGAAAATTAACAAACCGCTGGGCATGGTCGGCCACTGTCACAATTTTTTACCGTAAGAAAGTGACGAAAACTAGTGTTTAGTAATTGTATTACCTTGCTTCTTCAGCCCATTTAAAAAAATTAAACCTCCAAATTGATTGCCTGCGTAATAGTACACACGCGTGGAACTCGAAGACAGAAATCAACACAAAGGGTTGGAAACTGAAACAACGCTTTGGTCAGGTTTAACAAGCACGAGGCAAGGGGCTGAGAGCGTATGAACGATTTCGGAGAGTGGAGCTGCCGAGTCGTTGGAAACAGAACATACGCCTTGGCGGCGAGTCAGACGATTCTGGACGGTGCTGGGAGTAACTACATTATATTGAGAAGAAGAAGCGCTATAATGCAGTATTATATTCAAACGAATGAAATGATAGAACTATCATTTTTATTTCGATTATATTTGGGTTTTGACACGCAACTTACACACCTTGGGAAAACGCCACTGCTACCATATTTCAGAAAGTAAAAAGGACAACTTTGATATTTTAGTAAGTTATATCCCTACCTTAGAAATGTGCCTAGCTGGATTAAGATGGTCCAGAAATAGATCCGTCAAGTAACATTCATGTATATTGGCATGATACCTTGTAAACACATTTATTAATGGCCTCCACGGTATGCACTAGCCATGCGTTCTAGTAGGTGTGCTGTTTCAAAAATAATAAAGGTGTTCTATAATCCACCCATTCAATACTATATTTCCACTTATAGTTGTCATATAAACAGACTAACAGTTATTTGGGATATCTTTCGCCCTCAATTTAGGGCATGTTCAGCCTAAAACAATTTTCAAGAGTACACATAATATCACATATGGAAGCTAAAAGTTTAGCTAGTTACTAAAATTCGATACATATACTGTGAAAAATGATACGTTATAAAAACATGTTAATGGAACACTGCCAATGATTATGCTAAAAACTATCTTGTCAGAGACTAAAACTTCTTCCATTAAAAATCTAATTAAAATGGTTCAAATAAAATTGTTAATGGAATATCAATGTGCTGATGACATAATGCCAACGACACGAGGGCCTACATCATGACATGACAGTATGACATTAGTTTTTATGCTTGTCTTCATGCTCTCGTGTCGTTGGCATTATGTCACCAGCACATTGATATTCCACTAACAATTTTACTTGAACCAATTTAATTAGAATTTTAATGGAAGAAGTTTTAATCTCTGACAAGATAGTTTTTAGTATAATCATTGACAGTGTTCCATTAACATGTTTATATAATGTATCATTTTTCACAGTATATGTACCGAATTTTAGTAACTAGCTAAACTTTTAGCTTCCATATTTAATATTATGTGTACTCTTAAAGATTGCTTTAGGATGAAGATGCCCTAAATTGAGGGCGAAACATATCCCAAATAACTGTTAGTCTGTATATGTAACCACTATAAGTGGAAATAAAGTATTGAATAGGTGAATTATTGAACACCTTTATTATTTTTGAATTGAAAATTTTCAATATGAACCAAAATTGAGGTTTATAACATGTAATAAGGTGTGCTGTTTGCCAACTGATGAGCCCAAATTAGCACACTGGAGGGAAACGCTGGCAACCAGGAAAAGAGTTAGCCTGAAAATTTATGAAAGTACAATAACAGACCAACACTGTAATGGTATTATAATTGTATATGATTCAATTTATCCAATTTGTCATATTTTACATTAATAATCGTATGTAATGAAGATACCTCATCAACCAGCAAGTCTATATTGGTCTTCAAATTAGAATGAACTTTCGAATTGATGTTATTGGCTTAATCTTCAGACTCGCACAACAATAAACTGTTGTTTGGCAGTGTTATCCAGTTTAATTAGATGGTGTCAGACGAACTTTCCTTGGATAAATTTCCATATATGAAATACAAAGTCTTCAGTAGAACCGGATGTTCATTCAGTACCGGGTGAGTTGGCCGTGCGGTTAGGGGCATGCAGCTGTGAGCTTGCATTAGGGAGATACGTAGTGGGTTCGAACCCTACTGTCGGCAGTCCTGAAGATGGTCTTCCGAGGTTTCCCATTTTCATACCGCACAAATGCTGGGACTGTACTTCAGTTAAGGCCACGGACGCTTACTTTCCGCTCCTAGCCGTTCCCTATGTCATCGACGTCGTAACACCTGTCTGTACCGGTGCGACGTGAAGCCAGTTATAAAACATTTTGTTCAAGCAATACTGGTTTAGAATGCGAACCGCAAACTAGTATGGTTAGTAGGAAGTGAGGTCGAGCCCGCTCTTCGGTCATGTAGCGAGAGTGGTTCGTAAAAAACAAATTACTTATATCACATATGGATACCTTCCAGCTTAAAATATCAAGAATAAATATACAAAAGACATAATAATAATAATATTGATAATAATACGAATAATGACAATAATACCTAATATCCCTTAGTTGTGAATACAGTGCGAGAGTTTGAGATCACAAATTCTCGCAGTACAAAAATTAGATGACTCTGGTATCGTTTGGAATATTTTCCGAAAATATCACTCTGTCGCCCTGAAGATCAAGTGAGAATATCATATAGGTCTGTGAAAAAGACTGATGAAGCCGAATAGAATACCTCGGAAATGTGCTCTTCAACAAATAGGCCCTATGCATAGGCACATTTTATGTGAATGGAGTCGGTGAAAAGTATGCAATGGACAACTAGAACTGCATTTCTTAATTCTTTTCCAACAAGGTCTGTTTCCACCTCCCACAAAAAATCATTCCTGAAGTGTTGTTAAATCTGGCTTCGTACTTGAACTGCCCATCCATGCCAAAAAATGTCGGTTTGTGTGTGCTATTAGGAATGAAAGTAACACAGGCTAATGATACATGAATTATCAATAATTACATGAGTTGGTTGATTTTACGTTGCTAACATATCGGTAGCAAACAGAGAATTTCCGACCTTGTCGACCTTAGCGGCAATCAGTGTTAAACGGATTGCGTATCTTGAGCACATTTAAGAGACTGGTACACTACTCGCTTCGTTTTTTATTGGTTACGCCTAAGTAACTAGCACGTTTGAACTTATTAGCACTTTTTTCCTGTTTTTTCTTCTCTTCTCAATATCTCTTTGTTCCATTTTACGTTGTCCAGCCCATCGTGTATTTAGTAGGGTGGGTTTTACACAAGTTTAATATTTGTGAATTAAGGTTCTTGGAAACAACTTGGCGAACAAAATGGAATTCGATGGGGAGCTATCAATATTAATGCGGCTTATGGAAGAAAGAAGGTAGAACTGGCTGAGTCAGCAAAGATGATGCATCTGGGGCCTATTCCACAAAAGTATGGTCTTGTACATTACAAGTAAATTCTCTAGTAACTAGTACAAATACCAGATTTTCTGTTCCACAAAAGAATTTGTACTTTACTACTCCATACTTACAAATTACCAGTGAATTAAAATCACAGCAATAGAACCCGCTTTTGGGTGGTTAGGCCGTGTGCATTATGCAGAGTTTCGTCCAGACGTGCCATTTGGACTCATCAGCTGGAATGGCACGCCCCTCCAGGACTCTGCTTAGCAGTAGCAGACCAAACTGTGTGGCCTCGCTGTGTTAGCAAATCAAGTTTGCTAACCTGCTAAAGGAGAAATCATTTCTCCGTTCAAAAAATTTCTCCCCCATTGGAGATACAATATCAAAAAAATGCTTTCACAGCCGCAGATCTAAAATCACAGCAATAGAACCCGCTTTTGGGTGGTTAGGCCGTGTGCATTATGCAGAGTTTCGTCCAGACGTGCCATTTTACCAGTGAATTATTAAGGGTGTGTTCCACGAAAGTACTAGTACTTGTAACTTACTAGTGAATTGAGAAGTATTCTCTACCAGTGAAAGGACGTTAATACGTAAATG
The DNA here is from genome assembly GCF_040414725.1 of Anabrus simplex. Taxonomy (NCBI): domain Eukaryota; kingdom Metazoa; phylum Arthropoda; class Insecta; order Orthoptera; family Tettigoniidae; genus Anabrus; species Anabrus simplex. The sequence goes on from NC_090278.1 coordinate 34,199,751, forward strand.
TACTAGTGCTATTTAAATATGCTTATTTCAGATACATTTTGATAAATATGTGGTCTAGCAGTAGTGATAGTGATGGTGATGAAACTGAAAACTACCGTCTGTACAGGGAAAGAATAAACTTACAGTTTAACACTGTATTTCAATACAATTAACGTTTTAGGTTAAGCACAATACAAGTGGAAGAACTTTTGATAGATATTGGGCATAGGTTAAAACATCCAACGAACAGAAATAAATCTCTCTCTGCTAAACAACAGTTACTAAAAAATCTTCGGTCTGTAGGTCAATACATTCTGTGGTAGTGGGAGCTGCAATAAATGATATAAAATTTCCTCAAATTGTTCGTTGGCCTGAAAATACTGAACAAACATGTTCCAAGAAGGACATCCCTGGAATCATTAATGAGCAGAATATCTCTTACATACGCCCAACTTTTCCCCTCAAAAGCTCCATGAGCTTTTCCCAAGTCAAATATTTCCATCCAACCATTTATTTTGTCTTGTTTTTTTTCAGAATCTTGCTGAATGCACCGAAACGAATATCTTTCCTTTTTTCTATTTCCTTCAAAATGAATAACTTCGTTTTCCTTGACATCATTTTAACAATTCATGCAGAGTTTGCAATTTCGTAACAATTAAGTTCGGCGGCCGAATATAGTTATTAGCGGCAAGGCAAGTGATTCCTAATGGCAGACCAAGGTATGTCAGACTATCGTGGAACATATGTGAGGATCATGGAAGAGCAGGATGGGTGATAATAACGGAGTAATTTCGTATCATCAAAGAAATAAACTGAAAAATAATGTAGTAGCGTTAAGAAATTCACAGGAATATTATTTCTTTGAATCTTTGCTGCGTAAGTTACCTTAAAGTACGATATTATGATAAATGCTGCAAGCATAACCTAATTCAACGAATGGAATACGAAGATAAACAGCTGATTCATGCTATGACGTAGTGTGTTTATTGATATGTCGTCACTTGTAAAACTTGTAACAATTCACTGGTAATATACAAGAGACTTTCAATCTTTTGTGGAACAGAAATATACAACTCCATACATTACAAGAACCCACACTAGTAACTTGTAATGTACAAGACCATACTTTTGTGGAATAGGCCCCTGGATGTGCTAGCAGTAAGTGATATACGGGTAAGGGGAGATAACGAGGAAGAGATAGGAGATTATAAAGTGTACTTGACGGGTGTTAGAAAGGGGAGGGCAGAGTCTGGGGTAGGGCTCTTTATCAGGAATACCATTGCACGCAACATAGTTTCTATTAGGCACGTAAGTGAGCGAATGATGTGGGTAGATTTGTCAGTTGGAGGAATTAGGACAAGAATTGTGTCCGTGTATTCACCATGTGAGGGTGCAGATGAGGATGAAGTTGACAAGTTTTATGAAGCATTGATTGACATCGTGGTCAGGGTCAACAGCAAGGATAGAATAGTGCTAATGGGCGATTTCAATGCGAGAGTTGGGAATAGAACTGAAGGATACGAAAGGGTGATTGGTAAATGTGGGGAAGATATGGAAGCTAATGGGAATGGGAAACCTTTGCTGGACTTCTGTGCTAGTATGGATTTAGCTGTTACGAATACGTTCTTCAAGCATAAGGCTATTCACCGCTACACATTGGAGGCTAGGGGTACCAGATCCATAATAGACTATATCTTAACAGACTTTGAATTCAGGAAATCTGTTAGGAATGTACGAGTTTTTCGCGGATTTTTCGATGATACAGACCACTATCTGATCTGTAGTGAACTAAGTATCTCTAGGCCTAGGGAAGAGAAAGTGAAATCTGTCTGCAAACGAATAAGGGTAGAAAATCTCCAGGGCGATTAAATTAGACCGAAGTACACGGATATGATTAGTGAGAAGTTTCGAACAGTAGACAGTAAGCAGGTTCAGGATATAGAAAGTGAATGGGTGGCATACAGGGATGCTGTAGAAGAAACAGCAAGGAAATGCCTAGGAACAACTGTGTGTAAAGATGGGAAAAGGCGAACATCTTGGTGGAATGATGAAGTGAGAGCAGCCTGTAAAAGCAAAAGGAAGGCTTATCAGGAATGGCTCCAAACAAGGGCCGAGGCAGACAGGGATTTGTACGTAGATGAAAGAAACAGTGCGAAACAAATAGTTGTAGAATCCAAAAAGAAGTCATGGGAAGATTTTGGTAATAACCTAGAAAGGCTAGGTCAAGCAGCAGGGAAACCTTTCTGGACAGTAAAAAAAATCTTAGGAAGGGAGGAACAAAGGAAATGAACAGTGTTTTGAGTAATTCAGGTGAAGTTATAATAGATCACAGGGAATCACTGGAGAGGTGGAGGGAATATTTTGAACATCTTCTCAATGTAAAAGGAAATCATCCTGGTGGTGTTGCAAACAGCCACGATCATGCGAAGGAGGAAAATGATGTTGGTGAAATTATGCTTGAGGAAGTGGAAAGGATGGTATATAAACTCCATTATCATAAGGCAGTAGGAATAGATGAAATTAGACCTGATATGGTGAAGTATAGTGGGAAGGCAGGGATGAAATGGCTTCATAGAGTAGTAAAATTAGCGTGGAGTGTTGGTAAGGTACCTTCAGATTGGACAAAAGCAGTAATTGCACCTATCTATAAGCAAGGTAACAGGAAGGATTGCAGCAACTATCGAGGTATCTCATTGATTAGTGTACCAGGCAAAGTATTCACTGGCATCTTGGAAGGGAGGGTGCGATCAGTCGTTGAGAGGAAGTTGGATGAAAACCAGTTTGGTTTCAGACCACAGAGAGGCTGTCAGGGTCAGCTTTTCGGTATGCGCCAGGTAATTGAAAAATGCTACGAGAGGAATAGGCAGTTGTGTTTATGTTTCGTAGATCTAGACAAAGCATATGACAGGGTACCGAGGAAAAATATGTTCACTATACTGGAGGAGTATGGAATTAAAGGTAGATTATTAAAATCAATCAAAGGCATTTATGTTGACAGTTGGCCTTCAGTGAGAATTGATGGTAGAATGAGTTCTTGGTTCAGGGTGCTTACAGGGGTTAGACAGGGCTGTAATCTTTCACCTTTGCTGTTCATAGTTTACATGGATCATCTGCTGAAAGGTATAAAATGGCAGGGAGGGATTCAGTTAGCTGGAAATGTAGTAAGCAGTTTGGCCTATGCTGATGACTTAGTGTTGATGGCAGACTGTGTCGAAAGCCTGCAGTGTAATATCTTGGAACAAGAAAATAGGTGCAATGAGTATATAATGAAAATTAGCCTCTCGAAGACTAAACTGATGTCAGTAGGTAATTCAATAGAATTGAATGTCAGGTTGGTGATACAAAGCTAGAACAGGTCGATCATTTCAAGTATTTAGGTTGTGTGTTCTCCCAGTATGGTAATATAGTAAGTGAGATTGAATCAAGGTGTCGTAAAGCAAATGCAGTGAGCTCGCAGTTGCGATCAGCAGTATTCTTTAAGAAGGAAGTCAGCTCCCAGACGAAACTATCTTTACAGACCAACTTTGCTTTACGGGAGCGAAAGCTAGGTGGACTCCGGATATCTTATTCATAAGTTAGAAGTAACAGACATGAAACTAGCAAGAATGATTGCTGATAGAAACAGATGGGAACAATGGCAGGAGGGTACTCGGAATGAGGAGATAAAGGCTAATTTAGGAATGAACTCGATGGTTGAAGCTGTACGCATAAACCGGCTTCGGTGGTGGGGGTCATATGAGGCAAATGAGGCAAATGGAGGGAGATAGGTTACCTAGGAGAATAATGGACTCTGCTATGGAGGGTAAGAGAAGGAGACCAAGACGACGATGATTAGACTCCGTTTCTAACGATTTAAAGATAAGAGGTATATAAGTAAATGAGGCCACAACACTAGTTGCAAATCAAGGATTGTGGCGACGTTTAGTAAATTCACAGAGGCTTGCAGACTGAACGCTGAAAGGCATAACAGTCTATAATGATAATGTATGTATATATGTATGTATGTATGTATGTATGTATGTATGTATGTATGTATGTATGTATGTACGGTTCTTAATTCGATTCTATGTTGAACGCTTTCTTCATAAATGCCAATATCACTTAGGTCTTCATTGATTTCTTTTAGCTATATATCGTGATTTTTCATTGAAACGGCTGAGTTTAAAAATTTCTTTGTGAGCCTGTTACTATCCATTCTATATACTCTGTATGTTATTTGCATTTCAGGATACCTGGTTCAAAAGAAATAACTTGCAGACTTGAAATCAGGACTCACATATATTTGACGGAAATTACTCGTACAAAGCTTGCGATATTCTTGTACAATTTACTACAATGTGATGGCATTTACCGTGCGCCTCCTTTTATTGCCCAATAAAAGCGGATCCCGCTTCGAAGGTGGGTTCCTTAAGTTTACGAAGTGTAAAATGAAACTTAACCTTTTTTATTGTTTAGCATCCCCGGTAGGAGGCCGTGAATCTTGACGACGGTCTTCTAAGGTGTAGCGTTACTCAGGGGCCTTAGGAATTTAGGATGACTTCATAATGCAAACAAGTGTCTTACTACAAACATACTGACCTGATAAACAAATTCACAATGATACGAGTTAACCACTACGTAACAGTATATTAATTGAGCGACGAGAGAATAATTTGATTTATTAAGGCAGGAGTATGTTTAAGGAACGAGCGGGGGCGAGATTCATTATTTTCATACGATCGTCTTAATTATAATTACAGACAAGATGAATACGACTGTTTTTGTTCGATCATAATAAATTAAAAGGCAATATTTTGAGTTATTACAATATATATTATACTGTTTATTCTTCGTAATGAAGCAGCAACCATTGAGCTTGTAGTCGTATATTGCAATAGATTGTAGGCCTCATAAACAAGGCGGCCCTCCATCCCCGTTCTTTCCACCTATAAATATCCCGTTTACACCATTGAAATGTGGGATGCCTAATCGTTGGTTAACAAAGGAGCGTTACAACGTGCCTTAATAAGGATGTGAAACAAATAGCAGTAATTTTATTACACCAAAAACTCACTTGTTTGTGGAATATTCCTTGAACGATTCATTAGCTCTTAATTGCAATTCTATTCAGCAACATACGTGTATATAAGGCAGGTGGCTATTTGGCACGATGAAGACGGTATCGGAATTCATCAGACCATGCAACGCTCTGCCACTGTGCCAACGTCCATTGACGATGGTCACGTGCTCATTTCATTACTAGTTGCCAATGTCATGGTGTTAAGATTGGCACATACATGGGTTGTCGGCTGCGGAGGTCCATCCTTAGGAGCATTCGGTGCACTGTTTGTTCAGAAACACTAGTAATCTGCCCAGCATTAAAGTCAGATATTAGTTCCGCCACAGTTCGTCGCCTGTCCTGTTTACCAGTGTGTCAAGCATATGACTTCCGATATCTGTAATGAGGGGTGGCCGCCCTACCCCTCGACATTTGGAAGTGGTTTCACCTTGGTTTCGCTACTTGTTGAAGACACTCAGCACAGCCTTCCTCGAACAACCAACAAGTGTGCGTTTTCCGAAATACTCGTGCCGAGCCTCAAGGTCAACGCAATCTACCCTCGGTCAAACTCAGATAGATCACGCGCCTTTCCCATTGTACATACGGACAGCACGCTCACTGATACTACATCCACCGTGCGTTTGTCTGACTAGCAGTCATTACTTGTCAGGTGATGCTACTCCCGTGTGGACGGGTTTATATCGATAGTAGGTAGGTGGTCATAATATTCTGTGTAATCAGTGTACACTTAGGCACTAACAGGTTAGAATACAAACATATTTAACCAAGGCAGTCGATCCCATTCCTCCGAAAGGGCAATGCGAAGGTCTTGAAGGGTCCTTGGTGGAGGCTGACGGGATGAAATTCGCCCCCCAAATGCATCCCAGGCATGTTATATAGGATTCAGATCCGTAGGCCTTGCTTGCCAGTCAATGTGATGAAAATTCATCCACCAGAGCTCGGGCATTATCGTCCATTAAGAGGAAGTCTGGACCAACCGCAGCTCTGACGAGTTGAACATGTGGTCTCAATACCTCGTACCTCTATCTATGAGCGTTAACAGTGTTCCTCGGACCACCCGTGAAGATGTGAGGGTTCGTGCAGCCATTCAACATGATGCCGCTCCACACCATGATGCCACCACCACCCTTCTGGTCCCGTTCAATGATGTTCCTGTAGTTGTGTTGGCTACTCGGTTCTCTCCAGATTAATGTGTGACGGGGATAGTTCTGCAAACTGAAGCTGGATTCATCTGTGTGGAGCACATGCCTCATGGCCCAGTTTCGATGTTGACGGCTCCACAGTAAACGGGCCCATCTCTGTGCTGGAGTGAGCGGAACGCGCACCGGTGGACATCAGGAAAACAGCCCTGATGTTCTGAGCCTCTGGTACACAGTTTGCCTGGAAACGGCAACCCATCAGGCGGTTTCAAGCTCCGCCGACAATTGTCTTGCAGGTGCACTCCGATTTCGTCGGGCGATTAAGGAGAGATATCGGTCCTGGTGTGGAGGTTACCCTTGGTCGAACTGGTACTGGCCTACGACTAACATCTCCTGTGTCTCGACATTGTCTCCAAAGCCTGTAAATGACATTTTGTGGCACATTCAAGGAAACGGCGACTTCGGTCGGTGCCTGGCCTGTTTCCAGGCGGCCGAGTATTCTACCCTGCAAAACGGGGTCCAAAAAAATGGCGTCGTTTTGTCATGATGTTGTCACGTTCACCACGAGGCTACACTACGCACACTATAACAGGGCAAACACGACTGAGGGAATATGGGGCGCTGGCAGTGGCACGGAACACTCCTTTCCTATATAGAGCGAACACATAAGGCTGGTAGGTGCATATGTCGTGCGATTTGTGGCCCATTTCCTGTTGCTCTATTTACTCATAACTTATGCTTAATTTATGGACACTAATATAACAGTCTAATTACGTTTCTATGAGTTACGACTTGACATTCCGGAAGTCTGATATTGGTACCAAATTGTTACGAGTACAAACGGATGATTCACGACACTAATACGAACGGAAATGTATATACTCAATTATAAGTTCAGAATCAATTATTATCTGTAGAAACATGCAAAACTCACATACGATTAACAATAACACATAACATACTTAGGATAAGGATATAAGATAAAAATAGATCAATGCCGGAACAGATAAAAGGCGAGAAAATGAAATGAAATTTCTATGTACCATCTAGAAGAGCGCAAGCTGCTAATCGATTCAATTTCTCGTAAAGACAGAACAATCCTACAAAGGGAATACCCCACACATTTCTGCGGCATTATGGTCATTGTTGCTTCTTGTTTAAAGGGGCATAACATCGAGGTCATCGGCCCTATCGTCATTGTAGTCATCTATTGAGGTTTCACTCTCGCTTGAGCGTAACGAAATAATAACGTCTTCAACATAATTGTCTGTGATACTTTCTCTCACAACCTTGCTCCAGTCTTCCAACTTCCGAAACTGTGAAGAGGCGCAAATCAGTTCTATGGCGTTAAAATGACAATTGTATAGTGGGAGGCGAACTACGTTATGCGCATGCCTCCTGGCTATTTCACCTACCACGTAAACTGTGCACTAGGGCTTGTTTTGTTTCAGAAGGTGGATGAGAAACCCCCTACCTCACGTCATCACGAACATAAATATTGTGCTTCTTCAACCACTCAATCAACTCATTACTTCTAAGCGCCATTGTTCGTGCTTTGTCAAGAATGACCGACTGAACTGTCAAAGACCGCGAGAAAGCCGAGCACAATACAACACACAGCTGATAGCATGTGGAAGGAACAGACCGACAACACTGGTAACCGGAACTAGAGCGATGGGCTGTCTATGATTGGCTACTTAACAATTCAATTAGCCTTCGCCAAAAGGCAGCGCTCAAATGTCAAGTCCAAACTCGTTAGAACTGAACTAATACGTGTTATTTGTTAAGAAGGAAGCCATACTTTTCAGTGTTGACTTAGTCAAGTAGGACATAAAAATTTTCCAGTTTGTCAATCACACACAATCTCAATAAAAATTATAAAACTATAAACATACACACTGCTACACAAAGAATGACGTGTTTCATTCTACAATAACATCCTCAGATTCTATCAAATCATTTAAATCGTGCGTAAATATGTACAGTATTGTTTATGTTGCGTTAACTTGTCAGTGATAAAGAGTTTGGTAATAATATGAACAGGTATTAACAAATGATGGTTTTATAAGTACTCAACCAACACCGTATTAACATAATGTAAAACGGACTAAGTTTCGGGAATTTAGATAAGTACAGAATTTTGCTTTTTCTCTTGGATTTCGAGCTTGCCCGTGAGTCCCTTCCTGATGAATATTAGACATTCTGAATCATACAAGGTATCAGGACGGATGACTGTCTGGTAGCGTATTATTTTAGTGTTTTGGGAGGTTTTCTTGGTCAGTTGGTATGCCAGTTCTAGCTCATTAACTCGAGCTGTTAATGCTACTCCTTCGGAGAGATTAGGTTCCAGCCATTATCCCAGGTACTTAAACCTGTTGGTTTTCTTGGTCGTTTCTTGCTCCAGAAGCAGTATACAAGGAGATTTACTGATGTTTGTGTTGTATTGTGTTTCCTCAAGTGAAATGTTTAGCCCTACCTCTGCTGCTTGCTGTCTGCGAAAATTGAGTTTTTTCACTGTTGTTTCTATTGAATTAGATAGAACAGCCAGGTCGTCGGCGAATGCCGAACAATCAACATTCATTCCATTGCGCTTGTGTCGCAGAAAGATTACACAATGTATCCCCTGTCTAGTTATTACCCTATTATTTTTAGTATTGTTAATATTATAAAGGATGCTTCGGATATTCGTTTCATTCGTAAATATTAATGGATTAAAACCTCATTATCTATTTTTCGGATTCCAAAATCTCTGAGGTGCCGGAAATGCGTCTTCACGTCTTGGTAAATGTACAGACACAAGGCTGGCATCTTCAGGTACCTTCAGATACCACCATACTGAGCCGTAATCAAGTCTGTCACTTTGAGTTACAAGAATTAGGAACACACCACTTGATGTTAGGTGCCTGGAAACGAAGCCACCATAAAATAGACTGGATAATTCAGAAAATAGGAAAACGTAGATATGAAATCTCAATTGTAATACCAAGGGGAGATTGTAAATGAATTTAGTATAACAGTGGCATGGAAATTCCCGGACGAAACACATCTGTAGCAAAATAATACAAAATGATTTCCCACCCACAGCTCTTTTTGTAAAACCTTCTTCTGAGAAGATCATCACCAGTCAAATACTGCTCACTTTATGACGTAGGGAAAGGACTTTTGGTACCAATAGGTAATAATTCAGTCATATTTGAACAAGGCGCAAGTATCATCTAGCCACTGTACAGATATGTCGGTCAGTTGCATAAATTCTAGGGGTTCAAATAGCTTATACTTATGCTAATCACAATGCAGGACTGCTGTGCGGGTAGGAAACTCTTGCGCCTTGGTAAAATACATTTGCATGCTAACCTATTAGTGCCTAAATATTATTTTTTCCAATTCATAACCAACATCACGCTTATTATATACGTGTTCATGTCTCCCACTCTATTCTTCTGCATCACTGAGCCTTCTGTCATGTACCGAAAGAAATGGTAGCAGTGGAATAAAAATTACAAAATCGATTCCTGATGGTTTGTGTGTGTCAAAGAAAGGTCACACAGTCGCATTAGAAGCTGAGAGCGAGCTGGGAGGAAGAAAGGACGAGAGGTTTGAAAGGAGAGTGTTGGTGGGGTGGGGGGTCGATATAGACTCAAATTGAACATACAGATAGCAGAGCTACAAAGTATAGGGAAAGGAGACGCAGCAAACAAAGAATGAGTAAGGACATTAAGGAGACTAAAAATCATATTTGAAGAAAAGATATTGAGAACTTTCACACTAATTAGTGAAGTATAGAAGAGCACTGGAATGGTAAATACATAAAAAGGTACTTAGTAGTAGCAGTGGGATTACAATACATTAAAAACATACTTTATTAACATGTGGCATTGCGAATACAAACGGTACACACAACAGATGTATATAAGAGAGGTAATCAAAAACAAAAGTCACAAGGCCGATATTCCTAGAGTTTCGTCTGTTGTAGAGAAATTATGGGTGTGCGGTAATTCTATTACATGTGATTGGCAACTGTGCAGAGTTTCAGGCCTCACCACCTGCAGCGTTAGTTATAGTTAAATACAAATGGCGACTCGTTTGGAAAACTTGTCTCACGAAGCAATCAGCTCCGTTATTCGATTTATTATTATTATGAATATCGAATACAAATGAACCCTATTTGGCAAAGTATTTTAGAGTAATAGTTGAAAGATACACACACACACACATACATACATACATACATACATACATACATACATACATACATACATACATACGTGCATACATAACATAATGGTAGTGATTTGCACAACCAGTTCATGAAAGATGCAATGAATAAAAAGGAGGAAATGTTTGTAACAGCATTTCTGTATGAAAATATGCTATAGTGGTTGTGAAAGTTGAATATAACAGCAGTTCAAATGAGAGTCCAAATCAAATCTTGCTCTTGTAACACAGGAGAATAATTTATTAAATGATCAACTGTTTGAATAGATCCACAAAGCAAGAATAGTCACCTGTAAAAATAATGTTTAAAACTTTGAAAATAAGATTCGAAATTTACATGGCCTGACATGAAATGTGTTAACTCAAAATTTAACTCCAAAAGCTTGCACTGAAATCGGTTGTAAACTGTGGAAAGATATAGTTTCCTAGTAACGGAGCCATTTGAAGCAGAGGTCAGAAGGAGGTTCTACTAATTCAAAATTTGTGGCGTCCAGATGCAAAATGCAGTAAATCCACTTTTCCTCGAAAATGAGTTGTTGCCACCATTTTGTTCTCTATGCTGTCGTTTGTTGATTAGACCCTTAAAACTCAAGCAAAACTGCTCCCGTCTGCTTTAAATCCCACCCCGAAAACAGCATGCAGATGCAAAAGTGTGTGTATCCACATCTGTTTGCAAAGCAAAACTGAGTGAATCCATTTTCATCATAAAGAAGCAGAACTTGGTGTATCCTGACCAAGCGCCATTACTTCTCTAATTTGTCTTCTTGCATAACATAAGGAAGAACTGTCATATATCAATCCCAGATTTGATTGAGCAGCAGCTTTTGCTAGTTGATCAACTCTCTCATTTTCGGTGATCCAGTGTGTCCACGAATCCAGGAAATGCCGACATGACGGTTTTGGTGAGATATAGTTCTTATAGCAGCTGTTAAGGGGTTCATATTTTATTTGTTGTCTATAGATTTCAACGCAGCTTGCGAGTCACTGAGTAATTCGATTTATGTGGGTGAAATATGTACGCGCAGACGGCATTCACCGACAACTGGAAGAGGTTTACGGAGAGACTGTAATGTCGCGTCAGCATGTCACAAAATGGTGTCGAAAGTTTGCGGCTTGTAGAGAAAAGAACATTGAGAAGGATCGGAGTTGCCGACCTAGCACGGCATCAACAGATGTGAACACAGCTCGCGTGGAGGAGTTGATTCCAGACAAGAGGAGGATCACTTTACGGTATATGACGGTAGAACTGGGAATTTCGTTCGGAAGCGTTCTTCACGATGTTCGCGATATTTTGCAGTACCTGAACGTTTGTTCCCGATGGGTTCCACGAAATCAGTCCAAACAACACAAAGAATGCCGCATGGGAGCATTTCTGAAACTTTGGCAACGGTTCTCCACGGAAGGGAACAGTTTTCTTCATCACACTGTTATGGACGACGGAACATGGATGTGCTACTACACCCCCAGCAGTAAGCAGTCGTCAATGGAGCGACTTTCACTTATTTCTGCATTTGAATGAACACCTGGGAGGCGGACGATTCGCTTCAGACGAGGAGGTGAAACACTTCGCTATAACGTGACTGAACACGCGAAGACAGAATTTATACCAGAGGGAATATTGAAACTCACCCCACGAAGCGACAAGTGCATTAACCAATATGGAGACTTTTTTTTTCTATTTGCTTTACGTCGCACCGACACAGATATGTCTTATGGCGACGATGGAATAGGAAAGGCCTAGGAATTGGAAGGAAGCGGCCGTGGCCTTAATTAAGGTACAGCCCCGGCATTTGCCTGGTGTGAAAATGGGAAACCACGGAAAACCATCTTCAGGGCTGCCGACAGTGGGGCTCGAACCCACTATCTCCCGATTACTGGATACTGGCCGCACTTAAGCGACTGCAGCTATCGAGCTCGGTAATATGGAGACTATGTCGAAAAATAACCTAATGTATGAGCTATAAGCAGGCCGTACTTGTTGTATGGAATAAAATGTACATGTTTCACTGCAGGCCTTGTAGCATAATTTTTTTATCACTCTTCGTATATCTAAATTTATTTGATTCGAACAAACTCAATCTAAACGCCAAAGCTTGTTTGTTTTCCACGCATAATATTTATGCAAAAAACGTAAAACTGAATCATTTGGTATTTTATTTTTTTAATATTTTCATGGCCTGTATAGGATGGTCGAAAACAACGTTAACCGGCTCTACAGTAGGAAGTGATAAATAATGTGAAAAACTAATTCGACATCTCACCACTTTGCCATTTTATTATCTCCTGAAATTAGGCAATCAGATCATTTCGCGGGCGAAGAGTTAAGTTCTTCGGTCACGTAATGAAAATGCATAATGCCAGACTCACAAAACTACGAGTAGGAATGGCAGTCAGTCGATGCAAAGTATAAAGAGAGATATGGCAGGGATGGGGTTATGATGATGATGATGCTTGTTGTTTAAAGGGGCCTAACAGCGAGGTCATCGGCTCCTAATGGTACGAAATGAAATGACAACAAAAAATTCAAAATCATAAACTGAACAAAAGAAAAAAAATCGTCCTGAAGAAGGAATCGATGGACATGTAGCAAAAAAAAGAAAAATAACAACAAAAACTTGCAAACAAAAAAATGTGGATTCAACTAAAAAAAAAGGATAATACATGTGTTATTACTGAACAAGGGACCACTCATAAAGAAGAATCCTGAATCGAGGATGCTTGATGTCGAAAGGCGTGCAGAATCCATGTCTAAGGCCCCACAGAATGGTACATGTCGCGAGTAAAGTAGAACCATGGTATTTGTCATATTGGGGTACTAATCAAAAGTAGCGAAGACTCACAGTGTTCCACAAAAGATGGTACTAATCACAAGAATTGTACTTCGTACAGGTAACGCAGACCTATGGTGCTTCTCACACAATGGCGCCACTCATAGCCAACGCAAACCGATGAGTTTCTTCACCTAGGTGTACTAGTCACGGGTGCCGGTTCCACGGGCCCCGTGGTGCTCCTCACATAGTGGGTACTATTCACAGGCTACGCCAAGACCCGCGGTGTTGCTCACATGGGTACGACGCACGGGTACTGGAAATCCACAGGGGAAACACTCTGTGCTGCTACTAATCACAAACCTACTGTGTACTAAATATAGTGGTACTACTCGTAAGTAAAGGCGACCCATGGTGTCCCCCGCGTAATGGTACTAATCAACAGTAGTTTTATGGTTCTAATACCAGCATCCTTTGGTCGCCCCTTTTAGTCGCCGCTCACGACAGGCAGGGGATACCGTGGGTGTATTATTCGTCTGCGTCCCCCACCCACAGGGGTAAAGAGAGAGAGAGAGAAAAGAAGAAGAAAGAAGGGATCCGTCACTTCGATAAATGAAGTAACGGACGAGGAAAGGCAAGGGGCCACGAAGGGCGTGAAAATGAAAGACTCCCTAGGCCTCGAATGCCCTAATACCGTCCGGGTCGGAAAAGAACAAGAGTTGACCAAGGAAGGTCGGAAAGGATAGACGAAAGTGAGGAGCCTGGCACAAGTAAGTGGAAGCAATGTCAAGACTCAGCTAAGGGCCCCGTGGTCGCCAATACATACTCCCAAGTTGAGAGCCCCTTGGGCCCCTTTTAGTCGCCTCTTACGACAGGCAGGGGATACCGCGGTTGTATTCTGCATGAACGTCCCCCACCCACAGGGGGGTGGGATGGGGTTAACAGCAGATATATTACAGGACAGAACAACTTTAGGAGACTGATAAAAAATTCCAAATTCCATGAGAAAGAGAAGCGGAAGTGAAAAACATCTGAACTGATGAGAGGAGGAAGGAACACAGTGGAAAGTGAGATTGGAATCAGGAAACAAACGGAAAGGAAGGCAGTGCATTATTTTACGTGGTCTTAAGATGGGAAAAATCGAGGAAATAATAATAATTACATCAGGAAAACTTCGAAAACTTTTAAAGCTTAATCCGGAAACGAAAGATAATATTTTAGGCACACCTCTTCAGATTGCCACCTGAAAGAATCGGAAACGTTTGTTATAGGACTTCAGAAGTCTCAAAACGTTTCCTCCTTGGTTGGTGGAGATCCATCAGAATGGCATTTCAACTCCCACCACCACTCAACCACAAACTTAGACAAGGCTCACCCAATAGTAGTTCAAACTCGACTGAAGCATGTACATTCCGATGCGTATTCCGAAAGGTTGAAAACCTGGTGGGCCCGAAAGAAGACAAAGAGTTAAGATGTCGTTGTCCTTAGTGGCGACAACGATAAAGAAAAATAATAAGAAATAATAATAACTTTTTCTCTTTTATAGACATTAGGGACCATGTCTGGAAGCTTTTTGTTTTAGCAGCCCAAAAGCGTTGCATTCTTGCTCTGCCTGTCTTCGCTCTTCAGATTTTGCTCATCGTGGAAAGCCTTGTTTTTGTTGGCAAATGATCTGCGTTTTGATCGGTTAGAGATGTCCTCCAGTTTCAGTCCCATGCTCTTGAGGTCCTTCCTTACTTCCTCGAATCATTTATCCGAGACGTTAGATCTGTTGCACAACACATTAAAAAACTGCTTCGTTAGTCGGGTTACATCCATCCTAAACAGATGTCCGTAGAACCTCAATTGTCGTTCCCTCATTCCCTTCATCGCTGTTTAGCTCTTCTCTTCCTCGGAGTTCATCTGTTATCTTTGGAACAAATATTTTGCGAACGTTCTTGCACTCATAGGCCCCCTCTTACACTTAACCACTAGACGAGTATACATGTACATAACTTATACAGTACTTACAAATACAAATAAAACAAATAATATTAATAGCAAAAACAACAGTAATAATATTAACCCGCCATCGGTATCGTTGTTAGGTAGCCCCTAACAAAAACATTCCTTATTAAGAAAAGTTTTTTGGTTTAAGACTCAAACTTTTCAAACTCCAGGTATTCTCAAATGAGTTTATGAGTCACATGTTTTCCTTCGTTACGCGATGATTCACGCACACGTGTCACGTGGAGGAGTGGGGGAAGTGCGTTCTGTCTGGAGTGTTAGTCCGCGCCTCGCTACGATACCGGTCGCGTCACAGGCAGTGTTAGGAGCATTCTAGCCTCGATACCTTTGGCGTCACAGTTTTTGCGCATTCCGTGCTGGTGTAATGTTTTAGTAAACAGTATCACAGTGAAATTATAATGGCTAATAGGCCTAGTGAATCTCTTATTTTGAGCTGGATTGAAGAATCTTGCCCTGGAAATCGTAAAGCCACATCTGTTGAGACGTGCTTTAGTCGATGTTCTGTCAATTGGTCTCAGAAATTCCATCAAAAATATCTTTGGACAAGAACTTCCCGTCAGAAATGCGACACCAGCAGCCCCAGGTAAGTATTGCTAACAGTTCTCACTTCTACATTTTTACAAGTATCTAACTGAACACTTTGTAAAACTTGTTTATAATCATTACCAAAAAAAAGCTATAGTGTTTACTGTATATATTTTCAGACGTTTCGGGCGGAAACCAAGATATGCCTACTCCCAGTTTGAAAAAACCGATTTACGTCAGCTCGCTGTGATGCGTGCAAACACTCAACGTGCAAAGAGCACACTGGACTAACAAAAGTAGTATGCAGTGAATGTTTTTCGCAAGAAGTTGAAAGAAATGAGTGAACAGGACAATGATACAAAATAATGAGGTTTACAAATCATGTTAACATTTGTTTTGTACTGTAATATGTATTTGTAATGCCAAGGATTTTTGTTACTTTTCATAATATTTAGTAATAGTTATGTAAATTTATGTAAATAGTTAACGCAAAACCAGTCTGTTAAAAACCAAATTATAATTACCTTATAAAAGAACGAAAACAGTGTAAGAGTCGAAATTGTAGTAGCAAGTATTTAGGTACTAAACAATTGTGGATATATGCAACTATGTAAGTATATATACTGAATAACCAAATACTAGTATAATTTATTCAAACTGCCGAGAAGAGCTTGTATAAGAACTAAAATCATATTCCAAGTCGATGTTAGGGAGCCCCTATACACGCTACCTCTCGCGTAAGTGCGGACAACGATACCGATGGCGGGTTAAAAATGACAACAAAAGAATCCTTAATTTTAAAATACACAAAGTAAAATCCACTGCAATAATCCGTTCATTCATCCCATTCATTCTTTCATTCACTCAACAATTATCCAGCAAGTCAGCAGGATCTACTCAACAAATACTCGCGGCACGCCACTTTAAACTTGCGATGAGAGGGATTGTCCCTAATGTTCGCAGGTAGCAAATTCCATGCCCTGGACGCAGAGATTATAAAGGAGCGGTTGTAAGCAGCAGTGCGGTTTACAGGTATGGTAAGAGAGGAGCCAGATCTCGTATTGTGGTCATGATATGAAGAGAGGTAAGGAAAAGGTGAAGAAAGATAGTTGGGAGTATTAGTGGAAAGTATTTTGTGCAGAAGTTATAACATGTGAAATTCACGGCGCTGGTGCACTCGAAGCCACGACAATTCCTTATAATATGGTGATATGTGAGCATCATATCGCAGATTAAATAATATATCTTACGCAGCTGTTGAGGCTCCGATCGAGTTTCTTGTTACTGTCGCAGGTAATTTCACTCAACAGTGTCACAGTAGTCAAGTATAGGTAGTATAAGAGAGTGAATTAGTTGTACTTTAAGTCGAACCGGAAATGCATTGCAGAATCGCTTCAGAGGATATAAGCATTTGTGTACTTTATTACATGTGTTTATCACCTGTTGAGTCCAATTTAGGGTCTCAGTCATAATAATTCCTAAGTTTTCACTGAAGTAGAGTAGGGTATGATTTCATTGTTTAAAATTATTGGAGAGATGTTCCGTTGCTTAAGGGAATATAGGTTTTTACTGGTACCAATAATAATAACTTGAGTTTTATTCGGGTTTATTAGTAAACTGTTTTCATTTGCATAGTCACTAAGATGTTTTAGGTCGGAATTTATTTTAGTAATTGCAGTATCAATATCACTCGGTTTTGAATGACAGTAAATTTGTACATCACCTGCATACACTTGCACTTTGCAGAATTTAAGAGCTTTCGATATATCATTAACTTGGATGATAAATACTCTTCTTCTATCATTCCAGTCTTTACGGCCATTCTGAATAATAATAATAATAATAATAATAATAATAATAATAATAATAATAATAATAATAATATTAATAATAATAATAAATTTTATTTGACGTTTACAAATAGAATACAGGAAATTTAATAATCCTGGAAAATATGCAATGTGTGGATTAAAAGTTATTTTCGACTCTCGTAATTATGAAGTGAAATTACGAATTCATTTCTGTCAGGAGTGTGATAAACATGGAAAGAATAATCTATCAGGACTCTAAGTTCTACACATGAAAATTTCTATTCAGAACTTCGTTGCGTTTCTGCATCTCATTTCCTACAAAGAACGAAATTGCCAAACCAGTGGAAAGAAGCATTCTTTAAATCTGGGTGAGAAAGCTACATTCGCAGTTGCCCCTACAGCTGTTTCTTGTAGACGTCCCTAATGACATCCAGTGGGGAGAATGTTAAAGAAGACTGCAGTCTATTGACATCACAAGCCGAGATAAAACGAAAAGGTCTTTCTTTCTTTCATACTGCAGAGAGGGATAATTACATCCCATTATTGAGGCAGTGACAAGGGCTCCAATTAGAAAGCTTTCAGTCGCCGCCCTTAAGAAAGAGTTCAGTTTCCCAATTAAAACAGTCACGTGTGGATGGTCCAGGTCTTGACGATGAAGTGGGCAACGTTCATACTTTGAACAGCAAGGGAATGGCTCAGGTAGAAAAATGCCATGGCCCCGGTTGAAAATGGAAAACGTATGCTAGAAGTGCGCTGTACGAAGCGGAAATAACAGAAGAAGGAAGAAGGGAACAGGATCACATGAAGTGGAGTGAGTGAAAACAATGAAATAAAGTGACGATGATAATAATAATAATGAACATTTGGAAATGGAACAGGGGAAATAAGGATTGGGAAATGCGAAAAATAGAAGTATAGTTGGAAGAAGAGAAAGAGGAAAACGATGGGAAGGAGAAAAAGGAATGGAGGATGGAAAGTATATCAATGACCATTGACGATAGAAACTAAAGGTGAAAGCGATATAAATGTAGACGGGAAAAAGAAGTAAAGGGCAAAGAAAGAAAATAATAGGTAGGAATGAAGGAAAAGATGGAATGAGGATGAAATTCTGACGAAGGCTAACAAGATCTGCCAATGGGTTCAATACATAAAATCCCTTTATTATTATTGTCATTATTATTATTGTTTATTCTCCAAGGGAGGTAGCACTATTTTACCTATAAGTATGTTACCGCCATAGTTCATAACAATACAGTAATTAATTCATTACATAATAAAAAAATACCGCAAAAGATATTACATACATCATCATTAAAAACCCTTATTTCTTTCAGCGTTCTGTCTGCAAGACACTGTGAATTTACTAAACGGCGCCACAATCCTCTGTTTGTAACTAGTTCTGTGGCATCGTTTAGTTCTATACCTCTTATATTTACATCCTTAGGAACTGAGTCTACATATCATCCCGCTCTAATTCTCTTACCCTTCACAAGAGAGTCCATTATTTTCCTAGGTAACCTATCCTCCTCCATTCCCCCACCACCGAATCCGGTTAATGAGTACAGCTTCACCCATCAAGTTCATTCCTAACTTAGCCTTTATCTTCTCATTCCGAGTACCCTCCTGCCATTGTTCCCCCTGTTTGTACCAGCAATCATTCTCACTCCTTTCATGTCTTTTACTTCTAACTTATGAATAAGATATCCTGAGTCCACCCACCTTTCACTCCCGTAAAGTAAAGTTGGTCTGAAAACCGACCGATGTAAAGATAGTTTCGTCCGGGAACTGACCTCCTTCTTACCTAATACTGTTGATCGCAACTGCGAGTTCGTTGCATTAGCTTTACTGCACTTTGAATCAATCTCACTTACTATATTACCATCCTGGAAGAACACACATCCTAAATACTTGAAATTATCTACCTGCTCCAGCTTCAACTCACCAATCTGACATTCAATTCTCTTGGATTTCTTACCTACGGAAATCGATTTAGTTTTGGAAAGACTAATATTTTAATACTGTACTGATTGCACCTATTTTCAACATCCAGATTATTAAACTGCAGGATTTCGGCACAATCTTCCATTAAGACCAAGTCGTCAGCATAGTTCAGACCGCTTACTATATTTCCACCTAACTGCATCCCTGCCACGTTATACCTTTCAGCAAATGGTCCATGTAAACTACGTACAGGAAAGACGAAAGATTACAGCCTTGTTTAACCCCTGTAAGAATATTGCAGTGAGTTAAAAACATTTTACAAGAAACAGATAAATGCTGAAGTGCAACATCTTTTCACAAATATATCAGAAACAGTAACTCAGATGTCCCAACCAACTGTTCCTTTTGATACAATGCAGAGGACAATAGAATATGAAATGAACTACTATTTGTTCTGATCGGAACGTACAAAGTTATCACTGTGGTTATTATGTTTTGAACCATTGAAAAACTTCCAAATTTTCCATGCCCAGTAATAAACTGTATAAATGTAAAACTGGTTTCGATAAATTTTTTAGTTAAACGTTGATGAACGGTTGGAAAAAAAACAACTCCCGCATGGCATGTCACTTCATGCTATTTGTCCGTATAGATTTCTAACTCTTTTATATTTAACCCTCTACTGCATGAATTATTTTTCGTTTTCGTTTGGTGAAGAAAAATGTCAAGCTTTAATGTTCAACATACGTTCAGTGTTTTAGATGTACCAGCAATTCTTAACTGGTGCTAATAGCTTAACACTCGTATGTGATGTGGATTGCCATAGTGGAATATATATATGATTTTTCACGATTTTACGCTAAGCTAAGACCGAACATTACTACCTACTGGCCATGGGAACGTACTGCAAGGCGCAAGTACAACTTGCACGAGCGTAGGTCGGTAATGTATTTGAGGTTGAACCAGAGGTACTTCTGAAGCCTGTGGTAATGTGATGGGGAGGGCCCACGTAAAATAAACGGTTGTTGGTACGCGTGGATGTTGACGGGGTGGAAGGCATCACTGAGATATGTGTTTAATTGACTGTACAGTTGAAGGTGTACCGTAAAACTACCTCCGTCTACAATATTTATCAATTTATACAGGTGAACAGTATGCAGTAGAGGGTTAAATTCTAAATATCTTCTTTAGATGAGGTACGGGAAGAAGAATAAATCTGTATCCCATCGAACTAAAACAGATTTACAAGTTGCTGGATAAGATTAAAATACTAATGTTTGAGACCAGTGCGTGCTGATTATACTTGGCTCCTATGGCAGTGATTGAAGGTGGAGAATAACTGTATATATGAACGCGATAATTACTTTAAGCACTTCTTTGGGTAGCAAACTGTTCTGCTGGTAGAAAGTATTAACCGGTATCACTCATTGGAAAATTCTGAATCATTAATTTACACAACGAATAAGCATTCTATAGAGCGCTTTAAGGTCTGATGCAGTTGTCCGAGACCCGTCAGTGTATAACAAGGCTTGACGTCACACTAACACATTTAATGTTTCGGTGATGTAACGGTGGGGAAGGGCAAGGTAGTTGCTGTATAGCCCCAGCATTTGCCCGATGTGAAAATGGGAAACCATGGAAAACCATCCTCAGGGCTGTTGTACTGTGACCCACTATCTCCTGATTGCAATCTCGCTGCTACGCGACTCTAACCGCACGGCCAACTTGAAGAAGAATGGGAGCTGATGGAGGAAACAAGTAATAATGTGAAATGATGAAAATGACAAGGCTAAGGGAAGAAGGAAGGATAATGACCGTTCAAAACATAGCGTAAAATATATATTGTGCGGCTGGAAGTTAGATTTTCAAATAAGAATAAATATATGAAATTCGTCCGTCACAAATGAGCTTATGAGGAACCCAAGCCGTTTCGGAAGTTTCGGAAATCTAATTACGATGGCAGGCCTTATCTCATCCACATATAGGAACTTTACTTTCAGGATAGCTAGACTGGTAACTCTAAAAATGAGGACACTGACATTTATAAAGGCACAAAAACACAAGTCATAAAACTTACTAACATATACACTGCCAGAAAAAATGGATCGTGCTCAAAGACAAGGTCATTTTATTCACAAGTGATGTGACAGATAGTTCGTCATTGGATTGCAAGAGTATGTGACTATAAATTCAAACCATATGAAACACAAATTTTGCAGTAGAAGTTGCCCAAACAGTTGCTCCACTCGGGCGGCAGTTCAGGCGTGAATTCGCGCATGCAAACGATCATAAAGGTGCCGAATGGCATCCTGCGATAGATCGTCCCAAGAATCGTGCATGTTTTGATACAATTCGGCAATGGTTCTTGCAAGCTCTGCGTAAGTTCCTGTTTCATTATGTCCCATACGTGTTCAATTGGCGATAGACCCGGTGATCTTGCTGGCCAGGGCAGTTGTTGTACACCACCTAGAGAACGTTGCGTCGCGGCAGCTGTTTGTGGAACTGCATTGTCTTGCTGAAAATGTAGGTACATCACCTATCTGTCGAATAAATGGCAGTAGCACAGGGACAACAACCCGTGCAATGTAGCGGGTACTGCAAAAACACCATCTGTCACCGCGAGTTGTATCTGATGTCCCTTTACACCATGAAGCGTGGAATAGGCCGCTCAACAATTCTACACCTGCATAGAGACAGAACCTACTGTCGTTACTGGAGACAACAGAGCGCTATTCCCCTCACCAGTAGACTCTTTCACGACACCAGAGTAGTCGTGCTTGGCGGTGTCATGGTGTCAGTGGTAGACTCGCCAGAGGCACATGTCATCGTAACCACCGATGCTTGCACAATGAGTCCATCTTGAAGTGTGTCTGTACTACGCGGACATTCGGAGCCTGGTCTACGGGCGTGGGAATGTTCCACAGATTACTACTGAAAACAGCGACATACCACGGATACATTGTGCCGAATATGTGCAGCAATCCGTCGATACATCTCTCCAGCAGGCCCGCATTGCGACCCCGTTCAATTGGCTGCAGTTGTTGTTCAACAGGAGAACGTACACGTCGCTGGGGCATGATTGTACCCTAGAGTGAATGTTCCAAACGGTGTTCACCTATAATCTCAGCACAGTTACTTCCTGCACAGTCAAAATAAAGTGCGCACGGACAGCCCCCTCCCCCGAGTGCCACTATTCCTCCAATGTCCGTGACAAATGAACCACTAACACAGCCTCTCAGTATGCACATAATCACTGAACGTGGAGTACATTGCGTCTAGCGAGTAGTCCTTGAACTATTACAATTATAATAAGATATATCTACAGACCTAGCATCGACCCTTCATTTGATGCGTAATTCTATCGAGTTTTTATCGATTACAAATGAGATATCGCGTCTGGAAACCAACAAGTTCTGTTGTTGACGTCATGGCAGCTAATTGTTTTCTTGTGATCGTGAATTCGAAAATTAAACGATGTTTTACTGAATGATTATACGAAAGTTTCGTTTCGTTAAACAAGGACTAGGATATAGCATTTGAGGATGAAAGCATTGATCGTGACATTGATGTTGCTTTCGATACATGGGAAAATATCGGCAGTAATGTTATTGACGGTGGGTTTGTGTGAGAAGACATGGATAATTACAGAGCGCAAACGTAAATATTTACGGCAGATTATGGGTCTCAGAACGATGCAAAGAACTGCTTATATCCTGTGTTAAAAAGTTCAGTTGTATTCTACTGTCGAGTTCGTAAGGATGATAGTAGAATAGGCAGATATTTATGCTCAAAAGCACATGATGTGAAACGGTATGTTATATCCGTTCCCATCGAGGATAAATGAATGTGTACTGGTTACTGTGGAGGAAATAGATGTAGTATTTGCATTGTATATGTTAATGAGCATAGTACAGAAACCTGTATTAAGATCTTATTTCTTTACAAAAAAAAAGGGAACTTGTTATTCCTATAATTTGTTCAGTCATATCTCTTGTTCGATTTGAGAGCATCAGAAAATTCCTTCACGTCATTGACTTTAGTTAATTCCAGTAAATTATGCTAATAACAAACTTAACATTTTGGTAAAATCCATTGAACTGCTTGTCATTAATGCCCGATTAACTAAAAGTCTGCACTCATAGCATGCTTGGTGCTATACTCCTCCCGCAGCATAGAGTAGCCAGGCATTGAAAGTCGTCCCACGCTGAGAAGTTAATATAACCTGGTGCCACTGAACACAGTCCTTTTCCGGCAGTGTGAAACAAAGTTAGTTTTAAGATTTTTACATCGATCTATTTACACTTCCTTTCTTACGATACCCAACTGAAACTGGAACTTGACTCACTGTCTGCTGTGGTTGCTGTTCCGCAATCCGGTGATCTCGTTATTTAAAATGCTGAACTAATTTCAACATGCAATTAGTAGCAGACGTACTACTTTGAAGCTAAGTACCTTGTTTACCGTCAACGCCAACTATGTGTTGCAATTATCTCCTCATACAACATTAGCCACTTGTTATCCTCTTCATTAAATAACTTGTTGAATAACTTACTCAGGGCTTTCTAGGTACGAATTAGGCCACGGCCCAAATAGCTGATATAACTTCAAAGTTCCGGAATGTCCGCTTACACGAAGACGAGCCTTGCGACGATGAACACACGCTAAGACGGGTGTACACAAGATCGATAGTCATTTGAAGGAAGAAGGCCACTAGATTCCCCTTGACGTTAGGAGTCGAAATAGTCACTTGTTTGGTGTCAATAAAACCCCATGTCATGCCAGGCATGTGTGTCAACTATTACCTCACTACTTCCAATATTCCGTGAAGTACTTCTGCAAAGAAGTCCGGGACAGCATATATCTATCTTTAACACTGATCTCAGTGGAGAAAATTTGTCTCACAGACAGCTTTGTGTGTTCAATTCAGTGTTACACCAAAACAAATCTTTTCGTGCTCGTTATTGGAGGAGAGACAACTAGTATCCTAAACAAGGAAATCCTATAAGTCCTCGGAAGGCCAGCGCCTTAACCATCTGAGTCACTTGTGAATAGACAATTGTGGAGATTGCTAGTTAATTCATAGAGGCTTTTAAACTGAACGCTGCAAATTACATTTGTGTACGATTTAAAGATGCATGTGTGTAAAAATATACAAATTCCGTATCATAATCAGATATTACATTATTCCCCCTCTTTTACAATAAAACTCCAGTTACACTATTCAATTTAATTTCACGATATAACCTGATTCTTCGTATATATATTCGATTGTTCCCATTCATAAAAACAAACAAGCAACAGAAAATGAACTGTATGTCAATATTTAAACAAAATTAAGTCGTTTTGTCATACCTCAGCCTTCTCTCCCGTCCGAATGGGGTGCCAGCGAATGCGCAGCTAAGCATTTTCTGTCAAATCTGAAATCAAACAAAAGAAAAACAATGTTACAAACAACAGTATTATATAACAAATTTTTCTAATAGTCCTTAATCTCTCGATACGTACATTAAGAAACCACTTTTCTGCTTCCTAAATTATCGCTTGAAAATGGCAATATATTTACCATATTTATTACTCCTTTTACTGGTTTCGCTCTTCATCCTTCTGTTTATTTTACAGTCCAGATATTTGTGAATTTAAAGGTTAGTATGCAAATATACTGAATAGAGTAACAAGTACACTCTACCTCGGCCAACAGGTTTGCTGTGAGATTTACATAAACATTAGGGGCCTGGCTTATTAGAACCCCTTGAATTTAGGTTACCCTCGTTGCAATACGGAAAAACGGGCTAGGCGAAACTACTCCTAGCCAAATTTAGTTTGCATTCTAATCTATTACTGCCTAAAACTTCAGGTTTTATTTATTTTATTTCAGATTATCTATTTTATGTGTACATGCTATTTGTTTCGTTTGCTTTGGTAAGCTTTGTCGATATGCAGCCATGAATTCCAGGAAGCAATTAAATAAAAACGCGTACCATAAACCAGCGGTATTAGAAATCAGTACACGAAATATAACGCACAGGTGACTAGCCAGTCTAACTGCCAGACTTCAAATGT
The DNA here is from genome assembly GCF_040414725.1 of Anabrus simplex. Taxonomy (NCBI): domain Eukaryota; kingdom Metazoa; phylum Arthropoda; class Insecta; order Orthoptera; family Tettigoniidae; genus Anabrus; species Anabrus simplex. The sequence continues at coordinate 34,225,255 of NC_090278.1, forward strand.
CTAGGTGTACTTGAGAACAGGGGGAGATGCTCAATCGCACGACAATCTTCTGTTACAAAATGAGATATAAATCATGTAATGGAAATAAGTTGGACAGCATCCATAATTACATGAATGAAGATTTTGCCATAGTTTTGTAATTTTTTGGAGTAGGCCAACATGTGGAGTCTTCTTCACCACAAGATCGTGTCTCGCTACATTCAACTTATGTGATACATTTGTATGATATTTGTTGACAACGCAAACATAATATTCGTGATTTTATTGAAGACCACTGTAGTCGTGTATTTGATATGAACTTACTTGAGAAGATTTCACTGACGATGTACCCGACTGTGTCATTTTTGAGTTAAATTCATTCTTCATTTCGATGACATTGCCGGCATAAATTATTTATCTCCCTGGCGAAAACATTGCTTAGCGTTCTCATAGTGACATTACACTCATCCTCATGAAAAAATCTCAAGATCACAAGCAGTAACTTTTCATTAGGAAATATAAAAAGTCACAACAAACTGAAAGAAGCAGACAAACGCTGGGAAACGCTCAACATTGATGCAGGAATAGCATCACACAAAATATCTAAGCAGTGAATATGACATGGCAGAGGGTCACTTACGCTGCAATAACTCATGATGGGAAAATAAGTATACGTCGTCCACGAATCTCTAAATATCACAAAATGCACGAAATACTCACAAAAAAATTACCAAATCCGTCCGTTCCACTGGACAGATTCGGTACATATTTTTTATCCTTTCTGGAATTAACCACCGGTGAATCATGAAACATTGATAGGTCTCTACGTTCAGCCAACTTTTATTGTAATAATTTTTTGCAGCCAATGGCCATACACACAATTATTCACAATGATTAGATTACATAAGTAATTAAATTCCATAGAGTAAAAAGGTACAATGTCAGATAGTCATAGTCAGGTCTTTACTAGCATAGTGGGGATCGACTTCCGTTCCGTTTGTAAGCAGGTCCGTACAGTGGTGCTCGTGTGTCCACGTGTTCCATCTGTGACAGGACATTTAGAGCTGAACTCTGCCTCACACATATCGTAACGCACAGTGATCAGAAGCCGCTTGCTTGTCCAATTTGCGACACTGTATTGAGATCGCATTTTGCAGGGCACAGTGATGAAAAGTCTTCCGTCTGTCTAATTTGCAACACTCTGTTGAACATGCCTCGTCCGCTTGTAGGTGCACGCGGTTCCTCTTTACCAGTCTTTAGCGAGTGCGGTAATGGATATTGTTCTTGCGGTGCAGTTGATGAGGTGGTACCTGGGGCATTTTACACCACAGAGCCGGCAGGTACATTCTTCGTCTGGTTCGTGGTATCCAGCGGTTTGGCATACCTTTCCGTGCAACCCGTGGACGGCGAATCGGGTGAAGGTGTGGCGTAGGTTGAAGCCTGGCCCTTTCCATTCGTCGTTTCTCACTGCCTCAGTTTCATAGAATTCATCCGGGATTTGCTGTGCTTTTCGTCGTCTTTCTTCCAGGACTGCGGCGGATGCTTCGGTGTCGGGAAGGTTGAAGGAGGTTTTTATGTCCTCTAGGAAGAACGGCTCATCCACCAGTGTGTACACCAGTCTGTTCTTTGTATATTTTGATAGTTGGAGGATTCGCTTGAGGTACCTGGCTTTGATATTTTCAATCCTTTTTAGATTCGCTGTGGTTAGTTGGTGCCAGACTAATTGTATACCGTGCGTGGCTACCGGGGCAACTTTAAGTTTGAACAATGCCACGGCCGTTTTCACTGATAGATTCTGGAGCTTGGGGATTTCGAACATTGCTCTAGTTGCTGCTATCGCTCTTTCTTTGACGTGCAGTGTGAAAGTTGCTCCTGTAGTCTGGAGCGTGATACCTAGGTACTTGAATGACGATACTATTTCTATCAGCCAACTTTTATAACCATAAAATCAAATTATTAAATGGCCACTCCAATAAATGCAGGCCCTTTCCATTCGTCGTTTCTAACCCTAAATGCATTTTGTAGTTTGCAGGTTGCCCATACATCAGAATCTTTAACGACGCCACAATTTACTTCGTTAGAATGTTATTTTGCTTCAACGAAATGCATACATAGCCCGAGTATTCTAGAACATAAAATCATCCTACAGATTAATCTGGAGAAGTATATCAGCAAGAGCAGTTGGAACAATAACACTGGGCCACCGGAAATAATTAAACCAGTACGTCACGTCAGCAAGTCAGCTGCACAATAGCTGACACAATCAATAACCACAGAAGCCCATACCTTATTGATGTGTGTGGGTCCATTGTAACGTTTGCATACAGACAGAGAGAGGGCATTGATTGTAGCCATTGTCAGCCTCAAGTCTTATTGCATGATAACTGGAACCTAGCAACGCCACTGTGCATACACCCACCCACGATACCAATCGCGCTAAATGAAAACCGGACGAAAGAGCGAATAGTGGATTCACAAAATCACTGCCCAAGTAGGAACATCAATATAGAGGATCATCCATAATTGTCAGAGGGTGAACTAGAAAAGCTATTAAATCGTCAGTTCAATAGTATGTCCCGCAAACGGTCCCATATTTAAATGGTCCAATGAAAATCTATCCGCTACAATAACTCTGCTCATATCAATATTTTCAAAAGAAACCTGCTTGTTTTTTTCAATGCTAATACACAGTTGGTAGTTACGTCTCAGTACATAAATGTGTTGGTAAAAGTAATGCAAGTGTTGTGCCGGAGGAAGTTCACAAGACTGATGGCGTAAAAGACGTTTTACTCAGAGAAATGAAGCAGACCAAATTAGATGTAACTAGAATATTAGTAAATATGATTCTAAAATTACGACGAATATACATTTATCTTATTGAATGATATCTGTTTACTCACCAGCTCTAAGGAGGAGATGATTCAAATGACCATTGCGATACGAGAGCAGCCAACAAATCGCACAGTTTCAGAGTTGCTGGTAATAATGCACTGTGCCATCATAATTTCCTCTATAATAAACGCGAAATTATTGCCCGCAAATTCTCTCACATTCTCTGGTTCACAAATCACAGCAAAATATCTCAAGTCCTGAGTCCTCTAGGAGGCCCACCTTACCCCATCAGGGTACGGAATGAAAATATTGTAGTAGCTGAGTAGGTGTCTCAATGGTCAGCTGCAGCCCATCAAGGACAGCGAAATAGAGCAATCCACCCCCAAGAGAATTTTTGTATCATAGCCGGGGTTCACCCGAAAAGTTTTGAAACATAACGCGTTAAAATGTGTAAGGGAAATGACGTCACTTTAGTTGTAAACGTTGGCCTTGGTCGCCAAAGATGCTACGGTGTGGATTTGTATAAAAATAATATGTTGAAGTAGTAAGCGTACCGTTAGTGACGTCACATTAGTTGTTACCGTTGACCTTAGTCGCCAAAGATGCTGCGGCTAGAAGTCAAGTTCTTTTCAGGTAGAGTTTTCCTTGATATACCATTAAGTTTAATTGACTGAAAGATATATTCATGATCATTAGCTTTTCATAAAGGGAAAGTTTCTTTTTTCAACCAAGACTTTCTTTTAATCATGGTCGAAATAAAGTCATCTCCGTACAGGCCATGAAGGTCCTTGGAGGGGTGGAAGGTAAAGGCTTCCACTGTCCGTAACCTAGGGTTTTGGTGGGCGAATGTGGTTAGCTCTACGCTCGGCTGCCTTTGATTCCAGGGATTAACCTCATACTCATTTGTAATGAACCTCGGGGCCATGTGAACCTCAGGATGTGGAAGTCACGTTCCTTGAATTCTTCACGGAGAAGCGAACCCACGTCTTTCCGGGTGAACGGATCACGCCTTTACCGCCGATAATAATTTACTCACATTATTTTACTTAAATCTAGTAATTCAAGGGTTAATGAATTCGTGTAAATTTAATTGGAAATAAACACATTATAATTCAGACTATTACTTATGATTTGACGGTTCTATAAAGAACTGATGGATTTCAAAACATGAAGGGCTGATTTGGAAATATAAACCAGTTTTCTTTCCGCAAAGTAGTTCCAAAACCTTTCGGAACGTGAAAAATTGTACTTTCTTTAATGGAGTGTATTCATAAATCACTGACACTGATAAGGAATAATTAAATGCTAATTGTTGGATTATTTGTTCCCGAGGGACACAGTGACATTACTCTTGCCTGCGTAGCTGGGTGATAATAGAACCTTGTGTGTTTTATTACGTTCCTTTCTACAAACACATTAACAACGCTCCTGTTTTAGCATTAGAGAAAGTTTATGACCATCATAAACCTTCTGTGTCAATGGACGTCCACTTTATGAAATGATTACTATATTTGACGTCTCAAAAGAAGAGGAGTATCAAGGTATGTAGAATAGGTAGAATAGTTTACTTAATCACTGCAAATACAAATAAAGTAAATAAATAATTATATTTGAATAAATCCTCGCAGAGGAGTGCGATTTGCATGGCAACTTTCACGAAAGAAATGTGTTAATTTCGCGTGCCAAAAATTGCATTACAGACTATCTAATTTTCTGTGAGAAGAAAATGTGCTTGCCATGAGACACACAGGGAGAGTACACAAGTGATCAAAATGGATATATTATTGATCCTACGATTCGGTTCGAATCGCACGTTAACCAGCCCGGTGAAGTACACGAGGAAAGAAAAACATCTACGAGCCAACAACTCCCTTCTACCGAAGTGAATACGGACTCGAGAACATACAGGTAATATGCCTCATGATCGGTGCAAGAAGAACAATTCCTAAGCTATTCGAGGAAATTCCCTTCAATATTAAATGTAACAGAGTCCTTGACGAAGAATGTGGTCCTTTTTTTTTGCTAGGGGCTTTACGTCGCACCGACACAGATAGGTCTTATGGCGACGATGGGATAGGAAAGGCCTAGGAGTTGGAAGGAAGTGGCCGTG